>NC_050574.1:91252348-91871348 GCF_011100635.1 Trichosurus vulpecula | reverse complement strand
TGGAAATGGGCATGTGGAGCAATATTTATGGACAAGATATTGAATTAACATAATTGAATTTTCTTCAGGGTTCCCAGAGACTAAACAGTAAACATGTTCAAGAAACCAACATAATGGTCGTTTTTGGCATACCCACTAATTCACTCTCCCCTTTCAAATAGAAGCCCTACCTTTTAACAAATATTTGCAGTCAATCTAAACAAATCTACACATTGCTTATGTCTGAAAATATATATAAGCAGCACTTTTTTTGCACCCTTGGTTTACTATTTCTCTACCAAGGGGCAGGAGGTACACATTAAGTGAGGCACAAGGGTACCACCTTAAAACAAAAAGTAAGGCCAAAATCATATATACACCATGTTGGTAAAAAAAATAGCCATACAATAAGCAACAAAGTATAAAGTATATTTTATGTTGGCTATGCATATGGTTTTAATATTACATTTTGCTATAAAGTTGTATCTCAGTTTTTTCCCACATGTGCCAAAAAGCATATTTTCTACTCTCTTTTTCTCTTATTCCCGTATCCTACCCAAGTACCTATCTCTACTATCTGGAGCATTTAATAAATAAATTTTAATTAGGTAGTTCCTCTCTCTAAGGCTAATAGGATATGGTCTCAATAACCCCTCTTCCTTTGAAAGATGAAGAAGGATCTTACATATTACCTTAAAGGGGATCCTAGAGGTTTAACTATGAGGACCATGGTTTTACCATGTAAAAGAAATAATATTCCATATAAGTCCCATGACTCACAAAATGCCTAATTTTCTTCATAAGACAAGGAAAATAAATATTGGTGGCCTGTTTTCCTCAAATTGTTTCTAATTGCCTGAAAATTCTAAATACTAATAAACATATAATATATCAAAAAGGGAAACTTAATGGACAGAAAAGGTCCCTTTCTTGATAAAATATTTTACAGAGAATTTTAGTACACCATTTCCCAATGGCAGTGAACAATTTGCAGCTTTGGTTATAGGATCTCAAGTACCAAATGTATATTTAATTAGAAACAGGGTAGACATATATAACTTTAATTTTTTTCCAATAACTATGGCCTAGTATGTAAAATGGTAATATATGCTGATTGGCAAACTTGTCAAATAATGCATCTTTCACTATATTTTGTATTTTGATTTTGAAACTAAAATTGAAATAAAGAGAATGCATACCTCAATAACTTCAGATGAATATTTATTCTTCTGTCCCTGACCATTTTATAAACTGTCTCTCTCATATCACTGGGAGCTTGGAGGTTGGTGGGGAAAGGTTACTGAGTGAGCACTTTAAGGGTTAGCATTCTCTAGGGCAAATTCATCAGTAATTTGTCAGAGTTCTCTCTTTTTTCTCCTGTGGAATCACCTATTCAATTGAGTTAAATAACTGGCTGGAAGTTGTAGAAAGACCCTTCTGGCATAGAATTATTCTTGGTAGGGGAAAAGAAGAGATTATTGATGAAGTCTAAGTCAAATGTCCTCAGTGTCAAGAATCTTCTGGTTCTACAACCCAGAAGGCCTCTACATCTTTCAACTAGTTATTCAACTCAATTCAATTGAACAAACATTCATTTGTGAAAAGTAACATGGCAGGTGCTTAGGCTCCAATAGGAAAAATGAATTATAACTATTCATGTACTCATGTGTGTGTCTGTGTGTGTGAAAATTTTATAAAGATTACCAAGCACACAACATCTATTTGTTCTTATTAGGAAGCTAGGCTGAACAGCTAAGAAAGTGCTGGCCCTGGAGTCAGGAAGAGGTGAGTCTGAATTTTTATCACTCACTAGCTGTGTGACTCTGTGTAAGTCACTTAGATCAGTGCTTCTTAAATTGTGGATTGTGACTCCACATGAGGTCATGAAAAATTTTGCAACAATAAAAGTTTTCTGAATCCACAATAACCAAAAATTAGTTAAAAATCAAATGCATATCAGTAAGGCAAGATTCATGACCTAAAGGGTGACCATGAACATGCCTGTATGGTTTGGAATCACAAAGTATGAAAAAACTTTCTATGTAGAAGGCAGAGGAAGTATAACATTTATTTAGACAGCAGAGGATCAAATCCCAAGACCAATAACTCCAATTCAACATAGCAGTAATTATATTCCAAAACCAGTAAGCCCACCTCAATGTAGAAACAAGGAAATTATAATATAGTATTATAGCAAAGAACCAAGTCATCCTGTAACCTTTACCCTGCTAGGGCCTTCCTGTAAACAATCACTCACAAATCCTAACTGTCTGCTTACCTGCATCCTCTCCCAAAGTTCTGGAAGCCTTTGCAGTTCTCAGAGTTCTTGCAGTCTCCTGGATTCTCTGGATTCTCAGTTCTTCAATCTCTTGATTCTCTAGATTCTCAGCTCTTTGATCTCCAAAACTCTCTAGTCTTCACTCTCTGCTCTTCAGTCTCTCTCTCAATGTCTGCTGCCTCAATGACTTCTTGATGTTTGCTTCTCAATTCTCCTTCTAAATTCTGCTGCTCTCAGTCCTGCTGCTCTCAGTTCTGAGCTGTCTTTATATATCATCCTAGCTGGCATCTGATTGGCTATAACTTAAGTCTCTGATTGGCTGAATTCATGCACACATGATTGTCTAGAAGTCAGTGCACACTCAATTTGCTCTGGTCTTAGTACCTCTCCTTAGGGCCCTGAGGGTTTCACACCTCTCATTGACCTAAATAGCAAAAAGGTGTGGGCTTGGGGCCTGAAAACCTATTAAGTAAAGGGCGTAAGCCTGTCTACAATCAAGCCTCTCCTAATCGAGTTTCCCTTGAATCACATATTTCTGGCAGTACATGCCCCTGCTGCATCTGTGACTTCACGGTAGGTTTGGTTCTGAACACAAAGCATGCATACTTTTTGCACTGTGCATGCCCTCAGGTCATGCAACACCAAAGAATTACTGCCAAAATTGGAAAAGGGGTCATGAGTGGAAAAAGTTTAATAAGCCCTTACTTAGACTAGTTCTCTCATTTGTAAAATAGAGACAGATAATAGCATCTACCTCCTAGGATGGTTGTGAGGTTCAAATGAGACACGACTGTATAGGATTTTGCAAATCTTAAAGCAGTATATAAATATGAGCTACTGTCATTATTATTATTAAGTACTGTGTGATAAGATTTTCTATATGCATATGTATGTATAGTCATTCTTTCGTAATCCACCTTTTTATTTTTTATTTTTTTTACCAAAAATCAATGAGGTTCGGTCCCTTCAGGGATGTCTGACTCTTTATGACTCCATTTGGGATTTTCTTGGCAAAAATACTGGAGTGGTTTGCCATTTCCTTGTTCAACTCATTTTACAGATGAGGAAACTGAAGCAAACAGGGTTAAGTGACTTGCCCAAGGTGCATCAGTAAGGCAAGATTCATGATATCGATGTTGACCATGAATATGCCTGTATAGTTCAGAATCGCAAAATGTAAGAGACTCTCTATATAGAAGACAGAAGACATAAAACATTTATTCAGACACCAGAGCATCAAATCCCAAAACCAATAATTCCAATTTGACATAGCAACAATTGTATCTCAAAACCAGTAAGTCCATTTCAATGTAATAGCAAGGAAATTAAGACACAATATCACAGCAAGGAGCCAAGCCATTCTATAACCTTCCCCTCTGCTAGGGCCTTCTTGTAAACATTCACTCATGAATCCTAATTGTCTGCTTGCCTGGGTCCTCTCCTCCCAAAGTTCCAAAAGCCCTTGCAGTTCTCAGAGCCCTTGCAGTTCTCTCTCTGTCTCTCTGTCTCTTCTAGTTCTCCATCTCTCTTGCAGTTCTCTCTTTTTCTCTCAGTTCTGTCTTCTTCCCAGCTCTCTCTACCCTGAGCTTAATGGCTACCCTCAAGATTTATATAACCTGTTTAGGGCCTGAGGGCTTCTCACCTACCTAGCAAAAGAGTGTGGGCTGGAGGCTTAGTATCTACCTGGCAAAAGGGTTTGGGCCTGGGGCTTAGCGCCTACTTAGGGGCTAAGGGTATGGGCCTTCCTACAAACAAGTCTCCCCTAGTCAAATTTACTTTAACTAGCTCCACTGGAGGCCTATTAAGAGGATGAATGGGCAGGAAGATCTTTAATCATGATTAGCACCACACAGGGTCACCCAGCTAGTAAGCGTCTGAAGCTGGAATTGAACTCTGATCATCCTGATTTCAGGCCCTGCACTCCTCTGTGTCACATACTACACCAAGATATCTGGGACATACTATGCTAACTGTTTTCAAAAGCTTATAAAGTTCATCAGAGATTTCTTTACTGCCACAGCCTCTATAACATACTTCACAACATTTAAAAATATATAGTTAGCAAAAGCAGGATCATCCCTTTAAAAACAAAAGGCTTAGGCTTCCTTAGCATCCTAAGCATCTCCTAACAGAGAATTCTAGCAGAAAACCAACAAAAAACCAGACAACAGAAGAGCTATGAGAATAAACATCAATTCCCAGTATGAAATTTGGCACAACGCACCACTTAGGACAGGCATGCTTACTGGGCTATGGCATTTGGAGGAGATTTTGTTACTGAAATGTATTGCTCTAAAGACATTATATAGTAATTTTTCCAGTTGTCAAGCACTAAAATTGCAAATTGAATCAACTCTCTCATTTTAAACTTAATTATGACTTGGTAATTTGGTGATAATCTTGGTATTATTGCATTACTTTTTCACATAGACCATTCACAGACTAGGAAATCAATAAATCAGCAAGAATTTATTAAGAGTTTTTGATCTGCAGGGCACTTTTCCAGGAGCTAGGGCCACAAGGATAAAGTGAAACTGTTCCCACCCTCAAAGAACTTATCTTTTATTGGGGGAGATATGTACACATATAAGCTTATATGAAATAAATACATAAACCAAAAATATTTTTAAAAATATATATAAGGACATTTTGGCAAGGAGAGAGGTCTTAGCAGCTGGGAAGAGCAGGAAAGGCTTCATGTAGGAAGTAGCACTTGAGCTGAGCTTTGAAGGAAACTAGGGATATGAAAAAGGGGAGGGATTATTAGTGAGGAAGTACATTGCCAGGCATAAGGATAGCCTTTGCAAGGGCCTGGAGACAACAGATGGAGTGTTGTGTGTGAATAGCAAGAAGGCCTATTTGGTTGAATATGCATAGCACATATGAAGGGGAGTTATATAATATACCTGGGAAGGAGGTTGAAACCAGGTTATAAAGGGCTTTAAATGGCAACCAGAAGAGTTTTTATTTTCTCTCAGAGTCAATTAGGAATTACTGGAGCTTACTGAGCAGGGGAGTGACCTTGTCAGGCCAATGTGTTACGAACGTCACTTTGGTAGCTGTGTGGAGGATGGATTGTAGTCTATAAAGCCCCTTTCAGGGCCAACCATAGAGGACTTTAATTCCTCAAAAAGAACTTGATTGATAGAATGTGAAGAAGGTTGAAAGGAGTTAAGTCTCCTACCTTTATCCCTATGCCCAAAAGAAAACATCCAGCAATTAAGCCCTATTATAAATCTCAATTTTTTTCTGGTTGATTGTTGAAAAATAAATAAAGGAGAATTATATCTTCCACTTAAAAATCTGTGATGCTCACTCCTGCTTAAGCTGGCCCCTAATTGTAGCTCTCTAAGATGTCCAGATTCACAAAGTTAACCTTCATATTTGACGCTGGCTACAATAATTTACTAACATGAAAACTTAGAAGGGCGTGGAAAAACCCACCTGGTGAGCCAGCATTTGGCTTTTTAAAAGCCCTACAAGAGCACAACCTTAAAGGGGTGTTTGATTAAAGTAATTTGCTTTTCCTTCAATACATTTCCACTCCAGTGGTGCATAGAAAAAGCTGGCGTGAGTG
This sequence comes from Trichosurus vulpecula, assembly GCF_011100635.1. Lineage (NCBI taxonomy): Eukaryota > Metazoa > Chordata > Mammalia > Diprotodontia > Phalangeridae > Trichosurus > Trichosurus vulpecula. Next base: position 91,865,514 of record NC_050574.1, on the reverse strand, counting down.
TATTGTAAAAGACTTCTAAAGATTGGTCTCTTTTTTGTTTTCCCCAGCTGTGGTTTCCAGCCCCCATTCCTCTTTTCAGCTATTTTTAAAATCAGATGTACATAAAATGAAAATTCTTTTCCCCCCTCTGCCCACCCTATTCTAGTAGCTATTTGCCTCCCACATTGCCTGTTTTGAACCATTATTAGTGTGAATGTTTGAAGTACAATCGCTTCCCTCTCTGTACCTCTCTTATCAGATACATATTCTTGGCTTATTCTTCACATATATTTCCATTTCTGAGAGAAATTCAATGCCTCCCAGCAGAGTAAATGACAACCTTTTCTCAATTTTTCTATACTATCAGGAAAATGATTTTGAATGGCAAGGGGTTAAATGAGGGAGTCAGCTTCACTTTAACACTGAGGTAGATGGATAGGAGTCCAACTTAATAAATAATTATCAAAAATGGAATATCTTAAAGAGATAAGTTCACAATTATATTATCAATCTGTTTTCCTTTAACTTCAGAATCTGGAGAGCCCCAGAAGGAAAAGTAAAGCAAAAGGGAATAACTTATTACATGTTCACAAGATAGTTTATATTTAAAATTTCAAAACTTGATTTTCAAATATTACATGCTTTGTCTTCCCAGACTTTATGAGATGACATGGTATGCATTTTAAAAAAAAATGAAGGAAAAATAATAATCTAATGGCCTAAAATAATAATCTTTGAAATAAAAATATGTAAACTTTAATAATTATAATTGTTCATCAAATCAACAAACATCTTAAATGCTTGTGTTTGCAGAGCACTATGCGTGGTGCTGAAGAGAAACATATTTTATGTAACATATAGTCCTTGTCCTCCTGATGCTTGTAATCTAATAGTAGCATATATTAAAGAATTATTTAACTAAAAACAAACTTGAAAAAGAAAAAATGTTGCATTTGTTACTTTTATAAAAAAATTGAAATAACTATCTTATGCCTATTTTTATATTCAGAGTGACTTGAGGTGAGTTATATATTACACTTCAAAAGAAATGTAATTTAAAATGTAAATTTAAAATTTTATACATTTCATTTAAATTTGGAATAAACATATATGTATATGTTCAAGTATTCTTCCTATCTAGTTGTACTGTTCATATTTTTACATAGCATAATTTTTATATTTTCAAAGAGATTTGTTTTGCCAAGTTTTCTGCAATGTGTGATTCATTATGATCTATGACTCATATATGTATACTAGCATCAAGAAGGTGTTGGGCCAAATTTCCCCCTCCATTTCTTACACACAGTTCTTATAGATATCTATGAATGCTCCTGAGAATATTACTATTCCTACATTACATATATGTTAGACTTTTCCCAATTTTCTTTTCTTTCTCCATCTTTCTCCAAAGCAGGTTCAATAACCTAGTCCTTACTCAAACTAGGTCATTTTCAAAATCCCTCCCAGAAAGATGTCATTTCCTTTAGGCAGTAGAAATGATATTCTGTTGGTTTCTAGTTTGGTCTTGGTATGGAGATGGGGGCAGGGAGAGGAGGAAAACAGTTCAACAGTCTGAACAGGAAGCAATCAATCGAACTCTCTGAAATGCTACTTGGAAAAAATCCTACAACCTTCTCCTCTACAAAACAAATAGAAGATCATGGGATTTATGTGTATGTGTGTGTGGATATGTGTGTGTGGGGGTGGGTGTGTGTGTGTGTGCGTGTGGGTGTGTAGGGTTTAGAATTCAAAAGATTCAGAGTTTTTCTCTACATGTGTGAGCATATTTTTGTGCTATATGTGTCTTTATTTTTTATCTTATTTGATAAAGAAAATAAATGAAAGTTGTATAATTTTGATTTATTTAATGTGAGTTCTACAAGAGATTTGTCCATTACTACCTGTTCATTCTCTCAGCAAAAGAGTTCCTCTTTAGCAACTCTGCAGCCTTTCCTGTTGAATCAGTAATGTTATGAATCACCAGATCAAGGACAGGTTATACTACACTTTCTTTTTTTTTTTAAGATTACTAAAATGGTGGAACAGCAAGGTGGCACTGTGGATAGTGCGCTGGGCCAAATCCTGTCTCAGACACTTACTATCTGTATGACTCTGGGCAAATTGCTTAACCCTGTTTGCCTCAGTTTCCTCATCTGTAAAATGAGCTGGAGAATGAAATGGCAAACCACTCCAATATCTTTGTTGAGAAAACTCCAAATGAGGTCACAAAGAGTCAGATACAACTGGAACAACTAAACAATAACAAAACTGGTAGATCGGCAGAATTCTGTAGATATAGACAAAATATTTAAGAAAATATGTAATGGTGGCACGTGTGGGTGCTGATGTTTTGTTTTTGCCCATGTGGATTAAGTATATGTACACGGGACTGCCTAAATGTGGCTCACAAGCAGGAGAGAATAGGTATCTCTAGCTTCTCCTCCCTTTCCTCTCCCCCCCATCTCTAAGGGGGACTTTAACGCCTGCCAGGAGCAAAGCAAGAGGTCCTGAGGCCAGAGATTCTCCACAGAGAGAAGGGGTATGGCACTAGAATTTTATTTATCTGTTTGCTTTCTTAAATATTGCTAGTCTAGAAGAAATAATTGTTAAGTTCAAGCTAAACTTCTGATCACTATACCTCAATGAGGAAAGAGAGCCCTTGAGCTCTATATCTGTTTTGCCTCCCTTCCCACCAGATGTCAATTTCACAATAAGCACACAGAGCAAGTAGAAAATAAACCCTTTTATCCAAGTTGACAGCAAAAAGAAATTAAAGAAAGTATACATAGGAGTATATATATCAGACAATATAGAGTGAAGAACTTCTCCAGTAGGGAGCAGCAAAACTCAACCAAGAGAGAATGTTCCAGATCTCACCCAAGGTGAACTTCCCTGCAATCAATGGCACCTGAAGAGATATGGGGAATGCACATAACCACTTTTAATGCTGGTATCTAGAAGAACCAGAGTCTCTCTTCCCTCCCACTCTAACCAACTCCACCCTCATGCAGGTTTGGGACTTTGATTAATCAGTTTCCACCAGTGAGGAGAGAATACCTTACAACTGGTCTTTTGAGTCAAGAAGTACAAGAATCTCATTAGCCTTAAGTTCCTAAGATGGAGAGATATGGACCAAAGGAAAATGCAATTAGATGAATTCAGAACAGGTTAAATGGCTGGGTTTAAAAAGTATTCATTAATAGTTCAATCTCTTTTTTCAGGAAGGTCTCAATAGGAATCTGGAATCAGGAATCTGGGCTTGGCCCTGTAATATTTGTTGTGGTCAATGAATTTGCAGATGACACAGCTTAGAGGATTAGCAATTGCATTAGATGACATAACCAGGATCCAGTACGATCTTGACTGGCTAGATAAGGGGTGGGGAAGCTGTAGCCTTGAGGCCACATGTGGCCTTCTAGGTCCTTTGGTGAAGACTTTAGACTGAGTCTAAGTTTTACAGAACAAATCCTTTAAATAAGGGGACTTGTTCTGTGAAGTTTGGACTCAGTCAAAGGGCTGCACTTGACGACTTGAGGGCCACATGTGGTTGTTGAGGCCACAGTTTCCCCATCCCGGGGCTAGATCATTGGCTTGACTTTAATAAGCTGAAATTCAGTAATTTCAAGTGTGAGGCTAGCTATAGCTGGGTTTTAAAAAGTCACTTCACAATACACAAATGAGAATAATTATTTGGCAGTTTGTCTCAAAAAACAGGTAGGGTGGATTTGAGCACAAAGTATGAGAGTCATATGTGACTACTTTGGCTTTGTCTGGAATGGAGGACAATTATGAAGAAAAAGCAAAGTGAGGGGTAGTAAAGGACCACTCTATTTTCAGTTCTACAGGAAGAATGCACTAAGACATATATTAAAAGAAGTAACAAGAATTGTTCAACAAAATTACCTGTGCTTGTTTGGTTGGGTTTCTTTAATTGACTTCAAGGTCAATTAAGATAGTAGTGGGGTGTGGCATAGTTCACAATCTGGAGTCATCTTAGTAAAAGCATTTATTCAGCTTTATGTAGGGAGAATTATTTAAGGAAGCAAATGCCCCAACAGAGTATAGGGGGCTTTTATATCTCCATAAGACAGCTTTCACATCATTTAGATTTTGAAACTATCACTGTTATTGGACAAAGCTCTTTCTCAGTCTTGAAGTAGGGATAAGAGATAAGATGGATTTGAGCACAACATACAAGAATCATACCTGACCTTGGCTTTGTCTGGAATATCTAAGATGGAGTCTCTATGTCAAGAAAGTAAGAGGAAGCATAGGGCTCCTCTACTTTTGGCTCCACAGAAAGAAAGCACTAAGACCTTGGTTAGAAAACATAACAAGAATTAGATAACAGAAAATTATCTGCACTTGGTTTACTTTGTGTAGTAAACGGTGTACTTCAATAAAATTATAATCAAACTGGAGAATCTTCAAATAAATGAAATGAAAATAGTCAAGGGAAGTAGAGAAGCTATTGTATAAATCAGTGTGAAAGGATTAGGAGTCAACAGTCTGGAAAGATGAGGGCTGAAGACAAGAGGAAATAAAATCTTAACCATAGAAACCTCAGCTTTAACAAAGAAATAGGACTTGAAACTAAAAGAAAAAAAACTAGATAAATTCATAGATGACAGATATACAGTAGACTAAATAAAGAAACTTTGAATCCATAGGCTTAATTATTATAGAGAAAGCCATATCATTCCAAAACATATTTCTAGTTGCTACAGTCAGATATGGAACCATAAGCTTGAAGGACAATAGATCTGACTCTTTCTGAAAATGTTTACCATCTTCTGTGATTAACTGAGGATGAAAGGAGCATATAAAAATAAGGTCAAGAAGGCATAGATTTGGCAGGTGGTCTTGAAACAAAATATACAAATAATGCATCTTTAAGTTTTATCAAGGAGCCAATATAGAGTCAATAAAGGATTGTGAAGAGTTGATTCCTTGATTGTTTTGGGCTCTGCACTTTGTTTAGCCTGTTTTTTGGCTCCTCCCAGATTTGCTTCATGGTGACTTTTCCAAGGCAAGTATTTCAAGTGTTTAATTCATGAAAAATGCAGGAAGTGATTCACTTAATTGTAGAGAAACATTCTTGTATTAAGCCTTTTTTCCTCAATCACATATTTTATGTAGCAATGATTTATCCTTCACAAAAGCACAAAAGGATACATTAATTATTGTGACATGCCCTAACGAAAGGGGCATGCCACCATATACAATACTTTCTGCTATGCTTTGGTGAGATGCAAAGTTTTGGAGATAAATTCAATGTGTTTTCACAGAAAAGGGACAAAGTAGAGTATAATCAATTTTCCCACAAGTAGCAGTATCAGGAAAGGGGTAAACAATATTACATTCACTGAAAGTGTATGTTAGGATCGCCTATTGTGCCATACCCGAAAATTTCCTTCCTTTTCATATTACTGAGGAATATCACATTCTAATAGGATGACAAACTCTTAGGATCATAGATTTAGAGCTGGAAGGGACTTCAGAGGTCATTTCATTCTAGTGCAATCCCTTTATATACAGATGAGAAAATTAAGATTCACAAGGAGCTTATTGTCTTTCTAAGATCACATTGTTGGTATATAGTACACCTGTGATTTGAACCCAGGCCTACAAAATAAAAACTACTGTCCTTCACTGCATCCCACCACCTTTCTTCTGTACATCATCTATGGTTATCAAGTAGAGGAAAGAATGCAGGGCAGTAACAAAGTTAGGGAATACTATCTAGGGATTCTATATGCCCTGAGAATACTTCTATCTGTGAGGGCCTGGCAGGAACTTTGAAATAAATGGTGGTCAATGGAGCTCTACCAATGACACTGCTTGGTTAAGAACCCCCAAAATGCACCATATAAGTAGCTATTAGGAATCTAAGAAGTACATAGGGCAGCTGAATTTTGGAGGCTGTCCCTCCTCATAATCATTGGGATGATCATCTTAGTACAAAAGAAAACAGAATAAATGGCACTCCTTTTTCTTTTGGCATAAAAAACAATGCGACATTGGTACAAATAAGCAATAAAAATAGCCTACCCATAGAAAACACTTCAGTGCACATGGCACTGAACAATAAATCCGACAAACTATGAGTATATATGAAATGAACTAATGATATGAAAGCTTTTATCATGCACCAGTTCTGTATCATGACAACATTGTGATCAGATCTTACCACTTAGAGGCAAAGTCTTCATGAGTTGTTCTGTGTTTTGTTTTCTTTTCTTTTGTTTTGTCAATGATATTACTATCTCCAAAGTTATTAAAAAAGAACTTTCTTCGGTCCAGGACAATTGTAAAAAAAAGAAATCTAAACTTAAGTTAGATGACATCAGAACAAAAAAAATTTATTTTAATGTAAAGAGGGAAAAGGCAAAGAAGTTGATGTATTGGCTGTCTAAACTTTCCACAAAGTCCAGAAGTACCATGTAGTAATGAACTAAGTGAAGGACAAAAAAAAAGTCATTGTCTCAAATGATTTTGAATAGGGGTATTCCTTAGGACAGTTGTGAAGCAGCACTATGACAGAATTAGATTGAGAAAACTACTGAAAACATGAGTAAAGACATTGGAGGACTTAATATCTAGCTCATGTGTACAGTAGAAAGCTTGAACATTATATTGACTGAACAAGTAAAAGAAATTGCATCATAAGCAAATTAGAGAAACATGGGAAAATTGCCTATTGAAACTAGATAGAAAAGAAAAAGTCATAACAAAATATAGAATAGAGAGGATCATGGAAGATAAAATGGATAAGTTTGACTATGAAAATATAAAGATTTTGCACAAGCAAATCCTCCCAAAGTAAAATTAAAGGGGAATCAATCAAGGAAAATCTTTGTAGTTAATTTCTCTGATTATAGTCTCATTTCTAAGATACATAAAGAATTCATCTAAATTTATTATAAATGCATTTCCTAATTAAAAAATGGTCTAAGGATATGAACATTAAAGCAATTCTAAGTTTCAGTTTCACACCTATTATACCTTGGGGGAGGATTCTGAGAAGATGGTGGAGTAGGTCAGAAAATTCCAGGGTCTCAAGATTTTCACCCACAAAAGAGTTAAAATAGCACCTTAGGGTGAACATAGCGTGGGTGGAGACAAAGAAAAATAGGCGCACAACCGGGGTCTTCCTCAGATAGTTTGAGAGGATCTGAAGAAAAACCCCAGGACCAGGTTTGGTCTCAGCGAGGAATAAACACCTCGAGGCTTGGTTCCGTTTTAAAAACAAGCAGGGAAGCTGCTTAAACATCTAGCAAGTTCCAGAGTTGGTTGGTTTGAGAGGCTGCGTTGGCCCCAGCCACTGGAACTTTTCTCCCCGGGATAGCGGGGGAAGTAGTGCGTTTGAGCCCAGGAAGATTGCGGGAACCTCTGCTGACAAGGAACGCCAGACCCAGCTGTGCTGGGAAGAGTGGTGGGGGCGAGAAGGAACCAGCACGTGCCGGTGAGTACAGAAGCAGTAGGGCAGAAAGCCCCTGGCTGTGGGCACTTAGAGAAGGTTGGAGGTTTGGCTTTGGTTCCAGGCTAGAGAAGAGAACTGAAGATCTGGGGCAAGAGGCACCAGTTCCCATACCCCAGCGCTAGAGGTAATTAGCACAAAAACAAACAAACAAACCAAAACCAAAACAAAACAAAACAAAAAAAAAAAAACCCTCACAGGCAAAGGAGAAAGAATCTAACCATAGAAATCTATTATGACAATAGAGATGACCAGGGTTCATCTTCAGAGGAGGATATTGAAGTAAAGAAACCTCCAAAGAGCAATGTCAAATGGTCACTTGCCCAAAAAGAATTTATAGAAGATCTTAAAAAAGATTTTAAAAGCCAAATGACAGAGATGGAGGAAAAACTAAAAAAAAAAAAAAAAAAAAAAAAAAAAAAAAAAAAACAAGAAGGTTATGAAAGGAAAGTCAACCAATTAGAAAAGGAGATCCAGAATTTCAAGGAAGAAGAAAAATGACACCTTGAAAATTAGAATTAGGCAAGGTGAAGCCAGTGAAATTATAAGAGATCAAGAAATAATTAAACAAAACATGAATAATGAAAAAATAGAAGAGAAAGTGAAACATCTTGTAAGAAAAACAACAGATTTGGAGAATAAAGAAGAGAAAATATAAAAAAAATTGGAGAAACTGAAAGTTATGATCAAAAAAAGAATCTTGATACAATAATACAAGAAATAATTAAAGAAAATTGTGCTGAAGCATTAGAACAAGGCAGGGAAGTACAAACAGAGAAAATCCATCGCACACCACTTGAAAGAGGTCCTATGAGGCAAGGTCATAGGAATATCATAGTCAAATTCTGGAACCCCCAGCTCAAGGATAAAATATTAAAAGCATCAGGATTAAAACAATTTAAATATAATGGTGCCAAAATTAGAATTACACAAGACCTAGCAGCAGAGACATTAAAGGACCACAGGCCTTGGAACACAATATGGCCTGTGGCCAAAAATATCATACTCTTCATATTTCAGTATTATCTTGAATGAAAAAAATGGACATTTAACAAACCCTCAGACTTTTAAGACTTTGTAAAAAAAATCCTCAATTTAATTGAAGATTCGACATATAAGAACTAAGAGAAACATAAGGTACATACCAAAGTCTGACTACAAGGGATTCATAAGAACAAACTGCTTGCCTTTTATATAATATAAAATGTAAAATGTATGTCTAACATTCTCATTAATAATTGTCAAGCTTATAAGAAAGAGGGGGATAAACCTGACTATGATATGAATTTAAAAAGTAAAACCATTTAGAAACAACTAAAAACAGTAACTATTTTATACAAAAGAGGGGCAAGAAGAATAAAGGATACCAAGGATTTAGATGGGGCAGGAGGGCTGGTAGTTCTGGTAACCTACTTTCATCAGGAATGAATTTAAGAGGGAACACTACATATCTTCTAAAATCTAGAAATAAAATGGTAGGGTTATAGTGATGGGGGAGGGGACAAGGGAGGGATTAGGAAAAGGGAGGGATTTTCAGAAGGGGAATGAGGAAGTAGGTAAGGGTGTTTAGATCAATGGGAATGTGAGGACAGGGGAAGGATCCTTGGATGGAGGTAGGCAAGTAATAGGAGGGCAATGTAGTGGGTAGAAGTAAAGTAGAGGAGGCAGGAGAGATAGGAAACAAGAGATATGTACAAATATAAAAACAAAGATCAGGAGTAGAGTATGTTTGGGAAAGTATAGGTCTATATATGCTTGTATATATTTATAAGTGTATGTATCTGTATGTGTATGTATATATTGAGAAACATATCTAAAATATATTGTAGCCTTCTATGGGGGATGGGGGGTTAGGATAAGGGAGGGATTTTTAGAGGGGGAATGACGGAATAGGTAAACGGTGTTTAGATTAATGGGAATGGAAGGATAGGGGAGAGATCCTTAGAGGGGGAAAGGCAAGTAATAGGAGGGTAGGGAGGTTGGTAGAGGAGGGGGGTAGGCATGTAATAGGAGGCTGATGTAGCAGGTAGAAGTAAAGTAGAGGAGGCAGGAGGGATAGGAAACAAAAAATATGTACAAATGTAAAAACAAGGATCAGGAGTGGAGTATGTTTGGGAAAATATGTGTCTATATATGTATATATATGTATATATATGTATGAGTGTATGTATGTGTCTGTATGTGTATGTATATATTGTGAAATATCTAAATTATATTGTAGCCTTCTGGGGGGTTGGAGGGAGGGGAAAAAGAACAAAGTTAAAAAGTGCACAGCAGAGAACAAAAGAAAGCACAAGGAAGCAAAAAAAAATCTTTACCAATATAAAGAAGACACACAAAAAAAATACAAGTATTGGAAAGACTGTGGGGAAGCAGGGACATTGAGGCCCTGTTGGTGGACCTGTGAATATGTATAATCATTCTGGAAAGCAATTCAGAATCATACATAAATGTTACTATCTGCTACAAGAATTTTAACACAGTCATACAACTCCTAGGTCTATGCCCAAAAAGATGAAGGAAAGAAGGATCGTGCATTAAGAAAATATTTTAGAAGCTACTTTTGGGGTGGGAAAAATATTGAAACTGAGGTGATCTTTATCAATTGTGAGATGGCCAAACAAATTGTTGCATATAAATATGACCTAAGGTAATTATTCTGTAAGAAATTAAGGAAGAAATTATTTCAAAGAGATAAGAAAATAATGGCATGAACCGATGCAGAGTGAGATAATGAGAAATAGAACAATTTATACTATAGCATTAATATTAAAAACTAATAAATTTGAGAACTTTTCTAAATTAATGACTTAAATGAGCAGAACAAAAAGAAAAACTTATAAACTGACAATGACTTATAAAGCAAACAGCTTTGAAAGCTGCAAGAACTCTTATCGACAGACTGACCGATTATGATTCTAAAGAAGTGATGAAGCATGTTCCACCTCCTGACAGAGAAGTAATAGGTTCAGAGTACAGAATGTCATGTATATATTTTCTGAACCTAAGTTCAGAATCCATGATGCATTAATTTTGCTTGAATATTAAAACTTATTACAGATTATTTGTTGTTGATTTTCTTTTTTAACCAATGGAGTTAGGAGGGTTGGAGGAAAAAAAGATTCATTTTAATTTTAAAAAATTTAAAAGGTCGGGGCAGCTAGGTGGCACAGTGAGTAGAGCACTGGCCCTGGAGTCAGGAGGACCTGAGTTCAAATCTGGCCTCAGACACTTGACACTTCTACTAGCTGTGTGACCTTGGGCAAGTCACTTAACCCTAATTGCCCTGCCAAAAAAAAAAAGCAAAAAAAATTTTTAAAGGTAAATGAAAAACAGAGAATAGAATTGGGAAAAGAAAAAAAGTGTATACAAAGTTCTTGATTCCTTTCATCAGTAATTAAGAATGAAAATCAATAGGCTAAGAAATTAGAATCAAAATAGTGCAAAGAACAAATTCAATAATGCAATGTTAATTAGAAAGTATACTATAGGGATTTGAGAGGAAAACAGAGAAGAGGGAGAAAGCTCCTGATGAAGGAGGATAGAGAAAATTTCTGGTGATCTATATTGTTGAAAGAAGTCCATTACATTGAAAACAGAAATTGTATTAAAGGTAAAACAGAAAATGTCCATGCTATTAACATAATGAATAATCAAACAGTTAATGCTATAGCTTTTCAACAAAATTATCTGGTAGACCCAGATAAGATCCATTATAATTATTGCAAATATTTCTTATTGTTATATAAATTACTAATAAAGCATTTTACCAACTTCCTCTCCGAGGAGAAACATCCCATGTTTCTTAGCATAAGGTATGACTTATCCATTCCTAAATAAGAGAACACTAGAGACTTCTTAAATATAGGCCAAGTATATATCTGTGTACTTGATGCTAAACTTTCCAAATGTTATAATTCAAAAGATCCATAAACAATTAAGGAAACCAACATGTTGGTTGAGGAGCAAAGAGGCTGTGTTTACATCACTCAGTGATGCAAAGAGGAACACTATCTATAACATGATGATTGAAGATTTCCTTAAAGTTTCATAAAATTTATAGTGTTTATTGATTATTACAAAGCTTTTCACTGAGTTCCATACTTGCAATTTAGTCTATAAAATCGACCTAATCATAAGTAGAATGCTAGTGTATTATTTTTCCCATTGACAGGAGCTCTCCATTTAAACCATGCTACCAGTATAATAACATCAAGAACAACTGATATAAAATATGACATCTTCCAGGAAAATAAATCAATCTTGTTATAATTTTGCCAAGTATCAAACTCATTATCCTCACTCCTGAGGAGAATCAAGTATTGCTGTCACTAGGGATTTGTACCAAAATATATTAATTATGTAACATACATAGATACAATTCTTGTATGATTTCACTGAAAGAAAACATTAATCAGCTACTTCATCTTGTGGAAAATAATGTCACTTTGGTCTCAATGAGTATAAATGTCTTAATGTCCACCAAAGAAACATACAGAGGAAAAGCTTTGAGCTTGAAACTAGTGGCCCAAATGAACCAAAGGAGGAAAGTGATATTTTCAAATACCTTGATCGCCATTAAAAATGATATGAGTTTAAGACTGTCAAGGGGGAAATATAAGGAGTGTGTTTTATACACTTCTTACACTTATACACTTTTTACACCCTTCTTTAGAAACTGAATAGTATACTGAAGTCAAAGTTTAACAGATGAACACACTTAGAACAATTAACCAGTTTTAATGAATACTTGTGATTTCTCTTTTTTCAGTTTTTGATACTGGTAATTTGATTTTTCTTAATTGCTTAAAGAAAGCAGACTAAATAATAGTGTATCTATCTTCTAGAATTTAGAAAACAGTTCTGACTTTATTTACCAATTCATCTTCTTTGAATTTTGTTAATCTTTTGATTTTCAATATTTCTAGTTTAATGTTTACTCATTTTGGGAAAAAAATATTTTCCCCAATTATACAAAAAACAATTTTAACGACTCGTTTTCTTTAAATGTTGGTTTTCTAGTGATATTTTAGTTGTATGCCCAATTAATTTTTTATGATGGAAGTGCTTAGAGATATGTTTTCCCCTCAGAAATGTCTTGGCTGCATCCCAAATATTTTTAATGATGTTTCCACGTTTCTATTTCCTATGAAGAAATCTTATATTGTTTCTTTATTTTGATATTTGACCCACTGATTAAATATTTTATTTCATTTATCCCATACAATAGTATTTTTTCCAATGATATGTAAAGAAACTTTTCAACATTCATTTTTACAAGATTTTTACTTCCAAATTTTTCTCCCTCTCTCCCCTCTTCTCTCTTCAACACAGAAAGCAATCTGATGTAGGTTATACAGAGGTTCCAAAATTCATTTGGCTTACTGCCCCTCTTCTCAAAAAAATTATTCAGCATCTCCTGGAAATCTATTTTCTTTAACCATTTAAAGTTTTTTTTTTTTTTTTATAATTTGCATCAGGGGCAGCCAGGTGGCACAGTGTGTAGAGGACTGGCCCTGGAGTCAAATCTGACCTCAGACAATTGACAGACTTACTAGCTGTGTGACCTTCGGCAAGTCACTCAACCCCAATTGCTTTGCCTTCACCCCTCCAAAAAAAACCCACAAAATACATAAAGTTGAATCATTTAATATATGTTTACATAATGCACCTCAAATTTAATAATTTATTGCAAATTTGTGGATTTTTCCTGCACTGAAATTTTGATGATGCAATATTGTGTCATGTAACGGTATATCATATTGTCGCTACACAAACATTTTCCTGACAATGCAGGCTGGATTTCTAGACAGTGTGCAATATGTTCACATGCCAACACTTGATTGTTAAGACCTTTTGGTGGACTTCACCACTGACAATTTATAACTTACATTTTGTGTGTTATTTTGGAAATGAGTGTAATCGCTATGATTTTAATTCTGTTACACAACAGATGAAACATATATGAACACTTTTTCAAAATTTTCTTCTCTTCTCTTCTTTCCTTATGCTTCCACCACCGCTTAGTTTTATTCAACATCCCCCAATTGCACCTGAGGCTACTACCCACCTGGATCGTTTCAGCACCCCAAGGGGTGATATCACTCATTTTGGGAACCTATGATTATACATGTACAATCATATTAAATGTATTTCAATAGTCATGTTGTGAAAGAAGAAACAGAAAAAAAAGGAAAAAAACCATGAGAAAGAAAAAAAACAAAAAAGGGAAAAATATATATTCAGTCTTCATGGTTCTTCCATTTGCATTTAGACTTCATAGTTCTTTCTCTTGATGTGGATAGCATTTTCTGTCTTGAGTCTTCTGGAATTGTCTTAGATCATTTTATTGTTGAGAAGAGCTAAGTATATCATAGTTGATCAGCACACAGTGTTGCTGTTACTGTGTATAATGTTCTTCTCATTCTACTCACTTCACTCAGCATCAGTTCATGTAAGTCTTTCCATTTTTTTTCTGAAATCCACCTGTAAACCATTTCTTATGGAACAATAGTATTCCATTACATTCATATACTGCAGTTGGTTCAGCCATTCCCCAACTTATGGGCATCCCCTCAATTTCCAATTCTTGGCCAACACAAAAAGAGCTGCTATAAATATTTTTTGTACATATGGGTCTTTTACCCTTTTTTTATAATCACATTGGGATACAGACCTAGTAGTGGTATTGCTTGGTGTTATGCACAGCTTTATAACCCTTTGGGCATAGTTCCAAATTGGTCTCGAGAATGGTTGGATAATTTCACAACTCCACCAACAATGCATTAGCTTCCCAATTTTTCCACATCTTCTCCAACATTTATCATTTTCCTTTTTTTATCATATTAGGCAATCTGATAGGTGTGAGGTGGTACCTCGGAGTTATTTTAATTTGCATTTCTAATCCATAGTGATTTAGAGCATTTTTTCATATGAATATAGATAACTTTAATTTCTTCATCTGAAAACTGCATGTTCATATCCCTTGAACATTTACCAATTGGGGAAGACTACTGCATTCTTATAAATTTGACTTAGTTCTATATATATTTGTGAAACAAGGCCTTTATCAGAAACACTGGATGTAAAAATTGTTTCCCAGCTTTCTGCTTTCCTTCTAATCTTAGTTGCATTGTCTTTGTTTGTGCAAAAACTTTTAAAAAATATAATATAATCAAAATGATCCATTTTGCATTTCATAATATTCTCTCTCTCTCTCTCTCTCTCTCTCTCTCTCTCTCTCTCTTCCTCTCTCTCTCCCCATAGATCTGACAGGTAAACTATTCTTTGCTCTCCTAATTTTCTTATGGTATCATCCTTCATGTCTAAATCACATACCATTTCGACCTTATCTTGGGATAGAGCATGTGATATTGGTCTAGACCTAGTTTGTGTCTGATTGTTTTCCAGTTTTCCCAGCAATTTTTTTCCCAAATGGTGAGTTCTTATGCCAAAATCTGAAGTCTTTGAGTTTATCGAACAGTAGATTGCTATAGTAATTTATTACTATGGCTTGTGCACCTATACTATTACACCGATACATCAGTAAAAAATTGCCAGTAACAGTCGTTTCAATGATTGCTGTTTTATAGTATAGTTTTCTCTCTGTTATGGCTAGGCAACCTTCATTTGTATTTTCTTCACTGATTTCCACGATGTTCTTGATGTTTTGTTCTTCCAGATGGATTTTATTATTTATTTCTTGCCCTATAAAATATCTTTTTGGGAGTTTGATTGGTATGGCACTGAATAAGCAAATTAATTTAGCTAGAATTGTCATTTTTATTATATTAGCTTGACCTACCCATGAGCAGTTGATACTTTTTCCAGTTGTTTAGATCTGACCTTATTTATACGGAAAGTGTTTTGTAATTGCGTTCATGTAATTGCTGGGTTTCTCTTGGCAGGTAGACTCCCAGATTTTTTATGCTGTCTATAGTTATTTTTTTTCTTAGTTAAAAAATTTATTTAATATTTTTAGTTTTCAGCATTGATTTTCACAAGAGTTTGAATTACAAATTTTCTCCCCATTTCTACCCTCCCCCACTCCAAGATGGCATATATTCTGGTTGCCTCATTCCCCAGTCAGCCCTCCCTTCTGTCACCCCACTCCCACCCATCCCCTTTTCCCTTACTTTCTTGTAGGGCAAGATGGATTTCTATGCCCCATTGCCTGTATATCTTATCTCCTAGTTGCGTGCAAAAACTTTTTTTTTGAACGTCTGTTTTTAAAACTTTGTACTCCAAATTCTCTCTTCTCCTCCCTCCCCACCAACCCTTCCTAAGAAGGCAAGCAATTCAACACAGGCCACATGCATATCATTAGGTAAAACCCTTCCACAATACTCATGTTGTGAAAGACTAACTATATTTTGATCCTTCCTATCCTATCCCCCTTTATTCACTTTTCTCCCTTGACCCTGTCCCTTTTCAAAAGTGTTTGTTTTTGATTACCTCCTCCCCCATCTGCCCTCCCTTCAATCGTCCCCCCTTTTTTATCTCTTTCCTCCTTCTTTCCTCTGGGGTAAGATACCCAATTGAGTGTGTATGGTATTCCCTCCTCAGGTCAAATCCAATGAGAGCAAGATTCACTCCTTCGCCCTCACCTGCCCCCTCTTCCCTCCCAACAGAATTGCTTTTACTTGCCACTTTTATGCAAGATAATTTACCCCATTCTATCTCTCCTTTTCTCTTTCTCTCAATATATTCCTCTCTCATCCCTTAATTTGATTTTATTTTTTTAAATATCATCACTTCATATTCAATTCACCCTGTGCCCTCTGTCTCTCTCTTTATGTATATTCCCTTCAGCTACCCTAATACTGAGGTCTCATGAATTATACACGTCATCTTTCCATGAAGGAATGTAAACAAAACAGTTCAACTTTAGTAAGTCCCTTATGATTTCTCTTTCTTGTTTACCTTTTCATGCTTCTCTTGATTCTTGTGTTTGAAAGTCAAATTTTCTATTCAGGTCTGGTCTTTTCACTGAGAAAGCTTGAAAGTCTTCTATTTTATTGAAAATCCCTATTTTGCCTTGGAGCATGATACTCAGTTTTGCTGGGTAGGTGATTCTTGGTTTTAATCCTAGCTCCTTTGCCCTCAGGAATATCATCTTCCAAGCCCTTTGATCCCTTAATGTGGAAGTTGCTAGAACTTCTGTCATTCTCATGGTGTTTCCACAATGCTCAAATTGTTTCTTTCTGGCTGCTTGCAGTATTTTCTCCTTGATCTGGGAGCTCCAGAATTTGGCTACCATATTCCTAGGAGTTTTCTTTTGGGGATCTTTTTCAGGAGGCAATCAGTGGATTCTTTCAATTTCTATTTTACCCTCTGGCTCTAGAATATCAAGGCAGCTTTCCTTGAAAATTTCTTGAAAGATGATATCTAGGCTCTTTTTTGATCATGACTTTCAGGTAGTCCAATAATTTTTCAATTATCTCTCCTGGATCTATTTTCCAGGTCAGTGGTTTTTCCAATGATATATTTGATATTGTCTTCCATTTTTTCATTCCTTTGGTTCTGTTTTATAATATCTTGATTTCTCATAAAGTCACTAGCTTCCACTTGCTCCAATCTAATTTTTAAGGTGGTATTTTCTTCAGTGGTCTTTTGGACCTCCTTTTCCATTTGGCTAATTCTGCCTTTCAAGGCATTCTTCTCCTCATTGGCTTTTTGGAGCTCTTTTGCCATTTAAGTTAGTCTATTTTTTATGGTGTTATTTTTTTTTTCAGTATTTTTTGGGTCTCCTTTAGCAAGCTGACTTGTTTTTCATGATTTTCTTGCATCTCTTTCATTTCTCTTCTAAATTTTTCCTCTATATCTCTTACTTGCTTTTCCAAATCCTTCTTCTATGACTTCAGACCAATTTATATTTTTCTTGGAGGCTTTTGATGTAGGCTCTTTGACTTTGTTGACTTCTTCTGGCTGTATGTTTTGATCTTCTTTGTCACCAAAAAAATTCTTGAGTCTGTGTCTCAGTCTGTGTCCTTTATCACTGCATGGCCATGTTCCCAGCCAACTACTTGACCTTTGAGCTTTTTGTCAAGGTATGACTGCTTGTAGAGAGTGCTTTTCCCAAGCTTTAGGTGCTGCGCTGCTGGCTTCAGATCTACTTCTGTTCCATGTCACCACAAGCTCTGCCACAGCAGTGCTCCTCCTCCCCCAAGAATCACCAACCAGGATTGTGACCCAGATCCCAGCAGGGCAAAGCAAGCTCAGCATTCCCTCTCTGGTCTGATGCTTGATTCCTCCCACTGTGTGAGACACGGACTCTGAAAGCAGCTGATTCTGGAGCTCCACCACTGCACCACCTCTGCCACCCCAGGGATGGTGGCCAGACTGCTCTTTAACCCAATCTAGCAGTTTACCCACTAACTTGCTCCATGGTCTTGGCATTTGTGGGTTGAGAAGTCTGGAAACTGCCACAGCTCAATGATTTGTGGCCCTAAGGCTTATTCCTGTTGACTCCCAGTCTGGTCTGTACTGGCACAGTCCACACTGGGCTTTGCTTTGCTCCCAGGTTTCACTCCCAGCACCATGCAATAGACCCTTCCCAGAGACCATCCAGGCGATCCTGGACTGGAGACCTGTATCTGTCTGCTATTTCATGGGTTCTACAGCTCTAGAATTCTTTCAGAGCCATTCTTTCACAGGTGTTTGGAGAGATTTGGGGAAAGATTAAGCAAGTCCCTGCTTTCCAGCTGCCATCTTGGCTCCACCCCCCCACCAGGGTTTTTTCTTAAGGAGTTCATTAATGGCTTATTTAATTTCTTTTTTCTGGAATGGGGTTATTTCAGTATTCTATTTCCTCTTCTGTTATTCTGGGAAATTTAAATTTTTGTAAATATTCATCCATTTCACTCAGCGTATCAGATTTATTGGCATATAGTTGGTCAAAATAGCTCCTAATTATTATTTTAATTTTCTCTTCACTGTTGGGGAATTTACCCTTTTCATTTTTGAAACTGGTTAATTAGTTTTCTTCTTTCTTTTTAAAAATCAAAGTAACCAAATGTTTAATTAATTGTGTTATTTTTCATAAAATGAGCTTTTAATTTTATTTAATACTTCAATAGTTTTATTGCTTTCAATTTTATTAATTTCTTTTGATTTTCAGAATTTCTAATTTTGTATTTAATTGGAGATTTAAAATTTATTATTTTTCTAACTTTTTAAGTTGCATGCTCAATTAATTTATCTTCTCTTTCTCTTTTTTATTCATGTAGCTGTTTAGAGATATAAAATTTCCCCTAAGAACTACTTTGGCTGTATCTCATAAGCATCAGTATGTTGTCCCATTATTAATGTTCTCTGATGAAATTATTGAATGTTTCTATGATTTGTTGTTTGACTTGCTCTTTAGTTAGGAACAGATTGTTTATTTTCCAATTAATTTTTAGTCTCTCTTTCCATAGCCCTTTATTACATGTAATTTTTATTGCATCATAATCTGAAAAGGATGCATTTAATATTTCTACCTTTCTGCATTGGAGTGTGAGATTTTTATTTCCTAATACACAGTCAATTTTTGTGTATTTGCCATTTACCACTGACAAAAAGGAATATATCTTTTTATTCCCATTAAATTTTCTCCAAGTCTATCATATCAAAGTTTTCTAAAATTCCATTTACTTCCTTTACTTCTTGTTTATTTTGTGGTTAGATTTATCTAGTTCTTAGAGGAGGAGGTTGAGGTCCCCCAGAAGTATAGTTTTGCTGTCTCTTCTTCCTGTAACTCACTTAACTTCTCCTCTAAGAATTTGGATGTGATATCCTTGGATGCATATATATTTAGTATTGATATTACTTCATTGTCTATGGTACCTTTTAGCAAGATGTGGTTTTCTCCCTTATCTCTTTTAATTAGACCTATTTTTGCCTTTGCTTTGTGTGATGTCAGGATTGCTATTCTTTTTTTTTTGTTTGTTTTCTTTTGTTTTTTATTTCACCTGTAACATAATACATTCTACTCCAGCCTTTTACCTTTACTCTGTGTGTATCTCTCTGCTTCAAGTTTGTTTCTAGTAACCATCATACTGTAGGATTCTGGTTTTTAATCTACTCTGCTATCCCCTTCCATTTTCTAAGAGATTTCTTTTCATTCACATTCAAGGTTATTATTACTAACTGTATATTTCCCTTGATCCTATTTCTGCCCCCTGCTTATACTTTTCTCTTTCTGTTCACCCTCACAAGTGTTTTGCTTCTGATCACTGTCCCCCTTAAGCTGCCCTCCTTTTATCAGCACTCCCTCCATTTTCTTTCTCCTTTCCCCCACTACTTCCCTATAGGGTAAGATAAATTTCTATACCCTACCATTTGTATGTGTTATTCTTGCATTGAGCCGAATGTTATAAGAGTAAGGTTCAAACAATGCTCACCCCCTCCCCTTGCTTCTTTCTCTCTACTATAATATGTCTTTTGCACCACTTCATGTAATGTAATTTACCCTATTCTACCTCCCCATTTCTTCTTCTCCCAGTACAATCCTTTTCTTTTCCACTCCTTTTTTTCATGATGTTAAAGTCAACTTATACTCACACTCTCTATCCATGTATACCCCTTCTAAGTGCCCTAATAGTGATGCAGTTCTCAAGAGTTACAAATATCATCTTCCCATGTAGAGATGTTAACAGTTTAATCTTATTGAATATCATGTTTTTTTTTTCTTTCCTGTTTGCCTTTTTATACTTCTCTTGAGTCTTGTTTCAGAAGATCACATTTTCTGTTCAGCTCTGGTGTTTTTATCAGGAAAGTGTGAAAGTCCCCTATTTCATTGAATGTCTATCTTTTCCCTGAAAGATTATGCCCACTTCCACTGCATAGTTGATTTTTGGTTGTAATCCAAGCTCCTTTGCCTTCCAGATTATCATATCCCAAACCCTCCTTTAAAGTAGAAGCTGCTAAGTCATGTACAATTCTGACTGTGGCTGCTTGATTGTTCTTCTGGCTGCTTGCAGAGTATTTTCTCCTTGACCTGATAATTCTGGAATTTGGAATGTGTAAGGAATCTACAATATTTCTTGGGGTTCTCATTTTGGCATCTCTTTCAGGAGGTGATTGGTGTATTCTTTTCATGACTATATGTGTTGGCAAACAAAATTGGCTCTTAGCACTCAGTTCAACTAAGTGCCCTTGAAGAGTTTGGCCTTTGTTTCCTTGATTAGATTGGGAGTCCTTGGTGACCTCCTTGCCTCAGGAGAGGACCTAGTTTACACATGGGTTTGAGTGACATGTTTAGGACATCAGAGGCTTTTAGACCATGTGGATTTAAGTCACCTCTTTGTGACAATTTTAGGTCACATGGGTGATTCACATGTGTGACTCACCTTTGACCCTGAAAAAGATATAAAACCATGGTTTTTCTCTTTTGGATTTCTCTATTTCGGAGCTCTTACCCACAGCCATGGTGGCACGCATGACTGTGCACCAGACCTTGTTATGAGCTCCCGGACTGAACCTAGATGTTGGTAACTATGAATTGTATTTGGTCTGTCTGCCGATGCTTGTAATTTGTGTGTATTTGCTCCGAAGTTCAGGGTGCTGGCTTTTTCCCCTGAACTAAGTGAATGGTATTTGTATGCTGAATTAAAGTAAGCTTGTCAACCCCTTAATGTTGCTTTCCTTAGTAAAGCAGATCAAAAGAACCTGGGTTTTGCAATGTCCTGGTAGCGTGCTTGTTGTTGGGCTTGTGCTTGAGACCAATTCATATTTCCTTTTGAGATTTTACATGTAGTCATTTTGATATTGTTTTTCTCTTCTGACTTTGTGTTTGGATCTTTCCTGTTGCCATAGTAGCTTTCTATGATCAGGGATCTTTTCTGTTTCTTGTTCACTTTTTAGACTATTTTGTGACTTTTAAAGTTTAGTTCTGCTCCTTGGGCACAGAGGGCACTGTCCTGAGCTTCTTTACTGGAGTCCAGGAGCCTGGTTATTTGCCTTCTTAGTTAGGGCCTCAGGTGCTGGTGGATTTCCTACCATGCTAGAGTGGCCTGGGGTTATTCAAACCTGTTGTCCCTGTCTGGGGGGTTGGCACCTTGTCTTCTGTGCTGAGGCTGGAGGCATCACTGCTAGCCTGCTCTGCCACTCACCTGTTGAGCCAGAGCCACAGGGCCTCTGTTGCAGATCTGTGCTGTGCCCAGTGACTTGCCCAGATGTGTTCTGCCCTTGGATGCTCTTGGCTGTGCTCCCATTCTACTCAAGTGACACAGACCTTTCCTGAAGTGCCTCCAAGTAATATGAAGCTAAAAATTGTTTCACTCCATCTTTTTGGAGGTTCTCTTCCTCCAGAAACTTTTAGAGGCTTGATTTAACATTTTTTTTTTCTGAGAAAAACTTGGAAGAGCTCAGGCAACTTTCTGGTTTCTCTCCGTCATCTTGCCTCCTCTCTGACCAACAGATTTTTCTTTAGGATTAAGTTACCTAGTCTGTAATTAATTTTGATCATTTCTTTAAATAAATGCCTTTTATTGAATATATTTTATTTTATTATGATCTGCAAAGGGATATGTTCAATATTTACTCTATTTTTGTATTGGTTTGTGAGGTTTTTATGTCTTAATACATGGTTAAGTTTATGCACAGGTTTTAGACATATCTGCAACATATGCATAGAATTTTCTACTCCAATTAATTATTAAACATCTATTAGCTTTTAGCTATATTTGTCTATGTCTAAAAGTGGTATGCTGAGATCCCCAACTTTACTCTCAATGTTACCATAGCTTCCTCCTTACCAGTTGCCTTTCTACCCAAAAGACAATTACACTTGGAAATTGACTTTTCTGATAGATGACTACCTCTACCAGAACAGTATCTTAGGAAAAGCTCCTTCTATGTTTCTCTTCACTCCCAGCTCCCTGGCCTTCTTTCCTTCCTTATAAGTCATCTTGTCCCAGTGCAAGTATCCTTCCTCTTCCTCCTTATTATCCCCATCGCCTGCCACTAAATTCTGGAAACACATACTATGATAAAAAAAAAAAAACTCTGCCATTTTTCCTGGATGAAGTGTGCTAATCTATTCTTCTATGGACCTAAGTGACCTCCCTGAAATTTGGATTATTCTCCTCTATGACTACCACTACCCTTTATATGGGGTTTCCTCCAAGCTCCTTGAGGTCAGGGACCATCTTTGCTTTTTGTATTTTTATCATTAGCTACTTAACATCATGTTTATAACATGGTAAGTTCTTAATAAGTGTTATTTTGATTAATAAATTAATTCATGACAATGAATATAGAATATATCCAAGGAAAAAACCCACACAAAGTTAAGGGTTGATCACTGAAAGATAAGTATAGAAAGCTTAATGCTACCTCTACAGAAAGGAGGAGAAGAACTGATAGATATGCTCAGAGCCCACAATAAATTGGTGAGAATTTTACAGAAATATTTTTAGAACAGACTGCAATTCATGAAGAAATAGTAAAGGCCAAGAATAAGTAAATGCCATTAGACTTGTCAAATGTAGCAAAGATGGTTTATCTCCATATGGAGTCTATGGAATGGCTGAAAGTCAAAGGTGAAATCTAAAGGTGCTCCATGGGTAATATTCGCATGAACTCAATCATGAATATAAAACAAATAGTTGAGACATGTGACTTTGCTTATAGAAATTAAGGAGTTTATAATAGTGATTTAGGACCTGGTCAGTGCCACCAAAAATCAAGGAAAAGTTATGCTTGAGGAGGTCAGACTGTAAAATGGAGATAATAGCATTTAAGGAATAAGGTAGTTATGGGGGGAGTGGGATAATATTTATAAAATGCTTTGTAACTCTGAAAGCATTGTATAAATGCTAGCTGTCATAATCATAAACAATAACAACAAAATTAAAGCCCAGGCACTTTACATGACTTGCCCACAGTCACATAAGTGGTAGGCACCAGAGTTTGATCCCTAGTACTCCGACTCTGCAGCCAGTATTCTTTCCAGTGTATTATGTGGCCTTATATCTAATCTACTGATGAAGTTTTTGGTCTTCTTAAATCAGAGATAATCCCCCCCCCCTCCATAAACTGGAGACAATTCAAGAAATTCTTCAACAACAATACTATAAGATGTCATATGGTCCTGTTGGTTATCTCTGTTAGTTTGTAGATGACAAGGATCCTGGGTGATATCAATAACCAATAAACATTAAGTGCCTATTATATGCTAGGCACTGTCATAAATGCTGAGGTTATGAAAAGAGGCAAAAAAATAGTCCCTGATCTCAAGGAGCTTACAACATAATGAGGAAGAAAAGATGCAAATATATGTTAAGGAAGTATATGCAAAATAAACAGGAAAAAATAATAAAGGGAAAGCACTGGAATTAAGAGGGATCGGGGAAGGCTTCCTGGAGAGAGTACAGCTTTAGGTGGGAATTAAAAGGAAGACAAAGCAGTCAGTAGTCTGAGCTGAAGAGGGAAAGTGTTTCAGGTATCGGGGAGATGGAGAGAATTCCTTAAAGGGAGAAATTGAGTGTCTTGTTCAAGGAATAGCCAGGAAAGCAGAGTCACCGTGTTGAAGAATAGGTGTCAGGGGGTGAGGTGTAAGAAGACTGGAGAGGTAGGAGGAATTATCAAGAGGTTTGAAAGACAAACAATGCATTTTGTATTTGATCCTGGAAAGAATAAGAAGCCACTAGAGTTTATTGAATTGTGATGGGACAGAATGTGACATGATCAGACCTATGCTTTAGAAAAATCTTATTGGCTAAATGGAGTGGAATGGGGAGAGACTTAAGGGAGGCAGACTCACCAGTAAGGCTATCAAAATTATATATAAAGTGATGAGCATACTAGCTGGTGGCAGTCTCAAAGTGGAGAAGAGGTAAACATAAGATATGTTGCAAAAGTGAAATCAACAGACCATGGCAACAGATTGGAAACAGGGGTGAGAGATAGGGAGAAATCCAAATTATGAGCCTGGGGGACTGGGGGGATAGTGTTGCCTTCTACAGAAAATAGGGAAAGTACTCATGGGAGAGGGACAGGTTTGGGGGGGGGCGGATAATGAGTTCCATTTGGGACATATTGAGTTTAAGATATGTACTCCAATTGAAGATGCCTAAAAGTAATCTGGAGATGTGAGGTCAGAGTTCAACCAGGAGAATGGAGCAAGAATGTTATATTTGAAAATCATCAGTTTAGAGATGGTAATTAAATTCGTGGGAGTGGCAATGGGGAGTAAGGAGTATTCAGAACTCCAACTCCCCTACTTGGACCAGTGAACTGGGTAGAATGAATGATGGTACAGCTAGTACTGGAAAGGGTGAACAGGCAGTCTGTTTTAGGAGGAGAGAGCCAGGTTTTAGTAAGAGGTAGTAGATGAAAGGAGTGGGAGAGGAACAGGTTTAAGATGAAGGGAAGTTTGTTGTCTCCGGAACTGATAAAGTTGAGTAAGAGCAACCATGGCACCTTACTTCTCACAATGCTGATGCTTTAAGCATTAGGGATCCCAATTCTGTAACTACACAAAGCTCACAACATCATAGATTTAGAAGGAAAAGATCAGTCCCCTTAGGTAGGCCAGATGGAGAAACGTGAGGACCACCTCAGCCATTATAGCCCAATTTAGCCCAAACAAAAGCAAGAGTGGGGGAAGCAAACTTGAGACCAAGAAACAAAACAGAGCTTGCAGTCATTTTTGCTCACAGCTGTTATACTGTATAAGACTGAAAAATATAAATGAGTCCATGTATACTTGTCTTCATCAATATACTAACCGTTTTCTTTTTAGCAACAGGGATCACAAACCATCCATGGCCCCTGTCTTGGTAGTTCTCAATGACATATGCTGGATTGCTATGCTCCATATATTTTCAGAACCTACATTAAAGTAGGGACACTTGCAAATACTTGCCAATTACTTCATTCTTCCAAGTGATCCATTGGAGGATGATAAAAGTGTGATAGAAGAGAGAGCATAGAACAAGAAAGGCAGAGTGGAAAAGTGAATAGAGTGTTTCATTTAGAGTTGGTAAAAATGAGTTCACTTACTGCCTCTGGCACAAATATTGCCTCTGGCACTATGGCTGTATAAGAGTTGCTAAACCTTTCTCAGTTTTGCTGAGTTGAGCCCAAGCTGAATGAGATAATGAATATAAAGTGCTTTGCACACTCTAAAGCACTATATGAATATAAGCTATTATTATCAAGCATCAAATTCAGCAGATTTTCAAAAAAACCATAAACATATCTCTATTTTCCAAACCTCCTTTAGCCCAGATGATTTGTTTCTACCCTTTTTCCTCTTTTCTGCTCTGCTTTTAAACCTACTCTGTCCTTTCATTTACTCATGTATACTTTCAACAAATTTCTACTATGTTCTAGGTACCATATCTTGGAAATATAAAAACAAAAAATGAAATAGTCCCTATTCTTAAGGTGTTTTCATTCTTTTGGCACAGAAGAATATGAATGCAGATAACTACAGATCTACATTTATACATGTGTATCCACAAATTAAATAAAAACTAACTTCTGTCTAACTCAGAGGCACTAGAAACTTAAAGGCCTCAGGCCAGTCCTGTTGTAAACTTTGGCACTTAATCTGAGTCTTTAGGGAAGCAAGGATTTCTGTAAGTGGAAATGAGTTTCAAGTACCTTCTAGCAGTGGAAGACAGACTTTCCAAAAGCAAGGAGACAGGTGATAGAATGTCATGTACAGTGGCTGGCGAGGAAGCCAAATTGTCTGTAATATAGAGTATGTGAACTAGAGGATAGGGTAAAATCCTACAAAAGAAGCATTGATCTAAATGGTAGAGGGCTTTAAGTACCAAACAGAGGAGCCTGTATTTTATCTAGAGGCAATTGGAAACACTCAGTGCTTCTTTAGAGACATGGTGGCATCTGTATAGAAAATGGATTAAAGAAGAGCAGTATGAAAGGCAGGGAGTTTATTGCCACAATCCAAGCAAAAAGTGAGAAGATTTGAATTAGTGTGATACCTGCATGAGTGGAGAGGAGCCAGATGCTTGAGATGTTGTGGAGATAAAATTACTACCACTAATAATAATGGTAAAAATACTTGGCAATTGATTAGATAAGGAGGTGGAGTGAGGGAGTGAGAAGAGTTTAAGGATGACTCTGAACCTCCAAACATGGCTGACTAGAAAGACAGAGGGTATGGAAATGCAGAATATTGGATATAGAATATGGATATAGAAATATGGAAATAAACAAAAGAGGGGGTTTGGTGGTGGGAGACCAATCAATTCTGTTTGAAGCATGCTGAAATTCAGATCTTTACAGGATATGTAGTTACAAATGTCCAACAAGCAGTTGTTGATGATGCAGGCTTGGAGACTGGGATAGGGTTGGGCATTAAAGTATGGCAGGCATCTGCATACATAAGATGGTTGAACCCGTGGGAATTGGTATAATGATGAAAACAAAAGTTATAAAAAGAGGAGTTATATAAAGAGAGGAGTGGAGTGGAGGGAAGGAGAGGGGGAAGGGGAAAGGGAAATGGGAAGGCAAAAGAGAGAAGAGGAGAGGGATGGGAAATGAAGGGAAGGGAAAGAAAGAGATGGGAAAGAGGGAAGGAAAAGGAAGGGAAGGGGATGGGAGGGGGAAGGGAAGAGGGAGGGGAAGAGGGAAGGGAAGGGAAGACCTGGGAAGGAAAGTAGACCCTGGACAGAATCCTGGAGTGTGGTTCTCTTAGTGTTTGATTAGTTCTATTATCCTTTCCTTCCCCTGACTTTCAGTTTTGCCAGTTCATTACACAGCTGCATGGTTATTGATGGAATGTGAAAAAACCAGAACAAGTTTATTTTAGAATCACATAACTAACATTCAAGTCAGTTCAGAGCTTTATTTGTTTCCTTTCAAAATGAGCTGGCAAAACTCCATTCTCTAACCAGCATCTGTAGTAGGACCATTCATTTTCCAGTTGTATGCTTAACATTTTAAGTGTCAGCCAGAATGTTCCCCTAGAAACTTTTACTCTTGTGGCCCTGAAACAAGAGTCACTTCTCTGGTTATTCCATCCCAATTGTTACATATAATAGTCTACTCAAATAATGTAGTGCCATTTAAATATTTGTTACATATAAATTATATTCTTTTAGAAACTATTACATAATGATAGAATACTCTCCAAAAGAAGAGTATATATTTAATAATAAGATCCAGCATTTAGGTAATGATTTAAAGTTTACAAAGTGCTTTACAAATATTATCTCATTTTATTATCACAGTAACACTGGGAGGCAGGTTGGTAGAGGTTAAGTAACTTGCTTAGCATCATACAGCTAGTAAGTGTCTGAGGCAAGATCTTAATTTGGGTCTTCCTGACTCCAGGTCCAGCATTCTATTCACTGTGCTACACATCCTCTAATGGATAGAAGATATTTATTAAAGGGTAAAAATGTTGACAATGAACATTTCCTTATATAATTTATTTAGCTAGTGAATACTTTCTCACATTTATTCTCTCATCATATTTACTTTAATATTCTCTCAGAGATTAAATAACAATAATAATAAATAACACCTCCCCTTTTTAGACTCTTTTCAAAACACTTTTTCATATCCCATTATGCTTCAAAATAATATTGGGAGGTTTTCGTGGCAGGTATTATTTTCCACCTATCACAGATGACAACTGAGGTTCAACTAACCTTTCTTACTTTTTAAAAGACAGATGGTTATTAAATAAAGAAGACTGAATTTGAATTCAACCTCCTGTTGAGAATCCCCATGTCACTATGGGCCATTCAGTTTACTTCTTTGAAACTTGGTTTCCATATCTCTAAAATGGGGATAATAGCAACACCTTCCTCACAGGAAGGTCACAGATTGTTTGAGATAATATAAGTGAAACGCTTCACAATACTTAAATATTGATTGATGCTGCTATCACTAAAACTATTGATGGTGCTATCACTAAAACTACTACTATAACTTGTGGTAAAGTTACTTCAGTATTTACTTAAGTGGATTTATTATCTCATTCACTTAAGTACTTGATGCAATGATTCAGATTGTAATATATCTAAAACTTCTCATCATGTGATATCCATGTCCATCTATAAATCCTCTGTATCTATTGGGTATCCAGCTAACACGATGAAGGGCTTCCTCAAGGTCCCACTATATGGATACCAATACTTTGATGATACTTTACATTCCACAGGATACCTCTTCCCAAGGCTTACCTTTATAGAGGGCTCAGAATTTCTGGTTAACTCATTTCCCACCAGCTCTTCTGTTTAGTTTTGATTCCTTGAACATCATGCCACAATTCTGGGTACACCCTAGAGCCCCTTCCCTTTTCAATGTTTATTTGCATATTGTATTCTACTAGATTATAAGCACCTGGAGGGCAAGGACCATGTTTATTTTATTTGTAGCTCCAGTGCTTAACACAGCCTCTGGCACACGGTAGGCACTTAATAAATGTTTATTGACTATTAACCTTTATTGACCCAAATGGTAGCTTAACAATGAAATCCTAAATCAAGAATATATCCCATAACAATCTAAGAAACAAGAATTGTGCAGATAAGAATGAGAATGATAAAACATGCCAAAATTTCTGGGATGTGAATGGAAAAAATTACATTGCTAAAAACATATGCAAACAAAACAGAAAGGAGACTAGTGAACTGGATATGCATTTTCAAAAATCAGAAACAAACTAAAAATAAGCACAAAAGATGACATATTAAAAATAATAGCAAAAATAAAGTGAAAAATCCCTCATAGAAATGATAAATACTACTAAAAGCTGGTGCTTTGAAAAGACTAAAAAATTGATAAACTTTGGTTACAAAATAAGAAAGTGAAATTATAAAAAAATCAGAAGAAATTATGCCTATTACATATGTATGTGTGTATATGTATAAAGCTATTCTGCAGTTATTTCCTATGAAAACTAAGAACACAAAAGAAATAGAGAAATGATTTCCAAAAATATAAAATAACCAAACTAACTGAAAACCAAATAGAGATCTGAAATAACCCAATCTTGGAACTAACAGTAACAGAACTATTGGGAGAGGGGGAGAACTCCTGGTCCTCATGGATTCACGGGAGAATTCTTTCAAACTTTTAAAGAATAGTTACAAGTAACAATACTACAAAAATTTTTCTCAAAAATTGACAAAGACTCCCTTCATGAGAGAAATATAGACCTCACTAAATCAGAAAATTAAAAAGCCAAGAACTCAAAACCAATATCATTAATAGAAATTCAAAATGTTTAAAGTCCTAATATAGATAATACAGTAATATATCCAGGAAATCTTTCAATATAACCAAGTTGGATTTACAGTCATAATTTAGAGATGTTCCAACATTAAGAAAATAATAAATATAATTAATCATATTAAAAACAAAAACATCCAAAACCATATGATTCTCAATAGAGCAAAAAGTAATATTTCTGAAAAGTGATGACATTCATTCATGCTAAAAATCTCTACAAAGTATAAGCATAAAAAGACCTTTAAAATATTTTAAGTACCTACCTAAAACCAAAGGTAATATGCAATGGAATTATGCCAGAGCTTTTTCCAATAAATATAGTAAATAAAGGATGCCCCTTTCCCCACTATGATTTGGTATAGTTTGAAACATGCTAGCAATAATAAGAAGAAAAGAGAAAGAAATTAAACAAAGATGAGATAAAACAATTCTATCTGCTGATAGAATCATTTATTTAGAAAATTCTAGAGAAGCAACAAAGACAGTAATTGATATAATTAATAGCTTCAGCAAAGTAGCAGAGTACAAAATATTTCAAATAAATAATATTTCTATGTACTAACAGCCAAATCCAAAAGACAATAAGAGGAAAATACAATTAAAATAGTTATAACATGCTTAAAATACTTTGGATCAATCTACCAAAGAACACAAAGTACTTATATAGTCAACTACAAAGTGATTCTTTAAAAATAAAGAACAACAAACAGCTGGAGGACTGTTTGGTGCTCCCAATTGGTCCATGCAAATATAATTTTAACAATGACAGTACTACCAAGGTTAATTTACAGTCTTTATTCTGTACCAATTAAACTAGCAAAGAGAGAACCTACAAAATGTAATAGAATAATAACAAAATTTGTTTATAGAAATGTAGATTCTGGGATATCAAGGGAATGATGAAAAGAGGGATGAAAGAGAAATAGCACTTCTAGATCTCAAACTACATTATAAAGCAGCATTCATCGAAATTATTTTGTATTGATTCGAAAGTAGAGTAGATCAAAAGATTAAACAAAGAATGAGAAACAGAGTAACTCAAAGAACTAATGTTTAATAAACTGAAAAACATAAATAACTTAGGAAAAATTCCATATTTGATTTTTAGTAAAACTGTTGGGGAAAATGGAAAGCAGTCTCACAGAAATTTGTTTTAGACTAACACCTTGTGCCACATTTCACTATAAAGTTTAAATGATATGTAATCTTAACAATGTCTGTGTCATTTACTTCTATATATTAAAGATCAAACTGTTTAAAGAAGTAGAAAATATCATGCTTTCCACTGCTATAGACAGGAGATATATTTTTCAATGAGTAAGAGTATAATAACATTTAGTGCAGAGGAAACATTTTTAAAACAATTTAACAATTCTCATCTCATCTACGAGTAGGAGATTTATTCTCAATGAAACAAGGGATAGATGAAATCACAAAAGATAAAATGTATGACTTTGATTACATGAAACTGAGAAGCTTTGGAGCAAACAAAAATGATTCACCTGGTATAAGAAGGGA
The DNA here is from genome assembly GCF_011100635.1 of Trichosurus vulpecula. Classification (NCBI taxonomy): domain Eukaryota; kingdom Metazoa; phylum Chordata; class Mammalia; order Diprotodontia; family Phalangeridae; genus Trichosurus; species Trichosurus vulpecula. Next base: position 91,834,337 of record NC_050574.1, on the reverse strand, counting down.
GTAGTAGAATGGGAAAAGAAATCTTTGCATCAAATTTCTCAGATGAAGTTTTGATATTTAAGATATATGAATAATTACATAATTGTGTGTCTATATGTGTAGTAAGGCTGTCTCATATGAAGGACCCACAAAAGTTGCATCTCTAGCATCTCCTTCCCCTTCCCCACCCCTTCTACAAGGGAGACTTTCATTCTTGCAAGGAAGGGAAGCAGGTGGTTGGGGACAAGCTCCTCTGCTCTCCTCAGGAAGAGGGGGTACTAGACTACAATTATGTCTATCTGATCCCTTATATATATTATTGTTCTAGGAGATGTAATTTTTAGCTTCAAGCTAAATTTCTTATCTCTATTTCCTAATGGGTAAAAAGGCCCCAAGCTTTATATCCAATGCTTGACTTCCCATTAAATGTCCCATCTACATTGAACACATTTAGCCAATAGCAAAGAAACTCATTTATTCTAGTCAATAGCGAAACAGAAATCACAAAAACTTATTCATGTGACAATATATACCTGATAGTGCATCTATCCTACTGGAAGTGAAGTAACTTAGCTCAAACAAGAGAGAGCATCCCAGATCTCGCCCAAAGGCAAATTCCCCAAAGTCTCTAGTGTGGCATGCTGGGAATGGGGACTTGATTGAAGTTCTACATATCAGCTTCTTCCTGGGCTTTTTTTCTCTCTTCACTGATTGAAAATAGATTATGATTCCCTTTGTATTCCCTCTTAATTCTGGAAGAGAGATATGCTACTAAAATAGTGACAAAAGCACATCTCCCTTTGTCCCTGACTTCCCAACTCTGCCCTGACCCTTATGCAGGTAATGGAACTGATTTCCACCAATGATAAGAGGTTACCATATCAACAGGCTTTGGGGCTGAGATAATAACATTCTCTGTCCCTGTCTCTGTCTCTCTGTCTCTCTCTCTCATACACACACACATACACATATACACATACACATACACATGTTTACATGTGTTTGTGCATACATGTACATAACTGTGTTTATAAAAACATAATATATTCCTCAATAGAAAAGTGATCAAATAATATAAGCAATATATTGCAAAGTATTAACAACCATATGAAAGAATGCTCCAAATCACTAATAAGAAATATGTTGATCCAAACAATCCTGAGGTTTCACCTTACATCTTGTAAATGGGCAAAGATCATAAAGATAAGAATAGTCAATATTGGAGGGGTTGCAGAAATTTAATAACTAATTAATTATTGCCAATATGGTGAGCTCCTGAGAGCAAGGATCACCAGCCTGTCTAGTGATGGGAAACTGACCCAGGTCAGAAATAGAATTAGGCCAAAGCTACTGCGCATAACTTTCAGGTAGTTTGTCAATTCTTATATTGACTCTCCTTGATCTCTTCTCCAGATCAGTTGTTTTCCTCATGAGATGTATCAGATTCTCTTCTGTTTTTTCTAGGTTTTTTAAAAAAAATTAAACAGTTAACAGAATGGATTAAAATCAGAATTCAACAATATATTGTTTACAAGAAACACATGTAAGAAGGAGAGGTACACATGGAGTTAAAATAGAGGGTTGAAATAGAACTTATTATGCTTCAGCTGATGCAAAAAAGAGAAGGGTAGCAATTATGATCTCAGACAAAGTTATGGCTAAAATAGATTTAATTAAAAGAGATAAACAGGGTAACTACATTTTGACAAAAGGTATCATAGACAATGAAGCAATATCAATACTAAACCTGTATGCACCAAATACTATAGCACCCAAATTTTTAAAAGAAAAGTAAAATGAATTACAGGTGGAGATAAATAGTACTATAATAGCAGGGGATTTAATCTTCCCATCTCAGAACTAGATAAATATAACCAAAAAGTAAATAAGAAAATAGTTAAGGAAGTGAATAGAATTTTAGGTAAGCTAGATATGATAGATAACTGGAGAGAATTGAATGGCAATAGAAAGAAATATATTAGTTTTTTTTTTCCTCAGGGGTTTACAATACCTTAACAAAGATAGGATAGACAGAGAGATAGATAGAGAGATAGGTAGATAGATACATATAGAGATATACACATATATGTACATAACATTTTATAGTTAAAAGCACAAAAGCAAAAATATTAAAAGTATTGTTTTCAGATCATAATGCAATACAAATTATATTTAATAAGGAACCAAGGAAACATAGATTAAAAACTAATTGAAGATTAAAATACCTCATATTAAAAGAATGAGTTAAAAGGAAGAAGAAGAAGAAGGAAGAGGGGGAGAGGAGGGGTAGGAAGTATTTTTGGAGGTAGAGTACGAACAAGTAGTGATAATGATGCCAAGAAATATGAAACCCAGGTAAGCTGTAAAGATCTTTATCCCAATTCTCATCAATAAATTGGGTCCCTAGGGCATGACCACAAGTTCCCTTCAGGGTTCTAGAGGTAACCCCATGGCATTAGATATGATTCTCTGTAACACCTACGGATCTACACCCTAAAAGCTTAAGCTTTCCCCCAATGTTACACTAACTAGCTACGTGATACAAGAAAGTTAACCTGTTTGCCTCAGTTTTCTCATCTGTAAAAATGGGATAATATTAGCATTTACCTCCCAGGCTTCCATAAGGATAAAATAAAATAATGGTCATACAGCACTTTGCAAAGCTTAAAGCATTATGTAAATGCTAGCTATTATTATTGTTATTGCTGCTGCTGCTGTCATCAATTTTGTCAGCCAGCCTCACATAACATTTTAAAAGTGGTATTTATCAAGATGGTATAGTAAACACAATTGGTGTGACACACCTTCCCACAAGTACACGTATAGTTTAGGAGAAAGCAAGCTCAAATTTGGAGAGTACCTGTGGAAAAGGAGTTACTAAAAACTCCTGTACCCTGGAAGTCCTTTTCTCCCACCTGTGGGGAACTTACAAAGTTCCCCTTAAGTGTGATGAATGTGTCCAGTTTTCCCTTGACTCTCAATGCAAACACTGATTTCAACTGATCCAAGGATGACATTTAGGACATTCATATAAAAATGGAAAGTCCAAAATTCTCCTTACTCCATACCTTCAAAGTTCAAAGATTTGACTTCAGTCAAAGCCGGGTGTAAGGAGAAAATTTGGGCAAGATGAAAGTAGAGGCTAAGGCCTCTTTTCTTAACCTCCCCCCACTATACATTAGGTAGCTATGTAATAATCATTTTGGGGGGGGAGGGGAGGAAGAAGATATAAAATAATAGAAATAAATTGAGAATCCAAATACCATTGTTCTAGACCCAGCTAAACAATCAACAAACTATCTCATCTCAGACAAGTTCCCTAATTTCTCTGAGATTAAATGTCTTTATTAAAATGAATGCCTTAAGCTTGTCAGGAGTTCTTGATTTTTATTGCTGTGAAATTCTTTAGCAGTCTGGTGATCCTTTCTCAGAAAAAAAAATAAATGCATAAAATAAAATACATATGATTGCAAAGGAAATCAAATATATTGAAATATAGTGATGAAAAATTTTAAAGGCACACACAAAAGTTCACAATACTCAGCTTAAACATCCTTGATACATGACATTTGAGACTTTTGCTTTTAAATTTTGGTCATAAAGTTATATATAAAATACAACAAAATCAGTATGTTCCATAGTAATAAACCCATTTGTTGGGACACACTGCAATTTCATAGCATTCACCTTTCAAAGTGATGGTATTTGAATTCTGCTTTGGAATAGCAACAAATCAATCTTTGAAGAGTCACAGTATGATCTTGCTTTAGCTCGATCCCAGATTTTCCAGGATAACCTGGTTTCTGCTTCATTATCCACTGAAAGCAGTTCACATGCTGAAGTAACTGTGCCCCTAAGCAACACAGAAATGAGGAAAACTCTATGACATAACTATCCCCAAACCAACCAAATTGGAAATGACCTTGGAAATCCACTGACATGGTTTGAAAAGTATGTTGGGAACCTTTGAGTTCATGGGAAGAAACTGATGTCAGCTGCCATTAAACTGTTGGCAATAATGTTCAGTCATCATTTGACAGGGATGATGTTGCCAGTTATTTCCTATTCTATGCTCCCTTTGAGGAAGATTGTTCAGAAAACAGATGGAAACAGTTGTAGTAAGTGTGAAACCACTCAAACTACTCCTACCCATTATTTCCACTTCTCTCATCCTTTCAATGGCATCAGGAAGTGAGACAAACTTGGAAGAGAATAAATATTTTTTACATGAAGTCCTGTACAAATTTGGGGCCAGATAATGTCTAACCATGAGGCATTTTTAAGTGAACATCACATTCTGTCAAGTTCTTCCTAGGCGTGGGGTTGATGGAGCAAAGTTCCCAAAAGCCCCAAGAGTCAATGAGCGCACTTAGCTATGCTATGCTGGGTGGTTGGAGAGAAAAAGAAGAAACCAAAGGACAACAGGAAGAGGTTAAGTGTTGCACTTCAGTCTCTGTGATCGCTGAGAGCCCTCCACATCAGGGAAGATGGACAACACAAAGCTGTATGCACCTCAGAAGCTTAGTTGGATGCTTCTGCCAACCGATTTGCTCAGTTATTTATCGGGACATTACTTAAGGTCCCTATTGCAATAAATAAGTTGGGAGAAAAGAGCAGAACATTCTTCTGTACTAGAAACCAGGAAGGGTTAAGAGCTAATATACTTCCCAACTGAAAGAAAAAAGTCAAGCCCACTGAAAGTTGAATAGGATCACATAAAACTTTGAGGCTTTTGGAACGGAATGACATTCAGAATCCCAAAGGGTCTTGAAAAACTAGAACATTGATGAAATTTAATAAGGGCCTATAAAGTCTTGCTCTAGGTCATAAGAGATGAATTCATATTTGACAAAATAGGGGAAATGATAATGTTGTTGTTTAGTTGTTCTCAGTAGTGTCTGACTCTTTGTGACCCCTTTTGCCGTTTTCTTGGCAAAGATACTTGAAAGGTTTGCTATTTCTTTCTTCTCTTTACAGATGAAGAAATTGAGGGAAACAGGGTTCAATGACTTGCCCAGGGCCTAACAGCTTTAGGTGTCCCAGGTCAGATTTCATCTCAGGAAAATGTGCATTCCTGACTCCACTGTGCCACTTAGCACTAAGGCATAGTTAGGTAACAGTTTGGGGTTTTGTTTGTTTGATTTTCCGGAAAAACAAAGACCTAGAGGTTTTAATATGAATTACCATTATGATGTGACAACCCAACAACCTAAAGCAATCAGACTACATTAAGACAGGCATATCTTCCAGCAACATATGTGCGGTCACACACTTATCCTGTGGTTTATCCCCTGTTTTGTAGGAAAGAATGGGAAGGAGGTAGTATGGAAATAACACTACAGTTAGGAAGAGAAACCTGGGGTTTGACTTACTAGCTACTGTGACTTTCAGCAGCACATTTCACCCCCTGATCTCAAGCTTCCTCATCTGGAAAATGAAGCCTGTCTCTAAGATATTTTCCAACTGCTCTATTTTATGCTTAATGGAATCCACTTGAATGAGAGACTCTCAGAGCTTATAAAAGATGATTGACTGTATATCCTCCAAAGCCAGAACATACTTTGAAAGCCCTTTAATACTTAAAAGGAGTCTGGTTTGCCTGAGGAATATAGGGTTAGATTCTTTACCCCCTCTTACCCATGTAGGGTGCTAGGCACAGATGAGACTAATAAGGACATTGGATCTATTAAACTAAAGGTTCTTGAAGTGTTAAGCCTGCTTTCAAAAATTAAAGGAGCAAATAAAGATTTCTTTTATTAGAATGTAAATGCAAATGTATAATCTTTCTGCCTTTTCCAAATTGCACACCATCAACAGAATGCTTGTAGAAATTAATGATGATGCCAGCTATCAATCTTTTCCTGCATAAAACTCAAAATTTGTTATTCTGCCTACAGAAAAATGTCAGATTTTAAAAAGCAAATACTGTTCCCCTAAAAGTTATCCTGTCAACACCAATAAGCCAATAGCAAGCTGCAAAGAAATCATCTGAATATAATGTGAGAAAGACTTTAAAATAGGCATAGAAACATTATTTTTTCCTGATGAGAGGCATGGAATTATCTTTTTTTTCTTTATTCTGATGAAATGCAATGTGGCCAAGGAGATAGATGGCATGGAAACCAAGAATACCTGGGTTCAAGCCCTGTCTCTGATACATACTGGCTTTGTGACCCCTGGGGAAGTCACATAAACTCTCAGTGTTTCAGTCAATCAATGAGCATTTATAAAGCACTTCATGTCAGGCACTGTGCTAAGCATTGGAGATACAAAGAAAGGCAAAAAACAAACAAACAAAAAAAACCCAACAACATGGTCTTGGATGTCAAGGAGCTCACATTTTAATAAACATACCATATATCTACAGGGTAAATTGGAGGTAATTTAGGTAGCTCTCTAATACTATAAAATTACAGAGACGGTGGTAAAGTGAATTGGTAGAGGGAGTTTCCTCACCTGGGAGTTCCCCATACCAATGAAATAGTAGATAAGTCTAATCCAGCTAGGTGCAACAGTGGATAGAGGACTGGACCTGAAGTCAGGAAAGTGTGTTCAAATTCGGCCTCACACATTTACTTGCAGTGCTCTTCAGAGAACTGAAGCATAAAAGACGTCCGTGGAGAATATGGTTTCTAGACACTTCCAAACAAGCCATAGGAATGTTGTTCATCCACTTTGCAAATGTCTATTTATCAGACCTGACTGAAGAGGACCCTTGTTCACTGTGTATTATCAACTTCCTCTTTGATGCCACCCTATGGATGCTGCTAATCTATGCTGGTATGTGAGTCTTCAGTGTTCTGGTGGAGTGGAATTTGTTTTTTTTTTATTTTTTAAACAATCCTTTTTTTACATTGTCTTCTTTTTTGTTTGTTTTTTGTTTGTTTGTTTTTGAGGGGAGAAAAGAAGGTAATTGAGGTTAAGTGACTTGCCCAAGGTCACACAGCTCATAAGTGTGTCAAGTGTCTGAAGCCATATTTGAACTCAGGTCCTCCTGACTCCAGGGCCAGGGCTGAGCAAGAAACTTAGTTTCTCTTTGCCTCAGTTTATCATCTGTAAAATAAGGATAACAATAGCACCTATCTCTCAGGGTTGTTGTGAGGATTAAATGAGACAATAGTTGTAGAAGCACTTGAGCACTGTGCCTGCTGCAAAGTAAGCATAATATAAATGCTGACTATGCATATTGTCTGCTCTCACCCCCACCCCCTGTTTTAAGAACTCTGTGACAGAATATCATTCACTGTGGCCATAGCCCTTTTACACCTCTGCAGACCATCTTCATAAGTTGTGTACAAAACATTCTTTCCAAGCTTTCAGATGGGAGAAGTTCTAAAATGAGGTAAGCTGGCCCTTGTACTACCATTCAGGTCTAGCTATATCTGAAGCCTTACCAGGCTGGTGGGATCTCACACCTGTTTCAAGAACCCAGGGCTTGCTATCATAAACCTTCCAGACTAGGATTTTAACAACAATAGCTACTATTTATTTAGCACTTTAAATTTGGAAAGCACTTTACAGATTTTATTTCATTTGGTCTGCAAAACAACCCTGTGAGGCAGATGCTATCCTTATTCTTAAGGAGAAATTTCAGTGTTTTTCATTATGTCCAAAATATCTCATGAAATTTAGTGACATATTCCCAGCTCATACTCGTCAAACTCTTGTACTATGAGTAATGCTAGACAGAATTTATAGGATGCCCAGTTTTTACCTGCTAGCAACTTTCAGTCAAAAGTTACCACAAGGTGAATCATGTTCCAGAGACACACAAGAAAACAGCCAAGTCTGCTGTCTATGAAAGTTCAGCTGTAACTTTGGAAATGTGTGCAGGTAAATGGCAGGCTGGGACAGGAGGACTGAATCCAAAATTATGCATTGTAAAGTAAAATGTTTCCATCATCCTCGATGTGCTTGACTTTCAGAAAGCCAGGTATCCAAATGTTGCCAAAGTGTCCAATACTATTCTTCACATACATTATCTCTAATCCTCACATCATTATTCCCATTTTTCATTTGAAGAAACCAAGACAAAGAGATTAAATGACCTGCCTAGGGTTACATGATTAATTAGTGGCAGAATTAGGTTTAAAACCTAGGTTCTTGACTCCTAGTCATTTATCCTTTCTGTTCCCCCAAGACACATTCTCCATCTTAATTTTTAAAGCAAGTAAATTAGAGGGCAGTTATTTTCAATTGAAAGGGATTATTTATAAAAGAATTGCCTCCATCAGCTCTTTTAAATGATGAATGTGCTTAAACATTTAAAATATTAAATTCAACAAACATCAATCATCTATGTTCAAGACAACATACTGGATGGTGGGCACTATTGTATTCTCTAGACTGGATTTACAGAACAAAAATCAATTTATTAACTTTAAAGAAAGGAATCTATTGTGTGGGCTGCAAATGACTGAAGAATGTGAGAAACATATTTTAGAGAATTCAGTGCATAAGGTGACTCCATTGTCCTGAATTGTGTGATTTGGTTTTTTTACATAGCTTAAATTAGAGGGATAATTGCCACCTTTTCTCTTCCCTTTATGCACCATAGAGGCCATCTGCAATTAATTGTTTTCAGTTTTATTGAAACAATGTAATTCCATACTAAGATTTTTGAGCAATGAATGTCGTATCAGAAAACCCATCTATACTTTAGATTTTTATAAATAAGATTTATTTCCCTGTATTGTCATCTTTGATGAGATTCCAAACTCCTCCTTTGACTCTTCTGCCCCTTTAAGGGTGGTTTTGCCATGCATTTCTTCCTTTTTACTGCCAGACTCCTAAAAAATTCATTGAGTCCACTTCCCCTCCTCTCATTCACTTCTTATCTCTGAGAAAGTGAGGCTGGTGACCTTGCTCAGCCCTCCCTTACTCAAATCAAAGTCAGTGGCAAGTCATGTCACCATATCCCTGATGGCAGGGTCCTCTTCAAGAGCAAAGGACAAACCACACAGCTCTGAAATAAAACTTCTGACCACATGGTTCAGTGGTTCAACTGAAACTTCTCTCTCCAAAGTTACCAGAGATTTCTTCATTCCAAATAATATTTCTTTAACATGCATCTTTTTTTTAACTTCTCTTTAGCATTTTTCACTGCTAACCATCCTTTCCTCCTACATATTTTCTCCTCTCTAGGTTTTCTTGTCTCCAACTTTTCTTGGTTCTCCTCTTAACTGACTGACCACACCTTTTCCATCCCTTTCACTGTTTCCACATCTATGTCAGGCTCCCTAATTATGAGTCTCCCTGTAGACCCTGGATGCTTTTCTTTTTACCCCTCTACATTCTCTTACTAGGTATCTTCATCAGCTACATATGATACGATAAACATTTATTAGATGTCTACTATGTGGCAGACAGTGGGGACAAAAATAATGAAAGAGAAAGAAAATCCTTTTCCTCAGGAGCTTATAATCTAATGGGGAAGATAATACAAAGAAAAGGAAACTAAAAAGTGAGGTTGGTGAAGAAAGGAATAGTGAAAATGATGAAGGGGGGCAGCTAGGTGGTGCAGTGAGTAAAGCACCGGCCCTGGAGTCAGGAGGAGCTGAGTTCAAATCCGGCCTCAGACACTTGACACACTTACCAGCTGTGTGACCGTGGGCAAGTCACTTAACCCCAATTGCCCTGCTTTCCCCCCTGCAAAAAAAAAATGTAAAAAAAAAAGAAAATGATGAGAGGAGTTGAAACCAAGCAGAGCATATGGTAGAAACTGAAAAAATGACTGGCATTTTGAGCCTTATATAAAGGGAGACTATGGGAGGAGACTTTTACTCTGTCTTCTAGCCCTCCTGTCAGAGAGGCAGGAGCAATTGAGGTAGCTGATGAAGTATGACCAGCAAAGCCAAAGCAATCTCCATGAAAAGGAGCTTCATGGTGATGAATTTATCTGATGATGAATTTTTCCTGGGTGGGACGTGATGAAAATAATGATAGCATTGAAATAGAGAAGCTGATGACAAATGAAATTAAGCTCTAACAGGCTCAATTATCATCTCTATGAAAATGGCTCCCAGATCTATAAGTCTAGCCCTAATTTCTCTCCTGAGATACAATCTCATGTTACCAACTTCTTCCTGAACAATTTGAACTGTATATCTCATAGAAACCTCAAAACAAACAGGTCCAAAACAACATTTATTATCTTTCCCCAAAAAACTACCAATCTACCAAACTTTCCTAATTCTATCAAAAGCAACACCATCCTTCCAATCGCTCAGGTTAATAACCTAGGTGCTATCCTTGACACCTCACTTCCCCTTATCACACATAACAAATAATCTCCACAACATCTTTTGCATCTAACCTCTTCTTTCTGCTCAAACAGACCCTTATCATCTTTCTCCCCCACTTAGAACTCCAGGTTTCCTTCAAGACTTAGCTTAAAACCATCTTCTGCCTGAAGCTTTTTCTGAATAGATGCTAATTCCCTCTCCACCAAAATTACCTTGTATTTATTATGTACATATGAAGTATATATTCATTTATGTACATGTTGTATCTCCTGATAGAATTTAAGCTTTCTGAGGGCAAAGAGCATTTCATCTTTGTCTTTCTGTCCCTAGTATCTAGGATGGTACCTGGCCCTTAATAAATTATAGGCCAGTAATAAATGCTTGTTATTTGATTGATTGAAATTTAAAGTGTCTGAGAAAATGCAATTAAAAAAACTTTCTGGCCATCTACCAGAGGTTTCCTTGCCGCACACATCAAAGAACTCTTTTTGTGGTTCTCCAAAAGTTGTTTGGATGGTAGGGAGACACTTACTCCAAAACAGTATATTCGTGTTTCAAATATATGGGATATCTTGTTCACAGATATCATTGCGGTGTCGTTGACTATTCATTTATTTTGAGTGAACAGAATCAAAGTTTTGCTGCATTTCATAAACATTAGCAATTTTCTGTGGATTTTCCAAATCCGTCCCTTAAGATCTTCTGATGAAAAAAAATTATTTTAGGAGGTAGGACATAAATAATAAAACTACGAACTCTAGGTTGTTTTTTTTTTTACCTTAGCCAATAATAATGCCTCACATTTAAATAGGGATTTATGGTTTGCAAAATGTTATATATATATATATATATGTATGTATATATATGTGTGTATATATATATATATGTACACATATGTAATATTTGAATCTTACGATGGCCCTTTGAAGTAAATGCCATTAGTCCCATTTTATAAATTAGAACTCTGAAGACTAGAGAAGTTAAGTGACTTCCCTGGAATTATATGTAACCCCTGTTCCAAACCCCATTTTTATGGTATGTTCTCCTTATTGGTGGAAATAAAGGCTCTGCCCTACTAGAGGGATAGGGTAGACCTGGTAAGAGGCAAGAGCTTTTGATTTTAGACATTCTCCCTTCAGGACTCTCCAAGTGAGAGGCCCCTTCGAAGTTAGGGGTAAGTAGATTTCTACTGTGAAAGAGAAGATGGAAAACACCAAACCCACTCCAAGGTACTGAAGGAACAGACTATGGGAAGACATGAGTGGAGAGGGCAGTCTCCATCATTCTCCTATTCTCAGTTCACTATTTTAGAGACTTCAGGAAGTTTCTCCTTTGGTAAGATCCAGGATTTTCTTTCTTGGTTGAGCTGAGTTATCTTACTCTCAACAGGAGAGCTCCTTTACTTTGTATAGTCTGATGTATATTCTCCTATGTGCCTTCTTCAATTTTTGTTTTACCATAATTTGGATAAATGGATTTCTCTGCTATTCTCTGTGTGTGTTCATTGTGGAACTGGCATTTGATGCAAAAAAGGTCAAGTCTGGAATATAAAGCTTGGAGTCTTCCTTTCCCACAAAAAAAGTGATAAAACAATCAAAAGGTAGATGGAATTAAATCATCTCCCCTTGATGAATAGTATTTAAGGGAGAAAAAAGATATACATCTAGACCAGCACCCCTTCCATTTGATGAGAACAGAGAGGTGGTCTCTCTGGCCCCAACTTCCTGCTTCCATTCCTGGCAAGACAGAAAAGCATGGAAAGAAGAGCCTAGAGATGTCTATTCGGCTTCTCTTTGACCCACAATTAACAGGCCTCCCTGCCACAGGTGGATCTCACTAAGCATATGGGGCATACTCTTACTCCTACCACTGCACTCATAATTTGGCAAGCAGAGGAGGCAGTATTAAAAACCAGTTCCTCTAGACAGTGAGTTTAGGATTTTATCCACTAACCCACTCCATCCCATAATCCTTTCCCTTCTGTGGTCCTCAGTTTACATGTGTTTGAAAAGAAGTACCTATACTACCTGATCACTGTCCTTTCTAACTTTAAAAATAATTCTGTCATTCTGATTAAATGTTTCATTCAACCACCAGTTTTGAGCACAGTCTTAAAAGATTCAGCCATATGCAAATATTTAATAAAACCCACTTTGGTATTAAGACACATTTGCGTCAAGCTCAGGGAAGAAATAAGAAGTAAACCACAGTGGAAATTGCTCTCTCGAATATGAGCATTGTCCTCAGTGCCCCTTTGTACATGGCATCTTCCTCTCTGAGAAGTGAAAGGCAGCTCCAGCTCATTTTTAGAAGATGGTGTCATGTCACAGCTGCAGAGCCGTCTTGTGAGTGTCTTTATTTTCAGGGAGATGGGAGCCCCACATCAGGACATGTTGAAATCTTCTCTGGTATGTGCTGTTGCTGAGATGGAAGGATGCAGCTATTGGCAAACACAAAGTCTAAGCAGGATATAAATTAAAAATGTGCATGTGATTATCTATATTCCCATATAGACATATAGTTCATGCTGCCTTATGTGCTCTGCTGCTATAAGAAGAATCTGTAATTTCAACTGTCAACAGATGACATGAGGAATGCATATTTTACACAGATCTCACATTTTCAGCCGGATAATATATTGATGTTGTTACCTAAGCTTTTCTGAGCCTACAATTTTCAACAAAAGATTTTGGTAGTTACCACATAATTATATTCTCACTCACCATTCTAACATACTGTACAGGAACTTTTAAGGAGTTTCAGTAGCTGTAAGTTTACTACACTTTAGTTTTTTTTTAGAGACATTAAGTCATATTCTTTGTGCTTACTTTTCTATAGCTCAAAGACTGGCTTGTTTGTGGACACTCCCTCCAGCTTCTTTCTGCTCTCATCTTTGGACCATTTTACAGCTTTCAAATGACTTTCTTTAACTAGAGGTCTTAAAGCTCTAATTTCAACAATCAAGTATCTAGACCCAAGGTGAAAGCACTAATTTTTTAGTCTACCAAATGGAGTTAATTTTTAAAAAAAAAATAATGTTTTCAGTTGAGGAAGTGATTTTTTGTTAACAAATACTATTCCAATGTTGTGTCCTTGCTGTTTCCAGTGAGTCAAATTAAGATAAATTATAGGTGTGACAAATGAAAAACCTAAGACATAATTTCTGGATAATTAATAATCAATTTATTAATTAGGATACTTAATAATCAATAAATTTATGGTCTGTGGTTTCTCTTGGTAACCAAAGACATGAAGAAACTGGAATCCTTAATATACATTTGAAAAAGGGGGTGCCCCTGACAAGTGAAAATCAACCCTGATTGGTGAACAACAGGGTAGAGAGGGGGCTAAAAATTTTTCATCTCCTCCTGCAGAGAATAGGGCTCGATTGTGAGATTCAGCTGCCTCCAGCAATCTGGACAGAGGAATCTATCTCCACCCAAACCACTCTGGTTGGTTTTCTCCTTCATGAGCTGGGTTACTCTAATCTCCAGTGGAGGGGTTCAAGGAGATGGGCTTATTCCCAGAAAGCAATATTTCACCTAGATTAGATTCTGTTTACACGTCTAACAGAAGTAAGGTATACTAGTTGGGTGGGGTCCTGCCTGAGATAGATGAGTGTGCACATTGAAGGTTAGGGCAATTCCCTCTATCAGCCATGCCCTTCAGAGACTGGCTGACTGTCTTACAGGAACTGGCCCCTGAATGAGGAAATAAAAAGCCTGTATCCTAATTAACGATGGGTTATTAATATAATAGAAAATACTAATTTCTCTCATAGGCATCTGGATTTAAACCCTCACACTGGGATTCCTGGTATAATCTTGATGTGTTACTATACGAAATCCTTTTGTGCTTCACACTAAATTTGGGCAGTATTTTTATCTCTGACTTCTACCCTTTGAATATAGATACTACCAAAAATCTTGATTAATTGGAACCACAGGATTACAGAATTTCAGAACTGGAAGCAACCTAAAATCCAATCTAATTCAGACCTAAACAAAAATTGCCTATCTACACTAACCCCAAAAGGGATCATAGGATTATTCCTCTAGAGCTAGGAGGGAATTTGTAATTAATCTAGTCCAATCTCTTCATTTCAAAAATGAGAAAACTAATCCCAAAGACTGACCTGCCAAATGTCACACAGGTAGCAAGTAGAAGACCTAGAATTTGAACTCAGATCTAGTAATGGCAAGTTCAGTTTTTACTATCTTGTGCTCACTTTCCAGTGTATTTTATAACTTTATCCAGCCAAAAGCTGGAAGACCTTAAGTGAAGGGAAACCATTTACCTCTCCAGGAGCCTGGTCTATCATTTGATAGATGTAACTGTTGGAAAGATTTTCTTCAAATTGAAACTAAATATTTTTCTTCTCAACTTTTATCCATTATTCCTAATCCTTCTCCCTTTTCCCAGAACCAAACAGAACAAGCCTAATTCCTCTTCAACAACCAAAACACATCATATTCCTAAAATTATCATTAATAATAATAATAATAGCTAACACTTATATAGCACTTACTATGTGCCAGGCACTGTGCTAAGCACTTTACAAATATTATCCCATTTGATCATCACAGCAACCCTGGGGGTTAGGTGCTGTTATCACCATTTTTAAAGATGAGAAAAGTGAGGCAGGCAGAGGTTAAGTGATTTGCCCAGCTTCACATATCTAGAAAGTGTCTTTGGTCTGATTTGAATCAGATCTTCCTGGCTCCAGGCCTGGTTCTCTATCCACTGGGCTACCTAGATTTTTCCAGTTCTCTTTCTGTCTTGGTTGCCTTCTTCTGGAATGCTCCAACTTGTCAATGCCTGAACACTGTGCCTTTTGTTTTGATATCCTGATCATTGCTCAGTCTGACTCCCTTTTGATATCTTCCTTAGAGTAGGTGTGTGTGGAGCTGGTATGTATACTTGTTCCAAAATGCTATCTTTACTTGTTTTTAGATTTAGTTTAAATACCAGGAAAAGCTTCTTAGTGATCAGAGCTAGTAAAATAATAAAATGGATTGTCTCCAGAGCTAGTGAAAATATTTTCTTAATATATTTCAGTTTGTTCTTCTTCTTCTTCTTAGGTATAGATTTAACTAATGACCTCTAAGATCATCTACAACTCCGAGATTCTGTGATTTTGACTCCTCACTAAGGACTTAACTGTTAACTTGCCATGAGAACCAAGGGAAAAAAGAATAGTTCTTTAAGTGATGTTTTAGTAAATAATACAATGATATGAAAATAAACATTAAATGATGCATTTATGAAGTGTCAGAGCCTTTGAATTTGATGGCAAATATCTTTGTTAAAGCTTAATGTTCAACCATAGCTGATGAACCTCAAAATATGAATAATAATGTCCTGCAACCTTTGTAACCTTCAAGTTATTCTAATATGAATTTAAATCCTAAGATACTGTAGTATAGACATTTGTCTGAATTCAACCTTTGGATGAATTCTTAGGTTTTCATTCATGAAATCAATTCTGCAATTTTCTCTGAATATAGGTTTCAAGCTACTGTATGGCTCAAATTAATGTATTTCAGGAAAACAGTGTGAAATGGGGCAAAACAGGAATATTCATAGCGTAAAAAACAGACTTTTTTTTTTTTACCGATTTAGTGAATGTATACAGGCCTGGAATGGTGAAATCAATACACAACAATTCATCATCTATTTAATTCAAAGCCTCCCAAAATCAATATAAAATTAATTTTTAAAATACAATTAAAATGTTTAACTGATTAGTTACTCAGGATTATGAAATTATAATGTCTTTAGTGGGTTCATAGATATAAGGGGATAGCAAATTTGTTTTTTTTTATCATTTTAACAAGTATATTTCTACATAATTGGTTTCCTTTGTAAATCCATGTATTTTATATCATGCATTTAAAAACATTATTCTCACAATAGGTTAATGGACTTTATCAGACTGCCAATGGAGTACATGACACAAAAAGTGGTCAAGAACCCTAGTTTAGAGTAACCTTAGATACCATCTTATCCACAACCTTCATTTTAATAGCTGAGAAGACTGAGGCTTAGATATTTTAAATGACTTGCTCATGGTCATGGATAAAAAGTGTTTTATGGACTGTATTATCTGGATAATGGCCTCAGGTCTTCACTTAACTTTATACAGAAAGAACTTCCTTAGCCTATTCATAAATCTAGCTTAAAATCTGTAATAGAAATTAGGACAAAGTAAAGAACTGAATTTATAGTGCTTTTAGGATCATCTGAATGAGAATCATTTAAAGGGTTTGTGAATGATTTATGGTAACAGAGGAAATTCTTTTATATTTTTCCCCACTGTGAATCATTCTGTTGTAAAGCTATCTTTGATCCAGTCAAGAGTGAAATCTATAAAGATTGAAAAAAAAAACTCTGGGTTAGCCAACCTCATTTTATATCAATTTTTTCTAAGACTACTGAATATATCCTTAGAAATGAATACATATAATCTGTCACCCAGTAAGCATATACATGGTCATTTAATCCTTGCAAGTATTTCCTCACAGTATGGGACATTTTAATTGGAGCATTCTCTTAATAGGATATGCTGAACAATTATTATTGACTTGGGAATAGCTCGCAAAAAGTATGCTTAGTTAGCAAAGTAGGCAGCTTCCACGCCCCATCACTTTAAAGTCCCATTTCAATGACTTACATCAAAAAAGTTTTTCTGGTCTTTTATGAGAAGCTAAACTGACCCTGACCATAAGAGACTGAAGCTAACTTTATGATCTGCTCATGGCAAAAGACCACAAACAGTCTGCCCTTTGAGCATGGACACTATGACAACTTTCTTCCCACCTTTTGGGGGAATCTTGCCCCTGAATCCTGTTGGGGGTGAGGCGGTGGTTGTAGCCTCAGCTTACCTAATTAGAATTTGAACAGTTCAATGGCAGGTAGGGCTTGCATAATTGAGCAGAAATATGTAAAACTAAAATAAACTATTTTATATAAGCCTAGGCTCAGCTGGGTTGCACAGTGGATAGAGTGGATAGAGTGTCAGGCCCAGAGTCAGAAAGACTCATCTTCCTGAGGCTAAATCTGGCCTTAGATACTTTCCAGCAGTGTGACCCTGGGCAAGTCACTTACCCCAGTTTGCCTATGTTCCTCATCTGTAAAAATAAGCTGAAGAAGGAAATGACAAACTACTCCAGAATCTTTGCTGAGAAAACCCCAAATGGGGTCATGAAGGGTTGAACATGACTGAAAAACAACTGAACTGACTGAACTGATGATACAAACCTGTAACAGTCAGACCAATGTCTGGCACAAAACATTGTGATTAGGAGGGTTCCTCTACACCCTATTTCATAGTCAGTTATGTTGGTCTTTTAAGAATTGTCTCAAAAATCCTTTCAAAATGCCGATTTTATTGAGCTTAAGGGAAAAAAGTTTTTTTGTGAAGAAAAGTCAAAATAATATAAATGAAATCTTCCTAGAAGTAGGCCATAATGTTAACTTACTTGCTAGCCACTCTCATTTATTTAAAATTATGGCAGTCCATTAATGTAAACCTCTCTGCCAACTTTATTACAAAATTACAGAAATACAATTTACGAAAAGTCAAAGGATCATCGTATTTTAAATGAGGTCGACATAACAGAAATTTCATATCCTAAGTCTTTTTATTTAATTCTTTCATTATGAGAATTAGTGATTTCCTGACCTAGCAAACAGCACTCTGTTGCTGGAAATACTTGCCTTTAATAAACATTTTTCCTGTATACTTACAAACTTGAAATCTTTTGTATCACGCTTAATGTAATATTAATAGTGTTTAGAATTTCCTTTTCTTCAATGATTGGACTATTACATTTTCCCTGCTTCTGACTAAAATACATCTATACTTCAAGGAGCTATGATTATATCTATGTGAATACTCTCTCTACCAATGAAATCTTAACCTTTTTTATGCCTTAGTGAATCAAACAATAGATTCATTAATAGAATAATATAGGACAATAAATTTTCTAGGTTCGAAATATTCATCATTTAAGAGCAAACATTTTAGTAAATAACCTTTCACAGGTAGGTCCTGTGGTGACAAACATACAGTCCAAAATGAAACTCCCATTTTAAGTCCTTCTACTTATTGAGATTTGCTCATGATTTACTGGAATGGCATTCCAGAAATCAAGATTGCTTCACTGTCATAAAGACGTATCAGAATAAGTTATAGCTAGAAGGACATTACTAAACTTAATATTTTCTATTAAAGAACAGTGGGCATAGTTGAAAGAGTGCTAGACTTCGAATCAGGAGCACCTTTATTGAAATGCTGTCTCTGAGACACAGGTTAATACTTAACTTCTTGGAGCCTCACTTTACTGACCTGTAACAACAGATATTTTCAATGGCTTAAAATTTATTGTGGGGGCAACTAGGTGATGCAGTGAGTAGAGCATTGGCCCTGAATTCAGGAGGACCTGAGTGCAAATCTGGCCTCAGACACTTGACACCCTTACTAGCTGTGTGACTGTGGGCAAGTCACTTAACTCCAATTTCCCTGCCTTCCCCCCTCCAAAAAAATTCAATTAGAATTTATTATGAGGCTCAAATAAGATAATGTATTCAAAGTGCATTATGTCAATTTTGCCTATCATCTGGCACACGGTAATTAACATCCTTGGTCTACTTTCTCCATGCTCATGGAGAATGTTTGGAATAATCCACGGTGCAAATAACAGGCCAATCCTCCCACCAATTATTAGAATAGACCACTACTGCCAGATCATGTGAAAACTGCAAATCCAATATAAAAATAATTAGGATGTAAATTATTATAAATAATAAGAGGGATCAAGGACAATTATTCTCTGCCTCACCCTCTGCATAAATAGGAACAACCACTTTATGGTTGGTTGCTGGAAAATGAGATAGGGGGCTATAATCTAACCTTTCCTCTCCAATACCCATTAATCCCTTTAGCATAGTTGGAGGGTGTACATTCACTTCAAATTTATAATCCAATCCCTGTGTTAAAATTTATAGTGCAATGCCTTCTACCTTATGAAATTCTTGAAACAGCATTGAGATCTATGAAGTCTCCTGCCTTTGTTCTGGAGTCATCAAAATCTTGGTGGGACTTCTGGGCCGTCAGGGATACCATGACATTTGCAGTCTCAGTGGCTCTTCTTCCATCCTATTAATTCATTCCATCTTTGTTCACTCACCAAGTCTACCTGCCCTGAAAGCCCTATTTTTTTTAACTATTTACAATACCTATTACTAATCAGAATCCTCACATGATGTACCACTGCTTAGTAATCAGATGTACACAATTTTGGGTAATGTAATACTGGAAATTTCTCCCAATGATAGATGCTCTGTGGACCACAGATGTCATGGACGATGAAACCCTTGAGACTTATATCCCTAGAAATACTCTTTATATTGATAAGAAAAATAACAAAAATTAAAAACATATCTTGTTTATGTAGAATTTTGCAATTAAAAATGGCTTTACAGACATTAAGGATGACATATGATGTGATGCAAGAATTGCTAAATTGGAGTCAGAGGATCTGGGTTCAGGTCCTAGCTCTGCCACTTACTACCAGTGTGAGCCTTGGCAAGTCCCTTAGCTGCTCAGGACCTCAGTTTTCTGAACTGTAAGGTGAAGGCACTGGATTATATAAACCAAGCTCTAAATGAATGATCCTATGATCCCATTTAATCCTCATAAGAATCCTTTAAAGTTGGTAATGCAGATATTAGCCCCACTTTAGAGGGCAGAAAAGTGACTTCAGAAAGGTTTATTCAATTTAGTCACAATCAGTAACTAACAACTAGGTACAAAGCAAGGTATAACTTAATAGGAAGTTGATCATAGTTACTTCCTTTTGTGGTTGCTTCAAAATATAACAATTCTGAATGCATTTCATTCTACTACCATGATAATAAGTTAAACAACTATTATGTAGGTATCTGATTTGCTTCCAGTTATTATCTACCACAAAAGTGTTCCTATAAATGTTTTGGTGTATGTAAAGTTTTATTTTCTTTTGTTTCTCTTAAACCAATACTCTCCTTGACATGTATGCCATGCAGTGGCATCCTTCACAGCTAAGAGCAAGGAAAGAATACTTAGTGAAGCAAAGGATAATGAAGAATAAAAAAGATAAAAGATAAAATAGATGATTTTAATTATAGGACATTGAAAAGCTTTTGCACAACAAAATTAATGCATCTAAACTAAAAATGGAAACAATCAAATAGAAAAAAAAAATCTTCATATCAAATTAAACTAAGAGCCTGATATCCAAGTTATATAGAAAACTAAGAGAAATATGTGGGACCTTAGACCATTGCCCAAAAGATAAGTCATCAAAAGATATGATAAAAACAGTTTTCTAAGGAATTGTGAACTATTAAAAGCCATGTGAACAAACACTCCAAATCACTAGTAGGAGAAATGCAAATTAAAATGATGCTAGTTTTGCTTCACACGCATCAAATTGGCAAAGATGACAAAAAAGATGGCAGTAATACATGTTGGTGGGGTCAGGAAAGACAGGCATAATTATTTGTTGTTCACAGAACTGTGAAGTGGTCCAAGCATCCTATTAAGCAAATGGAATTATGAAAATAAATTGGCTAAAATGCCTATATCCCTTGACCCAGAGATTCCATTTTTTTAGGAATATGCCTCCAAATTGCCAGTAACCAAAAGAGTATCCATTTTACATGAAAATATTTATGGCAGCACTTTTTCATGGCAGGAAAAAATTTGGAACAAAGTAGATGCCTATCAATTGGAAAATGGTTAATCAGATTGTGATACACAAATTTAATTTAATATTTCTCTATTCTAAGAAGTAACTACATGATAGAAGATAATACAAATAAACATGTAAAGACGTATACATACATACATATATACATGCATACACATATGTATACATACACTAAATGAAGAAAGCAGAGCCAGGAAAACCACATGCACAACAATTACAAGGATGTATATAAAAATAAAACAATTACAAAACAACCAAAATGGAATGTTAAGAGACTGTAATGAACAAGCTCAGTTCCCAAAAAGACATATTAAAAGAAGACTACTGAGGCTTATTTACTGGGTAATCAGAATCCACAGATAATTGTAGAACATTGCATATAACCACTTTTTTCAATATACTGACTGATTTCACTTATTTTGTTCTTCCTCATCTTAAAAATATTAATAAAGGATGACTCTTTGAAAGGGGAAAAGTTAAAGGAAGAAAATCTAGGCAATATTAAAAAGAAAAAATCAACAAAATCTTATTAAAATCATATATGTACACATGCATGCACATATATAGAAAGAACCTTCTTTTAAAAAATCTGTACATAATAAGTTCGTAGTCTATGAAATCCTCTTTCCTTTTTTTCTTCATTTGGTGAAAAATGTTTTGTTCATTAAATAATTTTCTGTTCAAAACATAATTTTGAAAATAAGGCAGGCAATAACAGGAATAAATGAATCAATGATTCATTTTAATACGCAAGCATGGTTTATATTTATGTGAGGATAAAGATAAAAGGGAAACTTCCTAGGAATTTTGAAATCATACTTATACAACCTGGGTCATCTCTATACCATAATGCCTATACTTTGTCCACCTCTTTCCTCCTACAATGACCACCAAACCTCAGACACCTACCTGATAAGATTTCGCCTTTTCTTTTCAGGAACCAGGACTCTTCCACTTTGTGGCCATCTTTGGTCCATGAGGCCAAGCACCTAGGCCCACCCTTTCCAGTTTCCCTTTATGGGTTGTCTTCCCCCATGAAAGTGTGAGCTCCTTGAGCACAGAGACTGTCTTTTTGCTTATATTTGTATTCTCAGTACCTTCTCTGACAAATAGTAAATGCTTTGTATGTCCAATTTCTCTCTGTCTCTCTGTCTCTGTCTCTGCCTCTGTCTCTCTCTCTCTCTCTCTCTCTCTCTCTGTTTCTCTCTCTCTCCCTCTCTCTCTCTCTCCCCCTGTCTGTCTCTCTCAGTCTCTCTTCTACCCTATGTCATATCATCTATATAACTGTGATGTTAGCTCAAGTGATATGATACACTTTATATAAATGCAGGCCATTCACTTTATTTATTTAATTTATAATTGCTTGATGCTGGAGAGAAGAGATTAACCTCACTGATTGAGGAAACATTCATTGCTGCTTTTCTAAGAAGAGAGTTGTAGAGAAAACTTTACCATTTCCTGCCCTCCCAATTACTGCCTACTTATACTAATGGCAGACTGGGTAAAAAGGAAATTGATACACCAACAAATACTTTGGCCTTAAAATGCAGACAAGTTATCAGGAGTGATAGGGCCAGTGAAAGTAAACCCCCAAAATAATAATTCATGGCTACATATACATACATTTGTAATGGGAATGAGGATGTCTTCCCTACTGAGTCCCCCAAATATCTTCTGAATTTCCACTTGCAAAAATCCTGCCTTGTTCTAATCCACTGGAACCCTGTTTACTGTTTATGATAGAGCAGCATTCTTTATTAGATAATTTTGTTTAGATCTTCCCACCTCCTCACTCCAAATATATGCCCTGTTCCATTTGTGGGGAGCATTTTATTATAATCAGAGGAGCACTTGGTTTGGAATCAGAGGACTTGGAATCATGTTCTGGCTTAGTCACTTACTAACTGTATGGCTTTGGGTAATGTTAGTAAATGTTAGTGTCTCTTTAAGTTAGTGTTTCTTTAAGATTTTTACATGAAAGAATAATTAATACAAATTAATTATTAATGGTCAAATTTGAGACATCAGTATAAGATACATTCAGGATGGGAGAAGAACTTCCAAGAAAACTTGAAATCATAACTATGCTTCTTATTATTGTCCGAGAGGTATTGGGTACTGGAGTGTAAGAGGGGCTTTGCGAGAAGCTTATCTTACCTATTGTTGTGGTCTTGGCTCTAGAGAGGTAAGAAGATCCACAACTAGTTTTGTAAAATAGGTATTTCACTACATCCCTGTACTCAAAATATCAGATCTAAAGATTGATATTTATAAAATTTGTGTTACAAAAGCAGTCACAATACCAGAAGCTGTACTTTTCAGCTGACTAGGAGGTCTGACAAATTTGACTGGAAATTAACTTTGTGAATGATGTGTTGAGATAGGAATGAGTCATTTACTCTGAGATAAAACTCAGGAGAAAACTACTAAAAGTTTAATCTCCATGAATGGCACTCTTAATTTTCAAAAACTGTTAGTTTTAATTCTTTTTCATGTTTCTTTATATTTATTAGAATGAATTATTATCAATCTTGTTCTTAAGCTTTTGTTTTGGAGCATCTTTTTAATGTTTTGTTGTTTACAGCTAAGTAGTACAGTAGATAGAGAGCAGACCTGGAGTTTAGAAGACCTGAATCCAAATCCAACTTCTGACACTTACTAGCAATGTGACTCTGGGCAAGTCACTTACCCCTATCTGCCTCAGTTTCCCCAAATATAAAAAGGGGATAATAATAGAGCTTTACCTCCCAGGGTTGTTGTGAGGATTAAAAGAGATAATATTTGTAAATTGCTTAGCATAGTAGTGCCTGGTACATAATAAGTACTATGTAAATATTAGCTCTTAATGTTAGCTATTAATTTATTTGTTTGTTTTCCTGAGCTGTGCTTTTATGGCTTAGTCTTCACTTAGAATTTTCTTCCTTATAATCAAGGGTAAGAATAAGAAACGGACCTGTGGTTTCACTGGTTTAGGAAGTTTCCAGATGAGTAAACTCTCTCTAGCAATGCATCTCGACACCACCATGAAAAGCATAGTCACACAGAAGCCTGAGACGTTAAGTGATTTGAGCAGGGTTATACAGCCAATATATGCCAAAGGTAGCACTTGAACCCAGGTCTTCCTGGTTTTGAGGTCAGTGCTCTGCTTACTACGTCATACTGCTCAACTCTATAGTCACTTCAACAGGCCTAGCGTGCAGGAACCAGTATAGCAACATTAAGAGAGACTCATCATTAGCTTAGCCAAGTAATGATTTTGTTTTGGCCAAAGAGACTTAGAAAGATCATCTACTTAAAGATCACTTATGTTGCTATTCATCTATAAGCTCTTACAAATTATATTGCTGACTTCAATTATCCTTGTCCAGCAAATATTTACCACATATTCTCTTATACCCAAACCTAGAGCACAGCATTCTGTACAGTAAAAAAATAGACCTTTAAGAAATTAAGCTCCGGGACAGCCTCGCGAGCCGTCACCTCCCTCCCGCCGGCTCTCGCTGGAAGACGCTCCTCCGCACTCTAGACCGTAGCAGCGCCTAGACTCTCGGCTCTCCCTCCTACCCGCTCCCGCCGGCCCAGGGACCACACCGCGCTCCAGATCGTCGGCTTTGGAAGATGGCCTCAGGAGTGCAGGTAGCTGATGAAGTATCCCACATTTTCTATGATATGAAAGTTCGGAAATGTTCCACACCAGAAGAAATCAAGAAAAGAAAGAAGGCAGTTATCTTTTGTCTCAGTGCTGACAAAAAATGCATCATTGTGGAAGAAGGCAAAGATATCTTAGTGGGAGATGTTGGTGTGACCATTACCGATCCTTTCATGCATTTTGTGGGGATGCTTCCTGAAAAGGATTGTCGCTACGCTTTATATGATGCAATCTTTGAAACAAAGGAATCAAGAAAAGAAGAACTGATGTTTTTTCTATGGGCACCAGAACTAGCACCTCTCCAAAGCAAAATGATCTATGCAAGCTCAAAGGATGCAATCAAAAAGAAATTTCCAGGCATTAAACATGAATGTCAAGCAGATGGACCAGCTGATCTCAACCGGGCTTGTATTGCTGAGAAACTAGGAGGGTCCTTAATTGTAGCTTTAGATGATCATTCAGTGCCTCACGGGTGAAAAGCTTCCATGTTTAATGCATCTTGTAGCTAAATATGTAAAACAAATATTCTTAGGCCAGGGTTTCACTGAGGGGGAGCTGTCTTGTTCTAGATTAAACTAGATATTATATGAACCTGTATAAAATAACCCTAAATAAATCTAAAGTCTAAAGTTTCATTGGTTGTAAATTAAATTTTTGCTGTCTGACAGTCTATTTGGCAAGTTGGCTTTAAGATTATTGTTTTAAGATCAGGGTTTTTAATTATACAATTAAAACAAAAGAAAAAAAAGTAGCCATAAAGATAGAATGGAGAATTAATAGGCACTTCTGTAACTTCTATAGTTACTGTCTCTCCTTTGATTAACATATTGTTCATAATCTGATGGCAGTTTAGGCCCATTAAAAAAAACCAACCTTCCTTGAGCTAAATAAATAGAAACTGGCTTTAAAGGTTTGAATGAATGGAAAGCATTTCTCCTCAAAAATTCTAAAAACCAATACTAATCCACTAAATACAGTAGTAAGTCAAGTCAGGCTGTCTTCACTTTAACAGTTAATGTGTGATAAAGACTGCCTTAAGTTTGTGTACACAAGTAGTAAAAGCTAATCTTTCAAAGCACTATTTAAAACACGTAGAACACAGGAAGCAACTCCTCAAACCTATGGTAAAGCTCTTCTATTCACTGGCTGTGAGACTTTGTTCTGATGAAATAATCTCTCATTCTGGAAATCACAGTGCATTCTGGAGTGATTGTGGAATATCTTTATGTTACACCAAATTATGACACAAAACATATTCCAGCTCTATAGTAACTTGGTTTGTCAATGAAGATGCCAGAACGTTGTGTTGACAAGCCAGGGGGCTTGTGAGACCTTGAATCATGTATCCTTCAGAACTACCCTGCTTCTAGTACTGAAAGCTATGGAAGATCATTAAGCAGATGTTTACTTTGGGACATGGGGAGACTTCTTAATTTCCTATAGAGATAATGTTGATTGCATGTGAAATGGGTAACAGGTATGAACCATAATACTCACTTTAATCATGTACTTTATGAAAGCTTTCAGTGATTGTCTTAACACCACGAACATAACACTTTTGAACAATGTAGAGATGCACAAACAAATCTAGAGGTAGCAGATTGGCTTTATTTAATAAAGGAAGCATTTTTAACTGAAAAAAATTAAAATAGTTTATCTGAGGCTTTCAAAATAACTTTGCTCAAATAGGAATGATTAATTTATTGTGGAGAGAAAACCAAAGAACATGAGTTAAAATCCCAGATCTGTAGCTTGTTACCTATATACCTGCAGCAAGTTAACTTGCCTCTCTGAAGTTCATGTTCTTTATCTAAAATATGAGGAGAATATATCAGATGACTGACAATGTTCCTTTCAGCTCAAAATTATTTTTTTTAATTTAATTTATTTTTTAATTTTGTAAAATTTATTTTTAGTTTTCAACATTCCATTCTGCAAGATTTTGAGTTTTAAATTATCTCTCCCTCTCTCCCCTCTGCCCTCCCCAAGATGGCACGCAATCTGATATAGGCTCTATATATACATTCATATTAAACATATTTTCAAATTAGTGATGTTGTAAAAAAGAATTAAAACCAATGGAATGAGCCATGAGAAAGAAGACACAAAACAAAATAAAAAGAGAGAGAGATCAAATATTATGCTCCAATCTCCATTCAGTCTCCATAATTCTTTCTCTGGATGTGGATATCATTTTTCATCATGAGCTTTTTGGAGTTGTCTTAGATCCTTGCATTGCTGAGAAGAGCTAAATCTATCAAAGTTGGTCATCGCACAATGTGGCTGTAACTGTGTACAGTGTTCTCCTGGTTCTGCTCCCCTCACTCAGCAGCAGTTTGTGTAAGTCTTTCCAGGTTTTTCTGAAATCCACCTGTTCATCATTTCTTATAGCACAATAGTATTCCATTACTTAGTAAAAAAAAACAAAAACAAAAAATGTTCAGAGAGTTCAATTAATAGATAATTAGGTGCAATACATTCAGCAGATCATTGATTTTGGAGTCAAAAGATCTGAGTTCAAATCTTGATTCTGTCACTTACTGCCCATATGACATTAAGGAAATTATTTCACCTATTGAGCTAGAGTTTCCTTATCCACAAAATGACTGAGCAGCACTGTAATCAGGGGTTCTTAACCTTGGGGTCTGTGTACTTGGTTTTTGTTTTGAATATTCAGATAACTGCATTTCAGTTTCCATGTAATCCCTCATATTTCATTCAATTCATTTGAAAACCTTATTCTGAAGAATGCATCCATTGGCTTCACCAGATTGCAAGGAGGGGCCATGACATACAAAAACGTTAAGAACCTTTGGAACAGATTGACTCTAAGGTCTCTTCCAGTTTTAAGTCTATAATCCTAAGTAAATAAAATTATCCAATAATATTTGAAAATATGTATAGAAGAGACAACACTGCAATAACAAACATAAGCATTTTTGTCCACCATCATTCAGGCATGGCATGATAATATGTATTGGACATAGGAGCATCAATAATTACAATGCTTCCAACCTGTCATACTTTTTTAAAAAAAACTGTTGAGTTGGAAAAGGAGAAAATAGATGAATATGATAACATTAATTGATATTATCACCATTTGTTAAAATAATTTAGCTAATATATAATAAGGAAACAAAGGAACCCCAAACTAATGCTAGTAGAAGGAAGAAAAAAAATAATTTATTACATTCCAGGCACTGTGATTTTCAAATTTTATCTCCTTTGATCTCATTTGGTCCTCACAAAAACCCTGTGAGACAGGGGCTATTATGTACATTTACAGAGGAGGAAATAGGCTGGGAGATTTTAAGTGACTTGTCCAGGGTCACACAGATAATAAATATATGAATCCAGATTTGAACTCAGGATTTCCTAACTCAAGACCAGAAGTTCCCAAACTTATTTGGCCTATTGCCCCCTTTTAAAAAAATTACTCAGAGCCCCCTGGAAATTTACTTTATTTAATCATTTAATGTTTTTTTTAAATTTCTGTCATTTCTATATATATATATTTGTATATGTACATATATATGTATATATATTTAAGTGACACATCTTAAATTTAATAATTTGTTGTAAATTTGTGGGGCTTTTTCCTGCATTGAAATTTTGATGATACAGCATTGCATCATGCAACCACATTGTATCATATTGTAAACAAGTCATTACAAGTACACATTTCTGCCAATGCATGCTGGACTTCCTGACAATGAGTGGCATGCTCACATGCCAACACTTGCTTATGAAGACCTGTCGGCAGACTTGACCACCTATCAGTTGTAACTTGCACCTTGTGTGTTTATTTGGAAAATAATAATGTAATCACTATGACTTTAACTCTGTTACACAACCAATGTAACATGTAGGGACAGTTTTTCAAAATTTTCTTCTCTTCTTTCTTTATGCTTCCACTGCCCCCTTATTTTTATTCAGTGTCCCCCAATTGCACCAAAGGCTACCACCACCACCACCCCTGATCATTCCAGTGCTCTGCCCCCAAAGCACGGTATCACCTGCTTTGGGAACCTCTGTAACCTATCCAATGGACTACTTAGGTGTCTCAATAAGCATTTATTAAGTACCCATTAAGTGCCAAGTACACAGCTAAGCAAAGGGGAATGTAAAAAGTGGTAAAGGACAGTCCCTGCTCTCATGGAACTTAAAATCTACTGGAGGAGATAAAATGCAAACCCATATGTTCAAAGCAAGCTATATACAGGATAAATAGAAAATAATTAATAGAGGTGAGGCACTGAAGTTATGAAGAGTTGGGGAAGGCTTCCTGTAGAAGGTGGTATTTTAGTTGGGACTTAAAGGAAGTCAGGGAGGTCAGTATTCTGACAAAAGGAAGCAGAGCATTCCAGACATGAGGAACAGATAGCCAGAGAAAATGGCCAGAGCTAGAGATGGAGGTCTTGTAGTAGAACAGCCAGGAGGACATTGTCACTGGATCGAAGAATGGGTGTCAGTGAGTAAGGTATAAGAAGACAAGAAAAATACGAGGGGTTTGCATAACAAACAGAGCATTTTATATTTGATCCTGTAGGCAATAGGAAGCCAGGTGGCATGATCAGACCTGTGCTTTAGAAAGATCATTTTTGTGGCCAAATGGAGTATGGATTGGAGTAGAAAGGGACTTAAGTCAGGCAGACCCACAAGCAAGACTATTGCCATAATCCACATGTGGGGTGATGAGGGCTGGCACTAGAGTGGTGGCAGTCTCAGAGGAGAGAAGGGGGTGAATCCAGGAGATGTTGCAAAGGTGTAATAGATTGGCCTTGGCAACAGATAGGATATGGGGGGTGGGAAAGAAAATGTTAAAAAGTGAAAGAGGGAGGATGACAGTAAGGACAAGGAGAAGGGATGGAATGGAATTTCTTGGACAAGTAGAGGATTTAGCCTTGGTGTGGAGTAAGGCCACTTTATCATTTGACATGAGTCAAGGAGGACAAAGTAGCAGAAGGCAACAGTGATAAGAAGCAAGGAAAAGAGGAGAAGAGGGAGTTCATAGTGAACTGCCTCCATTTTCTGTAAAAATATGAGGCAAGATTCTCAACTGAGATAGTGGAAAGAGGTGGAGCCATGGGAAGTTTGAGGAGGGATGAACAGGTTCAGAAGAGCAACTGTAGAGAGTAGGAGAATGATCTGATTAAGGAAGTATTGTACTATTGCCTAGCAACAGTGAGGGCCCAGTTGAGGTTATGTAACCTATTCGCAGTGAACCCAGGCAGAATGGTTTTCCATACCTTCATTTAGCAGCCCACATGTAGGAGTAAAGGCAACAAATGGTAGGAGTGATCCAAAGCTGATGCTTAGTTTGGTGTAATCAGTGACATGATAAGAGGGCTAAGGATTCAAGGGAGGAGGACCTTGTAAAGTTGAACTGGTTCACCAGGGAGTAAAGAAGGGGAAAAGGGGAGAGAGTAATCCCATCAATAAACATTATATACCCTTCCCAAAGAGACCTGGCTGTCAATAGACATATCAATTTAGAATATAAGTTAATATGTGCTTATATTTGAATGTGGGAGGGAAGCAGGGGCAGAGGAAACAATAGGGAGTGAAAAATATCTGCCAATATTTCTATAGAAGTCTAATTTTACCATCAATAAGATGGGAACCAACCTGTTTGTACTACATCACCTCAATATTCATATAGAAAGTAAAGTAAAGTAAAGTAAAAATAGTGCATAAGACAATGTTAGGAAGGGTGCCTGGAGTCGACCAAGTACACACAGAGGGAATTCATGAAAGAAATAACACAATTATAAAAGTAAATTGCAAGGGGTTAATTTTCAAGATCTCTAAGTGAGGGAAATTCCCAAAGAATGGAAAAAGTTGGCCAATTTAAAAAATAGGTGACTAAATAGAAAATTTACTAACTGCATCAAGATCTAGGACACTACAGGACCTCCTCAGTGAAATCTCTGCTAATTACAGAGAGATAATCCAAGCAATTAGCATAGGAAAAATCAAATGGATTTTGATCATATTGCCCAGACCATGACATGCAATTAGATGGGCATGCATCTGAATTAATCAATCAATACATACATCATGGACAGGCACTATAAATGAACAATGACCTGGATTTATAACCAAAAAGGAGAAAAGTGGGCTTCGCCATATTTGGGAAATTTTCCATTTGCAAACACATCTCTGCAACTAGAGCCTAAACCTCTGAGAATACTCCCAAATCCTAGAAATGACAACTGAAATGAAAACTAGCCCATTCTTCAAAGGCTATAGCTAGGTTAACAAAGAGGTGATGATTGTTGTTTTTTAATTTTTACTTTATAATGTTTAGACTGTCTTTGTTCATTTTTTGTTTGTTTTTTTGGCAAGGTTATCAAAAAATCAGTGGGTACTAAAAGACACTTCCTAATGCATTCAAAGGTAATTTGTGTTCCAGAATATGTTCTCATATCCATTGTAGAGAGTGTTATCATTCAAGATAAAGTTATCTAAGGAAACTAGCTACAATAATTTTAAACTCTGGTTAATCTGCATCTAAAAATATGATCTGCCCTTAAGGAAATAGAGATTTAACTGTGACATATTCATTTCTAATATGTCACTTTCTGTATTTGAGTGGAATGAGCATTCAGATAATTTGCTTAAAGAAGATGCCCACAAATGGTAATTTACATGATTTTAAAAATTCTTCATGTTATTAGTTGTCTGTGATTTCAGTATAGACACATGAATATTTTAGCTCTCTCAAATAATTCATTAACAATAATCAGTTATGTCACTGTTACTAACTACCTCTGTTTAATCAAAACAAGAAAGATTCAAATGGGGTGGTTGTACCTTAGAAGGCAAAGACTTTTAAGAATTAAAATAATTCGTATTCAGTTTATAATAGTTCAGTGTTGAGATCTTAATTCTAGGAAGTAACCTTTAAATTCTCTAAAGTTAAACGAGCTATATGTGACAAAAAATATGGAGGAGTTTGAATTTGTTTTTAAGTTTAAAGAAAAATTGTAGTTTTTGAAATTTTAATTATAATATGAAATTCAATGATTTCTTCACTGTAAGGAACTCTGCATAGTAGAGGTTAAGTGATGTCCTCATTCACATATTAGTAAGTATCAGGGGCAGGATCCGAATCCAGATCTTTCTTTTTTCAAGTTTAGCCCTCTCTCCTCTATGCTATGCTTCCATTTCATGTATAATTCTAATAAAATTGTACATTTATAATTTATAGGCACATTCATTTTGATTCTCCTCCATGTATTCTAGAATATGTCTTGAAATAAGAGGAATCACAAAATTATCATTGGTAGAAAATTCTACTGAAAAGTCAAGGAGATCATAGGCTTTTCCAAAATTGGCCGAGGAAAAAAAATACTTTTTTTTCTCCAAATCTACATTCTTCTTTTGTCAGTATAGGCTCTAAACATTTTTTTATCTCTTTTTTGGTCATGTTCAGTGGCCCTGGAGAAATTGTAAAACTAGTGCCACACAAGCTGGTCTGTCATTATCTGGTTAATAAATTAATAGGAAAGCAGGGAGGAAAAGGCAGCATACTTGCTTATATGCTTTTGACTATTGAAGTCCTATTGATAAATGATATGTTTCAGCATTGTTTAATTTTTATCATTTTTTTTAGATTTCAATCTTTAAAAACCATTACATAAATTAATCATAAATTATTAATTACCTACTATATGCTAGACACTGTGGTAAGCACAGGGGACTTAAAAAATTTCAATTCATGTTCTGCTATGAAGATGTATTTCAGAGGAAAACCTGGAGAAATGACACTTCCTATCAAAATGATAATAGGGATGAGGTACCTCTGTCTAGAATATTATCCACATATTATCCAAATGATAGATGGGAAATGTACTGAAGGCCTAGCCACTTAGCAGTTTATTCTGATATATCTACCTTCAATGAAATATTTACAATA
Organism: Trichosurus vulpecula; assembly: GCF_011100635.1. NCBI lineage: Eukaryota > Metazoa > Chordata > Mammalia > Diprotodontia > Phalangeridae > Trichosurus > Trichosurus vulpecula. The sequence goes on along the minus strand of NC_050574.1, from coordinate 91,801,790 downwards.
AAGTTGCCATGAAAACTAGCTCTGACTGATAGGCACAGGATTTAAAGAAACTGGACACAAATAAATGGAAATTAGGCAGCCAGCATTAAAAAGAAACAGAAAACAAATGAAAATAAAAACAAAAAACTAAATGTTCATTCATTCTTTATATGGTTCAGTTTCTAACTATGGAAAATGTTTCTCTTCTTAATATCCTCATAAAAGTAATGGACCAAGAGAGTATCCTGGCCCTCTTAAGGAAGTACACCAGTTTCCTATCTGCTTCCCTAATCCTATGGGTAAGTTTCTAGATGCAGTGCTTGCTGTCCCATTGCAGATCACCTCATCCCCTTCCTTTTTCTTTTGGACAATCTGCTATGAAGGTGACATACTGTCCCAGTGTAAATTGAGGCCACCCAGTTTTCAGAGCTTTTACAGAGCCCTTCAGCAGTGACTATCTCAGAGAATTAAAAATGGCATAAGTCTGATGGGCATGGTCCGGGGTCCTGGTGTGGAAGGGGATAGTTGGAGTCTCTGCCCAGACAAAGCAAGGAAGGCTGTAATAGAGGCCAGGAAAGGCTGTGGCTGGGCTGGACAACCTCATCCTACCCACCAGGAACTAAAGGCAGACAATGGACAAAGAGCATACACTAGGCCTGTGAGAGGCTTCTACATGACCCCAGGTCAAGAATTAGGTTCTTGAGACAGGTTCAGAAAGTGTTACACAGCAGTGTCACACTTTGCAAAGATCTCGGAATCATTGAACTCTACACAATCTTTGCCTTTCCAACTCACATCTCTCTACTTGGCTTGCTTTGTCTTTTCTGGATCCCAAGAATCTATGGATAGTCTCATCCTAATAAAATGTTGCCCCACACAGAAACCAGTAAAATATTCCTTCAAAGAGCCCAAACACTTCTTCCTCCCCTAGGAGTACAGAACTTAGGGATGAGGAAGACACAATCATAAAGCTAGAGGGGTATTAAAGGTGTAGGCAAAATCAGAGGTCTTAGTAATGAAAACAGTGCTTGGGAGCCATGTTAAGTGACATGCCACATTCACACAGGTTCTAAGAACAGAGATTTTGATTCTGAGATTTGGGACTCTTGATCCAGCCTTCTCTTGCCTCTCAGTTCATGAATTATCTTGCCCATTGCCCATGGGCTGATAGTTCTATTTCTGTGAGCCTCCAAGAATTTTCCTTCATGAATTTTGAATTTAATTTTTCTTCAACTCACAACCTTATTTTCTTGACCTCCCATCTCTACACCGACTCTCTACCTCCATCAATGGTTGTGTGTGTGTTGCAGGGCGGGGTGGGGGTGGGGTGAGAGTATCAAAAAACAAGACAAAATGCTTGTAAAAGATATATACAGTCAAGTAAAACATATCCTCACATTGACTTTATCTCCAAAAATGTATGTGTTATTCTCTTTCTTGAGTCTATCATCTCTATATCATTGGTACTCTGGAATAACTCTTGATCAGTACATTGATCAAAGTTCTTAAATTCTTCAAAGTCATTTGTCTTTTCTCTGCTGTCCTTACTGTTTAAATTGTTTTCTGTACCCATTTATGCATTTCTCCCTCATTTCTTTAAAAGTATCCCTTTTATCATTTCTAATTATTTAGTTGTGTTCCATTGCATTCTTACATATTCAGCTATTCCTCAACAGATGAACACTCCCTTTATTTCCATGTCTTTGCCTCCACAAAAAAAAAGCTGCTACAAACATTTTGGTACATATGAGTCCTTTTCCTCTTTCTTTTATCTTTGCAGGCATATTAGCCTAATGGTAATACCTCATGCATAGTTTAGAAATGTTTGAGGCATAGATCTGCATTGCTTTCTTCAACTTCTAGAATGACTGCATCAATCCACATCTCTCCCAGAGTAAGTTAGTAGACCTCTTTTTATCTACTATCTTCAATTTTTGTCTTTCCCACCACCCATCCCTTTTATCCATCAATTATGTCAGTCTGATAAAACTACAGAGCTCCAATTGCAATTGGTGGTGATACTGGAAGTAAAGGCTTAAAAAATGATCTGAAAATCACCTGCATAAAAAAAATGATAATTGAATGCATGGGGCCTGCTGAGCTCACAAAGTAAAATAGTATATGTATGTATACATATATATATATATATATATATATATATATATATATATATATATATATGGAGAGAGAGAGAGAGAGAGAGAGAGAGAGAGAGAGAGAGAGAGAGAGAGAGAGAGAGAGAGAAGTTTGGTAAAGGAAGATATTTAGGGTGCCATCACAATTACTGATAGCTGTTCTTCCTCCCTGATTCCAAATATGGAATTTCTCTGATCACAACCTTCTGTCTTTCCATATATTTCTCTGCTTTATTCCTACCATATCTACCATGATTTCAAGTTCTTCCATTCATTCCTTATCTCCCAGTCATGCCCTAGTATTAATTTCTTACCTTTACTCTCTTAACCGTACTTCACCTATACACTACTTCATTCTCAAATCCTATATCCTATTACTATTCATGACTCGCCAGCCCCTTCTAGGTATTACTCTTACCATTTACCTTCTCTGCTCCTTTTCAACAGTTAATGAATGTCACTGAATAAAGACAGAAAACAAGCAACACTGAGTCCACAACAATTTTATATTATCTCATCTCATCTGGGTCTACTCTTTCATTTCCTCATGATAATCTACTTGTCCTTCTCTAATTGGGAGACTTGAGTTATGTCACCAACAAGATGAAAGACCAGATATCTCTTTGTCCAGTCCCAGCAACACAAAACATCCCCAGGAAGAGGAATTACAAACTAGAGGTAGTGCAATAAGTGGTGAATCCACAGGAAAATAAAAGAAGAAAGCAAATAAGATAACAACATTAACAGTGGAAAACACTAATCCTTATCCTACTAACTGATAGTCTCTCTCCTGTAAGCTTTTATTATCTTTCAGGGTACACAAACTGATCCACAAGTTTGTGCTTTGGAAACGAGTAAGAAATTTCCTTTCTACTGTACAAACTCTGCCAGTGCATCCCACCACTTGACCATACCCTACCTCATAGCGACAAGTATCAGCCACTTATTATGCATAGCCACATAATGAAGAGGAGATTGAAGAAGAAAGATATAATTTGCTTATTCTTGATACGGCACTTAGGTCAGAAAAATCCAAGACTGCAGAGACTTCCTGGACCAATAACCTTAATTTCCTATAGGACTGTGAAAATTGTAAGATGATGATTTATCTCAGTGGTGGACTAAAGAAGGAAGATAAGTGGAGTAGGGGACAGCATGGAAGGCCGCATTAGTACTGAAGGAAGTCTATCTATAACTGTTTCTGTCACCACAGAAGCTTACCTAGACCAGGGGAAGAGGGTGGTGAAAAGCAAATTCACCAATATGGAGGGAGCTAAGACAGCTTTGAGATCTAGCCCTGGCAGCTTATGCAGATTCAATAGGAAAGGACTCAGAAAGTCAATTACAGAGAAGTATAAGGAAATAAGGCTAAAACTACAGAAAAAAAATTCAAGAGGAAGATAATTCAATGAAAAACCTAGAGCACAGATAAATTAGCAGAGAACATATTTAAATTAGAAGAGAGGATAAGTATTAAAGCATCTAAAAGATTACAATACCCATACTAACTCTGGTTCCTATGGTCAGCTTCTACAAAAGATGAAGCCTTCTAAGGAAAAAAATATAGGCTATTAATAGCCATAGCAAAAATGCTACAAATCCCTAATAATTAGAAAATTGAAATTAAAACAACCCCAAGGTTTCCTCTCACATATTTTAGATTGGCCAAGTTGACAAGGGAAAGAGAATAATTTTTTAAGTGACTATGATGTTCCAGAATCGGTACTAAGAACTTTACAAACAATATTTCATTTGATTTTCATAATAATTCCATGAGGTAGGAGTTATTAAAATCCTAATTTTACAGTTGAGGGAACTGAAGCAGAGTAAAGTTATGTAAATTTCCCCTACTTACACATCTAGTGTCTGAAGCTAGATTCAAAATCAGGTGTTCCTGACTCTATGTCAAGAAGCATATTCACTTTACCTTTTAGATGTCTCGAAAAAGGACAATAACAAAGAAATGAAAATGACAAATATTTGAGAGGTAGTGGGAAAGCAGATACATTTGAGCAGTGTTGGTGAAGGTGTGGTTTAGTTTACCTATTCTGGGAAGCATTTCAGAGCTGTGTTGCCAAAGTTACTAAACTGTGTATGATCTTTGACCCAGCAATGCTATTGTTAAATTGAAATCCAAAAACATCAAAATAAAGAGAAAGGAACTTGTATGTACCATGTCCATTTAATATCAAATTTTCTAAGTACTTTGAATGACTACATTAATTGAAAGTGAGGAGGGGAGTCTGACCCAGTGAGAATGGAAATTCAGAATGAAGATGAGAAATTTTCTTATTTTTGTAATTTCTGAGCAGATTCCAGATTATAACCTCTTCTTCTTTATAGAACTCATGGGTAGCAGAGTGACTCACAAACTTGGAGAGCTTGGACCAGTGGAAGCAGGAAGTAATTTAACTGTGTATGGTCATAGAGCCCTCTTGTGGCCAAAATCTATACTATAATGTTTGTGTTCAGTGGTTTCAGTCCTGTCTTACTCTTTGTGACCCCATTTGGGGTTTTCTTGGCAAAGATACTGGAGTGTTTTGCCATTTCCTTCTCCAACTCATTTTACAAATGAGGAAACTAAGGCAAACAGGCTTAAGGGATTTACCCTGGATCACATAGCTTTGAATTTGATCATATAGATTTGAATTCAGGAAGAGAATTCTTCCTGACTCCAGGCCTGGTGCTCTATCCACTGCACCATCTATAATATAATGCCAATTGTTTAAGTAATTAAGTGAAAGGCTGCTTCTCTAGAGATTTCAGAAAGCAGTTAAGAGTAAGAGGAAATAGGTCTAATAGTACGACAAAATGCACAACTAACTTCATACAACTTGTCATATATTAGATGAGTAACTAGCAGATTACAAGCTCCTCCAAACCAGGGACTGTTTCACTTTTGCCTGTATCTCCATGACTTGTATAGTGTTTTTACACATAATAAACACTTAAGAAATGATTGATAAATTGAATTAAATTAACTCAAGATCAGAGAGGTCAAATTACTTATCAAAGTTAAGTTAGCTTTTTACTGGTAAGAACTGGGACTACAACACAGATCTCCTGAATTATAATACAGAGGTCTTTTTACTACAATACGCTGTAAGTAGATGACTTGAATAATCTTGTCATGAGTATAATATTTATTTATTCTTAAATGAATAATAAAGCCCAAAAAACTGATTTAGGTTTTCTTTGTATTTGGTATTGATTGGCTAAACTGGTCAGTCAATGGCAGAAATGAAGTCTCTTTAGAATTAGCTTTATTTATGGTAACAGCATTGAGTTTATGATAATCATCGTAATAGCATGCAGGCTCAGGTATTTGTGGTCATGGGTGGTAAAATTATGGTAAGTTAACATTTGTGTTATTTTATCTATGTTCATAATACTTTTATTTCATAAACTACACATCTAAGTTTAGACATTCTTCAATTTATTCAAGAAATGAATCAATACATGGTTTTAATATTACTAAAGTCCCTTTTGGAAAACAAAAGTAAAAAATGTAACTCAGTCCTATAGTTGCTTTTATTGATGAAGAGCCCTAATACTTTCTTGGAAATAATATCATTTTTTGTGTATGGTAAAATGTTAGGAACAACAAAGATAAAATAGTTGTAATGGCTCATTGAGTAATTAAAATGGTGCTGCAAGAGAAATTAATATCTTTCAGCGAGGAAAAAATAAAGGTTAAAAATTTGCTTTAGGAGAAAAAAAATCAAGAAAGAGGACATAAGCAGAGTAAAACGAAAGACATACCTATAGTTACCAATTCCAGTTCCCAAGCATTTTACATTTCTCGGTTACACCCAGTTTTTGGTCATTTGATTTCAATTAGTTCTAAAAACCAAGTTCATCCACTAGGTTAATTGTATTTCCAAATATTCTAAAATTATAACCATTAAATACGCATAGGTTTCCAGGGCTCATATACCAACAAAATCCCCAAATTAAGTTAAAGGATCTATTTGCCATTTTATAAATATTTTAAATTTTATTCAAAGTTTAAAAAAGTAACACTTTATATAAGGGAAAATTATTAGAAAATGATTGCTAATTTGGTTTAATATTATAAATTATCCTTTTAAATGCCATCTACATCCAGGGAAAGAACTATGGAGTCAGAATGCAGAGTGAAACATACTCTTTTCTCTTTTGCTTTGTTTTCTTTCTCATATTTTCTCCCATTTGTTATAATTCTTCTATGCAACATGACTAATGTGAAAATGTATTTAATAGGAATATATGTGTGGAGCCCATATCAGATTGCATGCCATCTTGGGGAGGAAGGAGGAGAAAATTTAAAACTTATGGAAATGAATGTTGAAAATTGAAAAATAATTAAATATGAAACAATAAAATATTCTTTTTTAATTTAGGAAATAAAATATTTTTGTCTTTTTGATAGTTCTTTCTTTTTGTAGTACCTTGCAAACATGAATGAATTATTTAATGAATGTATATGTAATATGCAATTCTCATTTAAATTTTAAAGGTTCTTGTTGGAGCTTTGATGAATACTGGAAGGCCAGAGTACACCCCAAATATTTATCTGTTGGAATTCAGGATGCCTTCTCACCAAGTACTTATTTCACAGAGTTGAAATCTTTAGGAAAAAGGAGCACTGGAAAAAATCTGGCAATGCACAAGTACAGGCTGTTAAGTCTGAAAGCCTAAATTCTCTAAGTCAATAACCAAATTCAGTTTCAGTGTTTCTGCTATAGTGCTAGCAAAGAAAACGAACTGAAAAAGCAATCAATCCATTTTTGAAACCTTTCTCTTAGAATTTACGGTGTAACTCATCTAACATTTTATGTCATGATTTGCATTGATAGAAAATGCTAATTTTAAAAATTATATTGTTTAGCTATTTTTTAAATGCCACTTTAAAGAAGACTAAGGTACACACTGTGAAATAGGGTTTAAAGTCAGTTTGTCACAGAATAAACAAATTACAATTGATTGGATATACATCTTTTCTTCATATTGCCATGAGCTAAATTCTCTTTTGGGTTAATAAATAAAAAGTCTTTGCAATGATCTTGAAATATGTGAGATGTCTAATCATTTCTTCAAAATTATTCCATTTTAAAAGAACCATTCAGGGAATGTGTTCTAAGTATATCAGAAAAGACAATCTATATTAAATGTTCCATCTGATTTTTATGAGCTCTTAAAGGACTTTAAATATTTGACACAAAGGACAGACATGCTACAATCTGCTAGTTGTATGTTTAGAATGTGGAAACAGAGTTTAATGTTGATTTTTAAAATTTTTTAAAATGTATTTATTTATTTAGTTTTAGTTTTCAACACTCATTTCCACAAGATTTTGAGTTCCAAATTTTCTCCCCATTTCTCTCCTCCCTGTACTGGCAAGTAAAGTGGGGCTTTTTGTTTTCTTTTGTTTTGAAGTGCTTTTCAGCACTAAGGCAGTCAGGTGCCTTTGAGTCTTGCCTTTGTTTCAATCAAGAGTCTTTGATTAAATAGGGAGTCTTTGATGACCTGCTTAAGTCATGGAAATGCTTAGGTCACATGGGTTTGAGTCACATGGTGATGATGCCCTCTGACCCTGAAGAAAGTGTATATATTCTTTGAGGTTAGCATTTTGCTTGGACCTCACTCAATGAAAGAGTGTCATGTGATTTGACCAGACAAGACTCTGAGTAGCTGTTAAGGAGCCCCCCAGGCTTTGAAAACCCCAGATGTCGTGCTTCTCTCTCTGGTAACTATATATGTAATGTCATGGTCAGACAGAAGCCTCTCTGTTGATTGCTGCTTATTTTTCTTTATTCATAATTTCTGCTTGTAATTTCTGTTTGCATTCTCTCTGAAGTCCAGGGTGCTGGCTTTTCCCCCTGAACTAAGTGAATGGTATATGTATGTTTAATTTAAGTAAGATTCTTAACCCCTTAAAGTTGCTTTCCTTAGAAATCATATCAAAGAATCTATGCTAGTAGCCCTCCTGTGTGCTGGTGTTGTTGGTCTTACACAGCCACAGTAGCGGCACGTAGCATTGTTATTACACTCCACCCCCACCCCAAGATGGCATGCATTCTGATTACCCCTTTCCCCAGTCTGCCCTCTCTTCTATCACCCCACCCCACCCCTCTTATCCCTTTGGCCCTTACTTTTTTGCAGGGCAAGATAGATTTCTGTACCCCCTTGCCAGTATCTTATCTCCCAGTTGCACAAAAAAAAAAAAACAATTTTTAACATTTCTTTTTAAAATTTTGAATTCCAGATTTTCTCCTCTCTTCCCTCCTCTCTCACCTTCATTGGGAAGGCAAGCAGTTCAATACAGGCTATACATGTGTAGTTATGCAAAACATTTCCATAATAGTCATGTTGTGAAAGACTAACTATATTTCCCTCCATCCTATCTGGCCCCCCATTTATTCTATTTTCTCCTTTGACCCTGTCCCTTTTCAAAAGTGCTTCTGGCTACCCCCTCCACCAATCTGCCCTCCCTTCTATTACCCTTCCACCTTTGCCTCTTCCCCCTTACTTTCTCATAGAGTAAGATAAACAATTGAGTGTATATGTCGTTCCCTCCTTAAGCCAAGTATGATGAGAGTAAGGTTGACTCATTCCCTCTCACTTCCACCCTCTTCCTCTCCATTGTAACAGATTTTTCTTGCCTCTTTTATGTGAGATAATTAACCCTTTCTATCTCTCTTTCTCCTCCCAATATATTTCTCTCACCCCTTAATTTTATTTTTTAGATATCAGTAACCCTGTGCCCTTCAACTATCCCAATACTGAGAAAGTTCTCATGAGTTACAAATATCATCTTTGCATGTAGGAATGTAAACAGTTCAACCCTAGTAAGTCCTTTATGATTTATCTTTCATGTTTGCGTTTTCATGCTTCTCTTGATTCTTGTATTTGAAAGTCAGATTTTCTATTCAGCTCTGGTCTTTTCATCAAGATCACTTGAAAGGCCTCTATTTCATTGAATAGTCATTTCTTTCCTCTGAAGTATAATACTCAGTTTTGCTGGGTAGATGATTCTTGGTTTCAATCCTAGCTCCTTTGCCCTCAGGAATATCATATTTCAAGCTCTTCACTCCCTTGACGTAGAAGCTACTAGATCTCATGTTATCCTGATTGTGTAATAGTGTAACAATGATCATCTGTGAAAATCTTCACTATTCTGATCAATACAACCATCCAAGACAATTCTGAAGGACTCAGCACCTCCAGAGAAAGAACCAATCAACACTGAGTGTCGATTGAAGCATTTTTAAAATTTTCTTTGTTTTTGATTCTTATTTGCAACAACATGGCTAATATGGAAATATGTTTTGTATGATTTCACATATATAATTGATATCACATTGCTTGCCTTCTCAAATATGTTAGGAAAGGTTAGGAAGAAGAGAGAGAATTAGAAACTTGGATTTAAAAAAATGTTAAAAATAAATAAGTAATAATTTTTTTAAAGAAAAAAAGGAAACTCATACACTTGGTCTCCTCTAGTCTATGATACCACATACATTCTTCATGATCTTTCAAAGACTGATTGCATGGAATCAAAATGACAAATATTCCAAAGAGCAAAATAAAGGCCCAAATATAACAAATTAATAGTAATGTTTTATATGTGACAAGTGACATAAATAACATTATTTAGAATACATATGACCAAAAAAGGAAATAGGTTAATCATGGACTGGGGGGAGGGGAAAGGCAATAGATACACATACTGAACAGTACATTGTGTCTTTAGATTTTGAAAGGTTTAGAGACAGGCCAATAGCATGTTGGATGAATCATCTAAAAGGATTTTTCCCCCTATATGAGCCAAGTATCCTCCCATTTCTCCTTACTTTTAAATTAGATTTATTTTTATTTTCAATGAAAAAAGGTCATCGCAACACTCAATCCAATGGGAGTGAGGGAAGGGAAAAAAAAACAACTTTGGTAACAAATTCAGGGTGTCCATAAAGTCTTAGTGAAGTTTTAAGTTCTTAAAGCTTAATATGAGTTACTAAGCTTTAATAACTTAAATCATTTAACCTTAAAGCAATATTAAGACTTTGGAGATACCCTATACACATAATGATAATAATAATAGTAGATAACATTTATATCATACTTACTGTGTGCCAGGCACTGTGCTTAGGGATTTACAATTATAATATCCTTTGATCCTCACAGCAAACCTGGGAAGTAGGTGCTATCATTATCTACATTTTTGCAGATGAGGAAACTGAGGCAAATGGAGGTTAAATCATTTCCCAGGGTCACATAGCTAAGTAAATGTATGAGGCCGGATATGAACTCATATCTTCCTGACTCCAGATCTGGTGTTCTCATATGGGGCAAGCAAAACGAATTCCCACCTAAGCCATTGATAATGATTAAATGTCAATTTAATAACTTCAGTAAGTCCCAGAACCTGAACTAATCAACCAGAAGAAAAGCCTGGACCTAATAGCTTCTTTGTTCTCTGAGTAAACTCAGAGAATAGCTGTTCTTACGTCAACAAGCCCAGATGGTGCTGGCTTAAGAGCATTCTTTTCTCTGTTCATGGACATTAAGAATGAGACCCTTAGCCCAAGACATTATCCTGAATAATGGGACTTTTTTCTTATCTTAATATTTTATGGACATGTACTATGTTATGGTATGTTAATGATAAAGAAAATACAGATGTTCTGGATCATAATTTCAATTGACACTTTATCAACTCTCCTATCTTATTGTATTTACAACCTATACAATTAAGAAATTCCTTTCTTATATTGTCAATAAACATACATAGAGATCATAAATTTTGAGTGACACAGACATGCTGAGTTGGGACTGTTCTGAAATGCATTTAACCCTTCTCATTCTTTTGTTCAAACAGTCAGATTTCATCTGACTCCACACCTGTATGTATTCTGCTACCTTTAAGGGAGTAAACACTATGAATTTACATATTACCTAGCTTGTTTGTCACCTTTAACCAAACATTCAGGTCAATACCATGTATAAAAGATTTTTTAAAAGAATTATAGGTTGGAAAGCTTAGAAGGGGTTGCAATCTGAATTAATAGAGGGAGTAGACATATTTCCAAAGCCTTGGATCTACGACTGTAACATAGAGGAAAATTTAGACCAATAAGTATTGAGGTTTAGGGGTACTGGGGAGCCCAAAATACCAACACACCAGGTCCTGCCCAAATGAATTTGACTCAAGCCTTCTTTCAGCCAAAGAAACACAAAATTTATTAAAGATTCACCATATTGGGTAGACTCTTAAGGAATATGAGCCTTTGTGACACTTGTATTGACAAGCAGGCCAGATTGAATCTCAGCTGTATTGAATCTGAGCACCTTCATGGAGCTAAGATGGATCTTATATACAGAAAAACTGTGAGAGGGATCAGGGGGTGGTCAAGTAGTCTGGGATGATGGGAGGAGGGGTTTAGGGAGATTGTTGATGGGACTGGGGTGAGTGGGGGACTGGGGTGAGGTCAGACTCCAGGAATGGGATTAAGGGTAGGAAATAGCTGAAGGCTACCTGGAGATGAGAGGCAATGGAGGGCTAGGGTAACAGATTTGGGTATAGACGTTTTAATAGGATCAAGGGTGGGAAGTGGCTGGAGGGAAGAGGCAATCCAGAGGTAATCAGACAATGGAGGGCTAGGCTAAGGTAACAGATTTGGACATGAAAAGCCAGATCAAGTAGGAACATTCAGGTTGCGGGTTCAAAAGGGGCTCCAGAGACTATACCCCATCATAAGTAAATAGTCAAATTTTTTCAAAACACATTTACAACAAGGAAGAGAAGCTTGAATGGGACAGAAGAAAGGGAAGGAGTGAGAGGTAATTTAAAATGTTACATTGTGAGGCTGGAGTAGAGTAGTCTGAGATCTCTGTACTTTTGCACTGCCTGTCCTTCATATCTGTAATATACTTCCTACTCATTCCTACTTCACAGAATCCTTTCTTTCCTTTAAAATGAAGCTCAAGCATTCCTTTCAATATGAAGCCTTTCCTGCTCCCTCCCCCCGCATTGCTAGTATCTTTCCTCCATAAATTATCAATAGTAATTTTGAGTTTATTCTGTGTATAATTATTATATATGTAGCTATAATGCCCTAGGAGAAAGCTAGGTGGCATACTGGATAGCATACTGGGCTTGGAGTCAGGAAGACCTAAGTTCAAATCCAACCTCATACACTTATCAATTTTGTGACCCTGGGCAAGTCACTTAACACTGTTTACTTCAGTTTCCTTATCTGTAAAGTGAGCTGAAGAAAGAAATGGTAAACCATTCCAGTATCTTTGCCAAGAAATCCTAAATGGGGTCACAAAAAATCAGACAGGACTGAAACAACTAAATAAATTATTTCCCTGCTAAGTTCTTTAAGGGTAGGGTCTGATTCACTTTTGTCTTTTTTTTAATTGCCAATGCCTAGCACAATGACTGTCCTAGAGTGAGTGCTTAATAAGACAAACTATCAATAATTGTTTTGTTTGGATTCCTTGGAGTTCAGCATGTTTAACCCTCATAATTTACTGTGCACAACAAAAAAGGAGACGCAAAACCTAGAAAAGTAGGTGGAGAGCTGCCAAAGGCAATCTTCTCCTAATTCCTTAGTCTGAAGTGTGCCCTATTCCTTTCTTCTCTGGGTCAAGGCAGCTGTCTTTGAGTGATCCACCTTGAGAAATAAGGTGAGAAGACCAGTTATAAAGAGTGAGCCCCTGAGAGCAGGGTGAGGTGAAAAGAAGCAGAAACAAATTTTAAAATGCAAACAGAAACTATTCCCAGGGGACATTTGATAGCCTGCAAGATACAGTTAAATCTTGGCTGCACAGGAAAATTCTAGCTGAGACTGATAGTTGTTTTTCAATTAAATAATTCTACCCCTATGTATTTCTTTCACAAATAGAGAAATTCATGCTGAATATGCCTGGCTTCTCAAATCAATTATTTACTTCTGCATATACATGACCCTGGTAGGCTCCATTCATGTGCATATAACATTAATGGCACTGGGTAAGTCAGAACATTAAGTAAAAATACATTAAAAACATGATTCAATCCATCTACACTCATTAGTAAACAGTGATTCCGTTGATATTAAGATGGATCCAATACAGGGATTTTTGTTTTTCTGCTCTGCCATAATGAAAAGGACAGACTTGGAGTCAGAAGACTGGGATAGAGCCCTCTATGCCTGTAGGTAATTCACTTCCTCAGTTTCCTAATCCGTAAAAGAATACTAGTAATAGTTGTACTACCTACATCATGGAATTATTGCAATAAAGAAAAAAAAATGCTATAAGCCCTAAAGACCATTAAATAAATGTGAACAATTGTTTTCAATGTCACTGCTAATATTCCAGAATTTACAAAGTAATTTCTTTATTTTGTTTTAGTAATATTTTATTTTTTCAAAATTATATGTGAAAAAAATTTTTAACAGTTTTAAAATTTTTGAGTTCCAAATTTTCTCCCTCCCTCCCTTTTCTCCTCTCCTTCCTGAGATAGTAATCAATGTGGTAGAGGTAATACATGTGCAATCATGTAAAACATATTTCCATATTAGTCATGTTGTGGAATAAAATGCAAAAAAGAAAAAGACAAAAAAGAAAACAAAAAAAATGAAAAATGGTATGCTTCATCTACATTCAGACTCCATCAGTTCTTTCTCTGAAGGTGGATAGTATTTTTCATCATGAGTCTTTTGGAATTGTCTCAGATCTTTGTATTACTGAGAATAGCCAAGTCATTCACAGTTGATCATCATACAATATTGCTGTTCCTGTGTACAATGTTTTCCTGGTTCTGCTCATTTCACTTTGCATCAGTTCATGTAAATCTTTCCAAGTTTTTCTGAAATCTTCCGCCCATCATGTCTTATAGCATATTAGTATTCTATTACAATCATATACCACAACTTGTTCAGCCATTCCCCAGCTGGTGGACATCCGCTCAATTTCCAATTCTTTACCATCACAAAAAGAGCTTCCACAAATACCCTCCCTCCTTTTTGTAAATAAATTTAACATACAGACCTAATAGTGGTATTGCTGGGTCAAAGGATATGCACACACTGATAGCCCTTTGGACATAGTTCCAAATTGCTTTCCAGAATGGTTGGATCAGTTCACAATTCCACCAACACTGTGTAAGTGTCAAAATTTTTCTATACCCACTCCAATATTTATCATTTCCCTGTTCTGTAATGTTAGCCAATCTGATAGATGTGAGGTAGTACATCAGAGATATTTTAATTTGTATTCCTCTAATCAATAGTGGTTTAGAGTACTTTTTCATTACTACAGAGAACCTTGATTTCTTTATCTAATAATTGTCTGTTCATATCCTTTGACCATTTATTAATTGGGGAATAATCCGTGTTCTTACAAACATGACTCTCCTCTATACATTTGAGAAATGAGGTCTTTATCAGAGATATTGGCTATAAACTTTCCCCTGGTTTTCTGCTTTACTTCTAATTTTGGCTGTATTGGTTTGGTTTATTCAAAGACATTTTTAATTTAATATAATCAAAATTATCCATTTTACATATCATAATGTCTATCTCTTGTTTGGTCATAATTTCTTCCCTTATCCAAAGATCTTATAGGTAAACTATTCCATACTCCTCTAATTTGCTTATGATATCAGCCCTTATGTCTAAATTACGTACCAAATTTTGCCTTTTCTTTGTTTAAGGGGTAAGATGTTTATCTATACTTTGTTTATACCATATTATTTTCAAGTTTTCCTAGCAGTTTTTGTAAAATGATGAGTTTTTGTCCAAAAAGCTTGGGTCTTCGGTTTTCTTAAACATAAGATTACTGTGGTAATTTGCCACTGTGTATTATGTCCCTAATCTGTTCCACTGATCAATCACTCTATTTCTTAGATAGTGCCATATTGTTTTGATGATTACCACATTACAATACAGTTTGAGATTTAGTATGGCTAGGTTACCTTTCTTCACATTTTTTTTCATTAATTCCTTTGATTTTTTTGATTTTTTGTTCTTCCAGATGAACTTTGTTATTATTTCTTATAGCTCTATAAAATAAAATTTGTAGTTTAACTGGTATGGCACTGAATAAGTAAATTGATTTAGTAAGAATTGTCATTTTTATATTATTGGTTCAACCTACCAATGAGCAGTTAATATGTTCCCACTTGTATGATCCAATTGCATTTGTGTGAAAAGTGTTTTGTAATTGTGTTCATATGTGTCCTGGGTTTGTCTTGGCAGGTATACTCCCAAGATATTTATGTTACATACAGTTATTTTAAATGAAATTTTTCTTTCTATCTCTTGCTTCTAGACTTTATGTATAAATTATATAGAAAAACTTGTGATTTATGAGGAATTTTTTCTATGCTGCTCTTCAGCTAAAGTTGTTGATTATTTCAACTATTCTTTTAGTTGATGTTCTAGGATTCTGTAAGTATACCATCGTGTCATCTACAAAGAGTGATAGTTTTATTTTCTCATTACCTATTCTAATTCTTTCAAATACTGTTTCTTCTCATAGCTATAGCTAATATTTCTATTATAGTACTGAATAACAGTGGTGATAATAGGCATCCTTGTTTCACCCTAATCTTATTGGGAAGGCTTCCAGCTCTCTGTTACAGAAAATGCTTGCTAATGGTTTTAGGGAAATATTACTTAATATTTTAAGGAAAGCTCCATCGATTCCTATAGCCTCTAGTGTTTTTCATAGGAATTTGTGTTGTATTTTATCAAAAGCTGTTTTGGCATCTACTGAAATAATCATATGATTTCTGTTGGTTTTGTTATTGATGTGGTGAATTTGCTGATAGTTTTCCTAATATTGAACCAGCCTTGCATGCCTGGTATAAATTTTGTCTAGTCATGGTATAAGATATAGCAATCTCTTTGCTAGGATTTTATTTGAATTTTTGCATCAGTATTCATTAAATAAATTGGTCTATAGTTTTCTTTCTATATTTCACTCTTTGTGGTTTAGGTATCTGCACCATATTTGTGTTGCAAAGGGAATTTGCTAGGACTCCTTTTTGGCCTATCATTCCAAATAGCTCATATAGTATAAGAATTAATTGTTATTTAAATGTTTGGTAAAATTCACTTGTGAATCCATCTGCCTTCAGGATTTTTTTTTTCCTTTGAGAGTTCATTGATGGCTTGTTCAATTTCTTTTTTCTAAGATGAGGCTATTTAAATATTCTATGTTTTCTCTTGTCAATTTGAGCAATTTGTGTTTTTGTAAATATTGATCCATTTCACCTAGATTGTCAGTATTAGTGTCATATAATTGGGCAATATAGCTCCTAATATTTGTTTTAATGTCATTTTCATTGGTGATGATTCACCCTTTTCTTTTTTGATACAGATAATTTGGTTTTCTTCTTTCTTTGTATAATGAAATTATCCAATGGTTCATCTATCTTATTGTTGGTTTTTTTCATAGAACCAGCTCCTAGTTTTATTTTTTTAGTTCAATGGTTTCCTTACTTTCAATTTTACTAATCTCTTTTGATTTTCAGGATTTACAAATTGGTGTTTAATTGGGGGTGTTTAATTTGTTGTTTTTCTAGTTGTTTTTAGTTGCATGCCTAGTTCATTGATTTGTTCTTTCTCTATTTTATTCATTTAAGCATTTAGAGATATAAATAAGTATTGCTTTGGCTGCATCCCATTAATTTTGGTGTATTGTCTCGTTGTTGTCATTCTCCTTGATGAAATTATTGCTTGTTTCTATGATTTGTTCTTTGATTCAGTCATTCTTTAGGTTTATATTATTTAGTTTCCAATTTATTTTTAAATCTCTCTTTCCATGGCCCTTTACAGAATGTAATTTTTTTGTGTTATGATCTGAAAATGATCCATTTGATATTTCTGCTTTTCTGCATTTGATTGTGAGATTTTATGCCCTAATACATATTTAATTTTTGTAGGTGTCATGTACTGCTGAGAAAAAGGTACATTCCTTTCTATTCCCATTCAATTTTCTCCAGAGATGTATTATATCTATTTTTTCCAAAATTTTATCCACCTCCTTATCTTCTTTCTTGTTTATTTTTTGGTTATATTTATCTAGTTCTGAGAGAGAAATGTTGAGGTCCCCCACTAATATAGTTTTGCTGTCCATTTCCTCCTATAACTTATTTGACTTCTTTAAAAATATGGATGCTATGCCATTTAGTGTCCATGTGCTTAGTACTGATATTCATTGTCTATGGTACTTTTTAGCAAGGTGTACTGTCCTTTCTTATCTCTTTTAATTAGATCTATTTCTTTTCTTTTGCTTTCTCTGAGATTATGATTGCTACCCTTGATTTTTTACTTTAAAAAATTATTTGTATGCAAAAGGTTACCAACACTGATAAGTTTATAATCAATTTTATTAGGCATATCATTTAAATAATCCACTGAATATATTAATTGCAATTCATATTTATAGAAATGATCACTTATCATTAGCATGGCCAATAGAAACATCTATAAGTAGAAATGCAATGAATAAAGTATTCTGGAAAACCTGGGCTGTAAAAGAAGTGAACTGTCAGAAGCTCATAGGTTTAAAATTGGAAGGGACCTCTGAGATCATCCTAATCCAACATACTCATTTTATACATGAGGAGACCATGGCCAAATGAGGTAAAGTAATTTGTCAAACTTCTCTTAGGTTCTTCTTCAAGAATCAAAACTTAAACCCAAGATCTGGCAAGACTTTATGAAGGAGAGTGTATACTAAATCTGGGAAAGTAAGTTGCAGTGAGGATGTTAAGCTTTCAATGGCAAAGGAGTCTGTAGTTGCTTCTGTAAGGAAAAGGGAGACACCAGAATTTAGTGATCAAGGACCTTCAATGACATGCTCATATCTCTCCCTTTGGGATATCACTTTGCCGATTGTGTTTGGAAAGATAGAGAAAAGAGAGATGTAAAGCAGGAAGGCCCATTAAAAGACTATTTCAGTATTCTAGGTAAGAGGCGATGAGGGCCTTTTTTAGGGTGGTGGTCATCTGAGTGGAGAGAAGGGGATAGAGCAGGAAGATATTGTGAAAGTGATATTAATAAAACCAGACAACTAATTAGGTAAGAAAAAGTCAAGAGTAGAGGATGACTCCAAAGTCAAAGGATCTTTCACTGCAAAGCCTCTTTCACTGCAAAACTACATAATGTCAGAGAAAAATAAAACAGAAAATCTTTTGTGGCCATAAAGAAAAAAAAACAGCAAAAAATATGGAAACCACTGAAGTGAGATATATGAACAAAAGGCTAGATATGCTAATATGTATCTCAAAAAAGGCAACAAGAAATAATGAGAAATTTAAGGGAACAACTAAAGGCTAAATCTATCCAATGTGACAAATAAAGGGGGAAGTATTCAGAAAGAGTAAGTAGTGGAAGAATTTTGAAATGGATAAAAAATAAAGCCCCAGGAAAAGAGGCTGATAGACAGATTGTGCCAAAGATAGTTTGAGACTCTAACAGGGCAAATGACTCAGTGTACAGAACAGGAAAGCAGATAAAAGGAAAACTATATTGACATTAAAGTCCCCCATGAGCAAAAGAACTGTATGAGAGAACTGTGAATTAATTATAAATGTTATGCACATTGTTAGAAAAGGTCAAATTCAGGCTGATGGCACTGCTTAAAATTGATTAAAATCCAGATAATTAAATCTTTGTTTTTCTTTTGCTTTTATTTAGTGTTCCATTTAGAATCCCAGACACAGACTGAGAAATAGCACCACAAATGGCACAAATCCAGACTTTCCAAGACACCAAGTAAATTAATCATCTAGACAACCCTGCATTTAAATAGATATCCACTAATAAAAGTAATAGACATGTACTAATGAAATAATAAAAGGCTCCCAAATGTGTTTGCACTGCAGTATATTGGCATGTCTGATTTATCAGTGGAAGAATACATATATATATATGCAATATGGATATATATTTGTATGTATGTATATACATGTGACTGGGACATCTTTTCCAATACTAATGACAGTATTAATTTGATTATAGTTCCAGAAATGGAAATCTACTGGGAAGCTGGGTGTGATACAGGAAGGCAACTAGGAAAAAGATGCCTAGTAAACAAAGTGAACCATGACTAGAACCTGTCTATTTATAGTTGACCACATGAGATACTCCCCAATCAAGCCAGTGTTTGTGAGCATCAAATGAGATATGCTTAAAGCACTTTGCAAATCTTGAAGTGCTAGATAAATACTAGCTATTGTTGTTTCATATAATAAAAATAATTTGGGCAGCTAGGTTGGGCCAGGCCTGAAGTCAGGAAGACTCATCTTCAGGAGTTCAAATCTGGCCTCAGACACTTATTTGCTACATGACCATGGGCAAGTCAATTAACCCTGTTTGCCTCAGTTCCTCACCTGTAAAATGAACTGGAAAAGGAAATGGCAAACTTCATTATTATCCCAATTTTACAGATGAAGAAAATGAGACAAAGTGACTTGTCTAGAGTCACACAACTAATTAGTGTCTAAGGTAAAATTTGAATTCAGGTCTTCCTGACTCCTTGGCCAGTGCTCTATCCACTGAAACATGTCACTGCCTTTTGTTTGCATAGTCCTCTCCTTAGTCACTTTACTGGGACCATATATAATGCTTTGCCATACTTAATCCTTTCCTTTCCAGAGCGCCTACACTTTTGACCCAGGGGCTTGATTGGGGAGTATCTCATGTGGTCAACTATAAATAGACAGGTTCTAGTCATGGTTCACTTTGTTTACTAGGCATCTTTTTCCTAGCTGCCTTCCTGTAACACACCCAGCTTCCCAGTAGATTTCCATTTCTGGAACTATAATCAAATTAATACTGTCATTAGTATTGGAAAAGATGTCCCAGTCACATATCATGATCACCCCCACCATCTTCATGGCTCCAACTCATTATGCCTATAATTACATAAACTAAATTACCATTCTCTGGCCTCTACTCCTCTATAAGTTAGATCTCTCTAAAACTGAACAGAAATTCATTGAAGGTAGTTATTCTCTTCACTTTTGATTTTATGTCTGCCTATCAGTATGTGTGCATACCCCATTGCTTTGCAGTTTTTAAGTCAACAAAAGCTTTATTTAAACTGTCTTTCCTTAAGCCTCGGTTGTATTTTAAAACCAGAACAGAACACTAAGAACATTGTGATATTTGAGGCATCTATCCACATATGTTATACAAGATTTCACTGGATATTTCTTCTGATTTTCCAAATAACCATTCGAAATATCCGAAGGAAGCCGTAATGACCTACTCTTGAAGATTTTCTTTTAAGGTAATATTTAAAATGGTATAAATTATTAATTTCTGAAGAATGTGACACCTAACATTTGAGTTGTAATCATCTTGAGAATCACAAAAGCATTGCTTTTTTAGCTTTTTTATCTTTCTTTTAAAATACACATATTCCTGTCTTTTGGTTTTAAGACAGCTGGTCAAACAACAGTGCCTGATCTGCCCTGCAACATGGCTAGAAAGATAAATTGTAATTAGCTTTGAAAGATAAGCTGAGGAATTCTTTTTTTTAAATGTGGTGGATAAGTTGGATTCACTGAAGATTTCTAAAAGGAGAGTGATATAGTCAGTACTATCCATTAGCAGGATTACTTTGCTAGTAATGTAACAAATGAAACAGGGAAGAAAAAATTAAGGCTATTACAATTGTTCAGGTAAAATGTGATGAGGTCCTAAACTAGAATAGTCTCATCTGTGGAGACAAGGGATGTATCCAATAATACTGTAAAAAACTTGAGGTCAAAAAAGTGGTCCAGGCTTGCGATATAAATTTCTGAGTCAATCCTGTCTTCCACTTCTCAGTTCTTGGCTATCCAACTTACATTGATGCTGGCAGTTTGGGTTCACAGCATGGTTTCTGCTATTACTTTTAAGTAACCATGTGCTTAGCTCTCCTTATAAAACTATCTCACAAGACCCCACCAGTGTCATTCTCCTTAACAATCAGCCAGTAGACAGGATGTATTAAGAAATAGCTTTATTCAAATAGCATTGCAAGAACAGTAGTTACAAAGCATTTGATTCAACAAAGAGGAGCTCATTCTCTCACAAATAAACCTGGAGTCTTGAAGGGGGTAAAGAACAGTCATGACCTAAAGTATAATGTTAGTGAGGCATATATGTAAGGAACATGTGTGGCTAAGGCGGCTCAAAACTCTGGAAATTAGCAACTCAATATTCTTTCTCTCTCCAAAGGATCTACCTGATGTTTCACTGTGAGGGGTAATGTTTTGTATATCACAATGCATTCAAAGAACTAGTGTCTCATCTGGGCTTGCTCTTCCTAGAGTGCAATGTTTTGACCAGACGGGCCGTTCTGTAACTGGCTGTTCACTAGGTGGCTCTGATGGCTCCCTACCAAGCTCCACTCTTTGGTAAGATGGGCCAGATCTGCCACTGGGCATTTGCTGCCAGCTTGGGCTGAGCAAGTGTCTCAAGCATAGAGCTCTGCCCTAGTTTGTGGCATCTTTGCTAGATGGGTCAATCTGCTGGCCTCCCTGGGCTTACTCTTTGATAGGTAGCTATAGTTTCTTCCACCTTCAACCACTGGATTGATGGAATGATTCCCTCACTAGCTGGAATACCTGTAGCACCAATTCCTTTCTTTCAGAAACTGTATAAAAAGAGAGAACATGGCTTGGAGATTGAGACAGTGGTGAGGGTGGGAGAAACAGCAGTGGTGGCAGCAGTGGCAGCAACAGTGGTGACAGCAGCAGCAGAAGCCCACGCCAAAGCAGAAGAAGCTGAAGCAGCAGGTGCTGCTGAGAGCAGGGCTGACCCATATGCGGACCAGAGAGTGCTGAGCAAGGGCTTGAGGCCAGAATTGTCTCTGCATGCCTTCTTCTCCCCTCCTCTTAGAAATGGTAAAGTTCCCTTCAAAACTCAGGTGGGGGGGGCGGAGCCAAGATGGTGGCTGAAAAGCAGGGACTGGCATGGGCTCCCTGCTGAGTCCCTCCAAAGGCCTATAAAGGGTGGCTCTGAACCAATTCTAGAACTGCAGAACCCACAGAGGAGCAGAGGGAAGCAGGGCTTCAGCCCAGGACAGCCTGGATGGTCTCTGGGCAGGGTCTATCCTGCACGGAGCTGGCGGTGGGGTGGAGCAGAGTGGAGCAGAGCCCAGCTTGAGCAGCTGACCCGCCAGACCGGGAGCCCAGCAGAACGTGCCCTAGCACCCTGAGTCGGTGAGCTGCAGCAGTTGCCAGACTTCTCGGCCCACGAACACTGAAGACAATGGAGGGGGTTGGTGGGAAGAGCTGCGGGAGTGGAGGGAGTTCACTGTTTGGCTACCACCCCAGGGGCAGCAGAGGTGAGGTGGCTACAGAAGTACAGCTGCAGTTGCTTCTGGCCCCAGGCCCACCTGGTGGGAGGAATTAAGTGGTGGATCAGAGCAGGAGTACACAGCCTGCTGAAGATCTAAGCCCAGTCCGGGTTGGGGGTTCTTGGGGAAGGACGAGTGCTGGTGTGGCAGAGCTGGCGCATCCCCCCAAGCGTGGAACATAGAACTGTTTAGTCTACAAGCAGTCATACCCCACTGAAAAACTCAAGAGTCAAGTTAGTTGGTTGGGAATATGGCCAGGCAGCAAAAACGCACCCAGATTCAGTCTCGGACTTTGGATTCTTTCTTTGGTGACAAAGAAGACCAAAACATACAGCCAGAAGAAGCCAACAAAGTCATAGAGCCTACAACAAAAGCCTCCAAGAAAAACATGAACTGGTCTCAGGCCATGGACGAGATCAAAAAGGATTTGGAAAAGCAAGTTAGAGAAGTAGAGGAAAAATTGGGAAGAGAAATGAGAAGGATGTGAGAAAACCATGAAAAACAATCAATGACTTGCTAAAGGAGACTCAAAAAAATGCTGAAAAATACACTGAAGAATTCCTTTCTTTCTATTCCCACTACGTGTCTATACTACTGCAATAATCTCTGAAAGAGCCTTCTGGTTTCCTGTCAGTCAATAAACATTTATTAACCACACACTATGCACCAGGCATAGTGTTTCCTCTCTGATTCATCTTTCATATTTTGTTGTTGTTGTTCAGTCATTTCAGTCATGTTCAATTCTTCATGACTATTTTGGAGTTTTCTTGGCAAAGATACCGGAGCTGTTTGCCATTTCCTTCTCCAGCTCATTGTACAGATGAGGAACTGAGGCAAACAGGGTTAAGTGACTTACTCAGGGTCCCACAGCTATTAAGTATCTGAGGTCAGATTTGAACTCATGAAGATAAGCCTTCCTGATTCCAGGCCTAGTGCTCTATTCATAATACCACCTAGCTTTCTAAGCCAAAATCAATTTCTCTCTGTCCTAAAAATATGCCTTGTCCTTTCCCATATGCATGATGTCTTTGTGCATTCTGTTCCCTAGACCTAGCACTCCCTCTCTATTGAATCCTTACTCATCTGTTAAAGCCCAACTCAAAAGTGTTTTCCTATTTGAAGCTTTCTCTGAATTTTTTCTCAAGTCTTCCCATTCAAAGCTCACATAGTATGTTGTCCTCTATGATTATGATGGACTTACTATGAATCATTTTATATTACAATCATCTACTGTTGACTTATCACCCTACTATAAATTCCACGAAAACAAAAACTGTTTTATCTTTACTTTCTATCTCTGCCACACCCTATAATGTCACTCTTTGTGCAGTAGAAACTTAATAAATATCTATCAAATGAATAAATTAAATGAACAATGAAATGCAGAGTTTTTTAAATACAGACCTATATTATACTTATTTATATGTATATATGTATTTATATGTGTAGGGAATCAAATAGGATACCATATATAAAGCACGTTACAAGCCCTGAAGCACTAATTGAATGCTAGCTATGATCACCAGCATCATCAGCATCAGCATCAGTGTCATAGTGGAAAGATCTTTTGCTCTAGAGCCAGAGGACCTGGGTACAGATTCTATTCCTCACTTTTACTATCTGTGTAAGTGTGGGCAAGTTACTTAATGCCCCTGGGCCTAAATTTCCTTATCTGCAAAATAAATGAATTGGATTAGACATACTGTATGATTCCTTCAGCTTTACTCTGTCTGGGGTCCTCTCTTGTTTTCCCTGAACAAGTCTAAGTTTCTTAAAAAAAGAACTACTTTGTTCTTGCCTTTGTATCTCCATCATCCAGCCCCATTCCTGACATATAACATTAATTTCACATACTCCTCTTTATTGATTGATTAAACATGAGGACTAACATTTGTCAATTAGGAGGTCATTATCAACTTTAGAGAGAATTGTTTCAGAGAAACAATGACAGGCAGTGTCTGATTGCCTTGGATGATAAATAAATAATAATGAAAAAGAAACAGAGGGGATATAAATTTATAATAATAGGTATGGCTTTGGAGAACAACAAAGCTGTCTTCTCTCTTCACCTCTCAATCAAATAGGGGTTCAGGTCAAAATCCTCACACATCAGACCTATCTCTGCCTGGCAGGCCAGCTCAAAGGAGAGGCTTTTTCCTCTAGTGTCCTTCATCATCCTTCCTCCATCTCACTGAACCTCTTCTTGGCCAGAGATTGCAAAGAGATATAGATATCCAAGTTCTCAGCCACACTCCTGGTTACAACCAGCTCATTCATCTAGGGAATGAAGTAAACACACAAATTCAAATTTAGGGTTTGGGGGAATTATAGAAACATTCATAAAACTCAACACTATCTTTTTTAAGATCCCAGGTATGTAGAACCTTCCGAGTCCTCATCTAAGTGGAAGTGGGAATTTTCAGGTGGCACACAGCTAGATGGTACAGGGGCTAGACTACCAGGCCTGGAATCAGGAAGATCTGAGTCATATCTCATTTCAGGCATTAACTGGTTATGTGACCCTCATCACCTCTGTCTCAGTGTGCTCATTTGCAGACTGGAATAATAATAGTACCTATATATAGGGTTATTGTGAGGATTAAACATTACAACAATTGTAAAATTCTTAGCATGGTGCTTGGCACATGGTAAGCACTATATAAAAATTATATTCAGTTGTTTCAGTCATGTCCAACTCTTCATGACCCCATTTGGGGTTTTCTTGGCAATGACACTGGAGTGGTTTGCTATTTCCTTCTCCTTTCCTCTTCCTTCTCATTGTACAGATGAGCAAACTGAGGCAAACAGTGTTAAGTGAGCTGCCCAGGGTTACACAGCTAGTAAGTGTCTGAGGTCAGATTTGAGCTCAGGTCTTTCTGATTCCAGGCCCTGTGCTCTATTCATTGCATCACCTAGCTGCCTTATATAGAAGTTAGTTATTAGCTATTATTATACTCAGTAACCCAGCCAATTATGCTTATACTCTAGGGCATGGTTAAAGCATAAGCACAAATGAACACATCTTGATTGACCAAACTTTACAAAGACAAAAAGCATAAATCAGTCCAAAGGAGCAGTCTAGCTTATAACTAGAGAACACATTGCAAACAATTGCCCATTAATTCACAGGCAAGTGGAAGAGGAAGAGAAGAGGTTCGTTAGTGATGATTCATTTCCATTCTGAACCAAGCAACCCCGCTGTAGCCTCAGCTGTATAAGTGAGTCGGCCTGGTGGACCACAATCTCTGTATTTCTCTTTCTTCCATTCCCCTCTAGCAAACAGCTGCTACTAATTCTCCTTCTCTGAAATCTGACCCACAAATGCTGCTGCGGCAATTGTCATAGGGGTGAGTGAGCCCACCTACAGCTCTGTCCAGAATCCTTGGGGCTGCACCCCTTCCTTCTCCCAGCTCTGTCTCTTTAAGATTCCCATTTTGATGTTCAGGACGAGGGTTGAATCGCTCCTGTGCAGAGGAATACATAACTAACACTGCTTAGATAACTCCTAGTTGCTTCATGTTTTTTAAAGACCCAAATCCTTTTAAGAGTTCTATATAATCTATTTGTTCTAGAAGATTAGCGATGAATGAGAGGATGAAGATAGAATAAATAGCTTTCAGCAATTACAGAGGCTAGGGAAGGCTATTTTTTAAACTAGTAGATGATATCTAGAAAAAATTGACAAGTAAAGAGATGGAGTCATTAGAGAGGTAGAGACTGGAGATGAGAGAAGAGGGATGATAAATAAAATAAATATACTGAAGAATTAGGAGAGGAGGGATCAAAGCCATAAGTAAAGGGGTTAGCTTTTTCAAAGATAAGATCTCCATGTCTTCTGATACACATTGGTTAGAGCAAAGAGTAGATAAAGTGTAGTATAAAAATAAGTCTGGAAAGGTAGGCTGCAGAATATGTAGGACCCTTGAATGCCAGAGTAGGTAGTTAATATTTTACATGTTACAGAAATGCAACATGATTAGACCTGTGCATTAGAAAATTGTTTTGGTAGGGATATGAAGAATGGAGTGGGGAAGGGAGAGATTTAGAGGCAGGGAAAGCAATTAGGAGGCGATTTTAGTAGTCCAGAAGAGAAATTTTGGAGTCCTTACTAAATGACAATGTTGCAAAGGAGGAAAAGCAATGTGAGAAATACTGCATCTCAGAGGTAGAAGTGGAAAACATTCAGGTAATTAGGGTTAGAGATTAATATGTTAAGGATAGTAGAAGGTGGGTTTGATGGCAAAATTGTTACTGTGTCAGAAAGAGAAAACACGTGATTGAAAAATCTAATAATAAAGCTGAAAATACAAAACCTTAAGAAGCTAAACAACAGGCCCAAATATTGGTATCATTTTCAGAATTTCTCATAATTTGTTTAGATATTTTTTTTCTCTTAGAAAATCAGAGCTGTAAATTGAGAGAAAACAATACAATTATCCATTTTTGGAGTCACTAAACTACTTCATGTTAAATGTTATAAGATTAAATGGGATTTAGGAGTAGAGGCAGAATCAATAGATCTTGGCTACTATTAGGAATAAGAAGAGTCACAGTTGAGTCTGAAGTTGCAGGTTTGAGTAACTTGGAAAATAAGAGAACCAAGACAAGAAATAGGGTGCTGCCCATTGAGCAATATGTCCATCTGTCTTCTATCTTTGCATCAGCAGTAATTACAAGAGCAGAGAAGTTGAAAGGTATGTTTTTTAGCAAGGACAGGTAGGTAACCAAACTTAAATCCAAAAATGACATCTATGGACCCTAGTCACAGAAGTACAAAGACACCTTCCCAAATTAGGAGGACTTGTTGCCCCAAGTTAAAATTATGAATCCGTTACGGCAACCAGAGTCTGCCCTGATTCTCCACTGTTTTGTGAACTCAGAGAAGGAAGTAAGAATTGAACTCCCTCTTGATCACTGAATTAAAAAGTAAATTGGAGTGTTTCAAAAGATCCAGGCCCCAAATTACAGTCTAAAGTGTACAGCAAAGTGACTGGAGGATATAAGAGAATGCCACAGGGTGTGCTCCAATAAGTCATAGAATTATAAACTTACATTATCATTCTAAACATAATTGCTTCACTTTTTGCCCTTGAATCACAGGACTATTCCAGAACAAGATTGGGTCTTTCTCCACAGGAAGACTCTTTTCTTCTAAATTATCAAAGGGTTAAGGAACATGTGTTTAAGGTTTTTGTTTGGGGGGGGGGTCTGCATTTAATCTTGTAACATTTAACATGAAGTAATTTAGTGACTCTAAAAATGAAAACTTGTATTGTTTTTTTCTCAATTTACAGCCCTTATTCTCTAAGGGAAAATATCTAAACGTATTATGAGAAATTCTGAAAATGATACCAATATTTGGGTCTGTTGTTTAGCTTCTTGAGGTTTTGTATTTTCAGCTTTATTATTAGATTTTTCAAACATCGTGTGCTTTCTCTTTCTGACATAGTAACAATTTTGCCATCAAATCCACCGACATACTGCTAGCCCAGCAACACTTCTAATTGCCAAAAATATAACCCTGAAAATATACTTCCAAGTACCAAAAATACACTACCTCAAAGAAAATCTTTTGCAGGATTCAAACAATGCACTGAACCCTGCCATGGACTAATAGGGATGGGATCAGACTGACACACTCATTGGATGTCCACTTGAATATGAGCTTCCTCCTGCAGAATAGAACCACCATGCTCAGACTGAAACAAGAGAAAAGACACATGCATATACACACTCCCCCCAACCCATATTCTTTAGAGATATATTAGTAGCCATTTCTAAACTTGCAAATTAAGACAGGTGGGCTGAAACACAAAGTGGGAAAGTGAAGGTAGAAAAAAACAAAAGGGGATACAATCTGTTCTTTTTTTGTTTCCCACTGAATCTGAGTTGAATCTTTCCAATACAAATGGACAGATCTGTGATGCAAGTGAGTACAACACGTTATCAACCAAGAGTTGTGCGAGAGAGGAAACATAAACATTGCTACCGGCACAGCATAAAGGAACGAGCTCTGGCTCTCTGAATGGAGGACAAGAGTTGGAATTTCATCTCTGATTCTTACTTCAGACTAGTCACTTAACTTCCCTGGCCTTTAGCTTCCTCATCTGTAAAATCAGAGGGTGGGTGGAGGCAAGCTCTGAGGTCCATTTTAGCTCTTTATCATGATTCCAAAATTTTCTCTGTGAGATGTGTGACCATAAAAAGCTTGGTTATGCATGTATCAAAAATGAAGAATTTCAATAGACAATTTACCTGCTCCTTTGGTGTCAATGTCACCTGGGGCAGTGACGTGATGTAGTGGATAGACCACTGGGCCTGGAGTCAGGAATGACTGAGTTCAAATCTGGCCTCTGACACTATTTGTGAGACATTGAACAAGTCACTTAACCTCTCCTTGCATAGGTTTCCTCATCTGTAAAATGGGGATAATTATAGCATCTACCTCCCACTGTTGTTGCAGAACAAATGAGATGATAATTGTAAAGGGCTTAGCACAGTGCCTGACACATAGTAAGCTTTATATTAATGTTATCTGTTATTATTATTACTATTATTATTAGCATCATCATTGTCATCATCAAGAGAACTAGAGGACAGTCCCAAACCATCAGGTTTATCCCCCATGGAGGACATATGAAAGGACCACAAAAAAAATCTCAAAGTATACAAAGACATGAGTAAATTGTTTGTGTCATTGGAGAGAATACTATATCCCTGAGATGACAAACCCATGGAAATATTAACGTATTGAAGAAGGGTTAGGATTTAGATAAGCAGAAGAGGTGAGAAGAATTCTAGTCTAGCAATTATAATAGGGGTACATCAATGGTGGGGGCAGAGGAAAGAACATGGCATTATTGAAGTACAGTAGATAATTCAATCTATCTACGGATCCATTTCCCCAAAATATTTAAATATTCTATGCATATATGGAACATAAAACTCAAATTAGCTACTACTTCTCTTAAGGTATTCCACATTTGTCACAGACAAGAAGAAAGCCAATACTCAGAAAGTAGTGGTTTGTAAGAGGTCTAGGCAACCTGCTACAAGTGACCAATGAGACTTAGACTTTCCATTGCTCTCAAAAGTATATATTTCATAGAAACATGTATGCTTATGTAAAATTATTTTTATTTATAGTGGATTTATGAGACATTAGGAAAAAAACTTGTAATAAAAGTTCATTTTCATATATGACCCTCTTTTTTGTTATTTTATATTGAAATACTTGTGTTTATTAGTGATTGTTAAATTCATTATAGGAATACATTTTTAAAAAGAATAAGAGTCTCTAAGGACTCTTCTGCATATAAATCTATTATCTCATGATTGTCAATTTACATGATTTTTGACAGGTTTTCATGTTTTCACCCTATTAACTATTGTCTCCAAAGTCCATATACTTATGAGCCCTTATTAAATATCACTTTTCTTCTGTCAATTTGTTCACTGAGGTTCATCCAACCCAGCAGCTTGATAAGAACAGGAATTCAGTCACTTGCCCAATTCCCTTCTAAAACTGTACTATTAACAATTGTCAGTATACCTCCATCAAGTTTGCCAGTTGATACTATGGGCTCCAAAGAAAAATTAAATAAATAGGCAAATTTCAGAGCAAGAGTCTAAAAGGAGCAGTAACCCACCATGTACTGGAGATAGCATAAGAACACTAGACCAGAAAGATCTGTCCTAGGTCATGAAATACTTGAGGAAAAGGTGCTGTGGAAAGGGTAGAGTGGAGAATTAGAACACCTAGTTTTACTTTAGTTCCAATTCTGCCACTAATTTACTTTGTGTCTTCAGGAAAATCATTTTACCATTCTAGATATCACTTTCCATATCAATAAGATAACCAGTTTGGACTAAGGTCCATTTAAATCTCAAAAAGTATGATTTTATGGACTGGAGATTTCTTCATCTTTCCTTGGCTCATCTTTGTCCTTAATAAATGACTTTCAAATTTTGTTAACTCAAGAGCTACTATGATAGCCTAACCCTTTAATCTATACTGTACCAGGCATCATCCACCAAAATAAGCATCTTTCAAATACCATTATTTTTGAATACTTCAGAGTTATATAATTTTGTTAATTTGAGTACTTCCTCCCCTTTTGCTATTCTCTTACTAGCATAATAGAATGAAAAATTCATTATTATTTGGCCACCTTGGGGATAAATCTTTCTGATCTTAACTAAGCTGAACCATGGGCAACATGTTATTTATAATCACTGAGGTCATACTTCACAGCACTTTCAAACTTAATCTTTGGAAGGCATCTTTTGGTAAGACTTTACCAATGTAACTTTTAGAAGGCAAAGCCTATTGTTGTTACCAAAAAGCACCATTTAGAAGTCTGATAGAGAAAGACATGGTGCTTGGACAGTAGAGAAGTAGAATTGACAACAGTTGATTGCTAAACTATGCTATTATTAAAATTGTCCAAGGAGAGTGCAAGGAGAATGCCCTTCTTGCATTGTTAGCTCACAGAAAGCTTTGATGATAAATGAATCACATGGGTGAGATACTTTGAATGATAATTACCCTCATGTGTCACTTTAAGGTTAAACAGATCTAATTTGATCTTTGCAACAACCCTCTGAGGTATATGTTGAAAGTACTATTAGTCCCAAATGAGGAAGCTAATGATGAGAGAAGAAAAGTGTCTTGCCTAAACATTACATAACTAAAAAGTAGCGGGAAGGATCAAGAATCTTTTCTTCTGGCTCCTAGTTATGTTATTTTTACAAAATATATAGATACAGATACATAGAGATACACACATGCACATATACATATATACATACACATATATGTATGTATTTGTGTACGTATATATGCATGCATGTATGCATGCACACACTTGCATGTAGTAAAAATTATCTAGGGAAGGAAATGGCAAACCACTCCAGTATCTTTGCCAAGAAAACCCCAAATGGGGTCACAAAGAGTTGAACACTACTGAAAAATGACCAAACAACAACAAATTGAATAATAGTGGTCATAATGGAGTTCCTTCCAAATAAGATCAGAGGTGAGGCAAGGAACTTTGCTATGGCCACTATTATTCAATTTGCTGTTGTTCAGATATGTCTGTTAGAGATAATGCTTGCTCTTGGTTTTAGATATCTACTACTTATCATTTTAAGAAGGGCTCCATTTCTTCCTGTGCTTTCTAGTGTTTTTAATAGGAATATATGTATTTTGTCAAAGCCTTTCATGCATTCATTAATATAATCATATGATATTTTATTATTTTTGTTATTGATATGGTCAATTATACTGGTAATTTCCCTAATATTAAATCATACCTGCATTCCTGATATAAATTCCACGTGGTCATAATGTATGATCCTTGTGATATATATTGCTGTAATCTCCTTGCTAGTACTTTATTTAAAATTTTTGCATTAACCATTATTAATGAAATTAGTCTACAATTTTCTATCCCTGTCTCTGTTTGGTTTAGGTAACAAAACCATATTTGTGTCATAAAAGGAATTTGGTTGGACTCCTCTTTTACTGGTTTTTAAAAATAGTTTAAATAGTATTGGGATTAATTGTTCTTTAAATGTTTGGTAGAATTCACTTCTATATCCATCTGGTATAGGGGATATTTTCACAGAGCTCATTTATGCTTATTCAATTTATCTTCATAAGATAAGGTTATTTAACTATTCTATCTCTTTTATTTATGGCAGTTTATATTTTTTGTAAATATTCATCCACTCCACTTAGATTGTCAGTTTTACTGGCATATAATTGGGCAAAATAACTCCTAACAATTGCTTTAATGTCATCTTCATTGATGGTACATTAACTCTTTTTATTTTTGATACTGTTAATTTGGTTTTCTTCTTTCATTTTAATCAAATTAACCAGTTTGATCTATTTTATTTTTTTCATAAAACCAGCTCCTAGGTTTACTTAATAGTTTAATTTTTTTAGCTTCCTTTGTTTTCTTTTAATATAGAGGTGTTTTCTTCCATTGCTACAGGTCATAGACCACATAGAACTGTGTTATATAATGGCATAACTAATAGATTAATCAATCATACCTTTATTAAACATGTGTTGCCAGTAAATAGCA
Organism: Trichosurus vulpecula; assembly: GCF_011100635.1. NCBI lineage: Eukaryota > Metazoa > Chordata > Mammalia > Diprotodontia > Phalangeridae > Trichosurus > Trichosurus vulpecula. Next base: position 91,769,248 of record NC_050574.1, on the reverse strand, counting down.
AATCATAATTTATATTCAACATTAACCACCAATAAAATTAAGTAAAGTTCTCATTCATGAATTTTGATAAATATATCTATACTTACATCTACATTTATATCTATCATCTATCTATCTATCTATAATCTAGGAAGAGAACAGTGTGATAGCTACTAGATGGGAATTTTAGATTCTTGGATTAAAGGTACTGTTATAATTTTATAAATGTGTTATGTAATACACTAAAAAAGTTTTACTTTCACTTTTATCAGTTTCTCCTCTGATTTTCAGGATATACATTTAGGTGTTTAACTGGGAATATTTAAATTTTTTTCTAGTTTTCTTTTTTAAGTTGCATGACCAATTTAATGATTTGTTCTTTCTCTTCTTTATCAATGCATGCATCTTAAAGATAAAAATTTTCCTCTAAGTAATACTTGGCTGCATCCCACAACTTTTGGTATATTCTCTCATTGCTATTCTCTTTAATGAAATTATTAATTATTTATATGATTTGTTCTTTGACTTATTCTTTAGATTATTTAGTTTCCAATTAGTTTTTAATCCATGCTTCTGTGGCCTTCATTGAATTTCATTTTTATTGCATTGTGGTTTAAAAAAGGTACGTTTAACATATCTGCCTTTCTACATTTGATTGTGAGGTTTTTATACCCCTATTACATGGTCAATTTTTGTGAAGGTGCTATGTAGCACTGAGAAAAAGATACATTCCTTCTTACACTCATTCAATTTCCTCCAGAAGTCTATCATATCTAACTTTTCTATGATTCTATTTATCTCCTTAACTTTTCTTATTTATTTTTATGCTTATATTTATCTATCTCTAAGAGGGGAAAATTGAGATCCCCTCCCCCATTAGTATAGTTATACTATCTATTTCCACCAGTATTTCATTTAAATTTTGGATGCTAAGCCTTTTGGTGCATATGTGTTTAGTATTCATATTACTTCATTGTCTATGGTAACTTTTAGCAACATGAAGTTTTCCTGCTTATCTATTTTAATTAGGTCTATTTTTGCTTTTCCTTTGTCTGAGATCAGGATTGCTACCCCTGTGCTTCAGTTGAAGCACAGCAGATTCTGATCCAGAACTTTATTTTAACTCTGTGTATGATTTTATTTCAAGTGTGTTTCTCATAAACAATATATTATTGGATTCGGGTTTCTAATCCATTCTGCTATCTGCTTCCATTGGGAGTGGGGGTGGTTGTGAATTCATCCCATTCATGTTCACAGCTTTGATTACTGTGAATGTCCCTCCATCTTACTTTCTTCTGTTAATCCTTCTCTCTCCTTTTATCCTGTCCCTCTTCTAAAGTCTGTTTTGCTTCTGACCACTGCCTTATTTTATCTGCACTAACTTTTACCATCCCTCTTTCCCTTATCTCCTTTTCTTCTTACTTCCCTTTGGGTAAAATCAATTTCTATTACCTAATGCAGATAGATAGATAGATAGATAGATAGATAGATAGATAGATAGATAGATGCATGCACACACAAACATACACACACATATGTAGATAGAAAGATATATATATATATATTCCTTTTGGAACAATTTAGATGAGAGTGAGGTTCAAGCATTGCCTGCCCTCCCAGCAAAATCAGCTTCACTCTGAACATCTTCCTTGCACACCATTTTTACGTGAGAAATTTTCCTATTCTTTCCTTCCCTTCCCCTTTTTCCCAAGGCATCTCAATTTCTGGTCTGTTGTTTTTTGTTGTTGTTTTTGTTTTCCATTACATCATCCCCACATAATGTTTTCACTCCTGTTCCCTCTTTCTATGTAGAATCCTTCCAATTGCCCCAATAAAATTCTTAAAAGTTGCATGTGTCATCTTCTCATATAGAAAGGTCAACAGTTTAACCTTATGATATCTCAATCATGTTTACTTTTCTGTGCTTTCCTTCAGCTTTGTATTTGAAAATACATTTTTAAACTCAGTTCTGGTTTTTTCATCAGAATTTCATTAAATGTCCATTTTTTCACCTGAAGGATTATACTCATTTTTGCTGGGTAGGTTATTCTTCATTGTAATACCATCTTTTTTGCATTCCAGAATATAATATTCTAAGCCCTCTGCTCATTTAACATGGAAACTGCTAAATCTTGTGTGATCCAGACTGTGGCTCTATGATATATGAATAGTTTCTTTCTGGCTGCTTGAAATACTTTCTATTTGACCTGGAGCTCTGTAATTTGGCTATAATATCCCTGGAAATTTTCATTTTGAGATCTCTTTCAGTGGGTGTCAATGGATTTTTTCAATTTCTACTTTACCCTCTGGTTCTGGGACATGAGGTTACCTTTCCTTGATAATTTATTGAAATATAATGTCAATCTTTGATCACAGCTTTCAGGTAGTCCAACAACTCTTAAATTATCTCTCCTTGATCTATTTTTCAGATCAATTATTTTTTCAATGAAAGATTTCACATATTCTTTTATTTTTTTCAGTCTTTTGACTTTATTGTTTCTTGATGTCTCATGGAGTCACTAGCTTCCACTTGCCCAATTTTAAATTTTAAGGAATTATTTTTATCAGCAAATTTTGGTACATTTTTTTCCATTTGCCAAATTATGTTTTAAGGTGTTATTTTCTTCAGAATATTGTTATGCTTCTTCTAATTCCAAATCCAAAAATGTCATAACACCTTCCTTGTTGTATAGGGGAGATGAAAAACCACAAGATTTTAATATAGTGTATTAGAATGGTTCTTAATAATATATAAATTTTGGCACTACATTCTTTAGCTCAGGGAACAGTTTAAAAAGTTCTACAGTACGTTTAGCCAAAAACTCATTTTATTTTGTCTGCATAAACTTTCTCAGCACCAATAGAAGCAGCAACAGTACTACTGTTGTTAGCTTATTTTAATTTCTATCAGTTCATATGTCTTTCTCTGCATCTTTTAAGTTTATCATTTTTTATAGTATATTAATATTCTGTACCTGAAATTTTACTAAAACAGTATAGAGGCCATTTGCCAAGAGTTCCCTTTTCTCGCCGCTTCATCTCACATCTCCCAAGTGCTTTCTGCCACTGTTATTTCATTCACTTCAGTTAAACATAAAGAGGTGGCTCTTCTTTTTGCTAAGGCAAATGCTTCTATAGGCACAAGTAATTCCAATGCATCCTATCTTCTCCACAAGATTTTCCCCATTATCATCCCCACTCTCTCAGTTATTTTCAATTTCTCCTTTTCTACTGGATGCTTCCCCCTGCATCCAAAATGCCCATGTCTCTCTGGTCCTCAAAAAACCTTCATTTGAGCCATCCATCTCTGCTAGCTATTATCCTAAATGTCTCCTTCGTTCTGTGACTAAAGTCCTTAAGAAGGCCATCCACAACATGTACCTCCACTTCCTTTCTTCTCAGTCTATATTCTAGCTTACACATAACAAGTTCTTAATTGCCAAGTGGCCTTTTTTAATCCTTATTATTCTTAACTTCAGTCTTTGATGTTGTAGATTATTCTCTCTCTTTGACATGCTCTGGTTTTTAGTTTTTGTTCCACAATTTCTTTTGGTTTTCCTCCTACCTATTTGATTACTCCTCAGTCTCCTTGGATGGATTTTCATCCAGGTTATGCCTGCTAATCTTAGGTATACCTCAGGGCTGTGTCCTAGGCCCTCTTCTCTTCTCCATTATATGATTTTGCTTTGTGATCTCATCTTCTCCCATGGGTTGAATTATCATCTCTATGCTGATGATCCTTAAATGTCCTTATCCAACCATATCTGCTGACTTCCAGTCTCATATCTCTAACTGCCTGATGAACACCTTGTACTGAACATCCTGTAGACATCTTAGAATCAACATGTCCAAAACTTAGTTCACTACCCTGCCTTTCAATCCTTATTCCCCCTACAAACTTCTTTATTATTTTCAAGGGTACAACTATCCTCCCTAGGCTTAAAAGTTGTGTCATCCTCAACTTCATTCTCTCTCTCTCTCATCCTTTAGATTCAATCTGATGCCAAGGCTTGTTAATTTTACCTTCATAACATCTATCATATATACTCTAATCTCTCCTCTAACATTGCCACCACCCTTATATAGATTTTCAGCACCTTATGCTTGGAAGCTTGCAATAGTTTGATGGTTGGTGTTTTGGCCAAAGTATCTCCCAACTCTAGACCATCCTCCACTCAGGTGTCAAAGTGATCTTCTTAAAACACCCATGTCACCACCATATTTTATACACTTCTATGTCTCCATATCACTTCCAAGATCAATTATAAAATCTTTTGTTTAATGTTCAAATCCTTTCACAACCTTACCCTTCTCTACATTTCCAAATTTCCTCCACCTTACCTCTCATGATAAACTCTGTGATCCAGTGACACTGGCCTCCTTGCTATTTCTCAAACAAGACATCTCCGTGTATCAGTAAGGCAATAATAACAATGTAGATGATAATTGTCAAAATGCCTATGTAGTTTTGTATCACAAAGTATGAGAGACTGTCCATAAAGAAGGTAAAAGAAGTAAACCATTTACTCAGACACCAGAGAAGCCCACAAGCCATTTATCCCATCAGTCCACTTCATCATAACAGCAGGAACCCAAAACATTCAATACACAATATATCAGCCTAGAGCCTCACCATCCCAAAACCTCTGAGACCCCCTGCTGGAGTGTTCCCCAAAACAAACACCCAGTACAGCTAAGTCAGCCTGTTCTGTTCTGTTCAATCACGAGGGCAGCCATTAGCAGCCGTACTGCTCTCCTCTCTCTCTCTCTCTCTCTCTCTCCTCTCTCTCTCTCTCTCTCCCTCTCTCTCTCTCTCCCTCCCACCCCCACCTTCCTGTGACATAACTTCCTTTTCCTGACAGAGGAAGCTCCTCCCACCACAAGTATCTTAGTATCTTAGGCTTCCTGTGACATAAGCAGGTCATATGGCCTATTAATGGGTGGGAAAGATCTTCACATCTAAAGTGCTACTATACCTCATCTCCTTAGAGATAGATTCTGGCATTTTCACTGTCTGCTCCCATGCCTGGAATGTTCTCTCTTCTCATTCACCTCCTTGCTTCCTTAAAATCCCAGTCAAAATCCCACCTTTCCCAGTTCCTCTAAATTCCAGTACCTTCCCCCTTTATTATATACAATTTATCTTGTATGTAACTTTTTGGTACATAGTTCTTTGTATGTTGTCTCCCCTATTGGACTCTGAACTCCTTGAGAGCATGAACTGTCTTTTACCATTCTTTGTATCCCTAGTACTTAGCACAATACCTAGAACTTTGTAGGCATTTCCTTAATAAACATTAGTAAATGTTTCTTGACTGACTCACCAACATTTATGTATCTAATTCCCCAACTGCTGAACATCTATTTTGATCCCAGTTACTTGCTGTGGCAAAAATGCTGATATTACTGTTTTGGGGTTTATACGGGATTTTTCTTTTGGTCACTGACCACTTTGGAGTATATGCCTCACAGTGGAATCTCTGGGTAAAAGGCAAAAAAGACATCTTAGTCACTTTCTTTGGATAATTCTGAATTCCTTTCCAGAATGGTTGGATCCCTTCAGAATTTTACAAATAAACCATAGCATCTTCATTTTTCCACAAGCCTTCTACTTTAAACTACCTGTATCTATTGTCATCTTTACCATATGCAAAAACATATTATGACCCACTACATGATGCAGTTGTCTGAATTTTTAGTGTTATGTCTTTTCTGTTTTTAATATGTCTGCATGTATATCGCATATCTTTTTATATGCATACATGTATACATACATACATATATACATGTGTGTAGACTGAAGGGGGATGAGTCCTAAATATTCAAAGATCTCAGCTAGAGAAAATTAAAGGGATGAGTTTGGAATGGAAATGCTATCAGAGTCAAATGTTTCTTTATGTGTGATAGATATTGGCATTGTTCGTTTCCTATGGTAAATTCAGTCCTTTTTTAGATAGATAGATAGATAGATAAATAGATAGACAGACAGACAGATCGTGAATAGTTAGAAATAAAATGCCCTTTCTCTTAAAATAAACTGATTTTTGAAGTCTTCTTCAACTTGACTTATGCCTGAATTGTATTGCCCTCTACCACACAAGCTATACTTGTAAAAGTAGAAAATACAGCTGAATGGCTAAGGAGATAATGTATTTTGTGGTCTGGGCTGATGCTGTACTTCTAATAAAGTGAAAATTGAGATATAACTACTACAAGCCATTGAAAATATCTTGGGATTTTTCTCATAGAATATGCCTGTGTGTTAGGCCAGGTGTTAATTAAATTTGCATGTTCAGTAAACCTAATAGGGTCAAACTGATAAATTAATTCTAATTAGGAATTAGGGAGTGTTTTCTTGTAATTACTTTAATAATTTTATTATTACATTATTTCCATAAAATGAATTTTTTGTCTCTTGTCAGACAGCCTTTGTGGGGCAAAACAGACAACCTGATATAAAATCTAGGAGCTTAGAGGACAATTCTCAGAAATAGGACTTCTAAAGAGCAGGTCTCCTGGGCATAATAAAAACTTTTGTCTACCAAACTCTTGGATAGATATCATGTGGTGAATGCACCTGTGTTTTGATTGATCATATAATCTAGTAACTAGACCTGTGCTTTCTATATAATATATGAAGGAACAATTTTAAAAAATTGACAATGCGACACAATATATACCCCTGAAGTTACAGAATTGAATCTTTCTTGGATAAATGATAAGTCATTTTAGCCTCTTGCAATATCCTAGTGCCCTTATTTGGAATATTAAGAGCCCGCAATGTAAAGGTCCTAAAGTTAATTACTGTCTATTTGGGCCTCACTTTTCCTCATTTGTAAAAGCAGGACATTGAATTAGATGGTATCTAAGGCCCCTTCTTGCTTCAATTCTGTAAGTCTCTGATCCTAGAATTTTATGTATTATTGAAGAGATAAAGAAGTGTGTGATGCTAATTAAGGTTATGTCAAATAAATCAGATTTTATTGAAAAGAATAACTTAAAATTGTGACAAGAGTCATAATAAAGAAAATATGGGTAGGCAATCATTTTCAGGAGTTAAGTCTTTGATCCTAAAAACTAATCCAAACTTTTCAAATTTAATTTTCAGTATAGGTCAGATCACATTATGAGGAACATAACATCCACATTTTTCATTACAGAGGAATTTGATTTTAATGAGTACATTGTGAAAAAACACATTCCTAGTCTAGAGACAAAACTGGCAACCAGAGTCAACATTTTAATTGGAAAATGGAAAGAAGGGCACTGGATACTTTTTTGTGAAAGAAGGAGGTACCAGACATCTGTAATAGGGCTTGGCATGTGCATAGTTCACTTAAGACAGGGTCACCCAGGAAGACTGGTGCAAGCATGGACATTATGTGTTGCCTTGACACGTGATTGTAAACAGCCTTTTATCATTGGCTATGTATCCAGAACTATCTGTTTTTACAACTACATGACTGAGCACGGTTTGTCTCTTTTCATGAATTCATATCAAAAAGTAAAGGACTTATCACAGATGACACTGTTGAAAGTGGGGAAGATTGAAGGGCCATTCCTCCTTCCCTTAGGTCATGTGGCCTCAGGAAATGGACCTGGGATTTTGGCCAATTGTTTTAACATCTTTTTTTTTTTGGCATGGAGAGAGTCCCTGACCCAGGACCTGGATCCATGGGGAACCTGCAGCCCAAAAATTTAAGTCAGATATTCCAGCCAACCCAGGGAAGCTCTGAGAACGAAGGGTCCAGAAAATTACTTGTTCTTGAATTTGAGAGGACTAAGGCTATATAGAAACTGAGCTAAACTGTGAACCTAATCTCCCTACTTGCCCCATCCCCAGAGAACAATGTGATGTGAGTGTAGGGGAGAAGTACTATGGTCCCAAAGTGTTGGAGAATATGTTTGTGTCTTTGTTCTTTATATAGCATTGAAGTCAATACATTTATGTAAAAGGGTATTCTGATGTTAATTAATAGAGCTATGGTGCTAGTCAATGGCCCCTAAAAAGGGGAGCCACAATCTATATAGACTCTAGCCAACAACAAGAGAGCAGACTCTCTCACTGTCTAAGGGTACTGGATTAACCCTGAGGGAGAGTGAGGGAATGTGACAGATGACCATCCTCTTAGGACCGAAGCAAACCTGTTACACAAGAATATCTTTAGACCTTCAGAATTACTTATTTCCTCCTCAATAAATGAATGAAAACAAGAACATTTATTAAGCACTTACTATGTGCCAAGTCATATGCTAACCTCAAAATCTCTTTATACTTCGGTATATTTTTGTTCTGGCTAGCTTTTGGAAAACTTATAAAAATCTTTTTTAAATATAGCTTACATTTCTATAGAACTTTAAGGTTTATAAAGCACTATTTCATGTAGGCGTCACAATAACCATTGGGGTGTTACAAATATTGTTTCCCCTTTTGTATACATGAACAAACTGAGCTCAAAGAGGGTTAAATTCCTCATGCATACACAACTAATAGTTTCTTCTTGACTTTGCATCCTTTATTCTATATCCTGCCCCATGATATTTTTCTGGTAAAATGGTTGGATTATTTGAGGGGGGAGGATTAAAGCAAGGCAAATAATGGTAAGTGGTGTTGCTGAAATACTGGAAGCAACAATAGGTTCACATATGAGTATACACAGAATGTATACAAATGAATACAAGATATGAATGCAATGAAGGGAGGCAGCTAGGTGGCACAATGGATAGAACACGGGCCAGGAATTAGGAAATCTGAGTTAAAATCCAGCCGCAGACACTTATTTGCTATGTCACCCAGAAGAACTTACTATCTGTCAGCATCAGTTTTCCTTAAATGTGAAATGGGAATACCTCCCAAAGGGGGAAAACTGAAGGGCCACCTCCTCCCTCACATCATGTGGCCTCAGGAAATAGGTGTGGAATTTTTTAATCTTTTCTTTTTATTTTTTTTTATTTTTTTTTTAAATGCAATTTATTTATTAACATATTTGGTTTCAGCATTGATTTTCACAACAGTTTGGATTACAAATTTTCTCCCCATTTCTGCCCTCCCCCCCCATCTCCAAGATGGCGTATATTCTGGTTGCCCTGTTCCCCAGTCAGCCCTCCCCTCTATCACCCCCTCCCCTCTCATCCCTTTTCCCTTCCTTTCTTGTAGGGCAAGATAAATTTCTACGCCCCATTGCCTGTGTATCTTATTTTTTAGTTGCATACAAAAAGTTTTTTTGTTTTTGAACATCTGATTTTAAAACTTTGAGTTCCAAATTCCCTTCCCTCTTCCTTCCCACCCACCCTCCCTAAGAAGTTGAGCAATTCAACCTAGGCCACACATGTATTATTATGTATAACCCTTCCACAATATTCATGTTGTGAAAGGCTAACTACATTTTGCTCCTTCCCACCCATCCCGCTTTATTGAATTTTCTTCCTTGACCCTGTCCCCTTTCCAAAGTGTTTGTTTTGATTACCTCCACCCCATCTGCCCTCCACTCCATCATCCCCCTGCCTTTTATTTTTTTTTTTATCTTCTTCCCTCTTCTTCCTGTGGGGTAAGATACCCAACTGAGTATGTATGGTATTCCCCCTCAGGCCAAATCTGATGAGAGCAAGGTTCACTCATTCCCCCCTCACCTGCCCACTCCCCTCCTCTCCTAGAACTGCTTCCTCTTGCCACCTTTATGGGAGATAATCCACCCCATTCTATCTCTCCCTATCTCCCTCTCTCAGTAAGTTACTCTCTCATCCCTTAATTTCATTTTATTTCTTTAGCTATCTTCCCTTCATCCTCAACTCACCCTGTGTCTGCTCTCTCTCTTTTACATATATATATATATATATATATATATACACATACATACACATACATACATATACACATAGATACATGCATACATACACATTCACTTATAGATATACATAAACATATATATATGCATATATATATATGCATATTCCCTTCAACTACCCTAATACTGAGGTCTCATGAATCATACTCATCATCTTTCCATGTAGGAATGTAAACAAAACAGTTCAACTTAGTAAGTCCCTTGCAATTTCCGTTTCTTGATTACCTTTTCATGCTTCTCTTGATTCTTGTGTTTGAAAGTCAAATTTTCTATTCAGTTCTGGTCTTTTCACTGAGAAAGCTTGAAAGTCCTCCATTTTATTGAAAAGTCCATATTTGCCTTGGAACATGATACTTAGTTTTGCTGGGTAGGTGATTCTAGGTTTTAATCCTAGCTCCATTGACCTCCGGAATATCGCATTCCAAGCCCTTCGATCTCTTAATGTAGAAGCTGCCAGATCTTGGGTTATTCTGATTGGGTTTCCACAATATTCAAATTGTTTCTTTCTGGCTGCTTGCAGTATTTTCTCCTTGATCTGGGAGCTCTGGAATTTGGCAACAATATTCCTAGGAGATTTCTTTTTGGGATCTATTTGCGGAGGCGATCAATGGATTCTTTCAATTTCTATTTTGCCCTGTGGCTCTAGAATATCAGGGCAGTTCTCCTTGATAATTTCCTGAAAGATGGTATCTAGGCTCTTTTTTTGATCATGGCTTTCAGGTAGTTCCAATAATTTTAAATTATCTCTCCTGGATCTATTTTCCAGGTCAGTGGTTTTTCCAAGGAGATATTTCACATTGTCTTCCATTTTTTCATTCCTCTGGTTCTGTTTTATAATATCCTGATTTCTCATAAAGTCACTAGCTTCCACTTGCTCCAATCTAATTTTTAAAAGTAGTATTTCTTCAGTGGTCTTTTGGACCTCCTTTTCCATTTGGCTAATTCTGCCTTTCAAGGAATTCTTCTCCTCATTGGCTTTTTGGAGCTCTTTTGCCATTTGAGTTAGTCTATTTTGTAAGGTGTTGTTTTCTTCAGTGTATTTTTCAGTATTTTTTGGGTCTCCTTTAGCAAGTCATTGACTTGTTTTTCATGGTTTTCCTCGCATCCTTCTTATTCTCTCCCAATTGTTTCCTCTACTTCTCTAACTGCATTTCCAAATCCTTTTGAGTTCTTCTATGGTCTGGGGCCAGTTCATGTTTTTCTTGGAGGCTTTGGTTGTAGGCTCTATGACTTTGTTGTCTTCTTTAGGCTGTATGTTTTGGTCTTCTTTGTCACCAAAGAAAGAATCCAAAGTCTGAGACTGAATCTGGGCGCGTTTTCGCGTCCTGGCCATATTCCCAACCAACTAACTTGACCCTTGAGTTTTCAGTGGGGTATGACTGCTTGTAGATTACAGAGTTCTATGTTCTACGTTTGGGGGGGAGGTGCCAGCTCTGTCAGAGCCGCACTCCTCCTTCCCCAAGGACCCCCAGTCCAGACTGGGCTCAGATCTTCGGCAGGCTGTGCACCCCTGCTGTGATCCGCCACTTAATTCCCCCCACCAGGTGGGCCTGGAGCCAGAAGTAACAACAGCTGTAGCTGCCCACCTCCGCTGCCCCCGGGGCGAACCCGCGAACTCCTTCCACTCCCGCAGCTTTTCCCACTAACCTTCTCCGCAGTCTTTGGTGTTTTGTGGGTCGAGGGGTCTGGTAACTGCTCACGTATTCAGGGCGCTAGGGCCCCCTCCGCCCGGCTTCTGGACTGGATCGTCCACGCCGCTCAGGTTGGGCTCTGCTCCACTCCGTTCCCAGCTCCCAGCTCCCAGCTCCCAGCTCCGTGTGGAATAGAGCTCACCCAGAGACTATCCGGGCTGTCCTGGGCTGGAGCCCTGCTTCCCTCTGCTGTTCTGTGGGTTCTGCCGTTCTAGAATTGGTTCAGAGCCATTTTTATAGGTTTTTGGAGGGACTCCGGTACAGAGCTCACTCTAGTCTGTGCTTACCAGCTGCCATCTTGGCTCCGCCCCCTAATCTTTTCTTTTTAGAGGGGAAGGCAGGGCAATTGGGGTTAAGTGACTTGCCCAAGGTCACACAGCTAGTAAGTGTGTCAAGTGTCTGAGACTGGATTTGAATTCAGGTCCTCCTGACTCTGGGGCCCGTGCTCTACTCACTGCTCCACCTAGCTGCCCCATGGGTGTGGGATTTTAGCCAGCTATTTTAGGTCTTTTCTGCTTCCTGGTTCAGGGAAAAAGGTCTCTGACCCAGAGTTGGATTCATGGAACCTGCAAACTCCCAAAGTTGTTATGAGGATAACATGAAATAGTATTGTCAAAAGACCTGGTATATAGTGGGCACTTAATAATACTTTTATCCTTCCTTCCTTCCTTCCTCCCTCCCTTCCTTCCTCTCTTCCTTCCTTCCTTCATCACTCCCTCCTCCCTCCTCCCTTCATTCCTTCCTTTTTTCCCTTTCTTTTCCCCTCTTTCTTTCTTCCTAGTAGCCTGGGCATAGAAGAGCAGGGGAGAACAAGAAAGGATTCCGAAGAAGGTGGTACTTGAACTGAGACATGAAGGGTACCAGAAATGTACATGGCAGATGTGAGGAGGGAGTGCATTCTGGACATGGTGGACAGTCAGAACAAGGCACAGAGACTAGAGAATTATGCGGAACAGTGAGTAGGCCAGTATAGCCTGAATAAAGAATTAGAGGTGGAGTAAAATAATAGTTTGGAGAAGGAAGAAAGGAGGGTGACTGTGAAAAGCTTTAAATGTTGATTACAAAAGTCTGTATTTAGTACTAGAGGCAATAGGGAGGCTCTGGAGCTTGTTGCTTGGGTCAGCTACATGCCCAGACTTGAATTTTGGGAAAATCACTTTGGCCTTAGGGCAATGAGAGCTCAACTAAGATCAGGTAACAAATTTGCAGTGGATCCACTCAACACAATTTCAGGACTTTCTCCAACATGAAAGAAGGACCAGAGGAGACAGATGTGGGAGTGGGGGCCAATACAACTTTCTCTGAATATGAAACCAAAGCAGATATAAAGTATCACACTTAGGCCTGCCTATACCTGCTTTCTGTTTGGCACAACTTGATTTCTTTTAGGCTCTTGGCATTCTGACATGTTTATTTTCATTACTATATACAGTCATCTTTTAAAATATGCTGCAAACCTTCACTATAAACCTTGAAATCTTCAGTTAAAAGATAGTGCCAAATATTTAAACAAATTTTCCACTAAATTAGTGGATCAACCTAACACCTACCCAAGTAACCACACTTCAGCATACCACTTTAAAAGGAGATTTGAATTACTTCACTAGGAAAACAATTAAGAAAGCCTAATTTTAAATGTAATTGAACAAAAGTTAGTTGCAAAATAGATAATCACCTAATTATGTAGGTATATAAAAATATAAGTACTGTAGTTATAATATAGGTGTAGTATATTTATATGTACATGTATTTAAAATATAGCACATGTGCATATATATGTGAAATACCTATATATACAATTTACATATTGTACGGTATATATTATACATTCATATGTATTTTTGCATATCCACATATGCATTCTTTCAAGTCCTTAGGATCCAATTTTCACTCCAGAGACAAAGACAACTATTTCTGTTGAAAGGGTTAACATGTTTCCCTGTGTGTCTAACTTACTCCTAATCAGAAATTCATTAGCTGATACCAAGAATAAAATAATAAAATGCCTCCAATAGAAAATAAAGGCTAAGATATAGTCAGACCCATTTACTCTTGAGGGATATTCTGATTCTATATTATAACAATATAATGACTACAAATCTTCAAAAGCTCTGCCAATAGAATGAAAGTTTTAGGTGTTGGCTGGTGATGTATCATTGACAGTTGGCAGAGAACAGTAACCAGGTTGGCCACAAGGTAATGACTTTTTCAGCTTATAAACTCTAGAAAATAGTACGTATAGAGAGTTTCTTAATGTGTGTGTATGTAAGTCCTGACAATCCCTTCTGGGAATAATGTTTGCTACCTACATAGATAATTGAAGGAAATGCAAATATCAAATATCAGTTAGAAAACAGTGAAAATAAAGTTTTACTTTTTTTTCATCCAGTTTCCTGGATCCACTGAAATCTATCCATGAACCCTTTGGGAATTCATGGATCCAGGCTGATTCCCCTCATTATAGTAAGGTCTCTTCTAGTTCTAAATTTTTGGACCTGTGATTTCTGAAGAGATCAACACATAGGCATGTGCACAACTGATTTCATTAATGAAATCATTTCTTTTGGTGTTTATAATTCATCACTATTTTGCTCAGATTCATAATTTTATGGAAATATAAGAATATGAGGCACTGGATATATCCTGGTACATGAAAACAACAGAATTATATCAGACTATAACTATAGGAAGGGCCTAATTGGTAACTGCCAACCATTCAAAGAATCAAAAGGCTATGTAATCAAAGATAGATGCATATATGTATATATAAAATATATAATATATACATAATGTATATAATAAGAGCATTATATATTGTATACATGTGCATATACTATATACATATATATATATATATATATATATATATATACACATATATATATTCATTAACAGGAATTTCAAGAGAAGCTTGCTTAATATAGCATGTGAAAAAAGCTTGCCATTAATGACAAATAAATAGTACATACCCAAAAATCCAAAGTTTTTCTCTCAAAAGCAAGCTGATGGTGTATTAGAAAGGAAGGTAGTGGGTCATTTTACTAGATATGCAGATCTTTCTTTCAGGTAAGCAGGGTCAGGAGAACATGAGACAGACAAGAAATGTATTGGGCATAAATACAAAGCAGCTGTAATGAAAGATAAAGAACAAGGCTGTTTAATTTTGCTTTCACAGATGAACTGAACCCAAAAGCAATTGCAATAGACATGTTATTTGCTATTCTTCATTGAACATAATTTTCCAGTGGCACATTTCTGGCCACATTTTTTTCTGCAAATTGAATACAATCCCAGACTGCCAAAGGGATGGCTACAGCATTCCTTTGAACAGGACTTTGTTTGGCATAATCTCAAAGCTCTTGGCTTTCTAATGTGACAAAGACCACATTTGGAATTCTGCTGAAACAATGCTCATTATTTTATAGTAGTATAGAATAATATTAAACAAAATAATGATGAAAACAAGGCCATGATATTTCCTACTTTAAAAACAACTACATAGCTCTGCTTTTCATTGTACACCACGATAAAATATTCAGATATAGTTGCTCCTCATTTATCTGGCTGCCTTGGGGACTGAATTCTTCCAAATAAAAGTTTTCTTGGAAAATGACACTTGCCATTTTAAATGCTATAATGCTTTTATATGTTCATAGTTAGCAATTGGACTAAAATGTATTACATGGGTAACTATATTCATAAACTCAGTAAGCTAAATATACTGAATACAATTTAAATTTTTCTTATTGTTACCACAAACATCAATTATCCATTAATTATTATACTATGTCTAATAAAATGATTTTATTTGGGACATTGATGTTTTTCCTTACACTAACTGAGCACTAAGCCTGCTAGGCTCTTATAGTCCTTCTGTCTTTAGTTTGTAATTCTTCTGTTTCCTCCCTATGCAGTCAGTTTGTCAATTGTAATTTATTATTTCAGTCATCTATCTACTTCTAGCAAGCCCGCCACAATTTCTAACTTGCAGTACCTAATACCTTGTAAGTTGAGAAACCAGATAACTCAATGTATTCAAACTATTTCTAGGATAAAGTCACTGATTGAAGATGGTAGGTTATTTCTATAAATGTTACTTTAATTTTATTTTATGAATTAGCAAAAAGCTATCTTTTCTCCCTTCCCCCAGCTAGCTGCAAATTCTTGGTATTTGAATACTTTCTTTTTGACTATTCATAGTATTTTTCTTTGACCTAGAAGCTTTGGATTTTGGCTATTATTCCAAGGAATTTTCATTGAGATGAATCTTTCATATCTATCTATCATATCTAACTATCTATCTATCTATCTATCTATCTATCTATCTATCTAATTTATTATGCAATCTATGTTCTTAACCTTTCTGTTAGGAGGTGGGTTGTATGTATTAGTGGGTAGCGTATATTAGTTCTCTGGAATTGTGTTTTGTCATTACATTGAATAGAGCTCCCAATCTTTCACAGTTGTTTGTCTTTACCAATTGTTGTATAAACTGTTGTCCTCATCTACTCACTTTACACTGTATCAGTTCACAACTCTTCCTAAGTTTCTCTGAAACCATCCCATTATTTCTTATTGCACAAGGATATCTCATCACATTTATACCATCACTTATTCCATCATTTCCCAATTTAGGGAGACCCTTGCAGGTTCTTTTTTGTTGCCATGTCGAAATGAATTTTTTTTATAAATCCTTAATTAGATTTTGTTTTGATTAGGACTAGCCCCTTCCTTATTCCATCATCCCTCTAATTCCTCCTTCCCTCTCCTCTCCTTTCCCTCCTACTTCCCTGTTGAGTGAAATATATTTCTATACCCAACTAGGTATGTGATGTATTGTTCCCTCCTTTTGCTAGTTCAGATGAGAGTGATGCTAAATCTCAGCTGTTCCCCACACTCTTTCATCCTCCTTTATATAGATATCTATTTTATAACCTGATTATGAAACAGAATTTTCCTGAATCTTCTTTTTCTTTTCCTTCCTTTAGTGAATTCCTCTTTTCCTGTCTTTTTTTCCTTCTCTTAAGATTAAGACATAATATAACTAATATAACTGATCCCAGGTCTTGTCTAATTAGATTCCTTCTATAACCTCTGATGATTAAGTTCAGAGCATCATATTCCCATCTTAAATATAAACGATTTATCCTTGTTTAGTCCCTTATCATAATTCACCTTTATCTTTTTATGTTTTTCTTGATTCCTATATTTACACTCCAAAGTTTATACACAGTTTTGGTATTTTCAACATGAATTCTGGGACATTTTCTATTTCTTTAAAAGTCCATTTCCCCCCATACAATCATATTCAATTTTGCTCAGTACGTATTCTTGCTTGTAAGTACATATCTTTTGACCTTCTAGAATACTGTTTTCCGTGTTCTGTGCTTCTTTATAATGGTAGTTGCTAAAAAATGTTTGATTTTTGACTGTGGCTCCTTTGCATTTGAATTCTTTCTTTCTGGCTGTTTGTAATATTTTTCTTTGACCTAGAATCTTTAGATTTGAGCTACAATGTTCTAGGAATTTTCATTTAAGGCTTTCTTTCAGGAGGAGAAAAATGGATTCTTTCGTCTTTTCACTTTGGCTCTCTAGTTGCCCTGGTTCTGTGAGTTCTGAGTGGTTTTCTTTTCTTTTTTCTTAATTTTATTTTAGACCCAAGGGTCGGAACACAAATACAGAATAGGGAAAAAAATATAATAAATGTAAATATTGAAACTAAATACAAAGAAGGAAAAAAAGCATGTTGTGTGCATAGCAGAATGTAGGAGAGGAGTTGAAAAAAATACAACAATAGATTTTCATTTCAAGAAAGCCTAGTATAATAAATACTACATGTTTTTTTGAGAATTGTCCATCTTTTCCTTGCTTCCTGGTGAGTTTTTCTTTGTTTTCTGCTGTGTAATTTTTTACTTTGTTCTTTTTTCCCTCCCCCCACTCCACCCCTGAATGGTACAATAAAGTTTAGATATGTTTCTCTATACCTATAGATATATACATACACATATACATATATACATACATATATAGACATATACTTTCCCAAACATATTCTACTCCTAATCTTTGTTTTATATTTGTGCATATATCTTGTTTTCTATCTCTTCTGATTCCTCTACTTTAGTTAACTGACTACGTTGTCTTCCTATACTTGCCTACCCCGTCCAAGAGTCCCTCTCCTGTCCTCCCATTCCCATAAATCTAAACACCCCTTCTATATCCCTTTTTACCTATTCCCTCATTTGCCTCTCCAAAAGTCTGTCCAATATCCCCTCCTCCCCTCACTATACCCCTACCATTTATTTCTTCTAAATTTAGAAGACTTTTATGCTCTTCTAAATATATATATATATATATATATATGTGGTGTGTGTGTGTGTGTGTGTGTGTTGTGTGGTTGTGTGCTGTGTGTTTGTGTGTGTGTGTGTATGTGGGTATGTATTGTTCCCTCTTAAACCCACTCCCAATGAAAGTAGGTTACCACCAACTACCAGTCCTCTTCCCCCCCTTCTAAATCCTCTGTATCCTTCCTCTTGCACCTCTTTTGTATAAAATAGTTACTCTTTTTAAGCTTTTTCTAAATGGTTTTCCTTTTTAAATTCATATCATTGTCAGGTTTATCCCCCTCTTTCTTATGATCTCAACAATTATTAATAAGAATCTTAGACATACATTTTACATTTTATGTTATATAAAAGGTAAAGAGTCTGTCCTTATGAATCCCTATAGTCAGTCCTTTGGTATGTACCTTATGTTTCTCTTGGTTCTTGTATGTCAATCTTCTATTAAGTTGAGGATTTTTTTTAACAAAGTCTTGAAAGTCTGAGGGTTTGTCAATTGTCCATTTTTTTCCTTCAAATAATACTTAAATTTGAAGAGTATGATATTTCTGCCAGAGCCCCAGGTCTTTGCTATTTGATATATTGTATTCCAAGACCTGTGGTCCTTTAATGCCTCTGCTTCTAGGTCTCATGTAATTCTAATTGTGGCACCATTGCATTTAAATTGTGTTAATCTTGATGCTTTTAATATTTTATTCTTGAATTGGGGGTTCCTATTAGTTTTCCTCATAGGATCTCTTTTAAGTAATGTTAGAACAGATTAGATACTGACAATGCAAAAATAAATGAGCACAGTAGCATAAACACAAAGATCCAAACTATTGGGATAAGCACTCACTTCTTAAAAATAATCAATTTATTTTTAGTTTTCAACATTAATTTCTACAAGATTTTGAGATCTAAATTTTTCCCCATCTCTCTCCTACCCCCCACCCCAAGATGGCATGCATTCTGATTACCACTTCCCAGGTCTGCCCTCCCTTCTGTCACCCTATCCCATCCCTTCCATGCCCCTTCCCTTTTAGTTCTTGTAGGCCAAGATAGGTTTTTATACCCCATTGCCTTGTATATCTTATTTCCAAACTGCCTGTGAAAACCAATTTTTAACATTTGTTTTTAGAACTTTGAGCTCCAGATTCTCTCCCCTCTTCCCTCCCTTCCCACCCCCATTGAGAAGGCAAGCAATTCAGTGTAGGTTATACATGTGTGGTTATGTAAAACATTTCCATAATAGTCATGTTGTGAAAGACTAACTATATTTCTCTCCATCCTATCCTGTCCCCGCCCCATTTATTCTATTTTTTTCCTTTGACCTTGTCCCTTTTTAAAAGTGTTTGCTTTTGACTACTCCCTCCCCCAATCTGCTCTCCTTTCTATCATCATCTCCCTCTTATCCCCTTTCTCCCTACTTTCATGTAGGGTAAGATACCCAATGAGTCTGTGTTACACTTTTTGACAAAACCCCAGGGAAAACTGGAAAGTAGTCTTGCAGAAAGTAGGCCATAGACCAGCATCTCACACTTTATACAAAGTTAAGCTCAAAAAGGATACATTATTTAAACCTAAAGGTTGATATCATGAGTAAATTGGAGAGTGTGGGGGAAAATTACCTGTCAGATCTATGAATAGGAGAGTACTTCATGACCAAACAAGAAATAGAGAGGTTCACAGGAGATTAAAATGGATAATTTTTATTAGATAAATTTTTAAAAGGTTTTGCACAAACAAAACCAATGCAGTCAAAATTAGAAGAAAGGAAGGACACTGGCAAAAGCAAAAAACAAATACTTCACAAAAAGCTTCTCAGAGAAAGGTCTCATTTCTCAAATATGTAGAAAACTAATAAAAATAAGAGCAATTTGGAAATTGATAAATGGTCAGAGAATATCAACAGTCATTCATAAGAAAAAATCAGTTATGAATAATCACAAGAAAAATGCTCTAAACCACTAATAATTAGAGAAATATAAAATAAAACAACTCTGAGGTATCAAATCATACCCATGAGATTGAATAAGATGACAGAAAAGGAAAATGACTAATACTGGAGGGGATGTGGAGAAAAAAGGTTCATTCATGCACTCTGTAGAGCTGTGGACTAGTCCAAACATTCTGGAGAACAACTTGGAATTATGCCCAAAGAGCTATAAAACCAGGCATACATTTTGACCCAATAATTATCATTATTGGGTCTATGCCTCACGGAGGTCAAAGAAAAGTGAAAAGGACTCGCATTTATTAAAAAATATTGTCAACAACTCTGTGGTGGCAAAGAATTGGCTCATCATTTGGGGAATGGCTGAACAAGATGCGGTAGATAATGTAATGGAATACTATTGTGCTGTAAGAAATGATGAAAGGGATGCTTTCAAAAAAAATCCTAGAAAGACTTAGAGGAACTGATACAAAGTGAAGTGAGAATAGACAAAAGAACAACGTACATAGTAGCACCAATATTGTAAAGATAATCAACTGAGAAAGACTTAGTAACTCTGATCAATACAATGACAACAACTTTAAAACACTTGCAATGAATAATACCATACTCCCTACAGATAAAGAACTGATGGACTCTGATTGCAGATTGAAAACATTTCCTCTTTTTTTTTCTTAAGCCCCCCTCAAGCATGGCTAATGCAGAAATATGTTTTGCATGTCTTCATATGTATGATAGATATTATCTTTCTTGCCTTCTAATTGGTAAGGAAAGGGTTGGAGGAAGGGAGAGAATTTATAAATGATTTTTTAATTTAAAATAAAAATAAAAGATGATACCTAAGTTTGGAATTCTGATTTCTGGGCTAGGGATACAGAGATGGGCTTGTGCCAAGTAATGATGTTCATCTAACAAAGGTAAGGGGAAATATTTTGCCTGTAGAATTTCAAATATAATGAAGAGAACTTTAAAATAAAGGGAAGGAAGATAAGAAAATTGTTTATGTTCATCTCCAAGATGAATTGTTCAGAATGAAAGGTATAGTATAGGTGGAAGAATATCAATGACAAAGACCAAAAGTCATAAGAAGAAGAAGAATCAACCTCAGTCTCAGATGAATATGCACAAATGGAATGGAGTATAAGTAATAGATACAGCAAACAGCACACCTTAGTATGCCAGTCTTCTCACCCATCCCTTTAATATTGACCAGGGTGAAACTTCAAGTTTCCTTAGATTTCCATTCCTCTTATTAATGATTTGCAGGTTTTTTATATGACTGTTAATATTTGCAATATTTATTTTGAGAACTGTTTGTTTATATCCTTTGACAACATAACTATTGAGGAATGACTTTGGTTAGATAGATAAAAAGACAGATATGTAAATATAAGATATATGCAAACACAAGCACATATATACACATATGCACATATGTGTATCATATGTGTGTATCTATATCTATCTATATACACACATACATACACACATATAATCTTGGATAAGTTAGAATTTGATACAAAAATTATACTCCCTTTCAATCACTTACTTTCTTATCCTATGTGCATTAATTTTTGTTATGCTTAAGCTTTTTCAGTTTCATATAACCAAATTATCTACTTTGTGTTTGTAATTATCTCTATCCCTGATTCAATTAAGAATATATCCTCTTATTCATAGCTGTGAAAACTATATGTGACCTACTTTTCTTTTTCTTATGGTATGATCTTTAGTATTAAGCCATGTATTCATTTTAAATTTATTGTGGAATATGTCATTATATGTTGGTGCAAGCCCAATTTTATTCCAGGCTACTTTCCAGTTCAGCCATAAGTTTTTAATAAAATAGATATATTCCTTGGTTTCTTGAATTCTGGGTTATCTCATTCTGTTCTTTCTGATTCATTTTAGTCTGTTCCATTGATTTATTGTTCTACTTTAATCAATATCAAATTATTTTGATGACTGCTGCTTTATAGTATATCTTAAGGTCAGAAAGTACTATTTCCCTTTATTGCTACTTTATTCTCCACACCACCTTTTTCATGAAATTATATACTTCTGCTTCCCTATATAAATTGTATTCCTCAAATTCAATAATTCAATCATTTGAGCAGTATAACATTAAACTGTAAATTAACTTTATTAATATAGTCATTTTTATGTAGACATGGTCCAGTCGTGAGCATTGAATATTCTTCCAGCTATTTAAGTTGTTCTTTATTTCACTAAGCAATACTATAATTAAATCTACATGAGTATTTTGTAAGCTTTGGTAGAAAGAGCCCAAAGTATATTATGTTTCTGCAGTTATTTTTTAATAGTATTTCCAGTTCTATTACCATCTCTTGGGTTTTGTTATTATATTGAAATGTGGTTGATTTGTGGGTGTATTCTCTTGTCTGAAAATTCATTGAAACTATTGTCTCAAATATCTTTGCTGATTCCTTAGGATTTTCAAATAAACTATCATGTTATCAGCAAATGGAGATAGTGTTACCTCCTCTTTGCCCATTGTTATGTCTTTAATTTCTTCAAGAACTATAAAAAATAACAGTGGGGAAAGTATATTTTCTTGCTCTGCTGTGTTCGCTGGGAAAGAATCAGTTATCTCCCTATTATATCTGATAATTGATTTTGGATTTAGAAATATAATTTTATAATATTAAATAGCTTACTCTTCCTATACTTTGTAGGTTTTTTAGCATAAATGATTGTTTTGCTTTGTTAAAGCTTTTCCTTCATTTATTGAGCCAATTATGTCTTTTTAATATTTTTGTTTTTCAAATAATTAAATACATGTGTGCATGTGTGTATATGTAGTTTTCTGAATGATGAACCATCCCTACATCCATAGTATAAATCCAACTTGGCCATAATGAATAATTTCCTGGATGAATTGCTATAGTCTGCTTAACAGGATTTTATTTAAAAGTTTTGCATCAAAGTGAAGTGAGCAAAACCAGGAGAATGTTGTAGGTAGTAATAGCAATACTGTATGATGAGCAACTGCTAATGACTTAGCTATTCTCAGCAATGCAATGATTCAAGACAATTTCAAAAGACTAAAAATGAAAAATGCTATCCACCTGCAGGGAAAGAACTGGATTCTGAATGCAGATCAAAGAATACTATTTTTCATTTTCTGTAATGTGTGTGTGTGTGTGTGTGTGTGCTACTTTTGTGACTGTGTCTTCTTTCTCAATATGACTAATATTAAATTGTTTGCTTTCTATTGAAGGGGGAAGAAGAGAAAGAGAGAGAAAATCTGGAACTCATTTTTTTAATTAATGTTAAAATTGTCTCTACACATAAGTGGGGAAAAATAAAATAATATGTTTAAAAAGATAAAACTTTCAAAAAAGTTTTGCGTCAATATTCATTACAGGTATTTATTTATAGTTTCCTGTGTTTTATTATTTCTTGTTGTAGATATTAGTATTATATTGGTCTCATTAAAAGACTCCAGTTGAATAATTTCTCAAGTTTTGAAAATTATTTGTGCGACATGAGTCCTAATTATTCTTTAAAAGTTTGATAGAATTCTCCTGCAAGTCCATCAGGACCAGGAAATGTTTTCTTTAGTAATATTTTTGTAGTTAATGATATTTCCTTTTACAAGATTGAATTATTCCATTTACCTATTTGGTCCTCTAATAGTCTTCTATCAGTTTTCATTTTTTAAAGGAATTCTTTTTATTTTGTTTTCAATTTTTTATATAACTTTATTGTAAGTTCTTAATATTCTTTTTTATTTCATCTGATATTTTGTGATTCTGTTATTCAGTTGCTATTTTATTGATTTGATTTTATGTCCTCTTTAATCAGGTTAGACAAAGGTTTATTAATTTTGTCAGTTTTCACAGAGAATAAATTTTTGTTTTCTTTATCATTCTTATAGACTTTTTCATTTCGAGTTTGTCTATTTCATTAGTTTTCCTTTCTTCTTATACCAGATTTTATTTTTGCTTTTCTAATTTTTAAAAGTATATTCAGTTTATTTCTTTTTCTATTTTTAAAACAAATTATGTGTTTAGGGCTATAACTTTTCCCAAGGATTATTTTATCTGTATTCCAGAAATTTTTGGTCTATGTCATCATTATTATTTTTCACATAATTACAAGTTATTCTTATAATTTTTTCTTTGACCCGTTCATTTTTAGGATTTCATAAGTAAGTTTTCATTGGAATACTTGCCTGTTGCTTGTGTTTCCCGAATTGATTACTATTTTTATATTGTTTTGATCTGCAAATATAAGTTTACCCTTTCTGCCCTTTTACATTTATATGCAATATCTCAGTGTCCTAATACATGGCCAATTTTAAAAATTTCCAAGTAGTGCTGAGAAATATATATTCTTTTTAAATTTCATTTAGAAGATATCATAAGTCTTTTAGCTCTAGTTTCTACAGCAATTTATTTGATTCTATATTTCCCTTTCAAACTTTCTATTACATTTGTCCAAAACTAAGAGAGTAATATTAAAGACTCATTATTATTGTATTATCATGTACATATTTTTGTAATTAATTTTTGTCCTTAATGAATTTAGCTGATAAGTCATTTTGTTGATTTAAGCTTAAACTTACTATTAATTTTTAATTTTTTAATTAGATTGTTTTATTTTTAGTTTACAACACTTAGTTCTACATGTTATTGAGATTCAAATTTTCTTCCCTTCCCTCCCTTAACCCCCGCACCCCAATACGGTATGCAGTCTGATATAGATTCTACATAAACCTTAGCATTAAACTTATTTACACAATAGTCAAGTTGCAAAGAAGAATTATGACCAATGGAATGAATCATGAGCGAGAAGAAACAAAACCATAAAAGAAGAGAAAAAAAGAGAGAGCAAATAGTTTGCCTCAGTCTCCACAGTTCTTTCTCTGGATGTAGCTAGCTTTTTCCATCATGAGTCCTTTGGAGTTGTCTTTGAGCCTTGTACAGCTGAAGACACCCAAGTCTATCAAAGTTAGTCATCACAGAATCAATCTGTCTATGGTTGTGTACAATGTTCTCCTGGTTCTGCTCCTCTCACTCAACATCATATCATGTAGGTCTTTCCAGGATTTTATGAAGTCTGTATCTTCCCCATTTCTTATAGCACAGTAGTATTCCATTACATTTACATACCACAACTTGTTCAGCCATCCCTCAATTGATGGGCATCCCCTTGATTTCCAATTCTTTGCCACCACAAAAAGAGCTGCTATAAATATTTTTGTATATACAAGTCACTTTCCCACTTGTGTATTGCTGGGTCAAAGTCACATTTTTATAGCCCTTTGGGCATGGTTCCAAATTGCTCTCCAAAATGGCTGAATCTGTTCACAACTCCACCAACAAAGTATTAATGTTCCAATTTTCCCACATGCTCACCAGCATTTATCATTTTCCTGTTTTGTCATGTTAGTCAATCTGACAGGAGAAGTGCGGTACCTAAGAGTTGTTTTAATTTGTATTTCTCTAATCAATAGTGATTTAGAGTATTTTTTTTCATATGACTATAGATATCTTGAATTTCTTCCTCTGAAAACTGCCTGTTCATATCCTTTGACCATTTCTCAATTGGGGAATGGCTTTTATTCCTATAAATTTGGCTCAGTTCCCTGTATATTTTAGATCTGAGGCCTTTATCAGAGACATTGGTTATAAAGATTTTCTCCCAATTTTCTCCTTCCCTCCTAATCTTTGTTGCACTGGCTTTGTCTATACAAAAAATTTTCAGTTTAACATAATCAAAATTATCCATTTTGCATTTTGTGATGCTCTCTATCTCTTATTGGGTCATGAATTCTTCCCTTTCCTATAGATCTGATACTTAAACTATTCCCTGCTCTCCCAAATTGCTTGTAGTATCAGCCTTTATTTCTAAATCATGACCCATTTTGACTTTATTTTAGTATATGGTGTAAGACATTGGTCTATGTCCAGTTTCTGTCCTACCATTTTCCAATTTTCCCAGCAGTTTTTGTGGAATAGTAAATTCTTAGCCCAGAATTCTTTGGGTTTATCAAAGAGTAGATTGCTATAGTCACTGACTTCTGCATCTTGTGTACCTATCCTATTCCACTGATCCACCACTCTGTTTCTTATCCAGTACCAGGTAGTATTGAGGACTGCTGCTTCATAGTACAGTTTGATATATGGTATGGCTAGGCCACCTTCCCTAATACTTCTTTTCATTAATTCCCTAGATATTCTGGACCTTTTGTTCTTCCGGATGAATGTTGTTATTGTTTTATCCAGTTCGGTAAAATAATTTTTTTGGTAATTTGATTGTTCTGTCACTGAATAAGTAAATTAACTTACATTAAATTTGTAATTTTTATTATATTAGCTCGGCCTAACCACGAGCAACTGATGTTATTCCACTTATTTAGATCTGACTTTATTTGTGTAAGAAGTGTTTCATAATTGTGTTCATATAGGCCCTGGGTTTGTCTTGGCAGGTAGACTCCCAAATATCTTGTAGTGTATACAGCAACTTTAAATGGAATTTCTCTTTCTATCTCTTACTGTTGGGCTTTGTTAGTAATATATAGGAATGCCATGGATTTATGCAGGTTTATTTTATATCCTGCAACTTTGCTAAAGTTGTTTATTATTTCAAGTAGTTTTTTACTTGAATCTCTAGGATTCTCTAAGTAAATCATCATATCATCTGCAAAAAGTGATAATTTAGTTTCTTCTTTGCCTATTCTAATTCTTTCAATTTCTTTATCTTCTCTTAGTGCTAAAGCTAACATTTTTAGTGCCAGATTAAATAAAAGGAGTGCTAATAACCCCAATTCTTATTGGGAATGCATGTAACTTATCCCCATTACATGTAATGCTTGTTGATGGTTTAGGTAGATGTTGTTTGTAATTTTAAGGCAGACTCCATTTATTCCTATGCTTTCTAATGTGTTTAATGGGAATGGGTGTTGTATTTTGTCAAAAGCTTTTTCTGCATCTATTGAGACAATCATATGTTTTCTGCTAGTTTTGTTATTAATATGATCGATTATGCTGAGTTTTCCTAATATTGAACCAGCCTTGCATTCCTCGAATAAATCGTACCTGGTTTTAGTGTATTATTCCCTTGATAAGTTGCTGCAATATTTTTGCTAATATTTTATTTAAAATTTTTGCATCAATATTCATTAGGGAGATTGGTCTATAATTTTCTTTCTCTATTTTGACTCTTCCTGGTTTAGTTATTAGTTCCATATTTTTGTCATAATAAGAATTTGTTCTAGGACTCCTTCACCTTTTCCCAAATAGTCTATAAAGTATGGGAATGAATTGTTCTTTAAATGTTTGGTAGAATTCACATGTAAAACCATCAGGCCCTGGACATTTTTTCCTAGGGAGTTCATTGATGGCTTATTCAATTTATTTTTCTGAGATGGGGTTATTTAGATAATTGATTTCCTCTTCTGTTAATGTGGGCATTTTGTATTTTTATAAATATTCATCCATTTCCTTAAGGTTATCAAATTTATGGGTATAAAATTGGGCAAAAGAATTCCTAATTATTGTTTTAATTTCCTCTTCATTGGAGGGGAATTCATCCTTTTCATTTTTGATACTGGTAATTTGGTTTTATTTTTTCCTTTTTTTAAATCAAATTGACCAAGGGTTTATCAATTTTATTGTTTTTTTTCATAAAACCAGCTTAGTTTTATTTATTAGTTCAATAGTTTTCTTGATTTCATTTTTATTAATCTCTCCTTTGATTTTCAGTATTTCTAATTTGGTATCTAATTGGAGATTTTCCATTTATTCTTTTTATAGCTTTGTCAGTTACATGCCCATTTCATTGATCTCCTTTCTATCTATTTTATTCATGTAAGCATTTAGAGATATAAAACTTCCCCTAAGAACTGCTTTTGCTGCATCCCATAAGTTTGGTGTAGTGTCTCATCATTATCGTTCTCTTGAATGAAGTTATTAATTGTTTCTATGATTTGTTCTTTGGCCCACTCATTCTTTAGGATTAGATTATTTAGTTTCCAATTAAATTTCAGTTTATCTTTCCATGGTCCTTCATTACAAATAATTTTTATTTTGTCATGAGCTGAGAAGGATGCATTGGCTATTTCTGCCTCTCTGCACTGGATTGTTAGGTTTTTATGCCCTAGTACATGGTCTACTTTTGAGTATGTGCCATGTACCACTGGGAAAAAAAATTTATTCCTTTTTATCTCCATTCAGTTTTCTCCAGAGGTCTGTCATATCTGCCTTTTCTAAAAATTCTTTTCACCTCCTTAACTTCTTTCTTGTTTATTTTGAGGTTAGATTTGTCAAGTTCATGGAGGTGGAGATTGACATCCCCCACTAGTATGGTTTTGCTCTCTATTTCTTCCTGGAACTTCCTTAACTTCTCCTCTAAGAATTTGCATGCTATACCACTTGGTACATATATGTTAAATAATGATATTGCTTCATTGTCTATGGTGCCTTTTAGCAAGATATAGTGTCCTTCCTTATCTCTTTAAATTAGATCTATCTTTGCTTGCTTTATCTGAGATTAGGTTTGCTACTCCTGCTTTTTTTACTTTAGCTGAAGCACAGCATATTCTACTCCATCCTTTTACTTTTACCCTCTCTGTATCCCCCTGTTTCAAATTTGTTTCTTGTAAACCACATATTGTAGGATTACGGTTTTTGATTAAAAACCATTCTGCTATCCACTTCCGTTTTATGGGAGAGTTCATCCCATTCACATTCACAGTTATGATTACCATCTGTGTCTTTTTCTCCATCTTGTTCACCCTCCCCTGTTTATACTTTTATTTCTCCCTCCTCCCTTCCACTCCTCAAAAGTTTTGCTTTTGACCACCACCTTCCTCAATTTACCCTTGCTCTTGATTTCCCTCCCTTATCTTACCCTTTTCCCCTTGCTACTTCTTCCCTCCCTTCTGACCACCCCCCTTTTCTTTCCCCTTTTCCCTCCTACTTCCTGTAGGACAAGTTTGATTTCTATACTTAGAGTATGTTATTCTCATCTTGAGCCAAATCTGATGAGAGTAAAGCTCATATACTACTCTTCTCCCTCCCTCTTTCCCTCTACTATAATATGTTTTTGTACCTCTTCATGTTATGTAACTTACTCTTTTCTACTACCTCCTTACCCCTTCTCCCAGAACCTTCCCTTTACAACTCTTAATTATGTTTTCATCATTG
The DNA here is from genome assembly GCF_011100635.1 of Trichosurus vulpecula. Classification (NCBI taxonomy): domain Eukaryota; kingdom Metazoa; phylum Chordata; class Mammalia; order Diprotodontia; family Phalangeridae; genus Trichosurus; species Trichosurus vulpecula. The sequence continues at coordinate 91,740,280 of NC_050574.1, read as the reverse complement.
CATCAGTTATTTTATACTTGCACCCATAGTCTATGTGTATCCCTTTCAATTGTCATAAAAACTGTACTATTCTTAAGATTGACATATATGAATATAACATATATAAAACAATATAATTCTATATAAGGATGTAAACAATTCACCCTTATTGATTAACAAGGTTTGTGGGGATTTTTTCCTTGTTTACCTTTTTATGTCTCTCTTGAATTTTGTATTTGAAGATCAAATTTTCCATTGCATTCTGACCTTTTTATCAGGAAGGTTTGGAATTCCTTTATTTAGTTGAATGTCTATCTCCTTGCCTGAAAAATTATGCTCAATTTTGCTAGGTTGTTGATCCTTGGTTGTAGTCCAAGCTCCCTTGCCCTTTGGAATATCATATTTCAATATCTCCTCTCATTTAATGTAGAAGCTGAAAGATGATGCAATATCCTGACTGTAGTTCCATGATATTTGAATTGTTTCTTTTTGGCTGCTTGCAGTATTTTCTCCTTGACTTGACAAATCTGAAATTTGACTATAATATTTCTTGGAGTTTTCAGTTTGGCATCTCTTTCAAGGGGTTATGGGTGGATTCTTTCAATGACTATTTTCTCCTCTAGTTCTAGGACCTCTTGGCAGTTATCTTTGATCATTTCTTTGAAGATACTGTCCAAGCTCCTTTTTACATCATTGCTTTCCAGTAGACCAATAATTCTTAAATTGTCTGTCCCAGATCTATTTTCCAGCTCAGTTGCTTTTCCAATCAGGTATGTCACATTTTCTAATTTTTTTTTTATTCTTTACATTTTGTTTGACTACTTCTTGATGCCTCATAGAATCATTAGCTTCCACTTGCTCAATTCTAATTTTTAATGAATTGCTGTCTTCGTTTTGCTTTTGAGTCTCCTTTTCCAATTGGTTGATTTTACCTTTCAGGGTGTCATTTCTCTATTTAGATTCTGAATCTCCTTAGCCCTTTTGCCAATTTTACTTTTTAAAGATTTGATCTTGTTAGTGGTTTTTGTTTTTATTTTTTCTTTTACCTCCATAGTTTGGCTTTTAAAATCCTCCTTTAGCTCTTCCAGGAATGGTTTTTGGGTTTGAGACCAGTTCACATTCCCTTTTGAGGTATCAGATGTTGTCAATGTTGTCCTTTCCTAAATTGGTATTTTGATCTTCCCTGTCTCCATAAAAAGAATCAATTGTCCTCAGTTTTTTTCATGTTCTTCATGTTGGTTAGCTTTTTCCTGGCTTTATAATAGATTTCTGCTTTTGGGGCTCCAAGAGCTCTTTCCCAGGTTTGTTGTTCCGGAAATTGCTAGCCTAGTTACTGGCTTTGTGTGTTATGGCCTGCGGTTGCCTGAGGTGTGGGGGAGGGGTCCTCTGGCTGCCAGAAGTCTCCTCTTCTCCTGGGACTGCTCTCCAGCACCAGTGGCTTCAGCTATTGTCTGTGCTGGTGTCTGCCATTTCCCCTGTCTATGCAAAGGTTGGCCCCTTGCTGGCTCCTCCCTTCTGGGACTCAGGAATTCCCACTGTTTGGCTACTGAAGCCCCACTTCTGTGTCCTCTATTCCAGGATTTTCCCCATGCTGCTCTCTCTGCATCAGGGAGGGTGGCATGAGAGCCATTTACCTGTCCATTATGTTTCCCAGAAGTTCGAGAAGGTGAGTTTCAAACCTTTGGGATGCAAGCCTCAGGAGTAGGTGTCTTGCAGCCACAGGTGCATTGCTGCTGCCTCCGGTCACTTTGACAGACCCAAGTCCTCTGTTGGGAGGCCTGGGGATCCTCCACCAGTTTCATGTGCCCAGCTTTTTCCCAGCCTATATCTCTGGCTGGTTTCTGCAGCTGCTTCTGCTTTGGTATGGTCTGGTGTAGCTCCCCGCACCAGGTGCTCTCCCAGCCTACAGATCCATCCTGTCGACCCTGCGGACTCCCCTGGCTTGGAAATTCGCCTCACTCAGTCTACTAGTGGCTTCTGAATCTCTCAAATCTGCTCAGATCCACTTTTCTTTAGAGGTATCTAACTGAACTTGTGAGAGAGCTCCAGTAAGACATGGTTTTCATAGGGCCATCTAGGCTCCATCCCCTAAACTCACTATTGATTTATTGTACATGGTTCCTTTCAGCAAAATGTCATTTCCATGCTTTTTTAATATAAAATTTTATATTTATTTAAGTTGGTATAAAGTAACAGTCAACCCCTCATCCCCCATCCCCAAAATAAAAAGTGTTTATAACACCCTCTCGTACAAGTACATAAAGAAGCCAGGGGAAAGCAGGCTTGAGATTTTTGGATGTTATTGTTGTTGTTGTTGTTTTTGTTGTTGGGGGGGGGCGTTTAAAATATTTAGTTACCTGTGCCCTCTTTGGTTGCTATGTTTCTTTGCCTTTCTTGTTTTTTTTTTTCTGATGTATTTGTAAAAGAAATAATCTGTTCATACATAATTTCTTTCTCCCCGCCTTTAGGAATGCTCCAAATGAATGACTCTGTTTTATTGAATACTTATGTATTTCTTCAGTTATCAGGCTTAGGTATGTTATGTTATATCAGGAGCTCCTTTGCTTTTCGTGAAAACATGATATTCCATTCTCTTCTGTGTTCTCTGTTGCATAAAAAATAGTCTTGAAATTTTCTTTCCTGTGTTTTGAAGATTATTCTCCTGCTGGCTTACAAATTATTAAACTTAGCTAATATGTTTCTTGGGGTTTGTATCTTAAAAGTTTATTTTTTTCTGTGTTCTATGTTCAGAATTCTATGAAGTTTAATTTTATTTCCTCCTAAATTATGATGTTCAAGGTTTTGTTTTATTTTGTTTGGGGGGCTTTTTTATATTTCACATGTTTCTTTAGAGACTTATAATCCTTAAATCATCTCACATTGTTCAAGTCAATATTGACACATATAGAGAATTTCAAACTAGGTAGTTTCAGTGTTGTTAGCAAAGTAGGAGGTGAAGTCATATACTAAAGGTAGAAAATTGAGGAATGTAGAAATGGTTTGAATTAGACACTATAGATAGTGGGATACAATCAGAAATTAATTAAAGCAACAGTGAGCTCTAATTTGGATCCATTTCAAATCAGGTAGAAAGAAAAAGCCAGAATATTTTCATTATAATTTCAATGTCTATTGACCTTGGAGATAAAGTAGAGAAAGCACACCATGGAGATGAGAGTGGAGACTGGTTCCATAGTATGGTAGAAAATAATGAGTAAGAAAAACTAAAGTGCTATAGATAGTATCAGTGATGCTGTTAATAACTTCTGTATGTATAAGGTCAGAAGGATTTTTTAAATTAGCTAAGGTCTCATCAAAAAGTCAGAGTTAGTTGCACCTCTCATTTCAAAATCAGATATATATTCAGGTCAATAACTCTAATTTCATGATTTTCTTCTTTGTTTTGTGGACATGAATGAGTAGTGATAAATATGTTCTCCCATGGTAAAGACTATCTAAAAGATATTAGCTATGATGAAATAAATATACTATGCTAATTATTTTATTGCTTAATATATCTTTGGAGATAAAGTTTAAAGTGTATACTTAATTTTACATTCATTTATATATTTGGAAAATGGAATGCATCAATTAGAAAAAATACTTAATATGTTATCTTGTTTTCTTCATAGTCATCCCTCCATGCTGTATATGCAAAGTATGCCTTATGTTTTTTTTTTAAACTGCATTGAACTGAAAGAGGACAAATACATAGCCTACTATAAGATTTGTTATAGTAATATCCAAATTACAAGGAGGAAGCCAAGTCTTAATTAAATTGATTCTTATACTATGTCTACACTCAGCTAATTTAACTGGGACATGACCAAATTTTTCTGTTTGGCAGTCTGCTTTTTTGGCACAAACCCAACCAGTGGTTATTCTTAGTGATCATATAGACAGGCTTTATTGCACCAAACTCATATGTGTTAAGGTACCATATTGTTTTTCTTATTTATATTTTAAGTTATTGGGGCAGCTAGGTGGTACAGTGAGTAGGGCACCAGCCTTGGAGTCAGGAGGACCTGAGTTCCAATCTGGCCTCAGACACTTGACACACTTACTAGCTGCATGACCTTGGGCAAGTCATTTAACTCCAATTGCCCTGCCTTCCCCTCTCCAAAAATATTTTAAGTTATTGCTATATTGAAACAGTATAATTTATTGACTTTCCTCAACAATTTTCTTTTGTTTACCTTGAAATGAGTACAGCTTTTTAAAGGCTCTGATAGTCTTTGCTTTACTAATAGCTATGTTAAATTAACCATTATACTGATTTTGTGGTAATGTAGATAGAAAAATAGACTGCCAAATCAGAACATTTGGTTGTAATTGAGTCATATTAGATATAGTCTAAGTTACATTAATACTTGACTTATTCCTTGTGACCTGGTTGTTGCTATTTAAAAAAAAACACAACTTGGTAACAATTTTTTCCTCTTAAAATTCATTTCAGATACTAAAGAAAACATAACTTTGCATATGCAACACTTGGAGGACTATGGAAAATACATTGTTAATGCATTTGCAGATTGACTTTAAGCCATCCCATATTTTGTGACCATGTCGGAGTAAAAAGTAGGCGACAGATTTTGAATTTTTTATTTATTTAAAATTTTCAGACCCACAATGCCTGGCATCTCAAAAATGACATCAAAGATATTGGCAAGGGGAAAGGAAGTGGTTTGGTCATGTGATGAGAATAAAGGATAGTAGATGGAAAACTATACTGCTATACTAACACCACTAAATGTTTCTTTTAAATAAAGGCTAGAGAAAGACTCAACATTTTAGGTAGGTTTTCTGTGGAGGATTCTGGAAAGACTTTAATAAAAACCACCAAGGGTGAGATAGTTTAGATGGCCTGTGAACTGCACAAGTAGAAGGAATGTTGCCATAGATGAGATCATGGGGCTGTGAAAAGACTTTCAAGGTGTAACCAACTGCATTGGTAACTAAAGTGGGACTTTCGTACTGTTTTAGAATGATAAATTAATTAAGTCTCTTTGATTAAGCCTTACTAGGTGCAAAGCCCCATGCCCAAACCCTTAAATACTAGGTGCTAAGCCTATGTGGGCATGAAGCCCTCAGGGTCCTAAGGGGAGTTGCTAAGACCAGAGCAAATAGGAGGAGCCTAAGTTCTGGTTCTCAGATGACTTTTGATGAGGGATAAAGAGTGTATAAAATGAGAGAACAGAGCTATTTGCTTGGGGCTCTGAGCCACAGGAGGAGTGGTAGCATGACTCTGGGCCAGCCACTGTTATGAGCTCTCTGGCTCCTGAATTCAGATGTTGCTTTCTTGGTAACTATGAATTGTATTTGGTCTGTTCATAATGTATGTTTGTAATTGTTTGTATTTGCTCTGAATTTCAGGGTGATGCCTTTTTCCCCTGAACTAAGTGAATGATATTTGTATGTTGGACTGAAATAAGATTGTTAACCCCTTAACGTTGTTTTCCTTAGTAAAGCAGATCAAAAGAACCTGTGCTGGCAGCATTTTTGTTGTTGGGCTTGTGTTGGTCTTTCATCCCCACAACAGGTGCTAGCCAAATTGTTACAACACCAACACATACTGTTTTTTAGGACTCCTGTATCCTGGAACCTAGTCAAATTCATAGGGAAGGAAGAAGAGGACAATGAGAAGTATGTGGTGAAGAAAAAGAAGGAGGATGAGAAAGAGGATGAGGAGGAGGCTAAGCTAGGTAAGAGAAAGTGATCAAGTCCGGCACACATAGACGACCAGGGACAAAAATAAAGTGGGCAAATGACTCCAGGGATATGTTGATTGCAGATTTTGTTTTGGGTCAACATTCTCTGGATATTTTTAAGGATCTCATGATACTTGAATATGATAGAAATCATCATTTTTACGTAGTCTTTCTTTTAAAAATATAAGGACAAATTACAAAAATCTTAACACTCTATTGTCTATTTCTAATTAGACAAAACAGAAAGAAGCCAGGAGTAGCAATAAAGATTCTATAATGGAGTCTCATTTATCCTGCACTGTGGCAGATAGATGATCTTAATGATCATTAATTTAGATTTAGAAGGAAACCCAAAAGAAATCAGTCAAACCACTTCATTAAATATGGGGAAACTGATACCCAATTGGAGTCCAAGAAAGGTTAAGTGACTTGCCCAAAGTAATTCAGGGAATAAGCATCAGAAATCTGAATTCATATCAACTCATTACAGAGTCACTACCCTGTCCATTGCACCACACTGCCTCCTCAAGAATTAGCAGTACAATTAACACGTTTTCCAGACTACGTGGCATAGCGAAATGACCCTCAGACCAGGAGACAATAGATTTGAGCTACTTAGCCCTAGGTTTTTCTATTAGATTTGTGGTCATAAAGTTATCTTCTCTGAACCTCAGTTTCATAGAAGGAAAAACTGGGGTAAAATTAACTTTTCTACTTGTGTCAAAGGGTAGTTTGGGGGTTCCAGTTAGACAATATGTGTGACAATACTGGATAGGTTATAAAACAATGTTCTATAAGGTACATTATTTTTCAGATAAAAAAATCAAATGACAGTATTTCTAAATGCATTGTATATTTCCCCAGTATTTCAAAAGGGATTATCTTGAATAATTTTTCTTAATGACTTAGAAACATCATTGTGAAAATTAGTAATTATACTGTTCTGTTGTACAGTGATCATCACAAAGACTGCTGAGGTAGAAAAAAGAGTTTGCCCAAAATCTTAAAGGCCCCAGACTTTGTAAATTTTGTAGGTTCTTTTTGAGTTTTTTTTTTGTCTCCTTTGGCAGGCTATTATTATCTGTCCTTTCTCCCTGCATTCAGTGGACCTTCTTCTATAAACTTCTCATCTGCTTTGAATTAACTACTAAGGAATACAAAATCTGATGAATAAGCATTTAACAATTTGGTTTAAAATTACAGGATGCATATTATCATGTTTAGAGCTAATTTTGGATACTTAAAGTGTCTCTACTCATTGTTATTTGAAATTAAGTGATTGTATTTATGCTATATTTACAGAAAGTGAAAATAAAGTAGATTTATCAATCACTTTATGTAGGTCATATATACCTTGGAAAGAGTTAATTCAGGCCAGAGAATACATAAAGAAAAAAAAAAGTCAAACTGAATGAAGTCACTGGTTGATATTGATCAAATCAGATAAAATTCATGCCCCCAATTATATTGAGCTGCATAGACAGAACCTTACTTTTATATCTTGTTTCCAAAGTTATGGCTTATAGAGAAAAAAAAACAAAATGAGAACACTTATAGGACTTTATTCCCGCTATATCTGGATTGATTTTTTATTCCCAGCTAACATTCTATTTATAGTCCAGTGAAATTATTCAGTGTCAGTGGTCTGCTTTTTCAGATCAGCTTTCTTTTCTAGTTTAGAAATGGTTTAGCAGTTCGGGATGCTATTTTCTTGTTCACCATCTACGCTACATGTGGCATGTGGCCTAATATACTGACTGCTCATGTTATATTTCAAAAGCCAAATTAGAATTAGGCATGAAGCCATAACAGAGGCTCCCATGCCCTGATTTGGCTTCAGTTACCAAGGTTTAAATTTGCCTGAGTAATGCCAGTCCTGCCCATTTGAGCTGTTTCTTAGATTTCATTCTGCTTCTCTGTGCTTCTATGGAATTACAAAAATGTTCTTAATCTTTCAAACCCATAGGGGAAATGTGGCAAATAGTAATCTTTGAAAAAGATGGTCTGTCATCAAGTACATGGAAGCACCAAACTATATGATAAATATATTTTAATATTCTCATTTCTAAATCTGATTTACATTTGACAGTACAATCATTTCTATCACTATCCCCTTAAATGATAAGAACAAATACATAACTGAGACACTTTGTAAAGGCCTGAGTAATTTTTTTTCTTTTAAATTTAAATTTATTTATTTAACATATTTAGTTTTCAGCATTGATTTTCACAAGAGTTTGAATTACATATTTTCTCCCCATTTCTACCCTCCCCCCCACTCCAAGATGGCATGTATTCTTGTTGCCCTGTTCCCCAGTAAGCTGTCCCCTCTATCACCCCACTCCCATCCCATCCCCTTTTCCCTTCCTTTCTTGTAGGGCAAGGTAAATTTCTACGCCCCATTGCCTGTGTATCTTATTTTCTAGTTGCATGCAAAAACATTTTTTTTGTTTTTGAACATCTGTTTTTAAAACTTTGAGTTCCAAATTCTCTCCCCTCTTCCATTCTCACCCACCCTCCCTAAGAAGTCAAGCAATTCAACCTAGGCCACATGTGTATCATTATGAATAACCCTTCCACAATACTCATGTTGTGAAAGACTAACTATATTTTACTCCTTCCCAACCCATCCCCCTTTATTGAATTTTCTCCCTTCACCCTGTCCCCTTTCCAAAGTGTTTGTTTTTGATTACCTCCACCCCCATCTGCCCTCCCCTCCATCATCACCTCCTTTTTTTATCTTCCTCCCTCTTCTTTACTGTGGGGTAAGATACCCAATTGGGTATGTATGGCCAAATCTGATGAGAGCAAGATTCACTCTTTCCTCCGTCACCTGCCCTCTCCCCTCCCACAGAACTGCTTCCTCTTGCCACCTTTATGTGAGATAATCCACCCCATTCTATCTCTCCCCATCTCTCTCTCTCTCAGTATGTTGCTCTCTCATCCCTTAATTTAATTTTATTTCTTTTAGATATCTTCCCTTCATCTTCAACTCACCCTGTGTCTGCTCTCTCTCTCTCTTTTATATATATACATATATATATATATATAGATAGATATATACACACATATATATATACACACACATAGATATATACATATATACATATTCACTTATATATATATACATAAACATATATATATATATATATATATATATATATATATGTATGCATATTCCCTTCAGCTACCCTAATACTGAGGTCTCAAGCATCATACATGTCATCTTTCCATGTAGGAATGTAAACAAAACAGTTCAACTTTTGTAAGTCCCTTGCAATTTCTGTTTCTTGATTACCTTTTCATGCTTCTCTTGATTCTTGTGTTTGAAAGTCAAATTTTCTATTCAGTTCTGGTCTTTTCATTGAGAAAGCTTGAAAGTCCTCTATTTTATTGAAAATCCATATTTTGCCTTGGAGCATGATACTCAGTTTTTCTGGGTAGGTGATTCCAGGTTTTAATCCTAGCTCCATTGACCTCCGGAATATCGTATTCCAAGCCCTTCGATCTCTTAATGTAGAAGCTGCCAGATCTTGGGTTATTCTGATTGGGTTTCCACAATGCTCAAATTATTTCTTTCTGGCTGCTTGCAGTATTTTCTCCTTGATCTGGGAGCTCTGCAATTTGGCAACAATATGCCTAGGAGATTTCTTTTTGGGATCTATTTGAGGAGGCGATCGATGGATTCTTTCAATTTCTATTTTGCCCTGTGGCTCTAGAATATCAGGGCAGTTCTCCTTGATAATTTCATGAAAGATGATATCTAGGGTCTTTTTTTGATCATGGCTTTCAGGTAGTCCAATAATTTTTAAATTATCTCTCCTGGATCTATTTTCCCAGGAAAAACCCAGTGGTTTTTCCAAAGGGATATTTCACATTGTCTTCCATTTCTTCATTCCTTTGGTTATGTTTCATAATATCTTGATTTCTCATAAAGTCACTAGCTTCCACTTGCTCCAATCTAATATTTAAAGTAGTATTTTCTTCAGTGGTCATTTGGACATCCTTTTCCATTTGGTTAATTCTGCCCTTCAAGGCATTCTTCTCCTCATTGGCTTTTTGGAGCTCTTTTGCCATTTGAGTTAGTCTATTTTTAAAGGTGTTGTTTTCTTCAGTGTATTTTTCATTACTTTTTGGGGTCTCCTTTAGCAAGTCATTGACTTGTTTTTCATGGTTTTCTCTCATCCTTCTCATTTCTCTTCCCAATTTTTCCTCTACTTCTCTAACTTGCTTTTCCAAATCCTTTTTGAGCTCTTCCATGACCTGTGACCAGTTCCTGTTTTTCTTGGAGGTTTCTGTTGTAGGCTCTTTGACTTTGTTAACTTCTTCTGTCTGTATGTTTTGGTCTTCTTTGTCACCAACGAAAGAATCCAAAGTCTGAGACTGAATCTGGGTGTGTTTTCACTGCCCGGCCATATTCCCAACCAACTGACTTGACCCTTGAGTTTTTCAGTGGGGTATGACTGCTTGTAGACTAAAGAGTTCTATGTTCCACGTTTGTGGGGGAGGTGCCAGCTCTGCCACAGGAGCACTCTTCCTTCCCCCAGAACCCCCAACCTGGACTGGGCTTAGATCTACAGCAAGCTGTGCCCAGCTGCTCTGATCCACCACTTTATTCCTCCCACCAGGTGGGCCTGGGGCCAGAAGCAACAGCAGCTGTAGCTGCCCCACCTCCGCTGCCCCTGGGGCTGGAAGCTGAACCCGGGAACTCCTTCCACTCCCGCAGCTTTTCCCACTAACGTTCTCTGTTGTCTTTGGTGTTTGTGGGTTGAGAAGTCTGGTAACTGCCACTGCTAACTGATTCAGGGCGCTAGGGCCCACTCTGCCCAGCTCCTGGTCTGGTTGGTCCGCGCTGCTCACACTGGGCTCTGCTCTGCTCCGCTCTCAGCTCCCAGCTCCGTGTGGGATAGACCTCACCCAGAGACCATCCAGCATGCCCTGCTTCCCTCTGCTGTTTTGTGGGTTCTGCAGTTCTAGAATTGGTTCAGAGCCATTTTTTATAGGTTTTTGGAGGAACTCGGCAGGGATCTCATGCTGGTCCCTGCTTTCCAGCCACCATCTTGGCTCTGCCCCCCGGCCTGAGTAATTTTATATGAATTATCAGAAGATTCTAACATATATATCTTGAATACTTTCGGGAAAATTGCAGACCTGGCAAAAACCACACCTCCCCCAATAAAATTGGCTACATTTTAATGGACAAGGAATGAATATTTATCATTGTGGGAACCACTTACATGTTATACCTTTGGCCTATGTGTGACATTCTATGGGTACTTTAATGGGGTTCTGTAATTATTTAAGCTGGTAGGTTCAATTTATGCATAGCCTTCCTTAACCTGCAGAAAAGGGTGTCCATATATTATGAAGGTGTCGGTATATTAATTATCCAACAATGGACTAATATTTGAGCTGCCCAACAGGTTTCTCTATTCTAAAGCCACCAGGCAGTAGTCTCATCCATGTCTCTCCAACATGCATTGTGACAGCCTCCCAAACCAGAGAGCCAGGTGGTTCTGGGCAAGTTAAAATTCACGTTGACCAGGGTTTTTTTGTTTTTTTTTTTTTTTATTTAGACTATAGAATGATATGAAATATGTCTTCAAATTATGGCTTTGCCAACATCTTGTATCAGTAATTCCACCTCTCTGTTAAAAATATCTTGCCCCCACCTTCTTTCCCAATGCATAGATAAATATAGTAAAGTAACATAATTTATTAGACAAAGCAAAAATGAAAGCACTGTAGGTTTAGAAATAGAAGGGATGTGTGAGGTCATCTAGACCCATTCCCTCATTTTCTCATTGAGAAATTGAATTTAGGAAGTGTTAAGTGATTTGCCCAAAATAATACATATAATAGGTGGGAGAAGCAAGATTTGAACCTAAATCCTCTTATTCCAAATCTAGCATTCTTTCTACTAGGTAATGCTAGGCTCTCCCACATGCAGTCTTCTGCTTAGTAATTTTATCCTTCCTATACTCCCTACTCTAGGGTGAATCCAGGGGAATTTCTGTATGAAACAACTCATACATCATGGAAAAGAAGTAAGTTGGGGAAGTGTTGGAAGTAAGAACTTAGAACATAAAAGGGTCTTAAAAGACAGGGAGAGATTAGACTCTTAGCTCATGGTTCATAAACCAATAGAATTTCAAAAATTAGGACATTTCCAGCCCTTTGGAACTTCTCTCATTCTGGTTTCTACTACTCTGCATCTAGTCATTTTCAAAACACTGATCATCAATCTCAGTACTACTAGTAGAGGTCAACAGAGATCAATTTGATATAAGTTACACATGTGAAATTAAAATTTCCATATTAGTCATGTTGTGAAAGAAAACACCGGCCAAAAAACAGAGAGATTGAGAGAGAGAGAGAGAGAGAGAGAGAGAGTGAGTGTGTTTTAAAAAAAGTATGTTTCAATCTGCATTCAGACTTCATCAGGTCTTTCTCTGGAAAAGGATATCATTTTTAATCATAAGTCCTTTGGAATTTTCTTGGATCATTGTATTGCTGAGAATAGCTAAGTCACTTACAGTTAGTCATCATACAATACTGCTGGTGCTGTGTACAATATTCTCCTTATTCTGATCATTTCAATTTGCATCAGTTCATGTAAGTCTGTCCAGGATTTTCTGAGAGTATTCTGTGAGTCTTATATTTCAAAGTCATTTTTTTCTATTCAGCACTGATCTTTTTATCAGCAATGTTTGAAAGTCCTCTATTTCACTAAATATCATTTTTTTTCCTGAAGAATTATATTCATTTCTGCTGGATGAGTTATTCTTGGTTGTAGTACTAGCCCTTTTGCTTTCTGCAATATCACATAACAAGGCCTCTGCTCTTTTATCATGGTAGCTGCTAAATCTTGTGTGAGTCTCATTGTATCTCCACAGTATTTGAATGTTTACTTTCTTGCTGCTTAATGTATTTTGTCTTTTATGTAGGAGCTCTGGAATTTGACTATAATATTCCTTGGAGTTTTCATCTGGGAATTTCTTTCAGGAGGTGATTGATGAATTCTTTAAATTTCTATTTTATCTTTTGGTTCAAGAATATCAGCGTAGATGTCCTTGATAAGTTCTTGAAATATGATTTCTAAGTTATTCCTTTGATCATGGTTTTCAGGCAGTCCAATGGACCCAGCTGGCCAGTTCTACTTGAGTAACTCAACTCCTCTCCTCCTCTTTCCACCCCTCCCCTATTCTCTCTCCCCACCCCATTCTCTTCCTTTCATCACTTCTCCTCTTCTCTCAGGTATCATACCCTACCTGAGGGTATTCTGCCCAAAGCAAGATAAATTTTGATGGCTGAAACCTACCTATTTACCTTGGAATTTACTGGCTAAATTTCTTTCTCAAAGACCATGCCTTAGCCCAGTTTAACTTTGGATCCCACTGATTGGACAACAATAGGTCCTCCCCAAGCACCACTTAATGGTTACTTTTTGGACCCTCCTAGCTCAGAGGGAATGTAAATAATTGTTTCTCTTTTGTCCAGCAAGCCTTAGGGTCTTCCCCTCCCAGATTGATATCTTGTCTTTTGTTAAAGTGGCTATCACTTGACTCACTTCTTCAACAGGCCTATTCACTGAATGGGCATTATCTCACTCACAACTTAAAAAGGCCAAGGTCTCTCACTGCATCCTGGGCCATCTCCAGTCTTCCCGATCTATATCTGGCCACTGGATCCAGATGACTCTGGAGGAGAAAGTGAGGCTGATGACTTTGCACAGCCCTCCCTCACTCAAATCCAATTCAGTGCAAGTCATATCATCTCTCTGATACCATGGTCTCCTTCTTCTTGATTTATTTTCCAGGACATTTGTTTTTTCAATGAGATATTTCATGTTTTCTTATATTTTCTTTCTTTTGATTTTATTTTATTTTTTCTTGAAGTCTCATGGAGCCATTAGCTTCCTAATTGTCCAATTCTACTTTTTATGAGTTATTTTCTTCAGCAAGTTTTTGTACCTCTTTTTACATTCTGCCCATTCTGTTTTGTAAGGGTTTTCTTTTTTGGGGTTTTTTGGGGTTTTTTGGTGAGTCAATTAGGGTTAAGGGACTTGCCCAGGGTCACACAAATAGTAAGTGTCAAGTGTCTGCTCTGAGGCCTGATTTAAACTCTGGTCCTCCTGACTTCAGTTCCAGTGCTCTATTTACTGTGCCACCTAACTGTTCCCATAAGCTTTTATTTTCTTCAGAATTCCTTGGTGCCTCTTTTTATCAAGTTATTAATTGTCTTTTCATAATTTTCTTCCTTTGCTTTCATTTCTTTACCTATTTTTTCCTTTATTACTCTTGATGTTGAAAATCATTTTAGCTCTTCCAGGAATTCTTCTTTGGTTAACATTTTTTCTTTGAGGCTTTGCTTGTAGCTGATTTTTCTTCATTGTCTTCTGAGTTTGTCTTAATCTTCTCTGTCATAATAGTAGCTTTTTGTGATCAAGTTCTTTTTTGTATTCATTTGTTTCCCTTTCCCCATAGCCTCATTTTTTTTATTTGGAACTTTATGTTAATATTGGACTCTATTCCTGGTTTTGGAATGGAGTGCTGCCTCAAGCTTCAGATTTTTTGTCCCTGCTATTTTCAATGCTAGTTCTTGGTGTTTGGGAATTTAGAGTGCTTCCAAGGTGGTGATATCATCCCTGGCCTGAAAGCTTCCAAAGCTACTTCTACTTCCAGCTCCACCACCCAGGCCCAATACTGGTTTTTTATCCACATGAGTTCCAAGCCAACCTTTCCACCCATATCATAGATCTCTTTCCAAACTCCTATTTTTTCTTGGCCTGGAAAATTTCTCACTCCAACTTTTTATTAGCTCTGCCACTCCAGAATTTGATTTAAGGCATTATTTTAATGTTGTTTGGAGGGGAATGTTGGAAGAGCTTGGCTGAGTACTTCTGTACTCTATCTTGATTCTACCTCTGAAAGTCCAATTTGCTGGATCTTAGTAGCAGATTATGAAGCTCATGTCAGGGAGCAGAATCATTTTTGGGACAAGATTAATATTGACGATATGAATCATGTATTAGAAGATCTTTAACTCATTGTTGACAAAAATTTATATCTATCCTGTGCCACTGGATGAGATGGTGACTGTTCAGTGGTCAAAAAATAGATTTTTCAGCAGGAAAGTCTATATAGAGATGATAAGTGGGTTTGCTTTTAATGGTGAAAAACTCTTAATCTAACTCAGCTTGTTGGGGTGGGAAGGACATTTGAGAACTTTATGGTACATAAGGAAACTAAGAAAATTGCCTACAGCCTATTACATGAATCAGTAACACCAGTCTATTCTAGACCTGAAGAGGATGAGTCAAAAATACAGGGTCTGGCAAATGATATTGAAAAAGAGAATCCTCTGAGCTTCCGAGCAATCAGAAGAAGAGTTAAAAGATCAGGATTTCACAAAAGAAGAGTTTGGGGCATAGGAGATCAATCTCAACAAACCTAGCAAATTAGTGATTTAGAAGTTTTTATATTTTAGTGTTAAAGTTCTATGTGTGTGTGATCAGATACAGAGGTGTTACAAGACGTGCAGAGTCGTTATTTTGCCTCTTGGCCACCGTATGCTAAAATGGATGTTCAACAGTGATCGTTTACTTTGGAAGGTAATGTCTTGTTCTCTGACATACTGTAAAATACTACAAAACTGGAGATAGACAACAAGGTGGAATGAAAAGAAGGGGAAGAGGTTCAGTGAAAGAAAAAATGTCCAAATCAACCTTGTTATAATTGGAATCAAACATTCTTTTGAATTCAAAAATAAATGTTTATAAAAATCTCAAAATAGATTTTTTTAATCAACCATTTCATTCCAGGCTTAAACATCAAAGAGGTACTCCAGCATGAGATTATTTAACATAGGTTATACACATTTCTGTAAATTCACCCATTAGGATATTTTTGTATGAAAAAATTTTTGTAATGAAAAAATTTTTATTTTTGTAATGAAAAAAATATTTCAAGAATTTCATTATTTAACTGGGATATGAAATTAAATTGTAATAGCAATAGAAAGTCTCAATTTTCCCATCTCTAAAAATAAGATAATTGGACTAGTTGGTCTCTAAGGTTCCTTCAAGCTTTAACATTTTGTGATTCCTTGTTGACTGGAATTAAATCCAGAGTAGTAGTTCCTTTTCTTACTTTCTTTACTTTTTGACAGAGAAAAAAAAAAACAACCATGGAACCTATTATAACTGGCACAGAGACAGTTGAGAAAATAGTAGAGCACTGAGAAGATGTAATCAAGGGTACAGGTATCATTGATTTTGCGGTATAACATCATTGCTACCAAATCCTTTGGTATACAATGTGAGGCAAGACAGACAGTCCACTATATAAGGGAAACAAAGAAAGAAAAGGAAAGGAAAAGGCTTCTAATCACACTTCCAATCAGAGGAGAAGACTTCTCTGCATCTCTGCCTATGGAGAAGTTAAGGAACCACTATGTTCCCTACTGTTTTACTCTCCAAAAGGGAAAAGAGCCAGAACAGGGAGAGCAGAGCAATTACCCACCTCTTCCTGAACAAAACCAAACAAATAAAACATGTACTATCTTGCTCAGATAAAGAGAAGAGAAAAAAAAGACAAGAGAAAGACCCCAGAAGGCCTCATGTGATCATTACTCTTGCTAGAATCAGAGTGTGCTCCTTCAGCATCTCTTCCAAAGGTAAGACATTGTATTTAATCTTGCATACTCTGAACCCTTCTAGGTCTGAAGTTTAGTGTAGCTTTCCCTCTTTTCAGGGAAGTTTTGAATCAAGGAAATTTAAATGCTCTAACCAGTTCACAAAACTCATTGGGGACCACAGTCTGAAATCAAGAAGATCGTTCCCTATTCATAAAAGAAAGCTAAATCCCCTAATCTGTGACTCTTCAAGACCACTCTTTCCTGTGGTGTCACGCTTAGCTAAAAGTAAGTGGTCAAGAGAGGAGCTTATTCTACTCATGTGGCGTTTCCATACAGCTAGAAGCTAATTTGGTCAGTTGTTAACTGCCAAGAATGGCAACTTCAGGATATTCTGCTAAAGAACTACCACAGCAAATTACCTGTTTTCCAGGGTCCCTGGTTGCATGGTAATGCTAACAATTGTGTGGTTATACCAATTCTGCTGATGGTTACATACATTTTCAGAGCTGTATAAGTGGCAGTTCTACCTTAATTGCTTCCAACCAATTCGACACTGCCCCTCCCCTCTCCACCTGTATTGTATAGCCCTTTGCACTCTCCTACACCTCTGTGGTCAAATTAAGTGTTTTCCTCTCCTTTTATGTATATTCCTTAAAGTCAAAGACTATATCTTGTTTACTTTGTATCCGCCAAGTATCTTGTATAGGCTAGTTTCTTGACTCCATAGAGTATAAATCCCTTAAAGGTAATGACTGCTTCACTTTTTTTTTGATCGCTTCACTTTCATCATTGTCACCTCAATGTTATAATGTTAATGGTATGGTGTAAGATGTTTCCCACCCATTAGTAGGCCTCATGTGGAGGCCACTAGGGGAAGCTTGCTTGAAGGAAGCCTTCCAAACTTTTTGGTTCTAAGTTAATTAGGCAATGAGTCAGGTTGTGATGCCTTCTGAGCCTATTACCCAAAAGAGTATATATTGTGAGAGGTGAGCTTTTGCTTTGTGGGCTCACTCATTGCAAGGGTGTTTGTGTGATTTCGCCAGATGAGACTCTGGGTAGCCATTAAGGAGCCCCACCGCTCCTCGCTTTGAAAACCCAGATGTTGGTGCTTCTCTCTCTGGTAACTGTATGTATCTCTGTGGACAGACAGAAGCCTGCCTGTTGATTTGTGCTATTTTTCCTGTTTGTAATTTCTGTTTCTATTTGCTCTGAAGTTCGGGGTACTGATTTTTTTTCCTTGAACTAAGTGAAATATATATGTTTAATTAAAGACAGATTGTCGACCCCTGAAACAGCTGTCTTTCCTCAGTAAAGCAGATCTAAGAACCTGTACTAGTAGCCATCTTGGGTAGGCCATTGTGGTTGTCATTGAAAATGTTACCACAATGCCTAGCACATATGACGTACTTAATTAATTTTTGCTGAATGGAATTGGGTACTAAAGTGTTCTTTATGATTTAACTCTTTTTAAAAATTTATTTATTTTTAGTTTACAACACTTAATTCCACAAGCTTTTTGAGTTTTATATTTTCTCCCCCTCCCTCCCTTCTCCCCTCCCCAAGAAGGTGTGCAATCTAATATAAGCTCTACAAAACATTCACATTAACTGTATTTTCACATTAGTCGTGTTTCAAAGAATTATAACCAATGGAAAGAACCACAAGAAAGAAGAAACAAAACAAAACAAAAAAGAGGGAGAGCAAATAGTATGCTTCAATATTCTTTCAGTCTCCATAATTCTTTCTCTAGATGTGGAAAGCATTTTCCATCATGACTCTTTTGGAGTTGTCTTAGAACCTTGCTTTGTTGAGAAAAGGTCAGTCTATCAAATTTGGTCATCACCCAATGTGGCTGTTACTGTGTACAATGATCTCCTGGTTCTGCTCCCCTTACTCAGCATCAGTTCATATAAGTCTTTCCAGATTTTTCTGAAGTACACTTGTTTATCGTTTCTCATAGCACAATAGTATTCCATTACATTCAAAAACTACGAATTGTTTATTCATTCTCCTATTGATGTGCGTCCCCTCATTTTCGATCTTTGCCAACACAAAAAGAGCTACTATAAAGATTTTCGTATATGTGGGTCCTTCTCCAATATGTATGATCTCTTTGGGATACAGCCCCAGAAGTGATATTGATAAGTCAAAGTTATGCAGATTTTTATATCCCTTTGGGCATAGTTCCAAATTGTTCTCCAAAATGGCTGGATGAGTTCACAACTCCACCAACAATGCATTAGTGTTCCAATTTTCCCACATTTTCTCCGGCATTTATAGTTTTCCTATTTTGTCCTGTTAGCCAATCTGACTGGTGAGATGTGGTACCTAAGAGTCATTTTAATTTGCATTTCTCTAATCAAATGACTATAGATAGCTTCAATTTCTTCCTCTGAAAACTGCCTGTTCATATCCTTTGACCATTTATCAATTGGGAATTGAATTGTATTCTTATAAATTTGACTCAGTTCTCATGATTTAACTCCTCTAAGAATTCTTTTTTTTGGAGGGAGGGAAAGGCAAGGCAATTGGGGTTAAGTGACTTGCCCAAGATCATACAGCTAGTAAGTGTGTTAAGTGTCTGAAGCTGGATTTGAACTCAGGTCCTCCTGACTCCAGGGCCGGTGCTGTACTCACTGCACCACCTAGATGCCCCACTTCTAAGAATTCTTATTGAGTTCATGTCCAATCTGTGTTTTTTCTTTGAGGCTTTGCTTGTAGAAATTTTGAAGTGATTGTTATCACATGGGTTTGTGCCTTCAGCTTTCTTGTGAGGACAGTAGATCTTTTTAGTTGGATTCTTTGTCCATTCTTCCAGCCTGCTTCTTAACTTAAGACTTTGGGGCTTTGCTCACTTCTGAGAACTGGAGAGTGGAAGACTAGCCAGAGCTTCTGACGTTTTATGACCTTCTGCTGTTATTATAGGTCAATCTGGAGACACGCAAGTTTTTGGTTCTTCCAAAGTATTTTGATTCAGAAGTTTTGTTCCTGTCCTTCTGGTACAAGCTCTACAAGTTCCTAATTCAGATATGGGATGGGTCTGTTTGATTATACATCGTTGAGTTTCAGTAGATTGCTGCTGATCTCAATCACTGTTAGCCTGCAGGATTTGCAGTTCAAATCAGCTGAACTGCTTGACTCCCCTTTGTTGTTGGTTTCCTGCCCTGGTTACTCCACTGTAGGCTCATGTGAGGGGCTAAGGGTTAGAACCAAGTCCACCTTCTTTTCTTGGGCCCAAGACCACAAGCAACGTTTTTGTTACTTTTTCCTTATTCCATACACAGGTAGGGCCTCTCTTATCATTATTCCTCTCCTTTCAGGAATCATGACCTAGAAGTGGATAATAGGCAACATAATTAGCAGCTGGCACCCACTCCTGCTCTCAGCATTGGTTCAGTGGGCCTCAGGTATTGCTTCCTGTTCCAATGCTTCCAGCTATGGTGTTCAGTCTTATCTCCCTTCCTGTCTCTAGATAGTTGAATGATCCTACTTTTGCTCCCTAGAGCTATTGTCACTACTCCCAATGCCTCTGTTTCTGCTGCACTGTGATCCTGGCCATCCTCTGTCCCAGTATATGCAGACCTCTCTGACTAGCTTCTTAAGCTGAACTGGGATGAAAAAAAATGGTTCAGTGTGACTTTTTCTTGGCTTTCCTGATCAGAATTCAATATAAGTCACCTTCTAGGTTGTTGTGTAGGAGGTGTGTTGGGTAAGCTGGGCAAAAATGCTGACTCTCACCACCCCCATCTTGTCTCTGCCCCTTGGGTTCTTTATATTTTAATTGGGTTTTTCATGGTTTCTATCTTGTAGAATGTTTGCCAACAGATTTTCATGTTTTTGCAGTGTTATTCATATAATGGTCTTTATAGACACCTGCACACACAGCAATAAAAATCATTTTTCAACAAAAGTGTTAGAAACCTGTCTGCTGATGGTCATGTACCTCTTTTTATTTTTCCATTAGTATTTCCTCCTTGAAATGATAAATTCCCTTCTACCTGGCTGCCAATGTTTAATCCAGCAGTGAAGATTTATTTGTAATGACATTTAAACCTTTGCCATATTAATTTAATTTGTTTTGCTAAGGGGATAAAATATTTGTGCTTTTTACAATGTGTCCTCTTCCCATCAATCCTGTGTTCCTCTTGAGCTTGAGTTCACTTTGTTGACACCAGGTGTATTTCAATCACTGAAATCCTGCAGTTACAATTCACTGTGCTGACTGAATTGAATCATAGAAAGAACTCCACACAGAAATGAGGATAGCTGATGGTAACTTCAATAATAGGTAAGACAGTTCAAGATTCTGAAAAATGGGAACCCTGCAATGATTTCAATTAATAATTTGTTATAAGATGCAATGTTATTTATCTCCTTAGTAGTCAGAGAAGGGAATGGATGATATGTCAGATCACTAATGCTTCAAATTATAGCTCTAGTGTTAAATATTCAAGACTAAAGGAGGAAATTAATAAGAGGAAATCAATCAGCACAGAATTCTGATTCCCAAACACTTAACTAGCAAGAAGCTATTCATCAACAGGCTTCATTGACCCATGACAGATAATAGACAACTTTAAAGCCACGCTCTAGTGTTTTGTAGTTTTTCCTAGAGGCAATAGTAAACCATTGAGGATTTCAAGTAGGAGTTTGATGGCCAAACATGTATTTTAGGAATATTAAGTTGTCATCTAGATGGAAGATGGATTGGGGAAGGGAAAAACTACAAGGAAGCAATTGCAATAGTCTAAATAAGTAGTGGTGATGGCTTTTCCTTTGTTTGGTTGGTTATTGTCCTTCACTTTCAAAGAGGAACAAAATGACATCACTATGTTAGAGCCAAGTTACAGTGTGTCTGACTGGCTGATCAGACCAATATATGCAAAATTGAATATAATACTTCAGGGGAAAAATGGATTTTCAATGAAATAGAAGACTTTCAAGCATTCTTGATGAAAAGACCAGAGCTGAATAGAAAATTTGACTTTCAAATACAAGAATCAGGAGAAGCAAGAAAAGGTAAACAGGAAAGATAAATCATAAGGGACTTATTAAAGCTGAACTGTTTACATTCCTACATGAGAAAGGTCGTGAGACCTTTCTCAGTATTAGAGTAGTTGAAGGGAATATACATATATATAGACAGAGTATTATTCATAGAGTCATCAATATATATTTTGAAGTTCCCAAATATGATGTTAAAGGTTGAGGTGATTATTAAGGTTGTGAGCTACCGATCCAGGAGGAAAAATGATCTGGAGAATGGTAGATGACTCCAAGAAGGAAATGGACTAATGACAAAGAATAATGAAGTGTACCTCAAAGGGAGAGAAGTTGCTTTTGGATGGCGGTGAAAGAGTAGTGTGGAAATGAGAATTGAGGAGTATGTCTTATCCTCCTTTTAGCCCAATGCTTCCTTGAATCTGAAAGAAGGACAGTACTGGAAAGGGTGGCCAAAGGTTACATTGCTCCTGGGGAAATCCAGGTTTCTAATCATCTCAGAAGATGAAGAGATATATGATGATGAGGGATTTAATAGCAATAGAGCAGAGATTACAGAGGGTACAATGAAGGATAGAAGAAGATATATGTAGTAGGGTAGAACTGAAATGGATAGAGATGAGATATAAGAAAAGGAAGTAAAAGTGTTTTCATGTCACCAGAGAGTGACTAAAATATGAGAATAAGGGGTGAAATTAGGAATTTGCCTGCCATAATTGGCAGTTGATAGAAGGCACTTATACACTATGATTCTGTGATAATTGAGCATAGAATAATTAAATGCCTTCCGTAGGGGCAGTATCTCTTATAATTCTGGGAACCCAAGGACTCTCTACTCAGCCACCACTCTAGTTCAAACCTTCATCACCTACCACCCAGAGTATTAACCAACAGCTTTCTAATCAGTTTCTTCACTTTCAACGTAGTCATTTTGTAAATTGAATAAGTAAATTTAAAGTAATGTGGGATGGCAGAGAGCACTCAAAGCTGGTGGGATCAGGAAAAGTTTTATAGAGCCCATGGCATTTGAGAGGAGTCTTGAAGGAAGACAAAATTTCTGAGAAAAAATGAGAAGGAAATATAGTGTTAGAAACCACATTGTAAGGGGTTGAGAAGTAAGGCATAGGTACACTTCAGAACATCTATAATACAATGTCCCCACCCACACAATTTGGCACCTTCTAGTTCATTTCTCCCAGTGATTTGTTACTAGCAAGAAACTTGAAAGAACAAGGTTAACTAATCTCAAAGAATAAATGGATTTATCTTAGGTCAAAAAACAACAATGGAGATCATCACAGAGAATGATATGAAATAATAATACTTTTACCTTGACATCCCAACGTATTGCCTGCATAGGATTCCAAGGGGATCATTCAGGGGTATTTATTCTTATTGCCACTCCCATCAGAAGCCTTTTTTAAAAACTATTTATACTGGGCTTAACTATAGCATTTCTTATTTTTGCATGCACACTGTCTAGGTATGCACATAGCAATTAATATATTTTGTGTTTCATTGCTATAATAAATTAATTATGTATAAAATTTCAAATCACTTATATTATTAACCTTTCCAAATAAGTTTGTTTGTATTTTGTATTTCTATTTGTATTTTATTGGGATATTGGGAAGGAGTATTTGTGTTTTAACAGGGGGATTTTTTTAAATCCAAAAGAATTATTAAAGTAGAAATTTCAAGCTAAAGAAGCATATATTTTGTGGTGTCAGATTTTTCAGTATCTCTCACAACACACTGTTTAGAAGTATCCTACCAAAAAGAAGAGATAATTTCAAAGAGACAATTGTAGAACAACAGACAATTTCAACTACAATTCTTCCACTTCAACATCTGATTATAGTTTCCTTTATATTTTGTGATGGAATTACATAAGATGACTTCTTCTCTCCTCCTTGAAAACTCCTACCTTTAAGGCAGGATTCTGAACCTGCCTACCTAACATTTTTTAATACCTTTTGGGAATTAAATTCAAATATAAATTGTTATCTGATATTTTATAATTCATACCTTATGTGTAATTTAATGTATATCATTTCAAGCATTTATTTTTTAAATATTGCTTTAATTATATTTTCATTTAATTTTTCAACATTTACTTCTATAAAAGTTTGAGTTCTAAATTTTTTCTTCCTCCCTGCCACACCCCTTTCCTAAGATGGCAATCAATCTGATATAGGCTATATATGTATAATCATATTAAAAAAATTTCCCTATATTTCCCTGTTAGTCATGTTGTAAAGAATTAGAACCAAAGGAATAACCACAAGAAAGAAGAAACAACAACAAAACAAGAGAAAATAGTATGCCTCAATCTGCATTCAGACTCCATAGTTCTTTCTCTGGATATGGACTGCATTTTCCATCATGAATTTTTTAGAATTGTCTTAGATCATTGCATTGCTGAGAAGAGTTAAGTCTATCACAGTTGGTCATTACACAATCTTACTGTTACTATGTACAATGTTCTCCTCATTCTACTCATTTCACTCAGCATCAGTTCATGTAGGTCTTTCCAGGTTTTTCCAAAATTTGCCAGTTCATTATTTCTTATGGAATAATAGTATTCCATTACATTCATATACCACAACTTGTTCAATCATTCCCCATTTGATGGACATCCCCTCAATTCCCAATCCTTGGCCACCACAAAAAGAGCTGCTATAAATATTCTTGTATGCATGGATCCTTTTTCTATTTTTATGATCTCTTTGGTATGCAGACCTAGAGGTGGTATTGCTGGGTCAAAGGATATACAGTTTTATAGCCCTTTGGGCATAGTTCCAAATTGTTTGCCAAAATGGCTGGATCAGTTCACAACTTCACCAACAATGCATTAGTGTTCCAAATTTCCCACATCTTCTCAAACATTAATCATTTTCCTGTTTTGTCATACTAGCCAATCTGATAGGTGTGATGTGGAACCTCAAAGTTGTTTTAATTTACATTTATCTAACCAATAGTGATTCAGAGCATTTTTTCATATGATTATAGATAGCTTTAAATTTTTCTTCTGAAAACTGCCTGTTCATGTCCTTTGACCATTTTTCAATTCAGGAATGACTTGTATTCTCATAAGTTTGACTCAGTTCTCTATATATTTTAGAAATGAGGTCTTTATCAGAGACACTGGCTGGAAAAAGTGTTCCCCTGTTTTCTGTTTCTCTTCTAATCTTGGCTGCATTGGCTTTGTTTGGGTAAAACTTTTCAATTTAATGTAATCAAAATTATCCATTTTGCATTTCATAATATTCTCTATCTCTTGTTTGGTCATAAATTCTTCCCTTCTCCATAGATCTGACAGGTAAGCTATTCCTTTCTTTCTTAATTTGCTTATAATTTCACCCTTTATGTCTAAATTGTATATCCATTTTAACATTATCTTGTTTATACAGTATGAGATGTTGGTTTATTTCTACTTTCTGTCATACTATTTTCCAGTTTTCCTGATATTATGAACCTTTTGTTCTTACAGATGAGTTTTTTAGCTCTATAAATTAATTTTTTGATAGTTTGATTAGAATGGCACTGAATAAGTAAATTAATTTAGGTTGAATTAGTATTTTATTATATTAGCTTGGCCTACCCATGAGCAACTGATATTTTTGCAATTATTTAGATCTAAGTTTGTGTGAAAAGTGTTTTATAATTGTGTTCATATAGTTCCTGGGTTCGTCTTGGCAGGTAGACTCCCAAATATTTTATATTTTCTACAGTTACTTTAAATGGAATTTCTCTTTTTGTCTTTTGCTGTTGGACTTTGTTTAGTAATATCTAGAAATGCCTATGATTTATGTGCATTTATTTTATATCCTGCAACTTGGCTAAAGTTGTTTATTGTTTCAAGTACCTTTTTAGTTGATTTTCTAGGATTCTCTAGTATACCATCATATCATCTGCAAAGAGTGATAGCTTTGTTTCTCCATTGCCTATTCTAATTCTTTTGATTTTTTTTCTTTTCTTATTGCTAAAACTAACATTTCTAGTGTAATATTGAATAACAGTGGCAATAGTGAACATCCTTGTTTCACTCCTGATCTTATTGGAAATGCTTCTAGTTTATCCCCATTACACATAATGCTTGCTGAGGGTTTTTTAGGTAGAAGCTACTTGTATTCAGGAAAGCTCCATTTATTCCTATGCTCTCTAGTGTTTTTAATAGGAATGGGTATTGTATTTTGTCAAAAGCATTTTCTGCATCTACTGAGATAGTCATATAAGTTCTGTTAATTATGTTACTGATATGGTCAATTATGCTGATATGCTCTCCTAATATTGAACCAACTCTGCAATCCTGGTATAAATCCCAACTGGTCATAGTGAATTATACTCATGATAAGTTGTAACCTTTTTGCTAATATTTATTCAAAACTTTTACATCTTTATTCATTTTCAAAATTGGTCTACTCTGTTTTGGCTCTTCCCAGCTTAGGTATAAGTAAAATACTTGTATCATAAAAAGAAATCAATAGGGCTCCTTCTTTGCCTATTTTTCCGAATAGTTTATATAGTATTGGAATCAATTGTTCTTTAAATGTTTGGTAAAATTCACTTGTAAATCCATCTGGCCCTGGAGAATTTTTCTTAGGGAGTTCATTGATGGCTTGTTCAATTTCTTTTCCTGAAGTAAAATTATTTCCTCTTGTTATCCCTTTCTGTTAATCTGGACAATTAATATTCTTGTAAATATTCATCCATCTCACTAAAATTGTCAGATTTATTAGCAGCTGGGCAAAGAAGCTTGTAATTATTGTTTAAATTATCTTTTCATCAGTGGTAAATTCACCCTTTTAAATTTTGATATCGGAATTTAATTTTCTTTTTTTAAATCAAATTAACTAATTGTTTATCTATTTTATTAGGTTTTTTTTCCTTAAAACCAGCTCTTAGTTTTATTTCATAATTTCTTGATTTTAGTTAAATTTTCTTAATTTCAAATTTATTAATCTTTCCTTTGATTTTCAGAATTTCTAGTTTAGTATTTAATTGGAGATTTTTAATTTGTTCTTTTTCTAGCTTTTATAGTTACATGCTCAATTCACTGATCTCCTCTTTCACTATTTTATTCACATAAGCATTTAGAAATGTAAAATTTCCCTAAGAATGGCTTTGACTGAATCCCATATGTTTTGGTATGTGGTCTCATTATTGCCATTCTCTTGGATGAAGTTTAATTTTTTTCTATGATTTGTTGTTTCACCCATTCATTCCTTTGGATTAGATTATTTAATTTCCAATTAGTTTTTAGTCTATCTTTCTGTGGTCCTTTATTACATGTAATTTTTATTGCATTATGATCTGAAAAGTATGCATTTGATATTTCTGCCATTTTGCATTGGATTGTGAGGTTTTTATGCCCTGAAACATGGTCAATTTTTGTATAGGTGTCATATGCTGCTGAGAAGAAGGTGCATTCCTTTCTGTCCCCATTCAGTTTTCTCCAGAGATCTATCATATCTACCTTTTCTAAGATTCTATTCACCTCCTTCTCTTCTTTTTTTTATTTTGTGTTTAGACTTATTTAGCTCTGAGAGGGAGAGGTTGAAATACCCCCTAGTATAGTTTTCCTATCTCCTTCTTCCTGTAACTTACTTAATTACACTTCTAAGAATCTGGATGCTATAACACTAAGTCCATGTATGTTTAGCATTGGTAATACTTCCTTGTCTGTGGTACCTTTTAGCAGGATGGAATTTCCTTTCTTATCTCTTTTAATTGGATCTATTTTTGCTTTTGCTTTTTCTCAGATCAGGATTGTTATCCCCCCTTTTTTACTTCACCTGCAGCATAATATATTCTGTTCCAGCCTTTTACCTTTTATCTGTGTGTATCTTTCTGCTTCAAATGTGTTTTCTTGTAAACAACAAATTGTAGGATTATGGTTTTAAATCCACTCTGCTATCTGCTTCTGTTTTAAGGGAGAGTTCATCCCATTCACATTCACAGTTATGATTACTAATTGTGTCTTTCCCTCCTTCTTAGTTTTCCCCCATTTATGTTTTTCTCTCTCCTTTCTTCTTTTCCCTCCTTACCCAGTGTTCTGCATTGGAACACTGCCTCCCACAATCTGCCCTCCCTTCAATCAGCCCCTCACCTTTTTCTTTCCCCTTCCCTCTACTACTTCTTTGCTTTATTCTATCAACCTCCTCCCTTATATTTCATCTTTCTCCTCCTTCTTCCTATAGGTTAAGATAGATTTCTATACACAATTGAGTGTGTATGTTATTCCCTCTTTGAGCCACATCTGATGAGAGTAAGGTTCAAACAATGCTCACCTTCCTTCTCTCCCTCTTCACATTATTTCATGTGATATAATTTAGCCTTTTCAGCCTCCTCCTTTCATCTTCTTCCAATACAATCTTTTTCCCCCATCCCTTAATTAATTATTTATCATCACATCAAAGTCAACTTAAACCCACAACCTTTGTCTATGTATACCCCTTCTAAATGTCATAATAAAGACACAGTTCTCAAGAGTTACAAGTATGATCTTCCCATGCAGGGCTGTAAACAATTTTTTTTTCTTTTTTTTTCTTTTTTTTTTTTCATCAATGTTTTTTGTTTGTTTGTTTTATTTGATATATTTAGTTTTCAACATTAATTTTCACAAGAGTTTGAATTACAAATTTTCTCCCAATTTCTACCCTCCCCCCCACTCCAAGATGGCATATATTCTGATTGCCCTGTTCCCCAGTCAGCCCTCCCTTCTGTCACCCCACTCCCCTCCCATCCCCTTTTCCCTTCCTTTCTTGTAGGGCAAGATAAATTTCTATGCCCCTTTGCCTGTGTATCTTATTTTCTAGTTGCATGCAAAAACTTTTTTTTTTTTGTTTCTGAACATCTGTTTTTAAAACTTTGAGCTTTAAATTCTCTCCCCTCTTCCCTTCCCACCCACCCTCCCTAAGAAGTCAAGCAATTCAACATAGGCCACATGTGTATCATTATGTATAACCCTTCCACAATACTCATGTTGTGAAAGACTAACTATATTTTACTCCTTCCTAACCTATCCCCCTTTATTGAATTTTCTCCCTTGACCCTGTCCCCTTTAGAAAGTGTTTGTTTTTGATTACCTCTACCCCCATCTGCCCTCCCTTCTATCATCCCCCCTTTTTTTATCTTCTTCCTTCTTCTTTCCTGTGGGGTAATATACCCAATTGAGTATGTATGGTATTCCCTCCTCACTTCAAATCTGATGAGAGCAAGATTCACTCATTCCCCCCTCACCTGCCTTCTCTTCTCTTCTTACAGAACTGCTTTTTCTTGCCACTTTTATGTGAGATAATCCACCCCATTCTATCTCTCCCTATCTCCCTCTCTCAATATACTCTTCTCTCATCTCTTAATTTGATTTTATTTCTTTTAGATATCTTCCCTTCATCTTCAACTCACCCTGTGTCCTCTCTCTCTCTCTCTCTCCATATATATATATATATATATATATATATATATATATATATATACACACACACATTCACTTATACATATATATACATAAACATAAACATATATATATATATATATATATATATATATATATATATATATATATATATATATATATATATATGCATTTTCCCTTCAGCTACTCCAATACTGAGGTCTCAAGAATCATACACATCATCTTTCCATGTAGGAATGTAAACAAAACAGTTCAACTTTAGTAAGTCCCTTGCAATTTATTTTTATTGTTCTTTTTCTTGATTACCTTCACATGCTTCTCTTGATTCTTGTGTTTGAAAGTCAAATTTTCTGTTCAACTCTGGTCTTTTCACTGAGAAAGCTTGAAAGTCCTCTATTTTATTGAAAATCCATATTTTGCCTTGGAGCATTATACTCAGTTTTGCTGGGTAGGTGATTCTTGGTTTAAGTGTTCTAGCTCCATTGACCTCAGGAATATCATATTCCAAGCCCTTCGATCTCTTAATGTAGAAGCTGCCAGATCTTGGGTTGTTCTGATTGGCTTTCCACAATACTCAAATTGTTTCTTTCTGGCTACTTGCAGTATTTTCTCCTTGATCTGGGAGCTCTGGAATTTGGCAAAAATATTCCTAGGAGATTTCTTTTTGGGATCTATTTGAGGTGGCGATCGATGATTTCTTTCAATTTCTATTTTGCCCTGTGGCTCTAGAGTATCAGGGCAGTTCTCCTTGATAATTTCCTGAAAGATGATATCTAGGCTCTTTTTTTGATCATGGCTTTCAGGTAGTCCAATAATTTTTAAATTCTCTCTCCTGGATCTATTTTCCAAGTCAGTGGTTTTTCCAATGAGATATTTCACACTGTCTTCCATTTTTTCATTCCTTTGTTTCTGTTTTATAATATCTTGATTTCTCATAAAGTCACTAGCTTCCACTTGCTCCAATCTAATTTTTAAGGTAGTATTTTCTTCAGTGGTCTTTTGGACCTCCTTTTCCATTTGGCTAATTCTGCCTTTCAAGGCATTCTTCTCCTCATTGGTTTTTGGAGCTCTTTTGCCATTTGAGTTAGTCTATTTTTTAAGGTGTTGTTTTCTTCAGTATATTTTTCAGTATTTTTTTTGGTTCTCCTTCAGCAAGTCATTGACTTGTTTTTCATGTTTTCTTGCATCTTTCTCATTTCTCTTCCCAATTTTTCCTCTACTTCTCTAACTTGCTTTTCTAAATCCTTTTTGAGCTCTTCCATGGCCTGAGACCAGTTCATGTTTTTCTTGGAGGATTTTGTTGTAGGTTCTATGACTTTGTTGACTTCTTCTGGCTGTATGTTTTGGTCTTCTTTGTCACCAAAGAAGGATTGCAGAGTCTGAAACTGAATCTGGGTGCATTTTTGCTGCCTGGCCGTATTTCCAGCCAACTAACTTGACCCTTGAGTTTTTCAGTGGGGTATGACTGCTTGTAGAGTTTAGAGAACTATGTTCCAAGCTTGGGAGAATGCACTGCCACACAAGCACTCCTCCTTGCCCAAGAACCCCCAACCCGGACTGGACTTAGATCTTCAGCAGGTTCTGCACTCCTGCTCTGATCTGCCACTTAATTCCTCCCACCAGGTGGGCCTGGCACCTGAAGCAACTGCAGCTGTTCTTCTGTACCTGCCGCACCTCTGCTGCCCCCGGGACAGTAGCCAAACCGCAAAGTCCTTCCACTCCTGAAGCTTTTCCCACTAAACTTCTCTGTTGTCTTTGGTGTTTGTGGGTTGAGAAGTCTGGTAACTGCTGCAGCACACTGATTCAGGGCATTAGGGTATACTCTGCCTGGCTCCTGGTCTGGTTGGTCTGCGCCGTTCACACTGAGCTCTGCTCCAGTCCGCTCTGCTCTGCTCCCAGCTCCATGCGGGATAGACCTCACCCAGAGACCATCCAGGCTGTCCTGGGCTGGAGCCCTGCTTCCCTCTGCTGTTTTGTGGGTTCTGCAGTTCTAGAATTGGTTCAGAGCCATTTTTTATAGGTTTTTGGAGGGACTGGGTGGGGAGCTCACGCTAGTCCCTGCTTTCCAGCCGCCATCTTGGCTCTGCCCCCTGGCTGTAAACAATTTAACCTTATTGAATAACAACGTTATTCTTTTTATCTTTTTATGCTTCTCTTGAGTCTTTCACTTCAAGATCAAATTTTCTGTTCAGCTCTGGATTTTGATTTGTAAAATTTAGAAATCCCATATTTCATTCAATGTCCATCTCCTCCCCTGTAAGATTATGCTCAATTTTTTTGGGTAGTTGATTCTTGATTGCAATCCAAGTTCCTTTGCTTTATGGAATAGCCCTCTGATTCTTTAATGTAGAAGCTGCTAGGTCCTGGATAATTTTGACTGTGGTTCCACAGTATTTAAATTGTTTCTTATTGGTTGCTTGCAGTATTTTCTCCTTGACCTGATAATTCTGGAAATTGGCTACAATATTCCTTGGAGTTTTCATTTCGGGATCTCTTTCAGGAGTTCTTGGAACTGGTTCTTGGAAGTCAGGGCATTTTCCCTTGATAATTCCTTGAAGTATGCTGTCCAGGATCTTTTTTTGATTATGGCTTTCAGGTATACCAATAATTCTTTTTTCCCCTTGTGTTTATTTACTATTTAATTTTTCCCAAGTTACATGTTATAAACGATTTTAATATGTCTTTTTGAAACTTCGAATTTTAAATTCTTTCCATTTCTCCCTCCCTATCACCCCCCATTGAGAAAGCAAGCAATTTCATATAGGTTGTATGTATGTAGTCATGCAAAGCATATCTGTAATATTCATGTTGTGAAAGAAAACATAGACAAAAAAAGTAAAGAACAATAAAGAAAGTGGGAAAAAAGTTGCTTCAAACTGTGTTCAGACACCATCAGTTCTTTCTCTGGGGATGTACAGCATTTTTCAACCTAAGTCCCTCTGAGTTCTCATGGATTGTTGTATTGTTAGAATAGCTAGGTCATTCGCAGTTGATCATCTTGCAATATTGCTGTTTCTTTGTATCAAGTACATTTCACTTTGCATCAATCCATGCATGGTTGATGCAGGTTTTTCTGAGAACATCTTGCTCATCATTTCTTATAGTATAATAGTATTCCATCAAAATTACACAACACAACCTATTCAGCCATCCCCCAATTGATGTGCATCCCCTCAATTTCTAATTCTTTACCCCTCAGAAAAGAGCTGCCATAAATATATTTATACATATAGGTCCTTTTTGTTTCTTATCTCTTTGGGGAAACAGACAGTGGTATTGCTAGGTCAAAGGGTATGCATGGTTCCACAGCCCCTTGGGCAGAGTTCCAAATTGTTCTATAGAACAGCTTAATCAATTCAAACTCTGACAACAGTACATTAATGTTTCATTTTTCCCACATGCCCTCCAATATTTGTCATTTACCTTTTCTATCTTATTATCTAATCTAATAGTTATGAGTAGTACCTCAGAATTGTTCTAATTTGCATTTCTCAAATCAATAGTGAGTTCGAATATTTTTTCATAAGGCTATAGATAGATTTAATTACTTCATCTGAAAACTGATTATATCTTTTGATCATTTATCAAGGGAGTGCAGAGCACAGAGTGCTGAACAAGAGAAAGTTGCAGACATCAAGCAACTTGGAGTCAGCAGATCTTCAGGAGAGAGTGCTGAGCATGGTGGAGAGTTAGGATTCATGAGTGATCTTTTATAGGAAAGCCCTAGTATTGCGGGGAAGCTTTCTTTGCTATAATATTTTGGTATAATTTCCTTGTTACTACAGTGAGGTAGGCTTATCAGTTTTGGAATATTATTGCCACAATATCAAATTGGTGGCATTAGTCCTTGAATCTGATCCTCTGGAGTCTAAATAAATGTTATACTTCCTCTGCCTTCTACCTAGAGAATTCCTTATACTTCACAATTCCAAACTGAATGGGCATGCCCATGATCCTCTCTGAGGTCATGAATTTTGCCTTACTGCTATATCTTGTAACAACAATTTGGCTAGCAGCTGCTGTAGTGGTGTAAGACCCAACAAGACCAGCACACAGAAGGGCTGCTAGCAGAGCTGCTTTGATATGCTTTTCTAAGGAAAGCAATTTTAAGGGGTTAACAATCTCACTTTAATCAAACATACATATATCATTCACTTAGTTCAGGGGGGAAAGCCAGCACCCTGAACTTCAGAGCAAAAACAAACAGGAATTACAAACAGACAATATAAACAGAGCAAATAACATAATTCAACAGGTGATTTTATCTGTATATATACACAAATCACATACATAGTTACCAAAAGGAGAAGCACCATCATCTGGGTTTCTTCAAAGCCAGGGTGCTCCAGTGGCTACCCAGACTCTCCACATCAACACTTGTTCAGTGAGTGAGAGCCCCAAACAAAATGCTAACCTCTGAGTTTATATACCCTGTTCAGGGTCAAAGGGCATCATTCTCACTGCTCCCAGCTCTGTTGTGCTGCTCCCAGATCTGGGCTCTCTTTTCATACAGTCCTAACTATCATCTGATTAACTAGCACTCAGCACACATAACATTGATTCTGGTCTTAACAACTCCCCTTAGGGTCTTGAGGGCTTCAGGCCCACATCTGCTTAGCTCTTAGTGTGTAGGGGCTTGGGGACTACTTAAGAACAAAGATATGATCAGGCCTTCCCAGTAGGCCCAACTGAGCCCTGTTGAATGGGTGAGGAAGATCTTTGATCAGATTAATGCTACAGTATCTTATTTCCCAGTTACACATTAGAAACAATTTTTAAGATTTGGTTTTTAAAACTTTGAGTTCCAAATTATCTCCTTTCCTCCTTCCCTGGCCCCCCCCACTGAGAAGGCAAGCAATTTGATATAGGTTATGCATGTATAGCCATGGAAAACACTTCTGTAATATTCATGTTGTGAAAAACAAATGATATTTCCCTCCACCCTATCTAGCCCCCCACATGTATTCTATTCTCTCATTTCACCCTGTCCCTCCCCAAAAGTGTTTGCTTCTGATTACCCCCTCCCCAAATCTGCCTTCCCTTCTATCAGCACCCCTTTCTCCCTTTCTCCCCTACTGTCCTGTAGGGTAAGATAGATTTCCATACCCAATTGAGTGTGTATGTTGTTCCCTCCTTAAGCCAATTCTTATGAGAGTGAAGTTTACTCATTACCTCTCACCTTGCCCCTCTTCTGCTTTACTGAAAAAGCCTTTTCTTGCTTCTTTCATGTGAGATAATTTACTCCATTCTAATCCCTGTCTACTTCTCCCAGGACATTCATCTTTTGCCCCATAATTTTTTTTAGCTATCATCCCTTCATATTCAACTCACCTTGTGCCTTCTTCTCTCTCTCTCTCTCTCTCTCTCTCTCTCTCTCTCTCTCTCTCTCTCTCTCTATACATATATATATATATATATATATATATATATATATATTCCCTCCAACTACTCTAATTATGAGAAAGTCTCATGAGTTACAAATATCATCTTTTCATGTGGGAATATGAACAGTGCAACTTAAATAAGTTCCTTATGCTGTCTCTTTTCTGTTTACCTTTCCATGCTTCTCTTGAGTCTTGTACTTGAAAGTCAAATTTTCTATTTAACTGTGGTAATTTCTCAAGAATGCATTCAATTCCTCTATCTCTTTGAATATAAATTATTTCCCCTCATGCGTTACACTCAGTTTTGCTTTGAGTGATTCTTGGGTTTCAGTCTAACTCCTCTGACCTCAGGAATATCATATTCCAAGCCCTCTGATCTTTTAATGTAGAAGCTGCAAAATCTTGTGTTATCCTGATTGTAGTTCCACAATAATTGAATTGTTTCATTCTGGCTTCTTGCAATGTTTTCTCCTTGACCTGGAAACTCTGGAATTTGGCTATAATGTTCCTGGCAGTTTTCACTTTGGGTTCTCTTTCAGGAGGTGATCTGTGGATTCTTTCAATTTCTATTTTACCCTCTGGTTTTAGACTATCAGGCTATCAGAGCAATTTTCCTTGACAATTTCTTGAAAGATGATGTCTAAGCCTTCAGGTAGTCCAACAATTTTTAAATTAGCTCCCCTGGATCTATTTTCCAGGCCAGTGGTTTTTCCAGTGGGATAGTTCACATTGTCTTCTATTTTTTCATTCTTTTGGTTTTGCTTTATAATTTCTTGATTTCTCATAAAGTCACTGGCTTCCACTTGCTCCATTCTAATTTTTAAGGAATTATTTTCTTCAGTGATCTTTTGGACCTCTTTTACCATTTGATTGATTCTACCTTTTAAGGCATCCATCTTCTCATTGGCTTTTTGGATCTCTTTTGCCATTTGGTCTAGCCTATTTTCGAAGTGGTATTTTCTTCAGTATTTTTGAGGGGATCTCCTTTACCAAGCTCTTTACTTGTTTTTCATGATCTTCTTACATCACTCTCCTTTCTCTTCTCAATTTTTCCTCGACTTCTATTGCTTGATTTTAAAACTCCTTTTTGAGGTCTGTCATGGCCTGTGAACAATTCGTATTTTTCTTGGAGGCTTTGTATATAGGAACTTTGACTTTATTGTCTTCTTCTGGATGTATGTTGCGATCTTCCTTGTCACGAAAGTAAATTTGTACAGTCTTGGTTTATTTTTCCCCCACTGTTTGTTCATTTTTTCAGCCAATTACTTGATTTTTAACCCTTTGTTAAGGTAGTGTTCTGCTTCCAGTGTGGAGGCATACTATCCCAAGCTTCAAGGGTTTCGTGTAGCTGTTTTCAGAGATACTTCTAGGGATCTATAAGTTTTTAGTTCTTCCAAGGTGGTATAATCTAAGGAGATGTGTTTACTCCTCTCTTGGCCTGTGCTCTGGTCTATGAGTGACCATAAGCACTCTTTTCTGCCCTGAAACTGTGAGGAGGGTCCCCTCTTCACTT
Organism: Trichosurus vulpecula; assembly: GCF_011100635.1. Classification (NCBI taxonomy): domain Eukaryota; kingdom Metazoa; phylum Chordata; class Mammalia; order Diprotodontia; family Phalangeridae; genus Trichosurus; species Trichosurus vulpecula. Next base: position 91,704,637 of record NC_050574.1, on the reverse strand, counting down.
CTGTCACAAGCTCTGCTATGCCAGTGCTCCGCCTCACCACAAGACTGCCACCCAGGACTGCGATCCAGATCCAAATGTGGGCAAAGCAATAGAGTCCTGGCTCAGTGCTAACAAAGAGAGCCCTATAATCTCCTTCAGATCAATTGTTTGATCCCCTTACAATCTATAGGCTGACAGCCACTTCTGCCACCACCACTGCTACTGATTCAGTCACTCCCAAGGCCTGCTCCTGGTTTGTTGGGACTGGGCTGTGCTGGAGCCAGGGCTGGACTGAGCTCCACTCTCACCCATTAGGGTGAAAGCTCTCCTGGATCTATTTTCAAGGTCGGTTGTTTTTCCAGTGAGATATTTGATGTTTTCTTCTGTTTTTAAATTCTTTTGATTTTGTCTGATTCTTGACGTCTCATAGAGTCATTAACTTACACTTGCCCAATTCTAATTTTTAACAAATTATTTTCTTCATTTAGCTTTTGTATCTCCATTTCCATTTGGCCAATTTTACTTTTTAAAGAGTTGTTTTCTTCATTGTATTTTTTTTTCAATTCGGCCAATTGTATTTTTTAAGAAATTGTTTTCTGTAGTTAATTTTTGGCATTCCTTTTCTAAGCTGTTGATTCTCTCTTGCATATCTCTCATTTCTTTTCCCAATTTTTCTTCTACTTCTCCTATTTGACTTTTAAAAATCTTTCTTGAGCTCTTCATAGAAGGCTTTTTGGGCCTGAGACCAGTTCATATTCCCCTTTGATATTCTGCATGCAGGCATATGGACAGTGTTGTCTTCTGAGTTTGTGTTTTGATCTTCCCTGTCTCCGTAAAAAGAGTCTATGATCAGTGTTCATTTTTGCTCATCTTGTTTGCCTATTTTCTGGCTTTTAAAGTTAAGCTCTTCTTCTGGGGTACAGGTGCACTGCCCCAAGCTGCTTGTGCTGGAGGCCAGGGGCTCATCACTGTCTTTGTGTACTAGAGCCTTAGGTGCTATCAGCTGGAGGCTATAGAGGTCTGTTAACTTACCTTATGCTGAGCTGTGGTCCTAGTGGTGATATATGGAATGTTCTGAGGCCAGGTGGGGTTTTTCTGCTTTCCCAGTGGCTACACTGAAGCATGTGGAAGTCTGGCCATTGGAAGATGCCTGCCTGCCCTGGGATACACTGAAGCTGGTAGAGGTCCACCACTGGAGGTTGCCTACTTGCCTGGGGCTACACCAGAGCATAGGGAGGTCCTACTGCTAGGGGATGCCTGTCCACCCAGGGCTGCACCAGAGCATGTGGTGGTTCCCCGAGCTGGAGTCTTCCAGTTCCCCTGGCTATGCTAAGGCACATGGGGGTCCTGGTTTTGGCATTTGCCTGCTCTATCACCCTGGGGTTTGGGATCTCTTGCTGGTTTGCTGAGGTGGGGCTTGCTTCTGGCTTGCTGGTAGGCTTCCTATCCCAGAATGTGCTCCCCTTTTACCAGAGTGAAATGCTCCTTTCCTGATGATTCTCAGTTTTCTGGCCTAAAAGACTGTTCCACCCCATCTTTTCACTGACTCATCTGTTCAAATTTTTCCAGGATTTTTACTGGGGCTGTATTTTTTTGTTGTTTTTAGAGGTCGATATGGGGGTGACAGTGACTTACTGCTTACTCCCCCATCTTGGATCCTGGAAGTCCCTATTTTATGCATTTAAAAATGTTATTATGACATGGGGTTCATAGATTTTGCTGGATTGCAGAAGAGGTCCATGATACAAAAATGGTTATGAACTCCTGCTCTAAGATCATTATTGCTTTAATATTTACTATTGTTCTAGAATTAATATTTGTTTAAATATTAAGTTCATTCTCCTTACTCTTCTAATTATCACCCCCCACTCCCGCAAATCTTCTTTTTCTGAAACTATCAACTAGGGATTATCACTTTGCTTGTGATATAATATATAGACTTCTTGAAGGCAAGAACTTTTTCAATTTTTCTTGGAATCCCCTATATTTACCAGTGTCTGCCACATAGTTGGCACTTAATAAAGGCTTACTGAATGATTGAAAATGCATACTGAATGTTATCTCATAGTAATCTCATATTTATCTGTGCTTGTCCATATAAGGACTACAAGAGTTGTGAATTATGTGAAATTTCACTGTGGAATCTCATATTACTAGAAATGAGAATGAAGTGAATTTGTCTGAAAAACATCATCTTTTAAAGTTTCTATTATAGGTAAATGAAGCAACATCTAGCTTCCTGAGAAACTTCATAGTGGAGTTCATCGAGAGGTTGTGGAATACTTTTACCTTCACTGCAATAAAGTCAAAAGTGTTCTTAGGCATGCAAACTCCCTTCGAAAAAACAGCAGCAAGATGAGACTTCAAGTGAATGAAAAGCAAGGTCTTGAAAGGGGACCAAATGAAAGCAACAGCATTCTCCATGAGAAGGCAGCCTGATACAAATATAGGAAGGATAATTTAGCCAAAGCAGTACTCTCCATTAGCAGGCACCATAAATGAGTGTCTTCATCTTGCAAAGGAATCATGTTCCTCTATTTTTAGGATAGTAATAGTTGCCATATGCATGAACGTTGATCCCAAAAAAGACTGATTTGGGATAATTCCAGTGTTGTTGGCATGCATATAAAGTGCCCTTACATTATTTAGGCAATTTCCATGTTCTTAAAAGTGCAGCCTTTCTCCACCCATTCAAGAAACAGAGGAAAGCCTTGTTGCAAGGAGCTATTGCTATTGGTAGCTTCAAGGGCTGATTCTTTTTTACCAAATAGACACAAGCGATTTCAACAGACAAAAGTAATTTCAGCAGTGGGGTGACTGTCACTTGTGGCTGGGTTTAAACTGTTTTTTTCTTCCTCCCTTCCTTCCTCCCTCCATTCCTTCCTCCTTCCCTCCCTCCCTTCCTTCCTCCCTTCCTTCCTATCTTCCTTCCTCCCATCCTCCTTCCTTCCTCCCTCCCTTCCTCCCTTCTTTTTTTCCTTCCTCTGTCTTGTTTTTTTTTCTTTTACTAAAATGAGCTTTTCAAAAGGAATTAAAGTAAACTCTTAGAACTTCTCTTGGTAAGGAATTGATATAGTCCAAGATTCTCTAGAATATTTCTTCCGCTTGTATTATCTCTGCAGAAAATTCAAGAAAAACAATGAAATTTGGAGACATGATAAGAACTGAAGTGGCAAGAATGCATAGATATGTTAAAATTATAAAACATTTTTCTTTAGTATATTAAGTACCTGCAAACTGAGGTTTACTATTTCTGAGATCCAATTATCCAATTATTAAAGAAGAGTACAGTATCTAATTGGCTCCAGACTAGCATTTAAAACCAGTTTTATGATATTTTAAATATAATAATAGTACTTAAAGTTCGTAAAGCATTTTATACATATTATTTCATTCGATACTCACAACAAGCCTGTGAGGTCTATTCTAACATTATCTGCATTTTAGAGATAAGGAAACAAAGGTTTAGAGAAGTGAAATGACTTGTTCAAGGTCACACTAAGGCAACATATGAACACAGGTCTTCATGACTTCTTGTCCAATATTCTATAATTTCGTTGTTTATTACTATGACAAATTAATTATGTACAAAGTTTCAAATAATTTATATTATTTACTTTCCCAAAGAAGTTATTTGTATGTTAACAGGTGGCATTTAAAAAAAATCTGTTTAGCTCTCTTGAAAGATTTTGTTTTGTGTGTGTCTATATACACATGTACGTACACACATAATACACGCACATATATGTATGTGTATGTATATAATATATTGTTATATAACATACATTGTTAAATCTATAGTTCAAATTTAAATACTTAATAAACAATTTATCTAAAATTTTAAAAAGAAAGATTAGAAATTTAATTTGGTAAGTGGTACTAGGGCTTTGTTAATAGAACTTAACAATTTACTAGAAGACCAAAGTCTAGCTGATCAGTCATTTATAATCTTGACAATAAATCATTTTATTATGGATAGGTTAATAATTCAAAGACATTCACAGATATGAACATTCTCTCCACCAACGCAGACCAAGCTACTTTAAGACTGGAAGGACCTAAGTCCTACAACTTGCATATTAACATCTCTCCCAAATGTTCTCAGGGACTTATTATGGTCAAAAAAATCATCACTCTATAGCAAACTTGCTAAGGAACCTCTTTAATTTTAGCTACTCTACTTATCAGACAATAACTGAGGTCCCCAGACAGGAAAAAAGAAAAAAATCTATTGCTGGGCCCACATCTGAAACTTCTCTAAAAAGGACCCACAGAGTTGGTATTTATAATAATCGTTTAATGCATATTCAAAAAATGGTGACATTAAAGATTTCAATTCAAACGCTGATTGATCCTACTTTTGTAGTCCATACAAACTAGCTCTATATCTAGTTAGTAGTCCCTAGAACCCTGAACAGGGAGATGTATCCCACATAAATGCTTAATCATTCCTATCCCAACTCCCAGTCCCATTGGATTCTCAGATTTGGGTCCCCATATCTTGGCTACATTTCCAAAGGGCAAGGTAAGGGAATGATTCTCTAATATTATGAGTCCTAGCCTCAACACCAATATTCTTCCCACTAAGATTATCAGTTAATAATTTGTTTAACCAACCATAGGTTGATTAAAGAAAAGAGTATTTAATGAGGTAGTACATTAAGAAAAGTCGCAAAACCATACTCCCAAAAGTCTATGGCTCACTTTCCCTCAAGCACATACAGATTCCAGAGAAAAGTGGGCTTAAGCTTAAAAAGTACATTAGGAAAAGGGGCCACTCACAGTTCCTGATTTTCTCTCCCAATCATTGGATATTCGAGAAATTTTCCTGAAGCATGATGAATCTGTATTCATCTTTGGATCTTAATGTGTACACTACTATCAGCTGATCTAGGGATGCTTTCCAGGATACTGATAGGAAGACTGAAAATTCCAACTTTCCCAGACATTTTAAATCTTATAATATGCCCCTCCAGAGAGAAAGAGAGAGAGATTGTAGGAGCAGGCTTCTATATAGCTGAAGTGAAGTCTCTGCTTCATCCCTTCCTCCTCAGCCTACCCCGCTTCCCCTGCAGCTCCTCCTCAGGTAAATGCTACAAAGACACACTCGCTCCAACTCCTGTAATTAATTTCTTTTTGACTTATATTAAAATTTATGGATAATCCTTTGGACATGTCTGAGTTTCCTTGGCCTATTTGAACAAAATTCTTGTCCACCATCATTTCAATTTAAAATATTTTTTCCCCATTCAAGCCTGTAGGATTATCTAGTTAAGTTATGAAGGCTAAAATGAGACTGAGTGATTTTGGTTCAAAGTCATGCTCCTACCTCCACCCCAACATGTGTGGGTTTATATATACACACACATACATAAGCATATATATGTGTGTATATAAATATATAGATATATATCTATATGTGTATGTATATGTTTAGCTTGAATCCTGTATGGACCTGTATAGCCCTGTATTGAGCTCAGTTCCTTTATCCATATAGTCTCGATGTTGAACTTACTAATTTGACTTTAAATCTGATAAACACTTGTATTGCAGACATCCAGATGGAATAAAAATCATGGCACACTTTTTTTGGTACATCAAGGTTTGTAAAGTAGTTGACACACAAAAATAGGACACAAAAATCCTATTATACATCAAAAGTATTTCACAAATAAGCAAAAAAGAGCCTCTGAGAGGTCGTGAGCTGCCCTAGGTCACACAGCTGATGAGTGTAGGTACTGGGTTTCAAACCCAAATCTTTTATTTCTATGAGTCTAGAGCACTTTCCACTAAATTGAATCATCTTTTATATGACAAAAGTATATACAATATCAAATGAAGCTAGATTTAATCTGCGTACCTTATAGTGTAAAATCTGATCATTCAGAACCACAACTCTAGCTCTCTTCTGAAAGTCCTAAGCTTGACTGCCTTTCTTAATCCAGTGAGTTAGTTGAACTAAACAAAGCTAGTGCATAATGGCATAGCAGCAGGAGAGAGTTTAGATTTAGAAAATCTGGGTTAAAGTTCCAGTTCTGCTGCTTCAGTCACTCCAATTAACCACTGTGATATCAATTCCCTTATCTGTAAAAATGGAGGTAATGTTATTGCAATACCTACTGCAACTCCAGGTCATTATGAGGTTCAAATGAAAAAAATGAATATGAAACCCTATATGATTTTAATTCATTTTAGATATTAGAATAGCTTCAAAATATATTTACTAAATGATGAAATTTCAAGAAGTATGAAGATTTGGTTGCTTGGGGTTTATTTTTTAGCATAACAATTCTATTTTAGAAGTCTAAGTGAACTTTCATTTCTTTAAATGCTTTTGCAGGAATAATTTTGTGAAAAGTACTTGAAAAAAATTTAGAAAAGTTAGTACAATAAAGTAATAGGATTAGAGTGAATTTTTCAAAAAAATAAATTGCTTGATCAGACCTAGAATAATGTTTCTCTGTGAACATTTATAATGCATTATTATTGTCCAAATGAGCTGAATGTGTGTGAGGAGTTAACAAGAGAACATGTGATTCACTTGATTTGTTTCAGGCAAATTGTTTCCAAATAAATATTAAATAATGTAACAAATAAGAAATAATATAATATAATTGATGAGATCATAAAAGCATGAGACAGATAATAGACATAAATGGGGTATATGCTTAAGGCTGTATGTAAATGAATATTCTGTGATGATATAAAAAATGGATTTGTAGGGTTTTAGATGATGTAAGTCCCTACTTATGTTAAACATTATTAATATAATTTTCAAAATACTAATAATAGGTGTTAGAAGTCAGCTTAAGACTAGTTCTCTCTTAGTTGAGGTTCAAATTGAAATGAAATGAGATACTCATAAGTCTGAACACTTAATAAAAAGGTGTTTTACTTCTTAATGACAAGCATAAGCAACAAAGACACTGGGACACTTATCTTCAGCTTTGGTAAATGAAACTTCCCTTCCTCCTTATTGAAATGCGTTTGGCCAGCAGATCAGGAGCCCAGGATATAGCTACTCATGTGGCTTCAGAAATCCACCAATTCGAGAGGCCTAGACTCCATAAGGCTGGAACCTTTTATGCCATTAGGGAAGCCAAGACCAATCAGGAATGGTTTTGTCTCCTTTTAGAGAAAGCTAATCCCTGTCTCAGAAGTGAAGTTAGCCTGGACTACCACATTTGTAATGGGAGTGGGGATTGGGAGGAAGAAACTGCATCAAGGGTCCCTATTGGGGGAAGCTTTGTCTCATTTTAGGGAAAACTAATCCCTCTCAAAGGAAGGAAAGAGCCCCAGGCCTAACTTATGTTTTAGGAAAAGCTGACAGAATTTGCCCTATGATATTAAGGAATATCTAGAATGGAATGTTATAATTCATCTTGACATGGGTTATGGTTAAGTTTATCTAAATATGAACTGACCCACTAGGTTGAAGTCACTGAAATTCAACTAGAGGTTATGGTACAGTTGTTCAATAAACAAATATGTACTAAATGGCATAGCATCTATTTTTATGAGTAAAAAGTTAGCTGCACTGCAAAAAAGGCACAACACTCATAGGAAATGTTAATGTTTTAGTCTCAAATTTGGACAAATCTATTAGAAAGAAAAATATAAAACTAAAATTAATTAAATGATATCTTCTGCAAGGAAACTTAAAAGAATAAATAAACCTCTTTCATGGCACTACATGGCATTTAAAAAAGATAATATGTTAAGACTCAGATCAATGATAAAAAATGAAAAATATTAACATCCTTCACATACCATAACAATTAAGAAATAGTAGACAGTTTCCCACCCCCCCCACCCCCACACGTGCCTTTTGTGTGCCTTTGGCACCTTCCTGGCCCTCTCCCCAGTGGCGGCTCTCAGGGCTGACAGGCCTTTCAGGGCTTCCTGGCTGGGCTGTGCTTGGCCTGCAAAGGAATGGACATCAAGAGGCGGGTTACACGAGTTACGGAACAGGAAACTGGGGAAGGTGAAGGATCTAGTCTTGGATAAATGCTTCTCAGATGATGGGAAGATTGGAAGCCTATCTTCAGAATTTGAAAAGCTTGAGTTTCTCAGCATGGTCGACATCAACCTTGTGTCTTTTGCCAACCCACCAAAGCTTCCTTGACTTCGAAAGCTGGAGTTCAGTGATAACCACCTCTTTGGAGGTCCTGACAGAACGAGCACCCAGCCTGATCCAGTTAAACCTGAGTGGGAATAAAATCAAGGACATCAACACACTGGAGACCCTGAAGAAGCTGCAGAACCTCAAGAGCCTGGACCTTTTCAAATGCGATGTGGCCATGCTGATGAGCTACCAGGAGAGTGTGTTTGTCCTCTTGCCCCAGCTCACCTACCTCGTGATGGCTATGATGCTGATGACAAGAAAGCTGCAGACTCTGACCCTGGGGCTGGTAGGGAGGGCCTAGAGAGTGTTTTCGGGGAGAATGGGGAAGGTGAAGAAGAAGAGGAGGAGGAGGAAGTAGAGAAACTTGATGAGGATGTAGTTGATGAGGATGAGGATGATGAAGATATTGATGGAGAAGGAGAAGAGGAGGAAGAGGAAGAAGAGGATGAGGAAGAAGATGGGGTAGAGGTTGAGGAAAATGAAGATGATGATGAAGAGGAGGATTAAGAGGAAGAAGGAGAAGAACCCCAACACGGAGAGAAAAGGAAAGGAGCTGCAGGTGATCAGGAGGAGGACAGCAAGGAGCACAAGGAGGACTGAGCCAGCTGCCCTGCCCTGCCATCAGTGAGCAGCAGGTTGTGGATGGACTCTGCCAGTTTGCCCTTGCCCTTTGCTCCCCCAGCACTGGGCACTGCTGGCTCTATGGTCTGTTCTTTTCCAAAAGGGGCTCCACAGGTACTGCTTTGTCAGGGGATTCAGTGACCAAAGGTTCTCTCTCTTTTCAGGGGAGTTTTGTACTTCTGTGAATTGAGTTCCCATCCTCACCCCCACCCCAAGTCCATTGCTTGCATTACCCCGAGGCAACCACTGGAGGAAACTTGCATTTACAGTCTCGTGCCCTGTTCCAGGAGCTCAAAGTTCTGTTCCCCCACCCGCTGCGTCACGGGACCACTGGCAGTTGGGGAACCATGCGGTCAGACTGCTAAACAGAAGTGAACCCGGGTGGGGCAGCCGGGGCAGAGGCTGCTCTGAGCCTTGGTTTATTTAATCCATTATGGAGTCTCACCAAAGCTGCAAAAGAATAACTGTAAACCCTGGTGACCCTGGCATTGCAAAAGATAAACTAGTGAAGTCAGATCAGATTTGCTGTCCTGACCTTTCCGACGACTCTAGTGAGATCTCTGAGCCCTTTACAAAGGAGGAAGAGGAAGAGGAAAATCTTAAGCAAACTGAAGGAAACTCTTTTGGCTCATTGGGTTCTTCAGGACAATGCAAGACCAAGTCCCACCCCTCTGGGAGTAATATTGTGAGTAAGAAGCAGATGAGTTTAAAGAATGAAACCAAATTGTTGAAAGTGACAGACTCCGTTGCTTTAGAAAACAAGCAGTTTAAGAAATGGATTAATTGTCCCAAGGCCAAAGAAGATACTACCGCCCAAAACCAACAAGGCACTAAGCCCCAAAAAGAAGTCGAGGAAATAACGGAGGAAGACTTGGATGCCCTACGCTCTTTTTGTACCACTAGGATAAATTTGATGTCTAATTCGAGGAAAAAAAATAGAACTAAAACTGTGCAGCATAAATCGGGTGTAGAGAATCCTGCGTCAGATAAGTCGAACCTCGTCGTGCCTGCTCAGCAAGTAAACAGCCTCAACCTTCAAGACCCGAAGGCACAGGTGAGAAAAACGGCAGGAATTAAAGAACATAACTCAGCACATAGCTCTGACCACAACAAGAAGAGAGACCTTAAACAAGTTGCCTTCAAGACAGAGAAGACCTTCCTAGAATCAACTGGAATAGAAGAGAAAATGGAAGAATACAAGTATATCAAAGATATTCTCATACTCATTGGAGAAATCCACAAAAACCTTCCCAGACTTTCAGATGACCCAGAAAAAATCTGGAAAAGACTAAATATACAAAGTCCTACTAGATAGACTCTGTTTGGGTTTGGTTCAAGTATGTAGTTGCATCAGTATAGTCAGCCCCACCTAAAACAGTGCAACCATATGACTTCTATTAATAATAACATGATCAATAAATATCTGTGGAAAAAATAAAATTAATGAGCTAGTTTTGATGATTTCTAGGTCATTTTCAGCTCTTTTTTTTCTTTTTTCTATTCAACATGTTATGATGTGTAAAAATGGTCTATAAAGTGACACCTTATATCTGGAAGAGAATGCTTATTATATGTTGTTTTTGTTTTTGTTTGTTTTTAGTAATTGAACATATGTCCTTATACAACGATGATAAATTTCCATTGAAATAACATGGAGGGAACGATAGGGTATTCCTTCAGCATGAGGCTTATTTTCTCAAATGGAATGAAGGTGGTAGTTGGCATGCACATGTGGTGGGCAATTAGTTCCACTAATCATGCAATCATGTAAGGAGTTGGAAAATTTTATCTCCCTTCTCTCCCTTTCTTCATACCTCCATAGACTCTTTCCCCCCACTGTGATATTTCTATACCCTGGAGAGCTGAACATCCCAGTAATGGAGTTTGGTTCATGCTAGTGGAGGAGCAGAATTTTTGAGTCCACTACTGCAGACCAGTAACTTACCTTTTGTGGTGGTAGAGTCCTAAATTTTATTTTTAAAGATTTATTTATTTTTCTTTTACTTTTGTATTGCTTCCATTTCAGAATACATCCTTCCCCATTCATATATCCAGAAAGCTATATCTTGTAACATTTTTATTTTTTTAAAGGTGAGTGGGTTGAGAAGGAACAATTCAGTAAAATCAACCAAAACATTAACTGTATCTGACAGATTGTCCAATAGCCTACACTCAACTCTTCTTTAAAGCTAAGTTTAGCTGTAACTAAAGAGCCTCAAGTTTATGTTTTTGGAACTCCATTTCAAACAAAATTTCAGGTGAACTCATCTTTTAAAAAATGATTTCAAGATACCTACAGTACCATATGGTACCAAAATTTTTTTTTTCAATGAGAACAATACTAGACTTGGTAGTTTGCCATGAAGGATATTTCATAAGATCTATTTCTTCTTAATTTGCACACACTGGTATTTGAGGAAACTGGTTCATACTATTTTTTACTTAAAATATTGTACTTTCTTTTGAAATGCATTTTTTAAACTTGTAAATTAATTTATAACTTTTTCAAAATGTTGGAAATATCTTTGAGTCTGGGTGAAGGAATTGGAGTTCACTTTTTATTCCTCTCCAGTCCAAATATGATCATTGATAGCGTCATGAATGAAATTTATGATCACAATGAGTGAATATGAACATTGAATTAGAAATTAGGAGACTGGAGATTTTTATCTTTGACCTTATATAACTCATTTAACTTCTGTATATCTTAGTTTCATCACCTGTAAAATGAAGGTAATTTTGTCTAATTCACTTTGCTTATAACATGTTAGCTTTTATTGCTATATCTAACACCGTGCTATGTGCTAAAGGAGATACTATAGACTAAACGATTCTGCCTTTGAGGTTACAATCAATGTATTGTTAGTAGTAAGTATTATAAATAATCAAAAATACTTGACCTTTGGGATTTACAGCCAACTATCTGTTTATCATCTTTCATCTATATATCATCTATCCAATCTAGGTATGTGCATATATAAGTAAACATGTATGTATGGTCATATGTAAGATATTATAATTGCATGTTATGTAAGAAGACTGAAGCCAGGAAGACAGTCCAAGTCCTGAGTTTACCACATACAACAGTGTGATCTTGAGCAAGTCATTTAACTTCTCATAGCCCCAGACAACTAAGACTACATGTTCTTGAAGAACTGTTAACTTATACTCATAAATTCCTACCAGAAGGTTCTCAAAACTGATGAAATCAGAAGTCTAGATAAAAATATTTATTGATTGTTATTCTCTGCTTCTCTGTCTCTGTTTCTGTCTCTCTGTCTCTCTCCTTGTTTCTCTCCATATAGCTGTTTGTGTATACATACATATATGTGTATACACACAAATACATTCCCATCTATCTACATATGCATATGTCTCAAACAGAAACACTTTCAAAATGTAGTTAAACATTGGTTAAATTTAAAAGACAAGCAAGTATATCTTGTTATTTTATGAAATTTGAGCTCCAGTTGTCAGAAATGAGTACACAAATACCTCTTTTCCATTTTAACAGTGATTTAGCAATATAGTTTCCAGCCTATGGAGACCACGTTTTCACATAAAATATTTTTATTAGTCATCATTTCAGTTTAGACAAGTGACTCACACTTTAGGCAGTCCATTTTCTGTTGACCACAGTGGAGATTCTCTTATTTATTGACCATCTTTAAGAAAACCTTATGGTTTCCTGATTATATTCTCCTTAAATAAAAATTGTTTTCCAAATCAGTAACATTTGGAAAATAAGTGATATGTGGAATATATTAGGGGAGAAATTACCCCTAAATAATTTTATTTTAGACATGTAACCATGACTGGGAACATCTTTGAATCAATAGAAATCTGCTCACTTAATTGAATTTTTTATCTTATACCCATTTATATAAGTCCCAGGATAAAAGAATATTCTCAAAGTATGAAGACTGACAAAAGAAAAGCATTGGCCGTGGAAAAGCTATGTGGAGAAGGATGGAATTGTTGATGAGAGGGCAGTGTTAGCATGTAGTCCTACCCTTTTTATTCCCCAAGTGTTTCTTTCCTTCTGACTGCATCTAAAGTACAAACAAATCCATCCTTTGAAAAGAGAGCTGAGAAGTATCCATAGCTTAAACCTAGAGATAGTCAATACATAGAAAACAGTATGATCGTTTAGAGACCTGTTTTATTGCAGTTATTAAATCATTAACAGTGAAACAAAACCATGGAATATAAGTAATGTCCATTAGTAAGTTCCACAGCTGTCACTTTAGAACAACAAGAAGGACTAATCTCAGATTAATAACGTGTATCTAGAGATATCTACTGTAAACAATATACTAGAAAAAACATGTTTCTTAAGCTGTTGGCAAGTTGAGTTATTCATTTGTCTTTTAAAATTCAAAACATTCTACTGATGAAATTGTGTGCTTAGGTGCTACTAAAATAAAGTAAAATTGGGCTCTAAATAATTGAAATCGGTAGTGAAAAGAAGTCATTCTTCAGCTATACTGCATATCAACGCATAATTCAAATGGAACAATAAAAAATGTTCTTTGTATCTTAAATGAAAGGTCACCATATTGATGTCAGGAAGAAAGAAGAAATTCCAAAATCAAATATCCTTAGAGGAATTATCTGGAATTAACAGAATTGCCCTAGACCACAGTTTGTTCAGTCATTTTTTTTCAGTTGCATCCAACTCTTTATGACCCCATTTGAGGTTTCCTTGGCGATACTGGTGTGGTTTGCCATTTCCTTCTCCAGTTCATTTTGCAATGAGGAAACTGAGGTGAAGAGGGTTAAGTGACTTGCTCAGTGTCACACAGTTCATAAGTGTCTATAGCCAGATTTGAACTAAGGAAGATTAGTCTTCCTGACTCCAGGCCCAGAGCCCTAATCCACTTCGCAACCTAACTACCCTAAAATCAGAGTTAGTAAATGGCAAAACTTGGATTCAAACTCCTTCTTCAACTTCAAATCCAGTGCTCCTTTCACTGAACTATCATCATGTGTAAAACAGACTCTATCTTAAGAAAATTGCTATTTAATAAAAAAACAAACAAACAAACAAAAACCAAGCAGGTGATCTTGTGTGGGTTAGCCTTAATGAGAGAGTAACATGAAGTACACAAATGTAATACCTCTCAAGAATAATCTCTAGGACTTGCTGGGATTTTAGCTGCATTTTTAGTAGAATGTAAGAGAAATAACACTTGAAATTTTAGATAACACTTTTGGTTTTCATTTTGTTAGTAAACCTTAAGGATAGTGAAAGAAAATATGAAAAGTATCTATTCAACAAGTATTTCTATCATGCTATAATGCAAGGACAAAAGTTTGTGTACTCTTGCAGAAGGGTGGTATAGTAAACTGTCTCCACAACTTCATCTGCAAGTACACTCAGTCTGCATGGCTGCCATGCCCTATGATGCCCTGAGTTCTCCTTTCAATGAAAATTTGAAGACACAATCAATTGCTAAAGTAATAGACATCCTTCTCTTCCGGATTGCCTAACTCTTCATAATGTAAATAATTGCAAGAGTAGTAGTTCATATTTATATAACACTTTTAAGTTTTACAAAGTGCTTTACACTTGTTATCTTATTTTATCCTTACAACAATCCTGTGAGCCAAGTGCTGTTATTACTCTCCTTTTTCAATTGAGGAAACTGAAACACAAAGAAGGTAGATGACTTGCCTAAGGTTACACAATTAGTGTCCAAGGTAGGATTTGGACAAAGGTCTTTCAGATTCATTCCAAGTCTGATTATCTATTGATCGATCAATCTATTAATCCATCCATTTATCTATCATATATATGTATATATATATATGTATATATACAGACATATGTAGATACATATATAAATAAATTAATTCAATTGTACCATGTACTATTTTCAGTATTACATAGAGAAAACAAGTTTAATAATAAATCATGTGCATTTAAGTAATATTATATGAATGTGTTGATATTGAATTGTAATAAAATTATATATAATTTATAAAATTAGTGAAATATATATCCATATCTACAGATATACTTCTGTTTAGGTTCATATGACTTGTTATTATATTTTCTCTCTTAACACCCTACTAAAATACATAGTTGTAACTGGTCTGTATAACATTGGTTTCATTTTTTTCTCCAATCCAATATGTGCATGTATAATATGTGTTATATATATATATATGTATACACACACATATATATATATACATACATATGTATGTGTGTGTGTGTGTGTGTGTGTGTGTGTGTGTATATATATATATATATATATATATATATGATTTATTATGCTGGATCTCTAGGAAATATGCTACTTAGAGAAATTTTCATGGAGTACTTTGGTTACCTCCATCTCATTTCCCAATCCACTCATATCACATCCTATTTGTATCATACTTATTGGTGTATATATGTCATATCTTCTTTAGCAAGTTCCTTGAGGCACAGACTGTATAATTTTTCTTCTCTGCATCCAAAGAGATCCACAGCTTTGTATCCACAGGGCTTAGCACAGTACCTCTTAGTGAGCAATTAATAAATACTTGTTGAATGAATGAATGATCATTGTACTGTTCAGTGATCACTGATTTAATAAAGCAATGAATTAATGTTCAACTACAGGAAGTGGAGCATATCTACGCTGGTATTTTTGCTAAAAATATTTAAAATAGCAACAATAATAATTCACATTTATATAATGCTTTAATGTTTAGAAATCACATTTCTCACACCAGTTCTATGAGGTCCATAGTTTAAAAAAATATTATATCTATTTTACTGATGGAAAAAAAACAGGCTCAAGAAAGACCATTGTAACACAGCAATTAAGTTTCAGAGCCAGGTTTAAACATAAGTCTCTCACTGGCAAATTCAAGACTTTTCTGAGTATGGAGCTAAATGATAGGAAAGCTCACAAGTTCTCCTCATAAAATTAAATAAATGAGATGACGCAATCAATTTCATTATATTCCCAAAGATAAATAAAAACAAAATAACCTTAATTTCATGGAACACATAGTCGTCTTAGAGTGATCACAATGAATTTCTGTAGATCACCCTAGAGTTAACTGTTACTGATGTGGCAACATCTTTCGTGGGGAATGAAAGAAACTTTTTTTAAATGTTATGAAGAGTCTGAGAAGTGCCTCCAAAGGTGCTACCTTTGATACACAGTGACTTTGATATAAAAGAAGGAAGAAGCAAAGATGGTGAAAGTTAATGCTGGGAGCAACAAGGTCCAAGATTATGAGGTCTGCTAAAGACTAGCAAACTTCTCACAAGCCTCACACATGTACATCCTTCATACCTTCTTCAAGAAGATATATATATATATATATTTATATATATATAATATAGATACATATATGTGTATATATGTATCCATATATAATATGGATACATATATGTGTATACATATATAATATATGTGTGTGTATGTATATACACATGCACATATATATGTGTATACATATTATATATATGTTTGTTTATTGAGACTAGGACACTTTTTTTCAGCGATGCTGGAAGCACAGCACCATTCACAGCCCAATCCCACTATTGAGCTTTGACTTGACCTATTTCTAAGCTGCTCTGATTCACCCACAGGCAGCCTGTTTTCTCTGCATATTGGACCCAGACTTGATGTAGACACTTGTATTAGCATACTACGTCTCAGGACTTCCAAACATGAGAGAAGAATCAGCTCCAGCTTCTCAGTGTGAGGGATTACAGGTATAACCAACCCTGATGTCTCTCTCTCTCTCTCTCTCTCTCTCTCTCTCTCTCTCTCTCATCAGTCTGTCTATCCATCCACCTATTTTGGGGTATTTTTTTTCAATGATGGGAGATGGAAAGTCTGTAGGAGGGAGAGAAGAGCAATTTTTGCTCATTGAAAATAAAACTACTCAGGAATAGTGGACTTAGAAGCCCTACTACTTTGCCATGCCGATTTTTGTCATGTTTCTCTCTCTTTACCTCTCTTTCTCTAAAACTAGAGATCAGTTTTGCAACTACAGTATAATGGGCCAACCTGTAATAAGTTGCTAGACTGAAAAACAAAAGTTCCAGCTCTTCCTGGGTCTACTGTGAGTAGGTAGATTTAGAATGGGGAGGCTGAGTATTCCTGCTAAGGATTTTATTGGTAGTATCTCATGCCTTTTCTCCCCCTCCACCTCAGCTCTATTGTCCTACTTCCTTGAAAGAGCAACAGGTAATAAGCCTTATTTTAAGTTCATTTGTTTATATTTTGTGTAATTTTAAAAAATATGAACACTTTTTATTTAAGGGTAATATTTTTATGACTGTGAACACTCGGTTTAACTCAACAATTTTCTTATCTTTAATCTCACCTTGGGTATATACGATTTTTAAAAAGGCAACTTTGTAATCTCTTTAACGAAAATGGTTGCTAAGAGCTATGATACGAAGCAGGTGTGGATATTGAAGTGATGGATTCTTTGAGGACCAGTACTGAAAGAAACAATATAGTAGAAGCCAGGCTAAGAGCTTCTGGTGTGTAAGAGATGTAGCAATTCTATCCTGTGTAAAACCATTAATATCTAACAGATAGCACTAAACAGCCAGTGCATTAGACATTAATGTCACTAATAGATCTGCACTTTCAGGTGCAATCCTCTGTTTTTCTCTCCCACTTTGTTATGAAAATGCTTGTTTTATTTCCTAAGTTGAGAATAAAACAAATTTTAAAAATAAAAAAGACATAAATGTCACTAATAAAATGTTATCCTAATGAATTCTGGAGTTATTCATCATTTAGTTTTCTGGGCTATCACTTCAAACGATAGCTATACTGGTAGTTCCCAATATGATTTGCGTTGTGGATTTCAAGTTTGTTTTTAAATTGGTTGTTTGGAACACTGAACACATTTTACCATAGAAACCATATTTAAAATGATGGTTGTGTTCTTAGGCGAACCACAAAAATCACTTCAATCTATTAAGTAGTTGCAGAAATGGCACTATTGAAACTTACTCCAGTGCTCCTAGGTGAGAATGTACTCAGAGTTCCAATGGGAAAGTCTTTTGACAGCCATCTGAAAATTTGTTCGCTAAAATTTCCAGTTTGCTGGCCCAGGTTTGGTGTTCACATGGTGAAAATCGTATGTCTTCAACATGTGGTGGTATAAAATTGGTTATTTTATGGGTAAAAGTGGCCAACTGTGTTTTTGGGAGCAAAAAAATTAATAAGGAAATGGAAGTGTCAAAAAGGAAAAGGAAGTGGGAACAGTCCCATGCTACAGCTTTCTCTAGGAAGGGATTGTACTTCAGGTAGTGATGATGCTGGTAAAAGATGGAGAGTTCTTGCATTCTCATTAGTGAAATGTTATGCAGCCTCATGAGGGAAGAGATGGGTCCCAAGTTAGAACAACCATTTTCAAGTAAAGAATTGTCTACATTAAGTGTTCTTAGCGTTGAGATTCCTTATATATAAAAGTCCCTAGTTGCTATTACTGAGGATACAAATATACTAATTTAGAAACATTGAGTGCTGGATCTGGAAAAGATTTTTGGGATTATCTATCTAATGAGTATTTAAATTTTTATATGAAATTTGGAACAGATACTTCCTATCTTTTTTCATGTTGTCAGCATAGCTATAATCTTTACATATATTGTAATTATGGTTAATTATTCAGCTCCTTACCTTATATAATATAGGAACCTGACAAAAAAGGGAAAACATGATGAGAAGAAACTATGAACAATTAAGACTGAAGTGAGACATTTTGCATAAAAAGGAAATTTCCAAACTTCATTTAAAGACCCTCTCTTTTTTATAAAAAATAGTCATACTTCCTCCCATTTTTCCTAAAACAATTTATGCAAATAATTTTCTTAAGTCAAATTTTATTCAAATAAAATGTAAAATTTAATACATTTTTCTAATGTTATACAAACAAATCTTACACATACAATAAAAATAGTATAGGGTTATTATTGGATCAATCTGATTACATGTTCCTTACCAAAATAAATGGCAATGAGAAATATAACAGATGTTATGGTAGTTTGATCTTTCACACAAAAATTATTTACTTTGGCATTTGGATATTTTGTAGATTCAGAGGCAGAAAGTAGCTCAAGACACAACTTATCTGTGCCATGAGCTCCAAGGGAATAAAAGTGGTGGTCGAACATCATACCTCCATGGATAGTTACTAGCAGATTAAATCAAACTGTAAGCATTTTGAAAATATCTATTATAGTTCACATTCTACAGGGGGATAGAACATACAAAATAAATAATTTGTGATTCCATGACTGCCAGGTCCTTGTTCATATAGCATTCCACTTTCTCCTGTTCTTTTACTAAAGACCTGAGGTAACAGAAGTCAGCACACCCTGGGGATTGACCCATCTAGAGCTTAGAAACAATAGTGCCAAATCTCTCTGATGCTGCATTAAAGAGACCTTGACATGGGGGTGGGATAAAGAAGCAACAAATGTTAAGGGACTGACTGAAAATGTAAGATAGGATGGAAAATGGAGGAATGGGGCAGACCTAGTTATGTGTGAGGGAGGAGACCTCAATGTATAATCTCCTTAGTTCAGGTCCCTAATCAAATATACTCCTGTAAGTCAATCTTCCTGACTCTGAAGAGTTTCTTCCCATTACTAGGCATCCTTCTACATGGTATCTGGTACTGTAAGGGCAAGCAAAGTGGGACTTTTTGTTCTCTGTTGTTTTGGAGTGCTTTTCATCACTAAGGCAATCAAGTGCCTTTGATTGAGTCTTGCCTTTGTTTGTAGAAAGGCCCACATCCTTTCGCTAATTAGGTTACTAGAGATATGAAGCCCTTGAGAGGTGTGAAGCTCTCTGACCCTGAAGAAGTGGTGTACATATACTCTGAGGTTCAGTTTTGTGTGGGGACTCATTCACTGGAAGAGTGTCATGTGATTTGACCAGATGAGACTTTAGGTAGCCATTTTGGTCCCTGGCTTTTAAAAACCCAGATGTTGGTGCTTCTCTCTCTGGTAATTATGTATGTAATGTCTTGGGCAGATGGCTAGAAGCCTGTCTGCAGATTTATGCTATTTTGCTCTGTTTATATAATTTCTGCATGTAATTTCTGTTTATGTTTTCTCTGAAGTCCAGGGTGCTGACTTTTCCCCCTGACCTAAGTGAATGACATATATATGTTTAATTAAAGTGAGATTTTAAACCCCTTAAAGTAGCTTTCCTTAGAAAAGCAGATCAAAGGGGCGGAGCCAAGATGGCCACATGAAGGCAGCATCTTACCGGAGCTCTTTCACAAGGTCTGTCAGATTCCTATAAAAAAGTGAATTGGAGCATATTTGAGAGAGTCAGAAACCACGAACAGTCTACGTGGGGCAAATTTCCGAGCCGAGAGAGTCTGAAAGGCCGAAGGCACAAACCTGTAGGCTCGGAGAGGGCTCAGAGTGTGGCGTGCGGAGCTGCTCCAGACCAAAGCGGAAGCGGCTGGCCGGGAAATCCACGTGGGAGACAGGCTGGGAGAAAACTGGGCGCCCGAAAACGGTGGAGATCCCCAGGACTCCCAACACAGGACAGCAGTCTGTGGGAGCGAGAGAGGCAGTGCAACGCCATTGGCCAACTCCTGATGCTTGCAGCCCAGGAACTCGGCTTCTTGAACTTCCGGAAGACACAATGGCCAGGTAAACGGTTCTAATCCCTCCCCCCCGCCCCACCCAGAGAATTCCTCGGGGAAAAAAAAGAAAGCTGAAACAGAGGAGAAAGTAGTGGGGCCTCACAGGACAAATAGTAGAAGCTCATTAGTCCCAGAGGGGCAGAGTCGGCAGGGGTCAACACCAGGAGCCCAGACGTAATCTTGCTTCCCCAGGGGAAGTGCCAGAGATCAGCTCAAACAACAAACAGGTGAGACCATTGCTGAAAAGCAAGTGCTGGAGAGCACCCATAGGGAGTGAGATGCCAGGGAGCCAGACCCCTCCCCACACCTCAGGAAACTGAAGGTTATAATTCTAGTCTCACAATCCCCAGAATAAGAAAGCTGGGACAGAGAGTCCTGAGCCCCATAGACAGAAACTTGTTGAAAAGCCAGGAAAAGGCAAAATAAGAAACATGAAGAAGAACACAAAAAAACTGAGGACAATAGACTCTTTTTATGGAGACAGGCAGGATCAAAATACCAATACGGAAGAGGAATGTAATGACACTATAGACGTGTCTGATACCTCAAAAGGTAATGTGAACTGGTCTCCAGCCCAAAGAGCATTGCTGGAGGAGCTAAAGGAGGATTTTAAAAACCAAATTAGGGAGGTAAAGGAAAACATGGAAAAAATGGAAAAGTCCCTAAAGAATAAGATTGGTGAAATGGCTACAGAGATTCAGAATCTAGAGAGAGAAAATCACACCCTGAGAGGTAAAATCAACCAATTGAAAATGGAGGCTCAAAAGCAAAATGTAAACACTAACTCATTAAAAATTAGAGTTGAGCAAGTATAAACTAATGAATCTATGAGGCACCAAGAAGTAGTAAAACAAAATGTAAAGAATGAAAAAATAGAAAAAATGTGAAATATCTGATTGACAAAACAACTGACCTGGAAAATAGATCCAGGAGAGACAATTTAAGAGTTATTGGTCTACCGGAAATCCACGATGAAAAAAAGAGCCTTGACAGTATCTTCGAAGAAATTATCAAAGACAACTGCCCAGAGGTCCTAGAACCAGAGGGCAAAATAGTCATTGAAAGAATTCACCGATCACCCCCTGAAAGAGATCCCAAATTGAAAACACCAAGAAATATTATAGCCAAATTTCAGAACTATAAACTCAAGGAGAAAATACTGCAAGCAGCCAAAAAGAAGGAATTCAAATATCGCGGAACTACAGTCAGGATCACACAGGATCTCTCAGCTTCCACATTAAAAGACAGGAGAAATTGGAATATTCCAAAGGGCAAAGGAGCTGGGACTACAACCAAGGATCAGCTACCCAGCAAAACTAAGCATAATTTTTCAGGCAAGGCGATGGGCATTCAATGAAATAAGGGAATTCCAGACCTTCCTGATGAAAAGGCCAGAACTCAATGGAAAATTTGATCTCCAAATACAAAACTCAAGAGAGACATAAAAAGGTAACCAGGGGGAAAAAGCCCCACAAACCTTATTAACCAATAAGGGCAGGTTGTTTCATCTTTATGTGGGATTATATCATCTTGTGTATGTTTTATGTATATATACATATATGTCAGTTTTGAGAATGGTACAGCTATTATGACAATTGAAAGGGATATACATAGGTTGTGAATGCCTGTATGAAATAACTGATGTAAAGATATAAAATATAAGTAAGAGATCTAAAGGGAGGGCTATGAGAGAAGCGGTAAGGAGGTAGTAGAAAAAGGTAAATTACACCAAATGAAGTGGCACAAAAGTGTATTATAGTAGAGGGCAAGAAGGGAGGGAGAAGAGCAGTATTTGAGCTTTACTGTCATCTGATCTAGTTCAAGAAGGGAATAACATACCCTGAAAAGCTTAGAAATCTAACTTGTCCTATGGGAAGTAGGAGGGGAAGGGGGAAAAAAAGGGAGGGGGGTGGTCAGAAGGGAGAGGAGAAGTAGCAAGTGGGAAATGGTAAGATAAGGGAGGGGAATAAAGAGGGAGGGTAAACTGAGGAAGGCGGCGGTCAAAAGCAAAACTTTGTTGAGGAGGAGAAGGGGAAAGGGAGAAATAAAAGCATAAACAGGGGGAATTAGGATGGAGAAGAAGACACAGATAGAAATCATAACTCTGAACATGAATGGGATGAACATTCTCATAAAACAGAAGCAGATAGCAGAATGGATTAAAAACCATAATCCTACAATATGCTGTTTACAAGAAACACATCTGAAACAGGGGGATACACATAGGGTAAAGGTAAAAGGCTGGAGTAAAATATATTGTGCCTCAGCTAAAGTAAGAAAAGCAGGTGTAGCAATCCTAATCTCAGACAAAGCAAAAGTAAACATAGATTTAATTAAAAGAGATAAGGAAGGACATTATATCCTGCTAAAAGGCACTATAAACAATGAAGCAATATCATTGCTTAACATATATGCACCAAGTGGTAAGGCATACAAATTCTTAGAGGAGAGGTTAAGGGAGTTACAGGAAGAAATAGACAGCAAAACTATAATATTGGGAGACCTCAACCTCCCCCTTTCTGAACTTGATAAATCTAACCTCAAAATAAATAAGAAAAAAGTTAAGGAGGTAAACAGAATTTTAGAAAAGGCAGATATGATAGACCTCTGGAGAAAACTGAATGGGGATAAAAAGGAATATACTTTCTTCTCAAAAGTACATGGCACATACTCAAAAATTGACCATGTACTAGGGCATAAAAACCTCACAATCCAGTGCAGAAAAGCAGAAGTAGTCGAAGCATCCTTTTCAGATCATGATGCAATAAGAATCATTTTTAATAAAGAGCCATGGAAAAATAAGCTAAAAACTAATTGGAAACGAAATAATTTAATTCTAAAGAATGAGTGGGCCAAAGAACAAATCAGAGAAACAATTAATAACTTCATTCAAGAGAATGACAATAATGAAACAACATACCAAAACTTATGGGATGCAGCAAAAGCAGTTCTTAGGGGAAGTTTTATATCCCTAAATGCCTACATGAATAAAATAGGGAAAAAGGAGATCAATGATCTGGGCATATAGCTGCAAAAGCTAGAAAAAGAGCAAATTGAAAACCCCCAATTACATACCAAATTAGAAATACTGAAAATCAAAGGAGAGATTAATAAAATTGAAACCAAGAAAACTATTGAATTAATAAATAAAACAAAGAGCTGGTTTTATGAAAAAAACCAATAAAATTGATAAACCTTTGGCCAATTTGATTAAAAAAAAGAAAGAAGAAAATCAAATTGCCAGTATCAAAAATGAAAAGGGTGAAGTCACGTCTAATGAAGAGGAAATCAAAACAATAATTAGGAATTATTTTGCCCAACTGTATGCCCATAAATTTGACAACCTTAGAGATATGGATGAATATCTACAAAAACATAAACTGCCCAGGCTAACAGAAAAGGAAGTGAAATTTCTTAATAACCCCATCTCAGAAAAAGAAATTGAGCATGCCATCAATGAACTCCCTAGGAAAAAATCTCCAGGACCAGATGGTTTTACATGTGAATTCTATCAAACATTTAAAGAACAACTAATTCCAAAACTTTGTAGACTATTTGGGAAAATAGGAGAAGAAGGAGTCCTACCAAATTCTTTTTATGACACAAATATTGTACTAATACCCAAACCAGGTAGAGTTAAAACAGAGAAAGAAAATTATAGACCAATTTCTCTAATGAATATTGATGCAAAAATTTTAAATAAAATATTAGCAAAAAGATTGCAGCAACTCATCACGAGAATAATCCACTATGACCAGGTAGGATTTATTCCAGGAATGCAAGGCTGGTTCAATATTAGGAAAACTATTAGCATAATTGACCATATCAACCACAAAACTACCAAAAACCATATGATCATCTCAATAGACGCAGAAAAAGCCTTTGACAAAGTACAACACCCATTCCTATTAAAAAGACTAGAAAGCATAGGAATAACTGGAACCTTCCTTAAAATTATAAATAGCATCTACCTAAAACCATCAACAAGCATTATTTGTAATGGGGATAAGCTAGCTGCATTCCCAATAAGATCAGGGGTGAAACAAGGATGTCCATTATCATCCCTATTATTCAATTTGGTACTAGAAACGTTAGTTGTAGCAATAAGAGAAGAAAAAGAAATTGAAAGAATTAGAATAGGAAAAGAAGAAACTGAATTATCACTTTTTGCAGATGATATGATGATTTATTTAGAGAATCCTAGAGAATCAAGTAAAAAACTACTTGAAATAATAAACAACTTTAGCAAAGTTGCAGGATATAAAATAAACCCACATAAATCCTCAACATTCCTATACATTACTGACAAAGCACAACAGCAAGAAATAGAAAGAAAAATTCCATTCAAAGTTAGTGTAGACACTATAAAATATTTGGGAGTCTATTTGACAAGACAAACCCAGGGCCTATATGAACATAACTACTACACACTTTTCACGCGAATAAAATCAGATCTAAATAAATGGAAAAATATTAGTTGTTCATGGTTAAGCTGAGCTAATATAATAAAAATGACAATTTTACCTAAATTAATCTATCTATTCAGTGCCATACCAATCAAACTACCAAAAAATTATTTTACTGAGCTGGACAAAATAATAACGAAATTCATCTGGAAAAACAAGAGGTCTAGAATATCTAGAGTATTAATGAAAAGAAATGCTAGAGAAGGTGGCCTAGTGATACCAGATATTGAACTGTACTACAGAGCAGCAGTCATCAAAACTCCCTGGTACTGGTTAAGAAACAGGGGTGTGGATCAGTGGAATATGATAGGTACACAAGTAGGAGAAATCAACAAGTTTAGCAATCTACTCTTTGATAAACCCAAAGAGGCCAGCTTCTGGGCTAATAATTCATTATTTCACAAAAACTGTTGGGAAAGTTGGAAAATGGTAGGGCAGAAACTGGGCATAGACCAATATCTTACACCATATACCAAAATAAAGTCAAAATGGGTTCACGATTTAGGAGTAAAGGCCGATACTATAAGTAATTTGGGAGAGCAAGAAATAGTCTATTTATCAGATTTATGGAAAAGAAAAGAATTCATGACCCAACAAGAGATAGAGAGCATTACAAAATGCAAAATGGATAATTTTGATTATGTCAAATTGAAATGTTTTTGTACAAAAAAAGCCAGTGCAAGAAGAATTAGGAGGGAAGCAGAAAATTGGGAGAAAATCTTCACAACTAGTATCTCTGATAAAGACCTCATTTCTAAAATATACAGGGAACTGAGTCAAATATATAGGAATACAAGCCATTCCCCAATTGAGAAATGGTCAAAGCATATGAACAGGCAGTTTTCAGAGGAAGAAATTAAAGCTATCTATAGGCATATGAAAAAATGCTCTGGATCACTACTGATTAGAGAAATGCAAATCAAAACAACTCTTAGATACCAAATCTCTCCTGTCAGATTGGCTAAAATAACAGAACAGGAAAATGATAAATTCTGGAAAGGATGTGGGGAGATTGGAACATTGTTACATTGCTGGTGGAGTTGTGAGCTGATCCAGCCATTTTGGAGAGCAATTTGGAACTATGCCCAAAGGGCTATAAAAATGTTCATACCCTTTGACCCAGCATTACCACTTCTAGGGTTGTATCCCAAAGAAATCACACAAGAGGGAAAAGGACCCATATGTACAAGGATATTTATAGAGGCTCTTTTTGTGGTAGCCAAGAATTGGAAATCAAAGGGATGTCCATCAATTGGGGAATGGCTGAACAAGCTGTGGTTTATAAAGGTAATGGAATACTATTGTGCCATAAGAAATGGGGATGATACGGACTTCGTAACAGCCTGGAAAAACCTACACGACATAATGCTGAGTGAGTGGAGCAGAGCCAGGAGAACATTGTACACAATCACAGATATATGGATTCTGTGAGGACCAACCCTGACATACTTCACTCTTCTCAGCAACGTAAGGTGCAAGGACAACTCCAGGGGACTCATGATGGAGAATGCTATCTTCATCCAAAGAAAGAACTGTGAAGTTTGAATACAGATTGAGGCACACCACATGCTTGCCTTTTTTGCTTCTCTTTTGTTTTTGTTTTTGGTTGTTTTTTTTTTTTTTTGGTTATGTCTCTTCTTTCTCATGATTCATTCCATTGGTCATAATTCTTCTCCACAACTTGACTAGTGTATAAATTAATTCAATGCGAAGTTATACATGGTAGTTATAAGAGATTCCAGGCCATCTTGGGGAGGAAGGGGGGAGGGAGGGGAGAAAATCTGGAACTCAAAATTATGTAGAACCATGTGTGGTAAACTAAAAATAAATAAATAAATAAAAACTAAAAGCAGATCAAAGAACCCATGCTAGCAGCCCTCCAGTATGCTGGTGTTATTGGCCTTACACAGCCACATTAGTGGCAAGTAGCATTGTTGTTACAGGAGCCTAACCTGCCCCAGACAGTGAAGAGGAAAAGGATTCTCAGACCTACACACAGTCTACTGTTCAATAACCAACTGCCACTGCAACCAGCCCTCCATCTACCACAAAGCTTTGTACATCTCATATTTGATCTCTTTTGTGTATGGTATATGAAAAAGATGATGCTCTATCCTCACTTTCAGCTGAAGTGAATTTATCATGTTACTCTCACTTCATAGACCATGATTAGAACTTTTTAAATTAAAAATGCATATTTTGGTAGGGTTTGTGACTAAAAATATCTAATAATTTTGTTTATTGATACACTCCCACTTCTCTCCCCTCCTCAGTCCCATACCAAAAGGGGTTGTGCTCCTTACCCATGCTTTAAGTTTTGGAAACTCAGTTATAAAAAGTGAACTTGCTAATTATGAGAAGGGAGGCAGTGACTTGTATTCCAAAGAATCATATAGGAAATCCATTGTTACTGAGATGATATTGATGAAGTCTGTTATTGGACAAAGATGGAACATACCGCTGAGAGATAATGGAAATTTCTATACATGAGTGACCTGACCTGGAGAATCGGGAAGTTTGCTGTCTAATTGAGGTATGTATTCAGTCCTTGCCAGTATTCATCACAAACCCCTCTCCCAGTTTATTCAAGGCCCACCATAATCTGGTACCACCTTACTTTTCATCTCTTATGTGATATTATTCTCCTCTATGCACACTATATTCTAGAAATACTGAACTACTCTATGTATCCAGAACTAATCTGTCTAGACTCTATTGCCTGGAATGTATGCCCTCTTCTTCACCCATTAAATTTCTCATCCCCTTTTATAACCCAACTCAAATGCTATTTCTTCAGTGAAGTTGCCCATTTGATAAGGACCTTCTCCTTTACATCATACATAACACTTTGTCTCATAACTTTCACTCTACATATCAATTAACACTATATATCATAGTTATCTAAAGTTGTGTCTTGTTCCTCTACTAAAATGTAAGCACCATGAAGACAGAGACTATGTTTTATCTAAACTATACATCTTCCTATTTTTAGTCACAAAAATTTGCATATGGCAAATATTTAGTAAATGCTTTTGAATGAATGGATTCATGTAGGAACAAATGATAGCAGATACACGAAACCTGGAAAGAATCTCTAATGAAAGATCTTGACAACTTGGGTTGGAATATGGACTTACAACATAAGTGGAATATTCATTTTTTATTTGAAGGTTGTATAATTGAAAGGGAAAGAAGAATTTGGAAAGACAATAGCTTAATTTTTAAATGATTTCAAAAACAAGATTTCATTTTTCTGGACTAGAGAAAATGAAATACTGGATTATATGCTTTACTTGTGCCTTAAGCCTTGCTTCACCTGCTGGGTGCAGGTGTCCCCTGAGGAAAGACTTTTAAGGACTGACTTAGGCATCTTCCACCTGCCCCGAAGCAACTACCTTCATCTGTACACTCCACGGCCACTTTCCATCTCCTGCTGCCAGCCCGATCTCTCAACCGGGATATGGAAAACTGCTGATGCAAAAATCAACACTCCCTTTGACTTCAGACCTTCTCTCTCCTACTACACCTATCTTTGAGGGGAGAGGAGGAGCACCCTCCATTTGACAGTGAACATTATCACACCTGGTCATATATTTCACATCCCTGTGTCTCTGAATTCCTATATATCATCATCCAAATCCTATTCCTCACTCCCTACCACCCTATTCCTTATTCAAATTCCCCTCAACCATATCATCACAAAATTTCATCCTAACTCCACCTACCCCTTCCATTGAACTCTCAGGAATGTGTGTTCCATAGGCAACAAACTTCCCTTTATTTTAAATCAATTTCTCTCCTATTCCTTCCAACTATAAGCTTTTACTGAAGCCTTGCTTCCTCTGGATAACACAGTCTCCCTCGCTTCCCTTTCTAGTACTGTTGGCATCTTCATTCATTCTTCTTGGCTCACCAGTCAAGGGTGGGAGAGGGGTGGTAAAAGGGTAGTTGGAATACTCCTTGCTCCTCATGGCCTTCCAGATTCCCTTCTTCCTTCTTCACTCAGTAACCTCTCTTCCTTTGAGGTTCATGCTATTGATATCTAAACCTTAATCAAAAAGTTGGTGATTGGGATTACAGATATGGGCTATCACCCCCTGCCCACCATGATTCTAAATCTAATCCAATGAACATTTATTCAGCACTTCCTATGTGCCAAATACTGTATTAAGCAGTGGGAATTCAATTAATAAAAAAGAGGGACAGTGTCTACCCTCAAGGAGCTTAGTTATTAGATTTAATAAAGTTAAATGAGTTAAATTCTCTGAATTTGTATGAATCACATCCCAGGCTACTAACAGTGTGTGAACATGTGATGACAAAACAACTATTGGTATTCTTTGAGGGAATCATAGAGAATCAAAAGGTGCTAGAAGACTGGAAACTTGGAATTGTTGTCATTGTCATTGTCGTCATCCTCATTGTCATCATTATCATCATCATCATCATTGTCATCATCGTTATTAGGCAGCAAGGCAGCACAGTGGAGAGATTACTGGATCTGGAGCCGAGAAGACCTGAGTGGAAATCCAGCCCCAGACACTTACTAGCTGTGTGACCCTGGTAAAGTAACCTCTTTCTCAGTTTCCTCATCTTTAAAATGGGGATAATTATCAACACTAGGATAGGTAGTTATTAGCATTTACCTCACAGAGTTGTTGTGAGAATCAAATGAGATAAAAATTATAAAATTCTTAGCTTAGTAACAGGAATGTAGTAAGTATTATATAAATGTCAGCTATTATTATTAATTTTATTATTGCTATTATTACTGTCATAGGAAGAAGTTAGGTTCTGGAAGTCAAAGATGGTCAATACGACATAGATCCCGTTCAAAATTCAAAAACAGATTATTATAAGGATGACCTATAAGAATATACAGAAAGATTCACTGCTTGAGTTCACTAAGATCAAACCAATCAAGTGGGCATGAGTTTTCTCAGAAAGTTATACAAAAACTAATATCATTTCTTTTTTTGTTCCTATTTACTATGGGAATTCTGTAGACATACTATATCTGGATTTCAGCAAGTCATTTGATAATAGGTTTTATGAGAGCGTTAAGAATAACGGGATGAAATGTGAGTTAGATGATGACACAATTAGGTTTTATAACTTATTAGACAACCTATTTTCCAATATAATAAAAAAATGAGTAAATGATTAATTTCATCTTGAGGAAAGTCTCTAGTAGTATGCCACAGGGTTCTAACTGCATTCTTATCTATACAACAATGTTTATTATTACTTGGATAAAAATATGCATAGTATGTTAATTAATTTGGCATTGGAAAATTGTTAGGAGGGATAGATGATATTTTAGATGGCAGAATATATTAATAATATCTCAGAAACCTAAAAAAACCTATATCTTGCAAGACTGATTTAACTGGGATACAGTACAAATCCTACACATAAGTTTAATGATCATTTGTAAAGGTATTATTTAGGGAAGTTGTAGCCAGATAGCAGTTCATGTGAAACAAACTCAGATGTTTTAGGTGATTTCATTTTCAGCCTAAGTCAACATTGTGATTTAGCTACCAAATGCACTAATGTGATTTTAGAAGACATTAATATAATTATAGTATCTGGATTATTATTTGGCTTTATCAAAAAGATTACAGTCTTCTATTTTTGCCAAACTACCCCTGGAGTTTTATGTGCAGTTTTTATAATCCACTTCTCAAACACTGACATGCTGGAGCGGGTCTAGAGGAGGAATGGCCAGGAATTCAAAACTATTTCATGAGGCTATGTTTAAAAAATGAGCTTGTTCACTCTAGAGAAGAGAGGACTTTGGGAACAAATATTTGAGAACTTGCCAAATGTTACAGAAATTCCATTTGTCTCTGGTTTTAGAGAGTATAACTAGAACCAATATAGAGAAGTTAGAGGGAGGTAAATTTCAGTTTGACATAAAGAAAAATTCTTATACAATCAGAACTCTGAAAATGGAATAGGATGCCTTGTTAGACACTGAGTTCCCTATAACTTGAATTGTTCAAGTATTAGGTGAATGGCCAGTTGCTAGATATTCTGTAGAGGAGATTCATTTAAGGAGGATGACAACTTTATTTCCTGATGCTGCTGTTTAAATATCAGCACTTTCATACCTATGCATGAATATGGAATTAAATTGCTTTTCATCCTTTATTCTAGAAGAGGAACAAGGAGGTGAGGCCATGGTGTGGAAGTGAATTGGATTTAAATGAGGGAGGTCTGTGCAAAGTCACCAGCCCTCACTTTCTCTTCCAGAGCCATCTGAATCCAGAGGCCAGATATAGATTAAGACAGCTGGAGATGGCCCAGGATGCAATTATTTCTGTTTTTCCCAGAAACCCTGAGGGTCTTCCCCTCCCAGATTTATTTTTTTAAAGAAGCCATTCTTTAACTCATTTTTTAAGCCTTAATCACTGAATGGGCATTGCTTCAGTGAAACTGAGAATTAAGTTCTAACAGTGAACATGCACACCAACCTTGAAGGCACAGTTCCAGTTTCATAAAAGTTTTAATCTATGAGTCTTTCTGAATTTTATATTTAAAAATACCCCTTGAAAGCAAATATCGTTTGAACTTATAATATTTATAAGAATAATTACTGTGAGTAGCTCCTTTTTAGACCTATCTCATTGTTTGTGTATGTGTTTACTTTGTAGGGATGAGACTTTTTTTAAAAACAGTATCTTTAAGATATTTGAGTGTTGTTGGTTTTTTTTTATCTCCAGCAATCACAAAATTTTTCCTTAAGCTTAAAACTTTGAACTTGCATATCTATACATTTAAAAATAAAGATAAAAGAGCAGCTAGGTGGCACAGCGAGTAGAGCGATGGCCCCGGAGTCAGGAAGATCTGAGTTCAAATCTGGCCTCAGACACTTGACACATGTACTAGCTGTATGACCTTGGGCAAGTCACTTAACCCCAATTGCCCTGCCCCACACAAAAACAAAAATAAAGATAGGGTGTACCAAAAGTCCTAGTGTCATTTCAAATTATTATAACTTAGCTTTGGGGACACCTCATGAATATGTATAGACACATTCACCTGCTTCTCTCTGTTCATTTATTCACCCATTTATTATCTATTTTTACTCATTTATCTATCTAATAATCTATCTCTCTGTCTGTCTTTGTCTATCTGTTGGATGGTGCCAGCAACATCCTGATTTAGAAGCGAAGGTTAGCATCTAAACCATCCTAAGCAGAATAAATGTACAAGTCCTTTTGCCCAAGAATAGCAACTCAGTACCCTTCTCATGCATATTACTAAAAGTATTTAATTTGATTACTAGTTTAAAAATATGTTCTGACAAAGTAAAATGTTATCAAAAATGAATCTCACAAACAAAAAAAAGCTTATCGATAAATTTACGTGCATCTATTTGTCACCTGGACCTAAACATAGGAAATTGACATTGCATTAGACCTGATACATCAATAAATTTATGTCCCAAGATTAGCTATTATAATGTTGTACCTTAGTTATGCAAATAGATGACAGAGGTTTTAATTGCTGAAGGCAACTTGAATTTAATGAGAGAACTTTGGCAAAATAAGTAAACAACAACAAAAATTCTCTTGATCTAGTCCTATGGACAAGAATCAAAAATAAAAAGAACTACAAAATACCTTTAGAGATTGGAGTAAATGAGTATGTATTCTGTTCTTGAAGAGGTCCAGGGATGCACACTGTCTAGATAGATTTTGCTATTTCCACAGAGCATTAAGTGTGAATTTTCATGATATCTTTTTTTTTAATTTAAATTTATTTATTTAACATATTTGGTTTTCAGCATTGATTTTCACAACAGTTTGAATTACAAATTTTCTCCCCATTTCTACCCTCCCCCCCACTCCAAGATGGCATATATTCTGGTTGCCCTGTTCCCCAGTCAGCCCTCCCCTCTATAACCCCCCTCCCCTCTCATCCCCTTTTCCCTTCCTTTCCCGTAGGGCAAGATAAATTTCTACGCCCCATTGCCTGTGTATCTTATTTTTTAGTTGCATGCAAAAACTTTTTTTTTGTTTTTGAACATCTGATTTTAAAACTTTGAGTTCCAAATTCTCTCCCCTCTTCCCTTCCCACCCACCCTCCCTAAGAAGTCGAGCACTTCAACCTAGGCCACGCATGTATCATTATGTATAACCATTCCACAATACTCATGTTGTGAAAGGCTAACTACATTTTGCTCCTTCCCAACCCATCCCGCTTTATAGAATTTTCTCCCTTGACCCTGTCCCCTTTCCAAAGTGTTTGTTTTTATTACCTCCACCCCCATCTGCCCTCTCCTCCATCATCCCCCCCCCCTTTTATTTTTTTTATCTTCCTCCCTCTTCTTTCCTGTGGGGTAAGATACCCAACTGAGTATGTATGGTATTCCCTCCTCAGGCCAAATCTGATGAGAGCAAGGTTCACTCATTCCCCCCTCACCTGCCCTCTCCCCTCCTCCCACAGAACTGCTTCCTCTTGCCACCTTTATGGAGATAATCCACCCCATTCTATCTCTCCCTATCTCCCTCTCTCAGTATGTTGCTCTCTCATCCCTTAATTTAATTTCATTTCTTTTAGATATCTTCCCATCATCTTCAACTCACCCTGTGTCTGCTCTCTCTCTTTTACATATATATATATGTACATATATATATAAACACACACATATGTATACATACATACACATGCATACATATACACATAGATACATACATACATATTCACTTATATATATATATATAAATATACATATGCATATTCCCTTCAACCACCCCAACACTGAGGTCTCATGATTCACACACATCATCTTTCCATGTAGGAATGTAAACAAAACAGTTCAACTTTAGTAAGTCCCTTGCAATTTCCGTTACTTGATTACCTTTTCATGCTTCTCTTGATTCTTGTGTTTGAAAGTCAAATTTTCTATTCAGTTCTGGTCTTTTCACTGAGAAAGCTTGAAAGTCCTCTATTTTATTGAAAATCCATATTTTGCCTTGGAACATGATACTCAGTTTTGCTGTGTAGGTGATTCTAGGTTTTAATCCTAGCTCCATTGACCTCCGGAATATCGCATTCCAAGCCCTTCCATCTCTCAATGTAGAAGCTGCCAGATCTTGGATTATTCTGATTGGGTTTCCACAATACTCAAATTGTTTCTTTCTGGCTGCTTGCAGTATTTTCTCCTTGATCTGGGAGCTCTGGAATTTGGCGACAATATTCGTAGGAGATTTCTGTTTGGGATCTATTTGAGGAGGTGATCGATGGATTCTTTCAATTTCTATTTTGCCCTGTGGCTCTAGAATATCAGGGCAGTTCTCCTGATATCTGATTATCTCATAGAGTTTCTCATCCATGTCCTTTTTTTCTAAAAGTATTAAAAAAATCCAGCTGCAATTTTAAGTACTCTCCCCCAATCTCATTACTTTATTTGTTCATTAATCAGGATCAACTTTAAGGTGTCTATTGAGTGCCAACTATGTGAAAGGTATTGTGCTAGAATGTTGGGATACCTCCAAAAATTCTTTACAAAAATATGACTGTAACCCTCAAATAGATTACAATCTACTAGCAATGATAAGATGTTTGCATATGATCTAAATAATAAAATATAGCATATGGTAAGTGTCAAGTGATTGAATAAACAATAAATAATGTACATTTAAGAGTTAAGGGAGATTAGTTTTAGCTAGACTAATTGAATAAAACTACATGGTATGGTTTGAGTGGGCATTTCATAAATATAAGTAATGAAAGCTTTAGGGTAGAAAGCATCATCGAGGCACATATCAGCAACTGAGGAGAGAAGGACCTTGGGGCCAATGGGATGCTATATGTTATGGGTCACTGGAAGTTTAAAAAGAATGAATCAGGTCTACCGAGGAAAGGGGGGAACATACAAACATAGAGCAGGAAGAATTGCACATGGCCCAGACAAAATCTCAGCATTCAAAATTCCGTTGTCCAGTGACATATAATTATGCGGTGGGGTGGGGAGGAGGAGTGAACACTCTCTGTCTCATTGATGGATGTATAGTTATTATCACACAGCTTCGTGGGATTTAAGATAAACCAAAACATGACCACATTTCATTATGATATGACTTAGAACAAAGACTTTATTTTACTTTTAGTTTAAAATGACATTTATTTTTAAGGTTTTATTGATAGCTTTCATTTTTACCACACCATTATTTCCTTAATGCTGCCCTCATCCCAATATTAAACTTCCCTTGTGACAAAGAAAGACATTTAAATAAAACTAACCAACACAGTAACTGCATTTGGTAGGATATTCAATATTATGGATACATAATCCCTCATTTCTCTAGCAAGAGTGGAAAAAAGTGTATTTTACCATCCCCTCTCCAGTACAGAGATTCCTTATTATAATTAATCAGTTTGACTACTTGTTAGTAATTTTTTAGTCATATTATCAAAATCATGTTGTATGCTCTCTTTTTGCTTCCTTCATTCTATATCCTATTTCTTTGAATTCTTCATATTCATTATTCCTTATAGCACAATAGTTTTCCATTGTATTCATATACAACAATTTGTTCAGCTATTTTCAGAGGGTATCCAATTTGTGTCAGGTTTTTTTTTTAAGTCAAAATTAAACTATATACTCTCTTAGGAAAACAAACAAGAAAACTTATCTTGTTTTCATTAGTCTCATGTAAAAAGAAATTAGGACTTGTGTGAATCAATTAAAACATTTCATGATATTACCTGTTCAGGATTTAGTTCCAATTTGTTGTTGTTGTTGTTGTTCAGTCATGTCCAACTCTTCGTGACCCTATGGACCATACCATCCATGGGCTTTTCTTGGCAAAAATACTTGAGTAATTTGCCATTTCCAAATAGAAGTTAAGTGATTTGGCCAGCTAGTAAATGTCTGAGGCCAGATTTGAACTCAGGTCTTTCTGACTCCAGGCCCAGCACTCTGTCCACTGAGCCACCTAGCTCCTCTAATTAGCAGAGGAAAAAAAAGAAATGAAAAGAATATAGATAAAAATGTATGCAAACATAGAAAGGGATTCAGAGATCCATCCTATATAGGTTCTCATCCTTCAGATAGGTGAATGTCTAAATCAGCTAGGATAGTCCTGGTTGTTTTCTAGTATGAAAGGTTAAATTTCATTTTCCAAAATCCTTCCCCTCCTCCCCTCATCCAAATACTTAAGGGAGAATATCCATTTGGGGGATTGAATTCTATATATTAACCCTTTGGGGTCTGCAATTCACTGACTTCCCCTTTATTTTGTACTGTATTGACATATACCAAGATTCAGTTAATTGTTAAAGTCTCTTAACTGCTCAGTGTGCCATTTCTCAGCCCTTATTCTCTTTGGCTTCTCAGCAGTTCTGACCCTCTATATCACATCCTCTCCCTGGATACTTCCCCTTTTCTACCCTTTCCCCTTGACTATCAAGACAATGGTCACTCCTGGTTCTTCTACCTTTCTGACCACTTTATAAGCCTCCTTTGTTGTATTGTCATATTTGTGCCCCACATGACATGTATATATTCCTCAGAGCTGTCCTGGTTTTTCTTTACATTTCTCTCTACTCCTGTGATCTTGTTGATTTCATTAGCTCCTATATGTTTAGTGATTGTCTCTATGCAGATGAATACCAGCTCTTTGGAGCTGAACCTAATCTCTCTCAAAATCAAGTGCTATATCAATTACCTACTGGAATTACCACTGGGATTTCCCTTTAGCACCTCAAACTCCACACGTCCAAAACAGAACTCATCATATTTTTCCCAAACCCACTCCTCCAAGTGTCCTTATTACTATCAAGGATGCCAGTATTCTTCCTTCTAATTTCTCAGGTTTGCAAACTCAGAGTTATCTTTGACCCTTAACCTTTCCTTCACTTCCCATATCCAAACAATGGGCAAGTCCTGTGCTTTCTATCACCACATCAGTTGAATCACTTTCTCTTTGCTCATAAGTCTATTACCCTAAATTATGGCTTCATCTCATTTTGCCTAGTCAGTTGCAACGATTTGTTAATTGAATAGCAGATAATGAATGGGCCTCAAAGCCAGGAGACCCAGATTCTAATCCTATCTTTGGCACATATCGGCTGTGTGACACTGGTCAAGTAACTTAACTTCTCAGGACTTTGGGCAGCTCTGTAAGACTATATATAGGTTGTAGAAAAGTTTCCAGTCTTCACTGATCAAAGGAGTTTCCTCAATGAAAGTTCGTTTTAGGAATGAAATCACAAGTATAATCTATCCTTATCCTACTTCTTGAGTAGAATACTACAATAGCCTCTTATTTGGTGTTTCTACTCTATAATTCATCAACACATAGCTCCTAAAATTATTCTCCCAATATACAGGTCTGATGATGTTACTCCTTTACTCAAAAAGCTTCAGTGGCTCCCTATTGTCCTTTCAGCCATAATCTGTCTCCTAATTCATGTTTATCATTATTTAATAATATTCCCCTTCATGAATTTTCCAGGCAAATGGGACTACAAGTAGCTCCTCCAACTCCTAATTTCATCTCTTGCTTCTGCCTTCACAAGACTGTGCTCTTAGAGACTGTGTTACTCTCCCTCTTAGAATGAATCCTTACCTCCCTTCAAAACTCAGCCTAGATGCAGTCTCTTTTGTACTGTTCATCCTCTCCCTCTCTGCAAATGCCTTTCAATTTGGTTGTCTTTGGAGATATTATAAAGCAAATAGAATATAAGCTCATCAAGGACAGAGACTTTCATTTTTTGTTTGTCCAACTGTTATTCTTTTTCCCTTTAAAAAGACCCTTTTCATATGTATACACTTTCACATGCACATATATATATATGTATACACATATATACATATAAGCACACACACACAAACTTGTAAATGATGTTTTCACATTTTGCTAAAAATGACTTTAAAAATCAATCATTTTAGCTTGGAGGGTTATTATTTATAAGTTAATGAAATCTAAATCCTAATAACTATTTAGAAAATGGATTTTCCCCTCATATCATACTATCATCACTTTAGAGCTAGAAGAAGCTTAGAATTTATCTTGTCACTACAATGTACAAATGAGAAATATAAGTTCAGAGAAAGGAATTATTTAGCCGAAGCTATCCAGATAGTAAATGGCAGAGCCAAGATGTCAATCCACATCCTCTGACTTCACAATTGCTTTTTAAATTATAAAATGCTGCCCACCACCACTAGCTCCTTAGATATTTGAAGAGAGTTCTCAGGTACTTACCAAGCCTTCTTTTCACCAGGCTAAAAATCCCCCCAATCTTAATTCCATCATTTTTATGGAATATTCTTTTACTTCTCTTCCGTCTTTGTCACCTTCTTCTAGGTACCGTCTACTTTGTTAATATCTCTCCTAAAATATGTTGCCTAGAACAGAACATAACACTCTAGATGCATTCTGATTAGGGTAAAGTTCAATGAGATTACCACTTTCCTTTTCTGGGCACTATGACAGAGACTGTTTCATTTTTTGCTATGACTCCTCAGCCTAGAATAGTACTTTTATGATCACATCACATTCTGAAAATGCGTTGCACTAAAAACTTCAGAACTTCACAGTAACCACTGTATGAAAAATCTGCCCTTGCTCTCTATTTGTAATTGTCCATGGTATTTTTGTGGAGGAATGTGGTGTGGGGAAGTTGAGAGGAATAGAAAAGGAAGGAGTTCAGACAAGTGAACTTGGGATTTTGTCCATGTGGGAAACTCCCATTGTTGAAACTGAGTGGTCTGTTGATCTACCCATGGTCACATATCTAATCTATGTCATAGGTAGGATTTGAATCCAGATCTTCCTGATCCCAAGACTCCATTATTAAATAAGCCATACTATTTTTCAGAAAGCAATAATGATAGTTGATATTATAACATATAATGTAAAGGGCCCACATATTGCAAGGGCCATCCTAATTTCCTGTAGCTTGGGGCTTTCACTATGTGACTCAAAGGGAGATAGAATAAATATCTCTAGCCTATTTTCCGCCTACCCTTCTCCAAGGGAGACTTTAATTCTGTCTGGAAGGGAAAGCAAGAAGTTGGAGCCGATGGTCAGTCTACTTTCCTCAGAGAGAAGGGGTGCCAAGATATATCTATCTGCTCCCTTAAATATTGTTAGTCTAGGTGATATGGTTGGGTTTGTCAACTGGACTGAACGGTTCTCTAACTTGTAAGTGGCTGGAGCCAAACAGAGCAGGCTAGAAGAGAGTCAGAAAACAAACAGAGATTTAAATTCAAAGTAAGGGAAATAGCTTACAAGCAAGGACACATGGGCCAGAGCCCCAGCCCTAGTGGAGGGACTTGCTTTAGTGTGGCCAAATCTCAATATTTATACCAATGGTGAGCAGTGAGCTGTACCCCTAACAATAAGGGGTAACACCAACCACATGACAAGTTTCATTCATAGCTGGGTTTCATGACCAGAACATGGATATAGTAGGTGCTTGTCAAATCTGAGAGATTGGTGCTGGTCAAAACAATACAATGATTATATGAAACAATTCTGAGATTTTGCTCTGGCTAAGATGATCCAGAGAGTGAGAGCAAAGGATCGTTGTCATGCCAAGCTCAGGGCACACACTTGCTGGGCCTTAGCTCCAGAAAACAGAGTGTCTCCTAATATCTTGACAGGTTCAATCTAACTTCTGCTCACTATGTCATAATTGGGGGTAAGGACTCCAAGTTCTATATCCAAAGTTTGACCCCTTTCCCACCAAATAACAGTCCCATAATGAATACATACAGCTAATAGCAAAGAAACTCATATCTAAATAATAGCTAAACAGAAATCATTGAAAGTATACATAGGAGAATATATATCTGTCAATAAAGAGTGAAGGAGCTCTCTCATTTGGAGTAAGTAAAGTCAGCTCAACCAAGAGAAAGTGTAAGGAAAACTCCCTGAAGTCTCTACTGTAATTAACTGGGATAGGGACATAATATAGACTACCAGCTCCTCTCATAT
Organism: Trichosurus vulpecula; assembly: GCF_011100635.1. NCBI lineage: Eukaryota > Metazoa > Chordata > Mammalia > Diprotodontia > Phalangeridae > Trichosurus > Trichosurus vulpecula. The sequence continues at coordinate 91,664,843 of NC_050574.1, read as the reverse complement.
ATTCTTAGTCTTTTTCCTTTAGTAACCTAAAGAGGGGTTGATTTCCATCTTCCTTCTTGGAGCTGGAAGACAGAAACTTCCAAAACACCTGGGAAGCTCCCTCTCACCAACTCCATCCCATTCTTCATGTGGGGCAATGCTTCTCCCCCACTGCCATACCAATGGGCTTTACACTTATTTCTATCATTGTTTAATATTTCCAAAGTATTTCCCTTATAACACTTAATTTTGGAATATAATTCTTTGCTTACTTAAAAAAAACAACCTTTGGGGGGCGGAGCCAAGATGGCCGCATGAAGGCAGCGTCTTACCGGAGCTCTCTCACAAGGTCTGTCACATTCCTATAAAAAAGTGAATTTGAGCAGATTTGAGAGAGTCAGAAGCCGCGAGCAGTCGGCGTGGGGCAAATTTCCGAGCCGGGAGAGTTTGAAAGGCCGGAGGAACGAACCTGCAGGCTCGGAGAGTGCTCGGTGTGGAGCTGCTCCAGACCAAGGCGGAAGCGGCTGGCCGGGAAATCCACGTGGGAGACGGGCTGGGAGAAGGCTGGGCGCCCGAAACCGGCAGAGATCCCCAGGCCTCCCAACACAGGACGGCAGTCTGTGGTAGCGACGAGAGGCAGCGCAACGCCACCAGCCGTGAAAACACCCACTCCTGACGCCTGCAAAACCCAGGAACGCGGCTTCTTGAACTTCCGGAAGACTCAATGGCCAGGTAAACGGCTCTAACCCCTCCCCCCCCCCACCCAGAGAATTCCTCGGGGAAAAAAAAAAAAAGAGAACTGAAACAGAGGAGAGAGTAGTGGGGCCTCACAGGACAAATACTAGAAAGGAGTCAACGCCAGGAGCCCAGACGTAACCTTGCTCCCCCAGGGGAAGTGCCAGACATCAGCTCAAACAACAAACAGCTGAGACCATTGCTGAAAAGCAAGTGCTGGAGAGCACCCACAGGGAGTGAGACTCCAGGGAGCCAGACCCCTCCCCCACACCTCAGGAAACTGAAGGTTTTAATTCTAGACTCACAACCCCCAGAATAAGAAAGCTGGGACAGAGAGCCCAAAGATAGAAATTCGTTGTAACGCCAGGAAAAGGGAAAACAACAAATATGAAGAAGAATACAAAAAAACCGAGGACAATAGATTCTTTTTATGGAGACAGGCAGGATCAAAATATTGACATGGAGGAGGACGGCATTGACACGGTAGATACATCAGATACCTCAAAAGCTAATATGAACTGGTCTCCAGCCCAAAAAGCACTGCTGGAAGAGCTAAAGGAGGATTTCAAAAACCAAATTAGGGAGGTAAAACAAAACATGGAAAAAATGGAAAAGTCCCTAAAGAATAAGATTGGTGAAATGGCTACGGAGATACAGAATCTAAAGAGAGAAAATGACACCCTGAGAGGTGAAATCAACCAATTGAAAATGGAGGCTCAAAAGCAAAATGTAAACACTAACTCATTTAAAATTAGACTTGAGCAAGTGGAAGCTAATGAATCTATGAGGCATCAAGAAGTAATAAAACAAAATGTAAAGAATGAAAAAATAGAAAAAAATGTGAAATATCTGATTGGCAAGACAACTGACCTGGAAAATAGATCCAGGAGAGACAATTTGAGAGTTATTGGTCTACCGGAAATCCACGATGAAAAAAGGAGCCTTGACAGCATCTTCGAAGAAATTATCAAAGACAACTGCCCAGAGGTCCTAGAACCAGAGGGCAAAATAGTCATTGAAAGAATTCACCGATCACCCCCTGAAAGAGATCCCAAACTGAAAACACCAAGAAATATTATAGCCAAATTTCAGAACTATAAACTCAAGGAGAAAATACTGCAAGCAGCCAAAAAGAAGCAATTCAAATATCGTGGAACTACAGTCAGGATCACGCAGGATCTCTCAGCTTCCACATTAAAAGACAGGAGAAATTGGAATATGATATTCCGAAGGGCAAAGGAGCTGGGACTACAACCAAGGATCAACTACCCAGCAAAACTAAGCATAATTTTCCAGGCAAGGCGATGGACATTCAATGAAATAAGGGAATTCCAGACCTTCCTGATGAAAAGGTCAGAACTCAATGGAAAATTTGATCTCCAAATACAAAACTCAAGAGAGACATAAAAAGGTAACCAGGGGGAAAAACCCCACAAACGTCATTAACCAATAAGCTTAGGTTGTTTACATCTTTAAGTGGGATTATATCATCTTATGTATGTTTTTTATGTATATATATATATATATATATATATATATATATATATATATATAAGTCATTCTTGTGAATGGTACAACTATTATGACGAATGAAAGGGATATACATAGGTTGTGAATGCCTGTATAAATTAACCGATGTAAAGATATAAAATATAAATAAGAGATATAAAGGGAGGGCTATGAGGGAAGTGGTAAAGAGGTAGTAGAAAAGGGTAAATTACACCAAAGGAAGTGGCAAAAAAACATATTATAGTAGAGGGCAAGAAGGGAGGGAGAAGAGCAGTATTTGAGCTTTACTGTCATCTGATCTAGTTCAAGAAGGGAATAACATACTCTGATAAGTTTAGAAATCTAACTTGTCCTACAGGAAGTGGGATGGAAAGGGGGGAAAAAGGGAGGGGGGAGGGCAGAAGGAAGAGGAGAAGTAGCAAGTGGGTAACAGTTAGATAAGGGAGGGGAATAAAGAGGGAGGGTTAACTGAGGAAAGCGGCGGTCAAAAGCAAAACTTTGTTGAGGAGGTGAAGGGGAAAGGGAGAAATAAAAGCATAAACAGGGGGAATTAGGCTGGAGAAAAAGACACAGATAGAAATCATAACCCTGAATGTGCAGGGGATGAACACTCTCACAAAACAGAAGCAGATAGCAGAATGGATTAAAAACCATAATCCTACAATATGCTGTTTACAAGAAACACATCTGAAACAGGGGGATACACATAGGGTTAAGGTAAAAGGCTGGAGTAAAATATATTGTGCCTCAGCTAAAGTAAAAAAAGCAGGTGTAGCAATCCTAATCTCAGACAAAGCAAAAGTAAAGATAGATCTAATTAAAAGAGATAAGGAAGGACATTATATCCTGCTAAAAGGCACCATAAACAATGAAGCAATATCATTGCTTAACATATATGCACCAAGTGGTAAGGCATACAAATTCTTAGAGGAGAGGTTAAGGGAGTTACAGGAAGAAATAGACAGCAAAACTATAATATTGGGAGACCTCAACCTCCCCCTTTCTGAACTTGATAAATCTAACCTCAAAATAAATAAGAAAAAAGTTAAGGAGGTAAACAGAATTTTAGAAAAGGCACATATGATAGACCTCTGGAGAAAACTGAATGGGGATAAAAAGGAATATACTTTCTTCTCAAAAGTACATGGCACATACTCAAAAATTGACCATGTACTAGGGCATAAAAACCTCACAATCCAGTGCAGAAAAGCAGAAGTAGTCAATGCATCCTTTTCAGATCATGATGCAATAAGAATTATTTTTAGTAAAGTACCATGGAAAAGCAAGCTAAGAACTAATTGGAAACTAAATAATTTAATTCTAAAGAGTGAGTGGGCCAAAGAACAAATCAGAGAAACAATTAATAATTTCATTCAAGAGAATGACAATAATGAAACAACATACCAAAACTTATGGGATGCAGCAAAAGCAGTTCTTAGGGGGAGTTTTATATCTCTAAATGCCTACATGAATAAAATAGGGAAAGAGAAGATCAATGATCTGGGCACACAGCTGAAAAAGCTAGAAAAAGAGCAAATTGAAAACCCCCAATTAAATACCAAATTAAAAATACTGAAAATCAAAGGAGAGACTAATAAAATTGAAACCAAGAAAACTATTGAATTAATAAATAAAACAAAGAGCTGGTTTTATGAAAAAAACCAATAAAATTGACAAACCTTTGGCCAATTTGATTAAAAAAAAGAAAGAAGAAAATCAAATTACCAGTATAAAAAATGAAAAGGGTGAGGTCACCTCTAATGAAGAGGAAATCAAAACAATAATTAGGAATTATTTTGCCCAACTGTATGCCCATAAATTTGACAACCTTAGAGATATGGATGAATATCTACAAAAACATAAACTGCCCAGACTAACAGAGAAGGAACTGAAATTTCTTAATGACCCCATATCAGAAAAAGAAATTGAGCAGGCCATCAACGAACTCCCTAGGAAAAAATCTCCAGGACCAGATGGTTTTACATGTGAATTCTATCAAACATTTAAAGAACAACTAATTCCAATACTTTGTAGACTATTTGGGAAAATAGGTGAAGAAGGAGTCCTACCAAATTCTTTTTATGACACAAATATGGTACTAATACCCAAACCAGGTAGAGTTAAAACAGAGAAAGAAAATTATAGACCAATTTTTCTAATGAATATTGATGCAAAAATTTTAAATAAAATATTAGCAAAAAGATTGCAACAACTCATTACGAGAATAATCCACTATGACCAGGTAGGATTTATTCCAGGAATGCAAGGATGGTTCAATATTAGGAAAACTATTAGCATAATTGACCATATCAACAACAAAACTAGCAGAAATCATATGATCATCTCAATGGATGCAGAAAAAGCCTTTGACAAAGTACAACACCCATTCCTATTAAAAACACTAGAAAGCATAGGAATAAGTGGAACCTTCCTCAAAATTATAAATAGCATCTACCTAAAACCATCAACAAGCATTATTTGTAATGGGGATAAACTAGATGCATTCCCAATAAGATCAGGGGTGAAACAAGGATGTCCATTATCACCCCTATTATTCAATTTGGTACTGGAAGCATTAGCTCTAGCAATAAGAGAAGAAAAAGAAATTGAAGGAATTAGAATAGGAAAAGAAGAAACTAAATTATCACTTTTTGCAGATGATATGATGATTTATCTAGAGAATCCTAGAGAATCAAGTAAAAAATTACTTGAAATAATAAACAACTTTAGCAAAGTTGCAGGATATAAAATAAACCCACATAAATCCTCAGCATTCCTATACATTACTGACAAAGCCCAACAGCAAGAGATAGAAAGAGAAATTCCATTCAAAGTTACTGAAGGCACTATAAAATATTTGGGAGTCTATTTGCCAAGACAAACCCAGGGCCTATATGAACATAACTATGAAACACTTTTCATGCGAATAAAATCAGATCTAAATTAATGGAGAAATATCAGTTGCTCATGGTTAGGCCGAGCTAATATAATAAAAATGACAATTCTACCTAAATTAATCTATCTATTCAGTGCCATACCAATCGAACTACCAAAAAATTTTTTTACTGAGCTGGACAAAATAATAACAAAATTCATTTGGAAAAACAAGAGGTCTAGAGTATCTAGGATATTAATGAAAAGACAGGCTAGGGATGGTGGTTTAGCCACACCAGATATTAAACTGTACTACACAGCAGCAGTCATCAAAACTGCCTGGTACTGGTTAAGAAACAGGGGTGTGGATCAGTGGAATAGGATAGGTACACAAGTAGGTGAAATCAACAAGTTTAGCAATCTACTCTTTGATAAACCCAAAGAAGCCAGTTTCTGGGCTAATAACTCACTATTTCACAAAAACTGTTGGGAAAATTGGAAAACGGTAGGGCAAAAACTGGGCATAGACCAATATCTTACACCATTTACCAAAATAAAGTCAAAATGGGTTCATGATTTAGGAGTAAAAGTTGATACTCTAAGTAATTTGGGAAAGCAAGGAATAGTTTACTTATCAGATTTGTGGAAAAGTAAAGAATTCATGATCCAACAAGAGATAGAGAGCATTACAAAATGCAAAATGGATAATTTTGATTATGTCAAATTGAAATGTTTTTGTACAAAAAAAGCCAATGCAACAAGAATTAGGAGGGAAGCAGAAAATTGGGAGAAAATCTTTGCAACTAGTATCTCTGATAAAGGCCTCATCTCTAAAATATACAGGGAGCTGAGCCAAATATATAGGAATACAAGCCATTCCCCAATTGAGAAATGGTCAAAGGATATGAACAGGCAGTTTTCAGAGGAAGAAATTAAAGCTATCTACAGGCATATGGAAAAATGCTCTGGATCGCTGCTGATTAGAGAAATGCAAATCAAAACAACTCTTAGATACCACATCTCTCCTGTCAGATTGGCTAAAATAACAAATCAGGAGAATGATAAATGCTGGAAAGGATGTGGGGAAATTGGAACATTGTTGCATTGCTGGTGGAGTTGTGAGCTGATCCAGCCATTTTGGAGGGCAGTTTGGAACTACGCCCAAAGGGCTATAGAAATGTTCATACCCTTTGACCCAGCAATTCCACTTCTAGGGTTGTATCCCAAAGAAATCATGCAAGCGGGATAAGGACCCATATGTACAAGAATATTTATAGCGGCTCTCTTTGTGGTAGCCAAGAATTGGAAATCAAAGGGATGCCCATCAATTGGGGAATGGCTGAACAAACTGTGGTACATGAAGGTGATGGAATACTATTGTGCCATAAGAAATGGGGATGATGCAGACGTCATAACAACCTGGAAAAACCTACACGACATAATGCTGAGTGAGCGGAGCAGAGCCAGGAGAACGTTGTGCACAGCCACAGATATATGGATTCCGTGAGGACCAACCCTGACAAACTGTGCTTTTCTCAGCAACCTAAGGGGCAAGGACAACTCCAGGGGACTCACGATGGAGAATGCTATCTTCATCGAGACAAAGAACTGCGAAGTTTGAATACAGACTGAGGCACACTACATGCTCGCCTTTTCTGCTTCTCTTTTGTTTTTGTTTTTGGGGTTTTTTTTTTGGTTTTTTTTTGGTTCTGTTTCTTCTTTCTCATGATTCATTCCATTGGTCAAAATTCTTCTCCACGACTTGACTAGTGCATAAATTAATTCAATGTGAAGTTACACATGACAGTTATATGAGACTTCATGCCGTCTTGGGGAGGGAGGGGGGAGGGAGGGGAGAAAAACTGGAACTCAAAACTATGTAGAACCGTGCGTGGTAAACTAAAAATAAATAAAGAAATTTATTTAAAAAAAAAGACAAGAAAAAGCTTTCACAGTGGAGAGGAAAAGCAGGGAGGGGAGAGGCAATAAGTGAACCTTACTCTCATTTGATTTGGCTAAAAAAAGGAGTAACATACAAACTCAATTGGGTATGGAAATCTGTCTTATCCTACAGGAAAGTTGGGAATGGGGGATAAAAGAAGAAGGGTAATAGAAAAGAGGGCACATGGGAGAGGGGTTAATCAGAAGTGAACACTTTTAAAGAGGGACAGGGTCAAAGGAGAGAATAGAAAAATGGGGGGAGGAATAGGATGGAGGGAAATATACCATATTTCCCCATGTATAAGATGCTCCCATGTATAGGATACACCTTAATTTTGAGGCCTGGATTTTGAAAAACCATGTATTACATAAAGTTATTGAACTCAAGTTTTATTTATCATAAAATTTATACAACTCCTAATCACTGTCAAAAACTCCCAACCATTAGCTTGTCCTCATCTGTGTTTGATGACGAATCACTGTCTTCATATATTGCCTCCTCCTCAGTTCCATCTATGGTATTTGAAATGCCACACTTCTTAAATGACTTAAAAATTATCTCAATCTTGATATTATCTTAGGGCCTTTTCACCCAGGTACAAACTTCTCCTATACTTGGTTTCTTCACTCTTCTTGCTGGTGTCAAATTGTCCCAAGTAGACTTCATCCATTGGTTCCATTAGTCTCTCATGGCAGCTGTACAAAAATCTTTTCTGAGCCATTTCTGGGCAGAACATGGCAAAGCGTAACCTAATATACCAGCAACAAATGCTAAACAATGATCACAAAGACAACAAGCACAAAAAAGCGGGAAATGCAAGTAAAAAAATCTACAACGAGTGCAAAAACAAGTGCAAAAAAGGGGGAAATGCAAATAAAAAAAATCTACAACCAGTGTATAAGATGCACCCAGTTTTTAGACCCCAAATTTTTTCAAAAAAGAGGTGCATCTTATACGTGGGGAAATATGGTAGTTAGTCTTTCACAACATGACTGTACATGTATAACTTATATTGAATTGCTTGCTCTCTCAATGAGAGTGGGTGGGGAGGGAGGGAAAGAATTTGAAATGCAAAGTTCTAAAAAATGAATGTTAAAAATTGTTTTTACATACAACTGAGAATTAGGATATACAGGTAATGGGGCATAGAAATCTAGCATACTGTACAGGAAAGTAGAAGGGAAAGAGATCTGAGAAGGGGTGGATAGAAAGCAGGGCAGATCAGGGGAAGAGGTAATCAGAATGCACATTGTCTTGGGGTGGAGGGAGTGGAGAGATGGAGAGAAAATTTGGAACTCAAAATCCTGTGGAAGTGAATGCTGAAAACTAAAATAAATAGATAAATTGAAATGTGAAAAAAAATACTTATACATCTCATCTGTAGAATGGGCAAACAGGTATTTACTACTCTGAAAAGCAATTAAAGAATTATTATATTCTTGTAAATACATATAATTATGTTGTAAATAAGGTCTGTAGCCTACATAATTTTCCTTTAAGAAGTCCTGGTGCTTATTGAAGAAAGGGTACAAACTGTATACTCTATATGTATAAACATCCTAGCATGAAATACATTATTCACTTATCAAGGTATGGATACTAGAATGATTTACAATTTCACAGATGAAATGAAATGTGGACTCCCACCCATATGTTAATGAAGGCCTTGGTAGTTGCCTGAGGCAAATTAATGGACTAGTCATAATGATATTACAATTAAGATTTGATTTTAAAATTTGAACCCAGATCTTCTTCATTTCAAATTTAGGACTATGTTGTTACGTATATGTGATTTTTTTTGTCATTGTCAAAGAAAATTTTCATATGGGATTGGGAAATTTATTGGTGTACATTTTATACCCCATTCAAATCTTAAAAAAAAAAATCATGGCATGAAAGTGACTCAGGCTTCTCGAATTCCTTGCTAGCAAATCTCAAGCATTTCATGAGGATATTTAACTGGAAAATCCTTGACTACTTGTGGCAATCACTCTTTTGCTTTCAAACAGATGTGGAGAGGCTCATTAGCCAACAAAAGTTGGCTACCAGGTGGTGATATCATAAACATTGTTATCATCATTAGTCAGAGTAAGTCATACTAATGAGTTGTAGAATGTTTTATAAGTATTTTAATCTTCAGGGGAAGGATCACAAATACAAACGAATCACATCTTTTAAGTATTGAGGTAATAGTTTAATGACTCTTTACATAATACATCACAGAAGTTGATTCCATTCTAGAATATGGGCACATGATGATGAGAAAATGTATGTAAAGCACTCTGTAACTTAAATAAATTTTACCTATTACTACTTAAAAAAAAAACAACCTTTAATCAAATTATGTTAATGCTCTCTATTCTGGCATTCCCAATTATAGGCTAAAAAGGAATTTAGGGTGATTGTGTTTTTAGCTTCGGGTTCTTGTCCAGTCATATCTAATTCTTCATGACTCATTTGGGTTTTTTTTATGAAATACTGGACTGATTTGCCATTTCCTTCTCCAACTCAATTTACAGATGAGGAAACTAAGGCAAACAAGGTTAAATAATTTGGCCAGGGTCACACAGCTAGTAACTGCCTGAAGCCAGATTTCAACTCAGGAAGAGTCTTCCTGATTCCAGGGCATGCACTCGGTCCACTGTGCTATCCAATTATCCACATTAGCTTCAGGTGGGATTTATTGAACATTCACATGGTGATATGCTTAGTCCTAAACGAAGTAAGCTATGATGAAAACATATGATCCTCCACAGGATCATAGATTAGGGGTTGGAAGGGGCATTGAAGGCCAGTGAGCATAGAACTCCTTCTTTTTAGAACTAAAGAAACAGCTTGACAGAGATTAAGTTACAATCACACAGTAGTTAATAGAGGCAGTTGAATTCAGGTCTCCTTGAACCCAAACCTAATTCCATCCATTGCATCACATAACTGACTCTTACTTTGACTTCTTTTAGAAAATTTGATTGGAATAGCAAAAAGTTACCATATCCTTTATGTTAGACTGAAGGATCCACGTATAAAATTTCAGTGGGGACATAGTATGTGCTGCCATGGGATTCAACAAGTTACGTTTTAAATATACTCCAAGTCAATTGTTTTGTCACACAATTCTAGGTTATATCAGGTCTTTTGTATTTCAGTTGCTTTGTCCATTATCTTCACTCTTCTTTAAAGACTCCCATGATCCTCCAAGCCTTCTCATTAATCAACCTATTCTCCTCATCCTAGGTGGACAAGTCATTATTCAAAAAGCTCATGAAATTCCATCTATAACTTATTTTTCCAATGCTAACCTGAATAGCAAATTCTAACTACTCTACCTTACTTAAGTTCTTGCTTTTTCAGTTACTGCTACCTACTATGAACCAATCCCTCAGCTTTTATGTTATGGTAGTAAGGCAATCATTAATTAATTCATCTTTTTGTTGCTCCATGTCTGTGTTCTCTGAGCTGGTAAACAACTAGAGAATTTTCAAGGAGGGTCCTCATTTGCCTAATCTGCTACGCATAGATAGATGATAGATAGATATAGATAAATCCATATACCTATGTAGATCTATTATCTTTTTTTGCCATAGGTACTGAAGTATGTTCTCTGTCCTCAGACTGGAAATCACTAATACTTTCTTGATTTTTTCTTTTATGTTTAGTCTTTTTAAAAAATATTTTGTAAGAAACTGCCCTCCCAGTTGCTTAAAAAAAAAAACCAGAAATAGGCATTATAGTATTTCAAACATATGATGGCTCACCTGAATCAGGAAAAGAAATATGATCATAATGAATGAATAATGGGAATTTTCCTTTCATTTAAGTATTAAAGCCTCAAATAAAATGAATCATTTTTTATGATATAGTAGTAAAAATTCAAAAGATCTGACATGATAATTTATTTTCTTCTGCAGATCTTATGGCAATCTACCTTTTAAGGAAGATAAAAGTGAAGCCATCTACTTATATGAGGTAACTAATTGCTGCATTCTATGCTATTTCACTTAATGCTTTGTTCATTTTTAAATCTAGAGTAAGTGTACTAATTAGGTAACATTGGACATTATAGGAAAACACTCCTTTTTAAAGAAAATGAAAAATTTTAAAAACTTACTGTTTTTCTTCCACAAGTTGAACAATCATATAGGTAGTAGTTTTTTTTTTTTCCTTCACATGGTGAAAATAGAACTAAATTTATTGAATGTTGTATATACTTTGTATGTTTTACTATACATATTTTCTAGAGAGTTAAATTCTGCATAGAACAATAAACAGAAGATCGTTTTCAGATGCATATCACTGATCATTAATTTTATTTATTTGAAGAAAAGAAGAAAAGAAAGCTCCCAAAAGAAGCAAAAATCTAGTCTTATGTTTTCAAAACCCTTCGATACAAAGCCACTTTTCTTTTTTGGTCCCAGAATTTTTGAAGCAACATCCTAAAGGTGGCGCTCTTAGAAATTTGCCATGGCAGAAAAGGGGAAGGCGGGGGAATCCCATCACGAAAGCAATTTACCAATGTAAGCTGGGGAGGGCAAGGAGAAGAGCGAGTAAGGAAACCCACAGAAAAGGCGGAGGCGAGTCATTCTGGGAGATGCTCTTCAGTGATAGTCGTTCTGACAAAAAACTCCAAACTCCCAGCCCAGGTGTATGAAGCAGGGAGAGGAGAATTCTCCAACTCCAGAGGTACTGGTGGTGCACGGCTGGCTGCTCTGTTCTTGCCTCCCCACCTTAATTCTAGCAGAACCTATTCCATGGGAAGTGATTGGTACTTCTCGCAGAAGGGATGGGATTCCCAGAAGGAATAATAACGTGTCACGGAAGACCACGGGAGGATAATTGGTCACTCATCTGTTGCACAAGCGCAAAGCCAAGGCAGAGGTCCACTTGTATGGAAGTGATGCAGAACATTTAGAAGGCTAGGACGGAAGACATGAAGGGAATTAAAGTAGAGGCGGGAAAGGGGGGATGGTCAGAGTGATTGCGAACCTAGATCCCGTCTGTATTCCCACATTTGACAAATGGAATTCCAAAAAGATTCTCCTGGGACAAGAATGCGGAACACAAAGCTTTGCGAGTGACTGGCTCTATGGACATCTCCAGGACACCTTTAAAGCCAAGTAAGTTCTTGCCAACTTTGCAAGGTGTGCTCTCTTTCTCTTTCGGATCCTTTATTTCTAAGCCTGTGCGTGACCATGAAAAGAGACTAGTGAGGCGAATGGGATAACTTTTATCTAGGTAGCTCTCTCTATGTAGCGAGCACTCACATCCATCTATACACACCCCTACGCCACACACATACAGATATACACAAACACTATCCTATTCCTGCTTTCATGGATGGGCAAGCAGTCCCTTGAGAATTAAATATCGAACCAGGGAATGTAATGCTTTCTTGTAGGGGTTGTGGATAATTAGTGGAGGTAGGAAGAGAGAAAGGGGTGGCTGTTTATAATTTATTCATTGCGACCCCTTAAATTGTTGACACTGTGGAAAGCCGCATCCTCGGGGCTTACTGCTGGCGAAGTCTGACACCTTGAGGACAAGGGAGGGCTTGCTGGAAAACCTGGAGAAGCGCGGGTTTGGAGGGGGCTTCAGGAGCCTGGGTTGCTGCTGCTCAGCGTTGCTCTGCGGCCCCTGGGGACCCGATTCTAACACCTTATCCTGGCGAAGGGCAGTTCACTGGGTGGGTTGAGACCCAGCGAACCTGACTATAAATCTGATAACTGCCCCCTAAATGTCTGAATCAGCTACCTTATTCAGGTTAAAGTTAACCAGGGAGTCAGTCTGGATAGTGGTGTGGAAATGAACTCAGCTTGGCCTTGGCGGGGAGCTCTTAGTACACAGTGGACACTTAATACCTGTTGGTCGAATTGCCTTGAATCCGCTGATTGAGATCCTTTTCGGGATTAGCCAGAGGTGACAGTGATTGACAAGGGGTGGGGGCAGCAACAGCTCGGGCTACACAGGGAACGTTTGGCTGCCCACTCGGGATATGGCCAATCCAGTGGGCAGGGCAGGGTCCCAGCTTTCTCCCAACCTTCCAGTCCAAGTATGGGATGTGACGACACTCAGTCAATCACCCATCTAAGTGCAAAGAGAGACGAAACCTTCTAATCCGTTTGCCTTGGAAACTGAGACTTTCCCGCTCAGGATTTAATTCGCCAATCCCCCCACCCCACCCCTTTGGACTCCTTCCCCTCTTTTTTTTTCCTTGCCACCCATGGCATTGCAGCCTGATAAGCTGTACTACCCTCTGCTCAGTGCCAACTGCGTGGGCTGTGACTTCATGTGTTTTCCTTGGAAAACCGAACACTCAGAAACTCAGCAGAGATTCAGGAAATCCCAAAGGCAGCAGCAGTCGGGGGTGCTTTCACAAGTCACAGCTGCAGACAACATCGCGCAGCTGAGGATGTGATTCCATCTGAGAACTGACCGGGAAACGGCAACTTTCCAGGTAAAAGGTGCATTCTCTGACCGCTAGCTAGGAGGAGTCTGGGGAGAGGTGGCACCTGGCAGTCTCTTCCTGGATCACTATGAAGTTTTCTCCAGAAGCTCAGTGGGCTGCAAACCCCCTCTGCCCCCAAGCCATCCATGGAGGTTATGGGCTAGGAAGGAATGAGACTTTCCCCCTGCCCCCCTCCCCGCTCCTCCCTCTCTCTCTTCTCCCTCCTTCCAGCCTTCTAACCCCTGGATGAATTTATTGCAGTAATCGACTCTCATCAGGGGCAGCTTTGAAGAAGTCAACCTGCTCCTCCGCGCTTCTTTGCTCGCCCTATTGCTCAGCATCCCATTGCATAGGCTAGCGGAGTTTCGTGACTTTTAAAAGCGGGTGGGAGGCAGCCGAGGGCGGAAAACAAGAAGAATGGAGTGCCCAGTGCGACTTATATGGTAAACAAGGAAACTGAAGGAATTTAGCGGTGCTTTGGGGTCCTTAAGCTTTTTCAAATGTTCAGGGTGCACGGGTTGGTTATGGTTCCGGGGGCAGGGAACCTAAAACGCGAGGTATAAAACACGTCCAACAAATTCGCGTTGGGGAAACGAAGAGAGTTAAGTGGCCAATATCTTCTCAGTTTTAAGCCTTGCGTCATTTTTATTCCCATGTGTCTGTCAGGGAGCAGAAAGCACTATCCTGTTACTGGGACTAGAGCAAGTGGTTTCTTGGTCGCATGGCAACGGGCATTGAAATTAAATCAGAGACCCTGCCTCCTGCTTCAGCGAATCACTTGGGTTCATTATCTTTTAGTCCAGATAGAAACACAAGGGTATTTGGGGAAGAGGGGTATGGAATCATAGCAGTTTTCATCACAGAGTATCAGGTTCCTACCTGGTGAAATGCTAGGGCCATGAAACTTTGAAGGAAAGAAAGAGAGATGCTCCGAAGAGTGGGAAGAGAAATGGTTAAAAACGACATTTAAATGATAAGTATTTTTTCTTTTAGTTTTTATTTTTCCTAAAGATAATTCTGAAAAGGTGAATCAATGTCCCCCTTGGCTGGCATTTGGTTTCTAACGTTTTATCAGAAAAAAATAGTGCTGCAGAGTTTTCTTCATAGTTGTTCAAAGGGGATGGGATAATCTGGATTTCCCTACTGAAACTCAAACTAGGTAGGAGCTGTTCTGTGTGTGCTTAAACATAGAAAACATGGGGTACCCTCATGTACTCTGCTTCTGGAACTGTGCTCTTTGTCTTTGAGTACTCACATTGAGAACATCACAGATCATTGAGATAGTATAGAATATATTTAAAATAATATATTTTTGTTAGTTGCTTGGTTAATGTAACAGAGAACATACTGCCTCCACTTATTATGCTTCTTTCTTTCCTCAGCCCAGCATCTAGCATAGTGCCTTACATATTGCAGGTGCTGTATGAATATATGATGAATAAATGAACAAATGAATGACTGTGTATGAGATGAGAGAAGGAAGGCTTCACAGGTGAAAGGAGAGAAAAGCAATCTTTGGGAAATTTGAGTAGATGATAATGGTAAAATGAAGAATTTTTTAAAAATATCTGGTTCCAGTAAGAATAAATGCAGATCAGTATAACAGGGGCCATTAAATGAGTCTTACACACAGAGTATCAGGAAAGGCGAACACATGGAAAAAAATATATCTAGGGGTATTAGTTGATACCATGGATTAGCATTATACCTCCACAATAAAAAAACACAATTCAGGGGATCAGAAATAGAATATCACTAAGTAACTTGAAGATAATATTCTCATTCTACATTGTCCTCTAAGTATTCTGTTTGTTGTGAAGGTTCTTAGAATAATAGACATTTAGAGTGCTGTTCCAAAACCACACACACACACACACACACACACACACACACATGAATAAATTAAAAAAAATAAAACACACTCAGAAGAAAGTCCAATAAGGATTAAATGATTACTAGATTGGAAATGAGATCTATTTGCAAAGATGAATTGGAAGGATACTTTCATAATTGGGAATTCTTCCTTTACAAAGAGAAGGAAAACACAGGTCTTAACTACAATGTGGAAGATTTATGCTAATAAGACATGAAGTAAAACTTGATAAATAAAACATAAACTATTTGGAAAGTCCTTTTGTTATCTTGCTTTCTTGAGAAGTCTTTAATTAGGATAAATTCTTTTCTAAGGGGCAAAAATTAAGTAGTATTACTTAAGGAAGGATAAGGTTTTTATTCTTAAAGTCTCTTCAACCTTAGGATTGTGTGGTTTAACCTCTCTCTTTCCTGCCTTCTATATCATAGTACACTTTTAAGAAATCAGGAAGGAGTTATATTTACAAGACTGAGAAATCTGGCTGAATAGATGTTTCATGATTTTTAGCTAAGCTTGTTGGAGCTGACAAAGTGGTAAGAGAACAAATAATCATGTTAAGTTCCATTGTTGGTCCTCAGGTCCAATTAGAACCTATTCTACATAAGAAAGCCTTCTTTAGGACATTATTTAAATTTTAAAATAATGCTAAAGTAAAACAGCTCGGTTGACTTTGGAGTTTGAAATAAATTAATATTTATTTAGGCCCTATTATGTGTCAGGCACTGAGCTAGATGCTAGGGATACAAATGCAGCAGTAAGACACTCCCTGACCTCTAGGACCAAGGAATACATGAATAAGAGTCTTGTCACATAAGATGACATAAACTTAAGTAAGTCAATTAACCACTTAGGGCTGCAGGCAAGTCTTTAAGTGAGAGATGAATCTTAAACCTTCATGGTTGTAGAGACTTGTCACAAAGAGAGATACCCAAGCTGGTGAAATCACAGTTCCAGAATCCCTTTACCTTACAAATCCTAGAAGTATAAATTTTATTTTCTACCTAGAGTAAGAGTTCTTAACCTGGTGCCCAAGGATAGACTTCAAGCATTCTGTGATTTCTATGGGACAAAATAATCACATCTTTATTTTATCTAACCTCTAATTAAGACTTAACCATTTCCTTCAATTGTGATTAAAAACAATCAAACATTATTCTGAGAAGAGGTCTATAGGCTTCATCAGACTCCTAAAGAGGTTCAATACACACACACACATACACACACATACACACGCACACACACACACACACAGGATTGAGAATCCCTGACTTAGAGTAAATAATTATTTACTCATAAATTCCTTAAGGTCAGGGACTCTATGTCTTTCATAAGTGTATCTTTAGACCTTAGAATAGTTCATGGCATGTACTGAGTTTATCAAATGCTTTAAAGTTCATTAAATGTGTTTGTCACTTAGAACAATATTAAAAATGAACTTAACCTTTTTTTTGAAAAAGGCCATACCTCTGATTTAATTCAGGCATAGAACTCCTGGTGATAATATTCTTTCTACTAATTCAGATCAGCACCCATTATGCAATTTAAAATCTTTAAGAGTTGCCTGAGGCTCACCAATATGTTAATGATATTCCCAGGATTATACAGCTAGTATGTATCAGAGCAAGAATTTGAACTTAGCTCTTTCAGAGCTGAGGCTTGTTTGCTATCTGATAGGCCAACAGGTTTCCTCACAATTTATTCCAATAACCTCATTTTACATAATAGTGGCAGAGCTGAGATTCAAGCCTAGAATCCTAGACTACACATTCAATATATTTTTTTCAAAGCTGCAGAGCCATCCACTCAAATTATGTTTCATAATTTAACTACCAGGATCTAATTTCAACTTGCCAAATTAAAGAAAAAAGACTTAGAAATAAGTCTGAAAACAGTCTTGAAAGTATCCTGTTGTGTCTACACTTGAATGAAACTGGTGGCATTTAAAATTTCACTATTTGGGATAATTAGACTTTGGAAAAATATATGCAAATTGAGTAGATGAAAAAATGGACTTCTGCACCAGAGATTCTCTCTCTTCTTACTGAAATCAACAGCAAAAGGAACTCATTGTTTACTGAAAAGCTGTCAAAAGCAAACATACCATTAAAATCTTGTTACTAGGCAATAAAGCTTGTTAAGTGGTCATGATTTTAACAAGGCTATTAGAATAAAACTAGTTTGAGAAATAATTTATAACAAGTGTTCCTTGTACAGTTTTAGACACATTTGAAATCAACAAAATAGAATATGGGAGTTTAGAATATAGAACTAGTGTTTTGAAACTGAGAACCCCAAATCATTTCACCACATCTAAATAATTCATGTGACAGCAGATGTGCACAATTTGTCTGCCAGATAATGTGGAGAAAGCTGATTATGCAAAGGGATAGATTTCAATAATAAACTAATGAACAGAAAGAAGAGAAATATTTAGGATGTTAAACAATAAGGAATACTATAATATTTTAGCCTTTACACACTTGTATATATGTTATTATATATTTCATTTCAAAGGTGACTTCCAGTTTCTTTTGAAAATGAAATTTCTTAAATTTTGTTTTTAAAATATATTATTTTAGAAGATATGCCAGTCATTTGAATTAAAATATTCCTACTTTTATAATATTTTGAGAATATTTATGTCAAATATTATAAAAATAAATTTATGTATATTTGTATGTATATATATATACATATATATATATATATATGTACATGTGTATATGTGTGTATACGTGTGAGAAAGGTAAAGCCTAGAGAGATTAATTGACTTAAGCTTCAGCATATATATCAAATGCTTATTTGAAATTAAATATTTCCAAAACATACTGATGCCATTCTGTTTTATTTAAATACTAATTCAGAGGTGAGAAAGAGTACTTTGAATACTTGATTCCTTAAGCTAATTAATGTGAAGATGATGACCACTAATATTGTTTTTTTTTCTTTCCTGTTTAATATTTCCTTCCAAATACAACAGTGATACAATAATGGCTCCTTCAGATGCTACAGATAATTTGGGGTGTACATATAAACATGAAACCAGAAATTTTATTTATAGTCTTAATTAAAAATGTACCTTAATATCTTTACCCAGCACATGCTATCCTCTTTGAAAAATGGCAATGTTAGTGGAATGAGTCAGATACATATTTATTACATTCTGCTTCCTGAAGTTTTCCATTGCATTTGTGAAAGCTGTTGAAAATTACTAGAAGTGATTTGTGTTAACAAATAACATCAGTGATGGAATTTATGTAATACAAAAGAAAAAAATATGAAGTCTGCAAGGCAAGTATCTTCCTTCCTCAGGCTACCTAAAAACAAACAAAAGAAAAAAAAGAATCACTATTAAATAAGAGAAAGTTTTCTTTGTTGGGATTAGTCACAAGAGCCAATTTTAACAAGTCCTCTCCACTCCCATCCTGATTATTCATAAATATTGGAACATCATACAGTATTGATTCTTTAACCCATTAGCTGTGATAATAACCTAAATAGAGGTAGATAGCATGAACTACAGGCCAGAACATTGGACTTAGAGTCAGGAATATCTGGATTTAAATCCCAACTCAGAAACTTACTAGGTGTTTAACCCTTTACAAGTCATACAACCTCTCTGTGCCTCAATTTTCTCATCTGTAAAATGAGGCTTGGTGTACTTGGTGAGTTATAAGGACACTCTGTTTCAAATCTATGACCTCATAAGAATTTCCAATCATGAGATTGGCATTAAAATATATAAATAAATAAGCAAATAAGCATTAATATAAATGATATATATATATATGTACACACACACACACACACACACACATATATATATATATATATATATATATATATATATATATATATATATATATATACATAACAGGGACAGAATTTTATTGATACAAAGCCTACTAAAAACAGTGCAATTATGGTACTTTGAAAGGTATAAGTAGAACTCAGAAAACCAACCACTACATTTCACCACAGTAAACTTGGCAACATAAACTACAAATACATAGTTCTTTAATTATAGTACCCTCAAAAGGCCAATTGAATAATCTGTGTGATGCCACCTATTGAAGCAGATAGCTAATTTCATGCACACCTAAAGTTGACTTATCGACAGATTTATTCTTCAAAAGAATAATCTTTCTTGAGCTTGAACATAAATAATGTACGTGAAACTAACAGTAGAGTAGAAAGAGAAAGGGGGAAAATGATCAATATCTAGTGGAAGAAATTTAATATGTATATTTTCATAATCATATTATATATTAGATACTTGTTTCTGAACAGCATTAAGATTTTAAATATTCTGGAATATGAATAAATTTATTAGACATACTTCTTTGCAACACAAGTGGGAATTCTTAAGACCAATAAAATGTTGATGTCATATCTAAATGATGATATGAGAAAGCTCTGAGTATGTTCATTCTTAATTTGCTACTCGGATTGTTTTTGCCTGATTTCACCTTACACAGCTGTATTGTGGAATATCAGTTCAATCAACTAGTAGTTTAATGATCATTCCATTGGGCTGTTTTCTAAAATTAATTTTAACAGAAATATCCTGGCTCATTTTGGACACAGTTGAAATTAGCCATTTTACACAAAACAAAACCCTAATTTGATTATTATTTTTGGTTGATAAATGAATTGCCTTCCATTATTCTCTACCTTAGAAATGCTGAATTTTATTATTAGTAAAAGCTATAAGTAGCCAAATTATATATGCAACAGCTTTCCAATGCAGTCCGTGCAACTGGAGCAAAGGCTAGATGTAATAGACATACAGAATTCAAGTACCAGTTATCAAGTCAAAGTATCATTCTACCAAAAATATGATATCAGGTACATTCCTGACATGATAACAATTTCATCTATTTTAAAAAACAATTCCGCAAACTCTTATTAATGTTTGTTACCCTCCTGAGAGGAAGAGAGGATAAAAAGATAGCCTATAAACCAGCAAAACCCATGTACAAGTAGTGCTTCAGACAAACTGGCTGTGAGAACCTGGGCAAGTCACTTTCCTTCATAGCGTTCTAAGAAATCTTCTCTCCTCCTGCCCCCATTTTTTTATTCATTTATGGCATTCATTTTTTTTGAATTTTGAATTTCACATTCTCTCCCATTGTCCTACACATCCCCCACCTATTGAGAAGGCAAGCAAAATCATGTCAATTAAATATGTGGTCATGAAAATTATACTTCCATATTAGCCATATTGCAAAAAAAGGAAAGAAAGAAACAAAAAAAAATGAAAGAAAGAAAGGAAGGAAGGAAGGAAGGAAGGAAGGAAGGAAGGAAGGAAGGAAAGAAGGGAGGGAGGAAGAAAGAAAGAAAGAAAGAAAGAAAGAAAGAAAGAAAGAAAGAAAGAAAGAAAGCAAGAAAGAAAGAAAGAAAGAAAGAGAAAGAAAGAAAGAAAGAGAAAGAAAGAAAGAAAGAGAAAGAAAGGAAGAAAGAAAAAACAAATTAAAAATTTTTTAAAAAGGTATGCTTTAGTCTACACTCAGAGTTCATTAAATCTCTTTTCAAAAGTGGAAAGCAATTTTCATCATGGTTACTTTGGAATTGTCTTTGATCCAATATTATATTGTTCAGGGTAGCCAAGTCCTTCACTTGATCATCATTACAATATTACAATTACTGTATACAATGTTGTCCTGATTCTGCTCACTTCACTTTGCATCGGTTCATAGAAGTCTACCCAGGTTTTTCTAAAACTTTCCCTCTCACCATTTCTTATAGCATAATAATACTTCATAATTCTATGGCACGACTTGTTTAGCCACTCCTCAATTGAAAGACATCCCCTCAGTTTCCAATTCTTTGCCACCAGAAAGAGAGATGCACTAAATATATTTGTACATTATAGGTCCTTTTCCCTTGTCTTTGATCTCTTTGGGATACAGACCTAGTAGTGGTATTGCTGGGTCAAAGGATATGCACAGTTTGATAGACCTTTGGGCATAGTTACAAATTGTTCTCGAAAATGGTTGGACCAGTTCACAACTCCATGAACAGTATATTATTGTATCATTTTCCTATATCCCCTCCAAATTAATCATTTTCTTTTTCTGTCATATTAATCTAATGAGAGTGAGGTGGTACCTCAGAGTTGTTTATTTGTGTTTCTCTAATCATTAGTGATTTAAAGCATTTTTTCGTGTGATTATTGACAGCTTTGATTTCTTCTTCTGAAAACTTCTTGTTAATAACCTTGACCACTTCTCAACTTGGGAATGGCTCATTTTTTTTTATAAATTTGAATCAGCCATCTAGATAATTGAAAAATTAGGGCTTTGTTGGAGAAACACTGAAGTCCTCCCTCCCTCCCCCACCCCAGTTTCTTGGTTTTCTTCTAATTTTGGCAACAGTGGGGTTTTTCGCGCAAAACTTTTAAAATTCAATATAATTAAAATTATCCATTTTAATTAACACAATCCTCTCTTTCTATATTTGGTCATAAACTCTTTTCTTATTCATAGATTTGACTGATAAAATTTTCCAGGTTCCTTAATTTTCTTATGATTTTACCTTCTATGTCCAAATCATTTATCCATTTTGACCTTATTTTGGCGTGCTGTGTGAGATGGTCTATGTTTACTTTTTGCCAAACTGCTTTCCTGTTTTCCCAGCACTTTTTGTCAAATAGTGAGTTCTTGTTCCAAAAGCTTGGATCATTGGCTTTATCAAATATCAAATTACTATGGTAATTTACTTCTGCGTATTGTGTTCCTAGTCTATTTCATGGATCCACTGCACTGTGTCTTAGCCAGTGCCATATATTATCCCTTGTGACCAAAAGTGTTCCTCTGTGACCTGGAACTGTGACCCAGAAGTGGATATTGGCAATGGAGCTGCCAAACAGTGCCCTGTCCTGTACCCAGCTTTAGCACATGGGTCCCTTGTGGTCTTTATTACCAGAGCCCCCCAAACTACTGTTGCCACCTTTGAGGCTGCCACATGGACACTTGACCAGCCCCCAATCCAATGTCACAGACCTCTTTTTTGGACCTCCTGAGTGGTCTTTGGCTGGAAAAGTTATAACCCCAACTTTTGCTGGCTCTGCGACTAGAATTTGCTTTAAGGGGTTATTTCAAAGTTGTTTAGTGGGAAATATTAGAACTCAACTGCTTCCTCTATTCTGCTATCTTGGCTCTGCCCTTGTAAGTTCCTGATAATAATTTCACTTCCCAGAAGTCAGAGGCATTAATAGGAGTAGCTGCTATTTTGGTCTTGATTTTAACCAATAAGGGGAAAAAAAACTAGTTGGTGAAATTATGGGAACCCTGAAAGGAAAAAAAAAAGTGATTATGTCATCTTGGAATTCACAAATAAATGGAATAGGAAGCTAGGTAGTCAAACATAGAGGCATCATAGTACAATAGATTAAGATATGTATTAGCCATCACAGGACCTGGGTACAATACCTGTTTCCTACTAGTTACAGTTCATGATTCAGTTATTTTTCAGTCATCCATGATTCTTTGTGACCTTATTTGGGGTTTTCTTGCAAAGATATTAGAGTGGTCTGATATTTCCTTCTCTAGGTCATTTTACAGATGAGGAAACTGAGGCAAACAGGACCCTAAATGCCCAGGGTCAAATAATTATTAAGTGTCTGAGGCCAGCTTTTACCTCAGGAAGATGTCTTCTTGATTCCAGGCCTGGCATTCAATACCACCTAGATGCTCGACTAATTATATGACTGTGGACAAATCACTGTAAAACTGAGCTTGTAGTATTTGGCTTACCACTAGTACAACTTCACAGATGTCTTATGGAAAAACTGTTTTGCAAGTTTTAAGATGCTATATAAATATGAAATAGTGTTACTAACACTAAAGAAAGTGAGATTTTTAAGTTTAGTGGAAAAATTGATGAGTATGATACTCATAGTCCAGAACACTAAAATGAAATACAGATCCTGAGGAAAAAGAGAATTTTTTTTAAAAAAGTTAAAATTCAAAGTATATTATATCAAAAGCAAATTGGAAATATGCCCATGTGTCTACATAGAGTGTTCTTTGATGAACTCACTTTTTAAAATAAATATATAAAATATAAAAAAGTGACACATAACTAAGGACAAACATAAAAGACTTAACTCTTTTAGAGAGTAAAAGTCCAAAATAAATTGTTTTCAATCAATCAACGATTATATATTAAGTGCTTACTATGTACCAGCTACTTTGGCTCTTTGTTCATACATCTAGTAAGCATCAGAAGTGAGAATGAAATTCAGTTCTGATTTTGAGCCCAGGACTCTTTCCATTGTATCATCCAGTTTTATTACCAACATTCACTTAACAACAACAAAATAAAATTAAGAGCCCTCTATGTTCTAGGCTCTGGAATTACAACAATTTGTAGGACACATTCCTTATTCCCAAGGATCCTAAAATTCAATGGGACTCAAAACAATTATGATGCAAGTGAGAAAGATACAGAAAGACTAAGTTCAGGAAAAATGCTGTAAAAAAAATTGAGGAGGATGAGGTCACTTTCATCTGGAAAATGGCAAAGAAGGCTTCCCAGAGTAGGTGGCCCTGAGTTTGGTCCTAAAAGAAGGAACAGACTTCAAGAAGTATGATAGTGGCTAGTAGTGGAAGAAGTCCCTTGGGGGATAATATGATCAAAAGCAGAGACAAGAACAGAGACAGGGCATGTTCCACTTTGGACTACAATGTACATGACTTGGAACATCATAAAATAAGGTTAAAAAGGTAGTAGCAGAAAGAATGTGGTGGGTCATAAATGCTGGCATGAGGATTTTATTTATTATTCAGTAGGGAATGGGAAGTCCCCTGATGGTTTTTAGTAGATTAGTACTTTGGTCGAATCCTAAAATAAAAAAAAAAAGATTACTTGGGCAGTTCTGTGAAGAATGGGTTGGGGAGAGAATAGGCTATAGCAGAAAGACTCGTTAGGAAGCTACTATAGCAGTTTGAGGGAGAAGAAATGAAAAACACCAGGATCATTGCAGCAAGGGACCTAAAGTATATAAAATATACTGTAGCGATTGAAGCACATTGTTTTAGGTGAAGAAGTAAAAATCAAAGTTTAACAGGAGAGCATAGTGGTTCCATCAACAGAAAGGACATGTTTTAGGAAGGGAAATGAGGAAGTAGTTATATTTGAAGGTTTTTTAAAGTTCTTTAATTGTTCATATTATCTTTTAAAAGATTTAGGAATTCTTTTTTTTTCTTCTTTTCTTTGCAAGGTAATTTGGGTTAAATGACTCACTCAGGGTCACACAGTTACTAAGTGTAAAGTGTCTGAGGCCAGATTTGAACTCAGGCCCTCCTGACTCCAGGCCTGGTTTTCCATTCACTGTGCCACTGTGCCACCCATCACTAGGTAGAGATATCCAGGACATGGTCTTTCATCTAGAAGATACATAGAAGGCTTCCATTAAGGTGAATGATTTCAATCTGGAAAGGATAAAATAATCCCTCTTGATTAAAAAAAATTAAGGAAGAATTAAAACCCAACATAGATACAGATTCAATAAGAAAGAATTTGTTTCAAATGAGTCCAAGTTACTAGACCCAGACAAGCTACATATGAAACTGCTGACAAACGTAATCTAGAATCTTTTTGAATAACTTTAAGAAATCATGGAGAATAAGAAAGATGCTAGGAGACATCCTCAGGAGAGGGAGAGAACAAGGAGAAAGAAAGAAGTTGAAGATAAAATAGGCTTAACATTGATTCACAACAGATTTCTGCAAGGGAAAAGTTTGAGTTAATTTGGAAAAGAAAGTAATGATCAGCAGGAACATGAAGACCACTAAACTAATTTTCTTTTGTGTTCTTAGATATGTCATTGGAAATGGCTTTCACAGTAAGTCTCCATGGTACCACATGGCATAATATAGACTATACTGGACTTGGAGTACAAAAGACCTAGCTTTGAACCCCATGACCCTGGGCAAGTCACAATCTTTCTGAATCTCACTTTATTCATCTCTAAAATGAAGAGGGTCAAGGCAGGCAGTTAGACTTAATGACCTCTAAGGTTATTGAGTTAGGTAGCACAATAGACAGAGAATTTATCCTGGAGTCAGGGACAACTGAGTTAAAATCTGACCTCAGATACTAACTACTTATGTGACCCCAGGCAAGTCACTTAACCTTGGTCTGCCTCAGTTTCCTCAAGTGTAAAACGGGAGTTATTGTAGCGCCTACTTGACAGGGTTGTTGCAAAGATCAAATGACATGTTTATAAAGTACTTGTCACAGTGCCTGGTACACAGTAGACACTTGAATAATGCTTATTCCTTTCCTCTTACCCCTTTCTAGCCTTACATATATGATACAATGATTTATATGCGTAAGATGGTGGAATGGTGGTAATTTTAGAATATCTTTCCTTGTAGCCTCCACTTTCTCACTTTCCGTTTATTTTATGTACTTTTCCAACATAGCTTCCAACACCACCATTAATCAGAAGTTGCTGGTTGTCTTTTTACTGCTATGTAAGAGGTATTATGAGGGGATTCCCTCTAGTCAGCTTTTTTGGACCTCCTCCCATTGAGTTAGAAATTTACTCTCTTGTTCTATGCTTGAAGCTACTACTAGGGACACAGAGGGGAAAGAAATCTCATATTTCCCGACTGTTGGGTAGTCTAAGGGAAAGTCGGCAGAATCCCAAACAACATACTCAACTCTGTCTCTGTCTCTTTCTATGTCTCTCTGTCCCTCTGTGTCTGTCTCTGTTTCTCTGTCTCTGTCTCTCTGTCTCTGTCTGTCTCTGTCTGTCTCTGTCTCTCTCTCTCTGTCTTGGACCTACGCCATTCCTGACTTGGGCAAGTTTGAATTTTGCCCTCCATAGACAGTCTAGTAGTCTTCTGCTCCTGGGGGCTTACTTTATTAATGGAAAATTGTTTGGACACCTGCTTGGCATAACTTATTGCAGCCCACAATTCCCGAACTTAAGAGATCAACCAGCCTCAACTTTCCCAGGAACGGGGAAGAGGCATGTGCCACCACACCTATTAGTGGTTTTCAAATATTTTATAATCTGTAAGGGAGAAGAATAAGAAAACATTCTCATGGTATATGGTATGAAATCAATGAGCCAAAGTTATAAATATGCACATAACACAAGGGGAAAAACACTTCAATACTCAAAGTTGTTCAATAGTGGAATAAAAAGCTAGCTAAATCATGAGTTCCTTGTCACAGGGAAGGTTCAACCAGGAGCTGGAAATATATAGGAGTCTGACCTGGATAACCCCCATGATCTCTTCCAACTCTAATATTCCACAGGAAATTTAATAGGAAAAATATAATGCTACAAAGTGAATTATCTTTATTCTCTTTAATTCTTGAATGAAAGTTTGAAGAATATAAGGCAATGACAATTTGAAGAAAAATAATTTAAAATGTTATAATTGTTTAAACCATTACAGTTTTCAATCAGGAGAAGGAAAATATTAAAATTGCCAGTATAAATGTCATTTGTTTTTCACTTCCTTTTCATTTGTTTTAGTTGTGTCCAACTTTCCGTGACCCCATTTGTAGTTTTCTTGGCAAAGATACTGGAATGGTTTGCCATTTCCTTCTCTAGCTCTTCTTACAGAGGAGGAAACTGAGGCAAACAAGGTCAAGTGACTTGCCCAGGGCTAGATTTGAACTCAAGTCTTCCTGACTCCAGGCCCAACATCCAACATTGTACCACCCAACTGCCCATAAATATGTAATACACATATGTAATATGTTTATATTTATTTTACACACACAGTAAGCACAGTATTTGGAAGGAATACAAGTACTTCCCAGACACACCAGAATTTTGAACAGTTTCAGAAAACAGATTTTGACAATTTACACTTATTGAGTGCCAACTTCAGAAATCACCTCCAAGCAAAAATTGAAATATGGAAATCAGACATGACTCCCTGAGATAATGTAGGTGACATTCATCAAATGAATGCAAATCCATTTTCTCCCTTGCATTTCATTGTAATATGAAGTGTTGCTGAGAGTGCCATAAAAATATTGATTCTAGTGTATTTAGAAAATTTTCTTTGTCCCTGTAATTGAGTATAAATATTTTATTTCACAGTTCTCTAATAACTTTGTGGACTGATGTTTGAGCATATTTGTTTATATAATGAAGCCATTTACGCTAACTGGTGCTTTACATATTGATCTTCACTTCATCTCTTTATATAACCAAAGTAATTTTGTCCATCAAAATTTGAGGGTCATGATCTCAGGTCAACTGTGTATTGGGTAATGCTTATTTCCATGGAATTATGCAGACAATTTATATTATGTGCTTTAGTTTAAGTAGTTCTGTGTCAGAATTTTTAAGGAAGTTATTATTCCATAATACTAAACAAAATTACAGATTTCATTGAAAGAGGGCAAGTTAATATCTTTCTCAAAATTTTGAAACTGAAATTTGAAACTGAAGCCTATATTTTTTTGCATATTAAATGCCAAGGTAACAATGAAGATTTGGGTGAAAGTGAAGACATTCAAAGCCTCAAAACCTCTATAAGTAAAGGCAGAACACATGGAGCTAAAATTTCCTGTAGGACAGGCCCATGACTTCAGCCCCACAACCCTTAACCCTATAATCCCATGGTCAACATTACCACTCCTAGAATGACACCCTATTTACATATTTCCTGAATGCTTGCTGAAAACAACAATGTTTTATATCCTATCTGTGACTTTTGAATGCATTTTTCAGGTTTCTCTATTAACTAAATTCTGCCAAATGGGCAATCCTTTCTGCTGCTGTTAATATTCTACTCCAATCTACACTCCTACTCTAAGCCCTATTTATCCAGTCCCATAACTTTAGATGCCACCTGAATGTGCCCATATTCTCAGATTCTACCAAATGCTACCTCCTCCATGTTTTCATTTGCTTCTATACCAAGTCTTGTCTTCACCATCTGATATATCAGCAACTGTCCTGGAATCCTTTGGATTCTCTGTTATTTTACTATTTCTGACCTGTTAATCCCTGTGTTTGAAACTCACAAAATCAATATGATTTCACCCACTATGAATTCATCATACATAACTACAGAGGGATTTCTCTGCTCCTTTGACCCTTTTACCTCAAATTGACACCATCCAATTTCTCCCTGTCTTTTCAGTGCCAAACCTCTTGAATAAGTTTTATGTGCTTTCTTAGCTTCCAGTCTTCCAATCCAGAGTCTCTCTTGATCACTTTAATGAAGATACTGTCAAACATCATTACTCACTTTTGTTGTTGTTGTCCCTCCTTCATTTTCAAGAGATCATTGACATCAGGAGTGATGTCTTGAGGTGCATGTGAATTTGGATTACAGTGAAGCAGAGTTGTACAGTTGTCAGCCTCACTCTGTCTTCCAGAGTCATCAAAATCAAGTGGCAGGACAAAAGTCAAGATGACTGGCAATAGCCCAGAATGCAGTGAATTTATCTCAGTGTCTTCCATGTCTGATCAAGCTCTAATTACTCTACGGCACCTGCTTCAGCCTCCTTCATGGCCATTGGAACAAATTGTTTCTAATCTGTCCATACTATATAGTCATCTCAATATTTTATTTTTCCCCAATCACATTCCCTGTAAATCTTCCCTTGAAAGAAAGAAAAAAGTTAAGCAAAACCAAATGACATATCCAATGACTTATGTAAAATTTTATATCCACAATCTCCTGCCTCTCCAAAGAAAGGAAAAAAATGGTGTCATCTCTTCTCCAGGTTAAGCTATTCATCCTGACTTATTATATACAATGCGTTTGTGTATGTATGTATGTATGTATGTGTGTGTATGTGTGTGTGTATATATATATATATACGCATATATATACAAATATGTAATTCATTCTGTCTTCTTGTTCTTTTGATTTACGTTGTCATTATGCATATTACTCTTGCCTGCTTCATCCTCCATCAGTTCATAAATGTCTTCGGATGTTTCTCTATTTTTTTTTTCCTATCTGTACTATCATATAAGGCAATAATATTCACTGTCATCCTATAAACCACTACATGCTAAATGATTACTTTTCATGCATTACATGGTCCAGTCAATTGGCCTATTTGTTCTGAGGCCAACTAGGTGGTACAAGGGATTAAGCGCCATTCCTAGAGTCAGGAGGACCTGAGTTAAAATCCAGAATCAGACATTTACTAGCTATGTGACCCTGGCCAACTCACTTAACCCTATTTGCCTCAGTTCTTCATCTGTAAAATGAGCTGCAGAAGGAAATGGCAAACTCCTCAGGTATCTTTGCCAAGAAAAGCCCAGATGAGACTGGACATAATTGACATGACTCAACAACAACAATTTCCAGATCAGGAAGACCTTAGTTAAAATCCAGCCCCAGGCACTTCCCGGCTGTGTGACCCTGGTCAAATCACTTCATCTCTGTCTACTTCTATTTCCTCAAATGTAAAATAGCACCAGATTACCTCCCAGGGGTTTTTTTGAGGATCAAATTAATTACTACTTGTAAAGTGCTTAGCACAGTGTCTGCCACATAGTTGCTCAAAAATGCTTCTTCCCTTCTTCCTTCCATTCTCCCACTTTTATTTTACATTATTTTAAGTTCTTTTCTAGAATTTGAAAATGGTCCAATTCATAGTGCTATCGATAATATATTAGCATGCCTCTTTGCCCACATCCCTTCTAAGATGCCCATTACTGCCTGTGCAGTAAAACCTGAGCATTATTTTATTTTTTCTTTATTATTTTTCCTTTACTATTAGGGATTGAATATTTTTAATTATTTTGTTTTGAAAATTTCTTACATCTTTTGATTATTTATCATTTATACAGTGATTTGGTTTTATATATGTTTATTAATTTCTTATGCATCTTGTTTAGTAGATTTATATCATAGATGTCTTATATTCATTTTTTCTCACTTAGACCTTCATTGGATTTGTGCAAAAGCTTTTTTATTTCATGTAATCAAAATTTTCTATCTATTCATTGTTTTTAAAAGATTTCTCCCCCCAGATTCAATTGTAAAATATATTTTCTATTTTTATAGACTTTTTATGATATGACCTTTCATATAAGTCTTGTGAGCTTTATTTCTGTATATTTGTTTATTATGTGTTGTGTTATATATTGCAAGATATTAGTCTGATTTTATTTTTTGCTAATTAATTTTTTTCCATTTTTATTATTGGAAATAAGAAAAATATTTATTTCTTATTGAATGCAGAGTTCCTCAACTAGTCTATAATATTAGGCTGATTTTTCAATTACTAGTGAGTTGTGTTGGTTTTGATTCTTGGCTCTTTAGTGCATTCCATTGATGCACTTCTCTATTCTAACTGTTACCAAATATTTTTTTAAAAAACCTATTGCTTGATAATATAGTTTATAACAATATTACATATAATATATAACAGTTCAAGACTTGAAAGAACTTTTGCCCTTTTGTTTCAATTTACTGAGATCCTACCAGGGGTAGGGAGCCTGCAGCCTCAGGGCCACATGTGGCCCTCTAGGTCCTCAAGTGAGGCCATTTGACTGAATACAAATTTCACAGGACAAATCTTTTTATTAGGGTCCACATGTAACCTTGAGGCCGCAGGTTCCCCACCTCTGTTAAAATAACCTTTGCTTTCTTCAAATGAATTTTGCTATTATTTTGTTTTTTTCTTTAAAGTGACCCCCTTGGCTATTTGATTGATGTAGCACTAAATCTATAGAATAAATTAGGCAGCATTGTCCTTTTAATTATGCTGGCAAAGTCCCAACTTGAGGAATGACTTCATCCAGTCATCTGTCATTATTTCTTTAAAGAGAGGTTTTTCTTTTTAATTGTATGTATAGAGGCCTTGAGGATATCTTGATAGATTGAGTCCCATATGTTTCATGAGCAGATGTAAGATATTATTCCCATCCCTAACTCCAATCCCCAATCACTCTCCCTCCTTTCCCAAGGAATTCCAAACCTGGTTCCCTCATCTTCCTCTCCTCTCCAATACCTGCCCTTTTACTAGGAGATGTTGATATTCCTGTACATGTATTTTCTCACACTCCCTAACCTCCCATTTCCCTCAACCTCCTTACATGCTACAAACTAGCCCTTCACTCCAGCTCAACCACACAGAAATGACAATAACACATTAACTTTTCCCTTAACTCACAAGTGTGCCGCTTTCCTAATTAGAAACTGCTATTTTCCTATTTGATTGTAACTTGTTATTCCACTTCTCCCTGTGTTTTACCTTTCCTACACTTATTCTTCACCCTCATAAGGATATCCATTTTTCAGTATTTCTCAAACCATTATCCTGGCTCTTTCTTCCCTCTCCTCCTTTTTTAACTTTAAACCAATAATTAGCCATTTCAACTCTATGTTGTCCTTTGCTCTTGAGCGGCTGTTCCTTTGTCCTGTAATTGCACTTCCCTTGATAAACCTCAGCCCTGAATTACTCCTATCATTCATCTATTTCTTTCCTCTTCTACTACTACTGAGCTGCTTTATGGGAATCTAGAGCAAATCTGATAACTGTAACTAAGTACATTATAATTCAACTTATTCAACCTTAACTGGTTTCTTACTGCAGCAAGACAGTCCTTTGATTTCTCCTTTATTCATTCCCCACAATTGATTCTTCAGCCTTTCTCTTTACTCCTGAAATCTCCCACACCTTGTCTTCCCCTATGTCTCTCTCAGGTGAGAACCTAAGATTATCTCCAATTAATCTTATATATATCCTATTTTACATTGCTGTTCGAATGTTGTCTCCCACTTTAGACTGCGAGTTTCTTTAGATCAGGGACTGTCTGTTGTCTTTCTCTGTATCCCCAATGCTTAACACAGTGCCTAACACATAGGATTGTTGTTGTTCAATCATTCATGACCCCTTTGGAGGTTTTCTTGGCAAAAGTGCTGAAGTGGTTTGCCATATCCTTCCTCAGCTCATTTTACAGATGAGGAAACTAAGGCAAGCAGGGTAAAGTGACTTTCCAAGGGTCATACAGCTAGTACCTGTCTGAGGCCATATTTGAACCAAAGTCTTCCTGCCTTCAGGCCCCACTGCCAGTAGGCACCACTGTGTGTTTGTATATATTGTATACACGTTCATATGTACATATATGTGTAAATGTATATATGTGTGTATATATATATATATATATATATTTCTTTTGTAAACCTTAAAATGCCAAATTGATGCTAGCTATTCTTATTATTATTAATAAAACAGTATAAGTGATAATATCAGATATAATACTGTGTCAGAGATAAAAGGTAATATTTATACAAACTCTTCAGTGATACATAAGTAAATATTTTAAGAGTTGATACTAAATAGGCATAGGGTAAAGTAGAGTATACCTGCCATAAAATAATAATAACATATTCATACAAGATATAAAACTTTAAAAGTTTGCAAAGCATTTTAGATGCTTTATCTGATTTGAACCTCACAATAATCCATAAATATACTACAGATATCATTACCTCCATTTTAGAGATAAGCAAACCGAAGTGCTCCAGCATTACTGACTTGCCTGTGGTGGGTTACACAGCTCTTGTGGAGTGCTGGCACTTACGGAGAAGTGGGTAGACATTATAAAATCACGATTCATAAAAGGAGATTGAAAGGTTATATAATTCCCTCCTTTGTTTTCAGGCAAGCTTGCACCTAAACTATCTAATTAAGACAATGAAACCACTGTCTTTAATGTTTCAAGCCAAATTAACCTATTATCTCCATTAGTAACACATTCCAGTGTCTCACAGAGCTTTTCCCATTGTGTAACTTAAACCTTTTCTATTTCATCCTTCCTTCTCTTTTTAGAGTTGGTGATAGAGAATTTATGAGAGGATGAAGGGGAAATGACTTCAAATTTAAATATTCTTTCATCAAATAATTAGAGAAACAGTGTGTATAGTGGGGAGGGGGGATGGAATGTGGGGAGAAGATAGTATTCACGTCCTGGTACAAATAATTACTAGCTATGTGACCATAGGCACCTCATGTCATTTCTTTGAGCCTCAGTTTCCTTATCTGTAGAATTGGAATAAGAATTCTTACCCTGTTTTGCAATCTTTTTTATATAAATCTGAGTCCATTCTAGGCCAATAGTATAAGCTATCCTGGGATGTAAGCTATCTTGACTTTCATTCGATCCAAGTGCTGCTGAATTCTTCCAAGTGTATACCCAGAATCCAAAGGCAGTCCTAAAATAAAATTATCCTCTTTACAATCTTCCAGAGTAGATTTTGTAGTATTTCTACTAACTATTTATTCATGCCCAAGCCCTAGAGCTTCTCCATTTTAAATTCAGAAACATTAATTTTCTCTGGGTCACTTAATTACAAAATTACAAATCCTGCTGTTGATGCCTTGCCTAAAGGAAGAAGAGCGAGAGAGACAGAAAAACAGAAAGAGAGAGAGAGAGAGAGAGAGAGAGAGAGAGAGAGAGAGACCAAGGGGGGGGATGGAAGGATGAAACAAAGGAAGGAAGAAAGGAAGGAAGGAAGGAAGGAAGGGATGGAGGGAGGGAGGGGGAAGGAGGGAAGGAGGGAGGGAAGGAGGAGGAAGTAAGGGAAGGAGAAAGGAAAGAAGGTACAGAAAGTGGAAGCTTCGAAACATGGTCCTTTTTACATGTAGCACTGCTGGCAAATGGAACACAGCTGTTTGTTTGCTGGTTCATCTTAACCTGACAGTAAAGTGTTTTTGTTCATAATGTGCAAAACACTCGATGCTGTGAATTGATTTTATTTTGAATTTGTGCCTCCCATATGCTCTTAAAACACATCTAATACCCACATCTCTGATAAGCAATGTGGCCTTTATATAAATAAAAAACAATTTAATAAATATTTTATTACAGAAATATTTACAATAAAAAATTTCTAGAGGAAAAAATGGCAAATTTTAAGAGCTTTAAAGCAGGTAAAATATTATTACACAGACTTATCACTCAGTGATGCACAATTATAACCTGAGTTGAAAGCACGAATTGCTAAGAGATATTTCATAATCTTCTTCCAGTTGGCCTGTTAATATTTTTAAAACATGCTAGGAATAATAGAAAGGTAGTTTTGGGTTTTATGTTTTGCTCTTTACTGTTTGAGCCCAGTCCTGTGATTTCGTTATCATAGAGAATTCCCAGTGCAGATTCCCTTGATGCAGATTCCCAATTCATCTGTAACTTTATAGTCTTAGAAATTTGTCTGGGATTCTGAGGGTTTAAGTGACTTTGTTTTGATAAGATAACAAGTAGGTGCCAGATGCAGGACTGGAACCCAGGGGTTCCTGAGAGACCAACTCTAGTATCACAGCATCATACGTTGAGAGTTTGAAAAGACATCAGATTTTCTGGTTTAACACTCTCATTTTACAGTTAGAGAAACTGAGGTCACAGAGATGAAGTGCCATGCCATGATCACATGTATAGTGAGTGGCATTGCTGAGATTCAAACCCAGGTTCTCTGACTTCAAATAACTATATAGTTTGGTATCTATTAATAATAGTGAAAATACCTAATATTTGAATAGCTTCTGGTGAGTACCCTGGCCTTACTATTCCCTGTGTATCCCTCTGAGGGTTCTATGGGTACCCCAACATGGGTTGGGGTATTTTTTCTCTAATATTATTAGCTCAAGCCCCTATTTTTAGTTTATTATCCATACTGCTAACTTCTAACTTCTGTGTGCCATTTAACCAATTAACATTAATTTACTTTTAGAAAGCAATATTTTCTTCTAAAAGTATAGCAAGGACAGAGATGCCAACACCCCTTCTCTTCAACATTTCAGGGGGCACACACTTCCCTCTACCACCCCTTCAGTCCTTGGGGAGAGTGGGTTCAGACTTAAGGCAGTTTCTACATAGCATTAGTCCCACCGATTGTGACATCACTGTTGGATGGTGCCTTGCTTAGGTCCTCATGGACTGGGTCCCAAAGCCCACTCCTTGCCCCTGTGGGTATTGATCATGAAGTACCTACAAAACTTGGCATGAGTTCCAGTTCCAGACTTCCATAATGAATCCCTTTCACCTAAAATGAGAAAACAGTTGTCAAGACAAAAAACTGAGATTTGTATACATGGACCTCTTATGGAGAGGGGCCTGAATCTTCTCATTTTACAATATTGTGTTTCTTCTTTTATCATAGCACTACTAGGTAGGAAGAAATAAAACTAAAAGAAGAGAAAGATTTGAGTCAACTAGTATATTTTAATTAATCCCTCTCCCATTCGCACTCCAACTTTGGATATGCCTCCAGTAAAAAAAAATGTCCTTTCACCAAGTGGGTAGTAGATTTAAATTACACAATTTTTGGAGAATGCTGCAAAGTAGCAAGCAAATTAGATACTGCAATAATCCACAATGCAAAAATCTATAAATGTCTTATTTGAAATTTCAGGTATTTAAAATAGCTTTGTTGATATCCACATTTAAAAAATACTTTAATCTTCCTACCTCAAATTCAAATTCTACAAGAATTCATTGAGCATCTATGACTTGAAAGGCACTATGCCAGGCATTAGGAATGCAAAGATGTCAATTTTTTAAAAAAAAATGTACAATTTTAAAAGTTATAACATTAACTTTTGCCAAAGTCCATCGGCATATTTTATGTTTAATCTTTATTTCTTTCTGTGGAGGTACTTGAAGAGAATTGCAAAGATGGTTTATCTCCCTTTGTAAAAGAGAAATCATATTTGCTTTTATAGTTTTACCTTCATGCTGAAACAGCATGTCAGAGAGGTTTAAAAACAATAAGTTCTTTCGTCATCATGCATTATGACTTGATAAGCAAAAGAAAATACCACTCAGTAGTCCAACATAGCAACTGCAAAGGATTATGAAAACCCTTAATCTCTTAGGATTCTATCAGGATATCATCATTATTTTTGTTCAAGTGCCAAGTCTTTCCTATCCAAAAATCACTTAGTTTTAAGGGTGTTTCTGAATTAATTTATAATAACCCCCTAATAGTCTCATTACCATGAAATGTTGGAGTAGAGAGAAAAGCTCAAAGAAAAGAGGTTTCTGATTCTGAAACAAGCATACCACTAACTGATTAATAATGAAAATCATCGTAATAATTTGGTGTGTGACTACAGAAATAAGAAAATGAAAGCAGTAGGAAGTAGTAGGAAGATAATCTATTGCAGAGTATGATGAATTGTATTGAAACACCAACTCTGCCACTTTTGGCCTATGTTATCTAGGACTGGTTACTTGACCTATATGGTTCTCGATTTCCTCCTATTTAACATGAGAGGTTCGGACCAAAGTTCCCTAAAATCTCTACAATTCTATGACCCTATTTTTAGTGCTGTGGTATGCATGTGTGTGTGTGTGTGTGTGTGTGTGTGTGTGTGTGTGTGTGTCTGTGTGTGTGTGATCTCCAATTTAACTGTATGTGAATTTCTCAACAGAGTTTTGCAATATGGCTATATAACATATCCATACCTAACCATACATATCAATCTTAACATTACAGTACATTCTAAACCAACTGACCATACTATTATGTAACAATGGAATTCAGATGAGCTTCCTGACATATAGTTAAAATAAGAAGAACAATGATAACAATTTGGTAGCTAGAATGCTAAATCATAAACTAGCTGTCTTTTATGGATTGACAAACAACGAATCTCCATGGACTTTAAAATATCCTAGAGAACATAACCGATCAATGGCCCAGGAACTATGTAATTTTCACGGATAACTGTTGCCCACAATATCCCAGACATAACATTGTTCCATCATAATTGAAGAACAGTGTTTTAAAATAGATATCTCCACAGTGAATACTCAACCTCCATGTTACATGGAATGAAGGCTATCAAAATATAGAGACCTAGCAGAGGGAATAATCATGTGGTAACAGGGCAAGGTAAATATCATATCCTCTGTTCTAGGAGTTGTGCAAAGGATGCTTCATGTCTTAATTCTTTTATTATTAAACTACAAAAAGCAGTTCTTTTATATACATACGCAATAGCTGGGAGAACATCAATTCTAAAATAATAGCTGTAAAATAACAAATTTTCTCAGTTCCTCTTCTGTAAAATGACCTGGAGAAGGAAATAGCAATCCACTCCACTATCTTTGTCAAGAAAACCCCAATGGGGGTCACAAAGTCAGAAACAACTAAAACACTGAACAACAATAATCAATTTTCTCAGGAAGATTTTTGCTTGAACCCCATGGAAAGTATGAGAAGAAGATAGTATGATAACACTAATAATTATAGCAAAAACAAAATAGCTCAGCACTGATTGGGTTAGCAGTCTGGCCAATGGTATGTAACTATTCCTATGAAAAGAAGAATCAGATGGGGCAGCACAGTGTCACAGACTGACCCTACATGTGGTTTTTAAGCTTGACACAAAGGACAGCAGAGAGAGTGGTCCATCTGTCATGTTATTGTATAATAAGAAGGCAATATACATCCAGTTGAATAAGAAATGTCAATAGTCTATCGCCTGATCATGTTTTGCTACATATTGCTTACCACTAAAGGGGGCACAGAAGCACATAAAATGGACATAAAATGTGAATTTATTATTTTACTGCTTTTATCATGTGCCAGTATTGATCATAAGAAAGTCAGATCTTATGAGTTATAGCCAGAATCCATGCTGTTTTTGTCAACAATACTATCATCTCCAAGATATGCAAAAATAAAAATGTATTGCGGATAAACTTAGAGTAATCACAGGAAACTACTTCTGTTCTACCCTCAGATTAAATTAAACAGGAGCAGAATTAAAGGAATGCTTAAATCTTAAGAGAGAAAAAGTTGCATTACCTGAAGGAATTAAAAATCCTCACCACGTAAACCCCAGAAAGATTAACTAATAATACAACAGGTGACAAAAATAATTCTGAGGTCTTGAATGATTTTCAAAATAAGATGGACATATTTAGAATGGAAATTTGAAGTCATCTTTTTAATGACAGCAAGAATCTAACTAATAAACTATTTCAAAAGAGAACAATTTTTAAAAAGCTGGATCTGCTATAACTATCATGAAATGAATGAATTACTTCCCAGTTTTTGAAAGAGAATGTAACACATTTCAGGACATAAACACAACAGTATATTTTGTGACTGTTGCCAGAGTAAGAACAATAGGAGAAAAAAGGTGGAGTTCTCTAAGAATACTTTTAAGATCACGTATCAAATGCTACCATGATAGAAAGATTAAAAATAGAATGCAAAGATATGGGGTGATTGAATCAATCTTGAGTTGGCATACACAGTAGAAAAAGAACATTCCTAATTAAAGGCAATGAAAAAAGAAACTGGAAAATAAATAAATAAAAGTTCATGATATATAATCTCTAATTAAAAGCAAAAGTCAAAAATGTAAGGTGATACAAAAAGTCAAAGCAGACAAAAGAACATATACATAAGTGTATATATATATATATATATATATATATAAACATATATCAAAAATTATACTATAAAGCCTTGAGAAGCAAAGAAATTAGAAGTGAGAGAAAACCCTCAAAGAAGGAGGATGTGGAAAATTTCTGGTTGTCAATGTGGTTGAAAAAGGCCCAATACACTAAAAGCATGTCTCACTAAACATAAAACAGAAAGTCTTCATGCCAATAATATGATGAAAGACAGAATGGTTATGTTAAAAGAATTGTTATTAGTTCAAATACTTTACAACCATGCATGAATTAATAGCGAAATATTTCACCATTTCCCTTTCAAATGTAATACTTATGTCACATTTCTTGGCATCATTTGTTACCAAAACATCAGAACACCAGTGACTCCTTTATATATGGACCAATTATATATTTATATACTTTATATAAAACATTCAGAGGTTTATAACTCAAAAAGGTCTACAAATACTCACGAGAAAACAATATATTGACTGAAAGTCAAAAGAAAGTATCACAAAATTCTGAGGGGAACAAACATAATTCATTGATTTAGTAACCATTCAACAAACCACCCCAAAGCACAGTAATGTTTGTACTCCCACCATTGATAATTACAAATCTTTAAATTAAGTTTGAAGTACACACTTGTAGGTCAGTCATGCATGGTAAATATTATTATGAAATAGATCTAAGTGTAATGATGTACACCCAGAAAGATGCTCTCCAATTAAAACACCATTGAACATGGCTGAAGGTGGTTTATCTCTAGTTGAGGAGCAGGATGCAATTAACCCCCAAGAGTGAAATCAAAAGGTTCTCCAGGAGCAACATTCATGTGAACTCAATCAACACTATATAAACCCTATATGGAACAAATAGCTAGGATATAGAGAAGTTTATAGGAATCATGGGGTTTAATGGTAGCAATTCAGCATTGCAGCCTTAGCAACTAAAATTACAGTTTTATCCTTAAAGACTCAAAGTATATTGTATGATTAAGATATTGTTATTTACATTTGTTATGTATCTTCCATTGATCTTTGGGGATCCAGGGACCTTAATTCTCTGAAAACTATGGTGGTCCATGACGTGCAGTCATACATCATCATCATCATCATTACCATTATCACCACCACCATTACATTTATATAGTGCTTTAAAATTGCAAAACTCTCTTACAAATATTATCTCAATATTTTCCCTCACAACCATCCCCACTGAAACAGACAGAGGTCAAATGACTTTTTCAAGGTCACAGCAATTAAGTATCTGAGGCTGGATTTGAATTCAGTCGTTTCTGAATCCAGGTCCAGTGTATCACCTTGGTTCCTCTAGTATTATTGGGAATGCCAAATCAAATGACATCCCTGCTATGTCAAAATCTCTAGAGAAAGGTTCCCAGAATATTTTGTATCTTAATATAAAGATAGGAATAGATCCTAGACTTATATTTTCATTGGCATAGGGAAACTGTAGATGAGAAAATTCTTTTACTAAAGCAAATCAGAATCTTCTCTGTGACCTAGAGTCTTAGAGAGTTGTCTAGAGTAGTAAGAGATTAAGTGTCTTTCCAAGGGTCACATAATTACTATAAATCAGAGGAAGGACTAGAACCCAGGTATTTTTAGCTCTGTTGAAAGCTCACAATTCACTATTACATACTACCCCTTAGTATAAGAATATTTGCTTATAAATCCATACAAGCACTTATGCCATCAAGCTTCTTTGTCTGTACTTGCTCTAACTAGGACATAAATATGTGAAGAATATGCTTTGTACAGTGCATATACCTCAATATTGCAAGTATTGCAAAAGGAACATATCAATGTCTATTAACACCACTTTTTTCCTCTTTAGTCCTAATCATGTCCTGTTCTAGTCTGATTCAAGTGATTACTTCCTACCCCTTTACTCTATGGTCTTTATTTTCCTTCCATTATTACTATTAGGATTTTCCCTCGACTTATTATTTTACTTTCTTTGATCTAGCTTCATGATTGAGAAAAAACTCTATTTTTGTCTGGGATTTTGTTGCTTTACTTCAGGACATGAGCAATTGATGTCAGCCTCCTTACTTTTATTTTCATCTGTTTTAGCTATCACTACTCTTCGCATTTGGGAAGATCAACATTACTAATCTACTAGCAATTCTTTTATCTCTTTATACACAATTTTTTTATTCATTGCTTCTTTAAACTTACCTTTTTTCTTCCTCTTCTGTTTCCTGTGGTGTCTTTTTTATTCATGTCACTATATTTATCTAATAAATGATTATTATCTAGTCAGCTATTCTTTTGTCCTTTCACCACGTAATCTTAACTACACATTTTCTACTCCTAAAGCTTATGTGACACTTCTTTTTCTACGGTTTCTAAATTATTATATAAATATCTCTCAAACTCCACTCCTACTCACACAATCATAATCCCCATGTAGTAGTTTTGCATTTCTCCCTTAAGTCTCATGAACTCTGAGCAATCTCTCTAGTTGCTTACCCCTACTCAACTTCCCTTTGAGGGAAGTTTGGTGCAGTTTAGTGTATTGGAAAGTATTGTACTCAGAATCAGGAGACCTTGATTAAAATCCTGGCTTCTCCATTTATTGGCTTTTCTCCTGAAGACAAATAGCTTCAACTTTCTGAGGCTCAGTATTCTTATCTTTAAAATGGGAATGCAAATTCTTAAATTACCTCTTTCACAGGGTTGTTGTGGGATAAGTCCTTTATAACCTTCACATATTTTAAAGGTTGCCATGGAAAATAGCTTATACTTGTAATGTTTGGCTTCAAAGAGTACATGTATGGATAGATTTATGATTGATGAATACCTTCCTTTTTGCATATGAAATCATGAATTTCTATTTCATATAGTTTTTAAGCATATGTTAAATTTAACACAAAAGTACCCAAATTCCCCAGCTTGGCTGAGTCTCTTCTGAACTTTTTTTTTCTGTTCTCTCTTCTGCGGGTTTTCCCCCTATACATTCCTGGGTCTTTCCATGATGATGTAGAAATTGTGTGTTTTCTATCACATTGTTGTTTAAATCCATATTGTGTCATGGTGAAGGCAATTAATTCTCGGTGTTTCTCAGGAGAATGTTAGCTGACATGTTGCCAATAATAGGTAATTGAGAAGTTATATGGTAGTTATTACAGTTCATGTTTTACCTTATTTCTTAAGGAAGATAACAATCATGGCACCTTTGAGATCTTGGAGTTTTCTTCAGGGCTCCCTGTGCTGAGAAATAGTCTGTACAAGAGTCTAATTAGCCACTGCTCTCTTTCAATGTCTCCCTTTCACTTGAGCTCATTTCACTTCAAGAAAGTGAAGGTCTCAACAGGACTTCCATTATCCTGGAGCTAAGAAATAGCTTTCTGCTAATAAAAGCTGTGCAAAAGTGACATGAGTTGCCTGAATAGTTGGTGATCACCCTTCACTGGATGATTACTTGTCAGTGAAAATAACCACAAATACAAACACAAATAACCACAGCCACAAACAATTCACATTTCTATGGCACTCTATGGTTTAGAAAGCTTTTTTCCTCTTGGTCTAATATGTGTCCTCTGAAGTCCCTTCCAAATCTGAGATTCTGCAATTCTATGATAAAACTTAAAACACTGTATACAGGTAAATTATCACCAAACTTGAACATTCTTCTCATTTATTCCATATTTATTTCCTATATTTCTCACATATTTCTTTTCTGTTCTATTTCTTGTTTTCTATTTGTATTTCATATTCACCATGACTCTGTCCACTACTAAGGGAAAATGTCCTATCATTCTAGTTCCCATTTGAAGACAGCTTCTCTTACCTAATCCCTTCACCACTTTTTCCAGTCTCTATACTGTTTCTCTGTGTCTATCACTTTATTATATTTAATTTATTAAAAAAAATTAGAATCAGTTGGGGTTAAGTGACTTTCCCAGGGTCACACAGGTAATAAGTGTTTGAGGCTGGGTTTGAACTCAGGTGCTCCTGACTCCAGCACCAGGGCTCTATCCACTCTACTGCCTAGCTACCCCTATTTAGTTTATTTTTTTAAAACCTTATCTCTTCTTTTTCATAAGCAGCTGTTCTACTAAAGAAGTTGTTGCTGTTGTTGTCGTATTTCCATAATCCTTGTCACTTTTCCTATGGAATTGGATAGATAACATTAGCCATACAAAGCACACAGAACTTTAACGAACTACTCAAGCTCCCACAGTCAGTTCCATTTACCTATCAGGTCATTTGAGTTCCAGTCTGGTATCCTGTTTCTACCACTCTACTCAATCCATATAACCTTAGACAGACTGTTGAACCTCTCTCACCCACCACTTTTCACCAGTGCAATGGAACCAGCAATGGCGATAGAGTCAGAGTACCTGGGTTCAAATCTTACCTCTGCCTGCATGAACTGGGCCTCCATTTCCTAATCTATAAAATGAAAGTTTTGGACTGCATGGCCTCTGAGGTATCTTACAACTTTAGATATATGATCCTAATGAGAATAAAAATGAATAAAATGAGAACAAGATTTTCATAACATACCATGCAGGGTTGTTGTGAGGATTAAATAAAAAGGAAAGTATCTTGTAACTGTTAAGCACCAAATAAATCTTGGGTGTTCTCCTTCAACTCTTCTTTAGCAGCTTTCTTACGCCTATGATGTTTTCCTTTGGGCCTATTTATGGTCATAAAGAGTCAGCCTGAAAACTTAAGATATACACACAAAATAATATTCTTAACCAGAAACTTTTGGTGCCTAGGCCAGAATTCTAGTGGCAGTAGTAGTAGTGGTGGCAGTAGTAGTAGTAGTGACAATCACAGCTAGCATTTATATAGCACTTTACAATTTATGAAGCATTTTCCATACATTGTTTTATTTGAAACCACAGTGTTATGAGAAAGGACCTGTTATTATTACTATTTTACAGGTGAGACAACTGAAGTTTAGAGAAACTGCATGATTTGTGTAGAGCCACAGAGTCAGTTTGGGAAGCCAGGTGGTACAGTGGATTGAGTGCTGGGCCTGAAGTCAGAAGGACTCGTCTTCCTGAGTTCAAATCTGGCTTCAGACACTTACTAGCTATGTGACCCTGGGCAAGTCACTTAACCGTCCTTGCCTTAGTTTCCTCATCTGTAAAATGAGCTGGAGAAGGAAATGGCAAGCCATTCCAGTATCTTTGCCAAGAAAACTCCAAATGGGGTCACGAAGAGTTGGACATAATTGAAAAACAACTCAACAACAATAGAGTTCCTCAGTTCCTAAGACAGAATTTAAACTCAGATATTCATGATTTCAAATGTAGAATCTTGTCCATAACTCTGCAAATAATAACCTAGAGTAATATTGTATATCTAATTTTTAAGTTTATGTTTTTAAATTAGCTTTAAATATTACATTGAAAAGTGTCTTCAACATTAATTCAGTTTATCGTATAAATTTGATCTTGAACACCTGTTCAAGAAGGATAAGTTGCTGGAAAATTAAAAGTAACTTCTGGTAAGAAGGTCTAACTTTAAAGTAGTTTGGCCACATGGACCCCTAGGAAAATGTTAGATGAACCTCCAGTGTGCTAGTAGAACATGAAAGGCTGTCTTGCAGCTTCTAATTTTGAATTCCCTGT
Organism: Trichosurus vulpecula; assembly: GCF_011100635.1. Classification (NCBI taxonomy): domain Eukaryota; kingdom Metazoa; phylum Chordata; class Mammalia; order Diprotodontia; family Phalangeridae; genus Trichosurus; species Trichosurus vulpecula. Next base: position 91,620,507 of record NC_050574.1, on the reverse strand, counting down.
GACTGGGAAAAATCTACTTGACAGAAACAATCTGAGAGAATATTTTATTTGAGTACCTGAATGTTGAAAACAAATCTTTTAAAAATACACATTTTCTCTTAAAATCATTTTAAAAATAATTGAAGAGCAAAGATCCAAAAGCAACTAATAGCCATTTCCCTAAATATGCAGCTTCTTGAAGTAATTAAGCATAACAGTTCCACGAAACTATTGCTCATAACTAACTGAACGTGCTTTGCATTATACATTATCAGGCTATGTATAATGCAAAAAAAGTTTTTGACATCAGGCCCTTTATTTTTCTTGATTTGAGCCCATTTATTCACAACATTGCCTTTCAAAGATTTATTGCCTGGTAATGGTGGAAAGGTTTGCTTTTATTTTCCTATCATTCCAGATACCTTGCAGCTAAAAAGAAAGAAGCCCACTAAATTAATTATTGGGTCTTCTCCAGACATGAATTTGTATCTTCTTGAGTTTGTATCTTTACTGGATTCAATTTCTAGCATTGGAGTTCTGAATGACAAAATTGTCAGCAGAATTTCAGAAGCGTGAGAACACAAATATCAAAACCCAGAAAAATTGGTATTGAATTCATTTAAGGTTGAATCTTTTTGTATCTGGAAGTTGCATTATTGATAATACCCCATCATTAAAGGAACTATACTCTAGTCTCAAACTAGATGCATTTGCATGCATTTTTAATTTTTTTTTGTTTTTCGTTACGTTATAGTCTTTATATAAATTGTTCTTCTGTTTCACTCTGAATCAAATCAAAGGAAGCATCCCAGATTTCTCTGAATCAATTCCATTCATTATCTCTGCAGCAATTAATGCAGCAATCCTTCATTATATTAATATGTTCACTTTGTTCAGCCATTCCCCTCAGTTATGGGCACTTATTTCATTTCTAGTTCTTTTTGTTTAAACCAGAGATTTTATTGATTATACTTAAGTAAGTCAGAAGTATTCATAAAAGACCCATTCTCTCTCTTCCAAAAGAATTTATCTTTCCCTCCTCTTTTCCCTAGTTCAATTTTCCACACATGCTCTTAATTATCCTAGTCCCTTTTCCTTTTTAAACAAAATGTATCTGTTTTTTAATTTGATTAGTATTTTATTTTTCCTAAGTTACTTGTAAAAACAATTTTAATATTTTTTTTAAATTTTCAGTTCCAAATTCTCTCCCTTCCTCCCTTCCCACCCCCCTTATTGAGAAGTCAAACAATTAAATATAGGTCATACATGTGTAGCCATGAAAAACATTTCCATAACAGTCATGTTGTGAAAGAAAACACTCGAGAAAAATAAAGAAAGCAAATAAAATATACTTCAATCTTTATTCAGACACCATCAGTTCTTCCTCTGGGGGTGGACAGAATTTTTCATAAGCACTTCAGAGTTGTCTTGGATCACTGTATTGCTGAGAATAGCAAAGTCATCCACAGCTGATCATCTTACAATATTGCCATTACTTTGTACACAGTACATTTCATTTTGCATCAGCTCACGTAAGCCTTTCCAGGTCTTTCTGAGAGTATCCTTCTTATCATTTCTTATAGCACAATAGTATTCCACCATAATCATATATCACAGTTTGTTCAGCCATTCCCCAATTGATGGGCATCCCCTCAATTTCCATTTTTTTGCCACCAGAAAAGAGCTACTGCAAATATTTTTGTGCATGTAGGTCCTTTTCCTTTTTGTTTTTTATCTCTTTTGGCATATAGACCTAGGTCAAAGGGTACGCATGGTTTATAGCCCTTTGGGCATAGTTCCAAATTGTTGTAAAGAATGGTTGAATCAATTCACAACTCCAACAGCAATGCATTAATGTCTTATTTCTCCCACATCTCCAACATTTGTCTTGTCCTTTTTCTGTCCTATTAGCCAATCTAATAGATATGAGGTAGTACCTCAGAATTTTTTAATTTGCATTTCTCCAAACAATAGTGAGTTTTTCCTATGACTGTAGATAGCTTTGATTACTTCATTTGAAAACTTCATGTTTTTTATCATTTATCAATCAGGGAATGGTTATTTTTTAAATAAATTTTATTCAGTTCTCTCTATGTTGGGGAAATGATGAATTTATCAGAGAAACTTGCTTCAAATTTTTTCCCAGTCCCTATTGCTAATTGTATTTCCCTCCATCCTATTACCATTCCCCATTTATTCTGTTCACTTTCTCCTTTCACCCTGCCCCTCCTCAAATATATTTTGCTTCTGACTACCCCTTCCCCAAATCTGCCCTCCCTTATATAACCATCACCCCTCCTTCTTTTATCCCCTTCCCCTCCTACTTTCCTGTAGGGTAAGATAGATTTCCTTACCCAATTGAGCATGTATTTTGTTCCCTCTTAGAGCCAATTCTGATGAGATTAAGGTTTACTCATTCCCTCTCACATCCCCTCTCTTCTCCTCCACTGTAAAAGCTTTTTCTTGCCTTTTTTTCTGTGAGATAATTTACCTCTTTCTGCCTCTCCCTTTCCCTTTCTCCCAGTACATTCCTCCCTCACCCCTTAATTTTATTTTTTCATATTTTAGATATCATCCCTTCATATTCAGCTTGCACCTGTGCCCTCTGTCTAACAATTTCTAATTGCCCTAATAATTAGAAAGTGCCTTTGAGTTACAAGTATCATCTTCCCATTTGGAATGCAAGCAGTTTAAACTTTTAAAGTCCCTTTCCTGTTTCTTTTTTATGCTTCTCTTGAGTCTTGTATTTGAAAATCAAATTTTCTATTCAGCCCTGGTCTTTTCATCAAGAATGCTTGAAAGTCCTCTACTTCATTGAATATCTATTTTCCCCCTAAATGACTATACTCAGTTTTGCTAGGTAGGTGATTCTTGATTGTGATCTTATTTCTGTTGCCCTCTGGAATATCATATTCCAAGCCCTCCAATCCTTTAATGTAGAAGCTCATGCATTGCTTTTTAAGTAAAATTTTTGTTAATCAGCATATCTGAAGAATTAGATTTCATGATTAAATAGTACATTCTAATTAATGGAGGCAGAAAAACAATAAATCCTTGACATTGTATTTTCACAACACCTGGAACAATTGTTAATTGTTACCAGTAGAAGAAGAAAAAATGTAGGACTCAACTAAGTTATTAATTCATAATCCAAGCAATATTTATTGAAATAATAATACTTCCCAACACTTTATAGTAACTCAAATTTCTAGTAACTTTAAGCTTTATAGTAAATCTACAAAGTATTTAATACATCTCATTTTATCTTCACAACAACCTTGGAAGGAAGGTATTATCTCCATGCTACAGGTGAGGAAACTGAAGTAGATAGAGGTTAAGTGACTTGCCTAGTGACACACGACTAGTGTCTGAGGTAGGATTTGAACTTAGCTTTTCTTGATTCCAAATCCAGCATTCTACCTACTATGCCACCTACCTGCCTCTCATATATGAAGACCAGGCTACTGCTTTCATGGTGCTTACATACTATGAAGAAGTCCATTGAATTTGACAGATATTTATTAAGACCCATCCATGACAAATATTAGCTGTGTGAACATGGTAAAAAATCACTCAACCTCAGTATCCCCAGGCAACTCTCTCTGTCAGTTAGAGAAGAGTTACTGATTGACATCTCTTGTGAGGACTATCACCAAGCACTCCCTATATTGATAGAATTATAGCTCTGAGCAACTTACTCCCCTAGTGAGGTGGCATGCAGCCTGCTTATACAAGGAAAATGCCATTTTTAACAACCTGTGATGTTTTGTTTATGTAAATGACATTTATGGAACCAGCTGTTTTATTGATCAAGGTAGTTACCTTATTCAATGTTTGAAAGTCATTGACTTTGTCAGAGTATGAATCCCCTTCCTTTATCATTCACCCTGTACAAATAATTCTGAAGTTTCCAAGGGATGTCATAAAGGAAGTAGGAATACATGTTTCATGACTTCATGACTTACAATCTTTCAAACTGTTCTTTAAGAGCTGACAGCTTTTATATTTTTAAGTGAAAATTTAAGCTTCACATGCCTGATTACCTTCTACAGTTTACTAGTTGTAACAACCCCTTAAATTTTGTGCATCACCCAATTCTGATCTATGAGAATAATATCAGGAATCATTTGTTCCAGCTAGAGCTTTCTATGAGCTATAATCGAGCTCTAAACCAGGATATTTTTCCGGTCCTAATAAGTCATAATTGCTATATGTGGCTCTTGGACAGAGAACATGTGGGTTACTCTTCTGTGTAGAATCTAATTTGGGGGCAGAACCAAATATGGGTCAATGGGAGGGAGCTGAACCATCTATTGCCATGGTGATTTTGTCATAGCTTTTCCAAGATGTCCTAGATGTCTTCGTGTTCCTTCTAGTCATCTTTTCTACACACTAATTTTAACCTCCCTCTTTGTACCTACCTCCTCATGAGCGATAGTATAAATGCAATACTACATATGAAGTAATTCTTTTAAAACTGAATACTAGATAAGGCTGGAATTTGATCTAGCAATTGAAGTATGGACAGGACTTCAACAGCTAGAATTAATGTGGAAGGGTGTGAAACTAGGAAACAACATGAACAAAGGGTAAATGGTGGGGAAAATGGGGATCTGTATGGGCAAAATAGCATTGAGTAGAGAATAATATGAGTGTTAGAAAGGAGCAGTTAGGAAAAGTTAGATGTTACTAAATTGTATTGGGTCTTAAGTGCCAGTTTAAGCAGGTTGGTCTTTAGTCATCCGACTCAGGATATTACCTTCTATAGAGTTCATGAAACAGTCACATTCACTACTTAGAAACAAAGAGAAAATGAATCTCTAATGTTGAATAATAAAAGAGACATAGGTGTTTCTGGGGTGAGCTGGAATTTGTTCCAATCTTTTAATTAACCAGAGAAAACCTGAAAGGAACATGATGACTCCACTGCTTCCATTCCTTGCCCTTTTGATCCCAATGTAAAGGATCTTCAGGTCAAGTGCAAAAGTGGCAAAAATCTCCCACTTTTTTCCTCCTAGTGATTTCCTATCATCTGCCCCATTCTCTTCTCTGGGGCTTACTCCCTGTTAGTTGTGTTATCAAAAGTTCCTTTGGCTGTGTGTGTGTGTGTGTATTTGTTTCCTATATGTTCTAGATGGCCAACTCGGATTTCTGATCTTCCCACACTACTTCAGGAGACTGAATTCTGTTGAATTAATCAAAGGTTGCCATGCATGAGTTGCTGGTAAATTAGCTAAGAAAATAGCTTGTATTTTGATTATAGATATTATAATGACTAAATTATTAGTTGCTCTCATCTTAGTTTTTTTTAATGCCAAGATCACAAAGTTTAGCAGTACTGGTGCATAATACAGTTTTAATAAGTGTTTGTGTATCATATATGAACCTGAAATGTAAGATCTGTGAATCAAGGTAAGCTGGATGTGGTCGAACAGGAGATGGGTGTTAGTGAAATTAAATGGATGGGAATAAGTGAATTTAATTCAAGTAATCATTACATGTACTACTATAGAAAAGAAGCCCTTAGAAGAAATGAAGTAGTCCTCATAGTCATTCAAAGGGTGAGAAAAGCATACTGGGGTATAATCTCAAAAATGACAGAATGGTATCTGTTCAAATCCAAAGCAAACCATTCAACAAGAAAGTAATACAAGTTTATGTTTGTTTCACAAATAACATACAGGAGGCACTGGAGTTTTTAGACTCCAGCCTCTAACAGGTTCACTCTTGATTGGGTCAGACAGGCAGACACCTTCAGAGTGGTTTATAATCTTACTTTATTCAAGTATAGTCTTCTCAAAGGGTTGCTGATAATGGGAGAACCAGTTCCTATAGCATCCCCTAACAACCCTTCTCACAGGAGCAGGTGAGAAGGAGGGGCCACTATCCCTACATCTCAATGGGGTCGAAAGAGACAGGCATAACTCATGCACTCCCCTGAATCCCCTCAAGCCTCAATGGGGGCCAGTTGAGGCAGGTACATGCATTCCTCTCTACATTACCCATGGTTTCCCCCATGTATTATCCATGAATTCCCCACTCACTGACCAGTGCCCACTTGCTTTACAGGGCAATAGACAAAGAGGGCATCTTGCCAACATTAAGCTCACAGGTAATTTTAGCAATATTGTCATTCTGCACAAGCTAGTAAATATCAATTATGTCACCCCCATATCTCATGGCACAGCCTCAGTAGGACTCTCTTTTACTGTGAGTCTGGGAATTACTATCTAGTATCCTTGAGGCTATTCTGGGAGTTATTATCTAACACCTGGAAACTAGATGTTGCCATGGCCATGGATCCTGAGAAACTGAACTCTAGAAAGGATAATGAAATCCTCCTTACATATAATGCTCCAGTCACTAATGCCAAAGAGGCTAGAGTTGATCAGTTCTTAGAAGACCTATGACATTTTCTACAAATAACAGCAACAACAAAAAAGATGTCACATTTATCACAAAGGATTGGAATGCTAAAGTAGGAAATCAAAAGATAATTGGAATAACAAGTAAGTCTGGCCTTGGAATAAAAAAATTAAGCAGGGCAGAGAACAATAGAGTTTTGTCAAGATAACTCTCTGGACATAGCCAACATTCTTTTCCAACACTGCAGAAGATGACATTATCACTTATTCCCATCCATTTAATTTCACTGACACCAAAGATGTCATGTCATATATGTATGTATATCACAAAATGGACAATATAGAAATTAGATTATTATATACTTTGTAGTCAAAGGTGTAGAAGCTCTATCCAGTCATTTAAAGCAAGACCTAGAACTGACTGAGGTTAAAAGCATAAACTTCTTATTGCAAAATTTAGCCTTAAACTGAAGAAAATAAGGAAAACCATCAGACCACATAGGTATGACTTAAATAACATCCTTTATGAATAGGAAGTTGAAGTGATGAATAGATTTAAGGGATTAGATCTGGTCTTTAGAATGCCTGAAAAACTATAGACACAGGTTCACAACATTGCACAGGAGGCTGCAACAAAACACATTGCAAAATAAAAGAAGAGCAAGAAAGCAAAGTGCCTCTCTGATGAGGCATTACAAAAAGCTGAGAAAAGAAGGAAAGCAAAAGGTAAAGAACAAAATGAAAGATATACCCAACTGAATGCAAAATTCCATAGAATAGCAAGGAGAGATTAAAAGATTTTCTGGAATGAGCGATGCAAAGAAATAGAAGAAAACAATAGAATGGGAAAGGCAAGAAATCTCTTCCAGAAAATTAGAGCTATCAAGGGAATGTTTCTTGCAAAAATGAACATGATAAAAGACAAAAATGGTTGAGACTTAACAGAATTAGAAGAGATTAAAAAGTTGCAAGAATACAAAGAAAAACTGTACAAGCAAGATCTTAATATCACTGATGGTATGGTTACTAATATAGAGCCAGTCATCCCAGAGAATGAAGTCAAGTGGGCCTTAGGCAGCATTGCTAACAATATGACTAGTCGAGGTGATGAAATTCCAGTTGAGCTATATAAAATCCTAAAATATGATGCTGTTAAAGGGTTGCACTCAGTATGCCAGTAAATTTTAAAATTCAACAGTGGCCACTGGATTGGAAAAGATCAGCTTATGTTCCAATTCTTAAGAAAGGTAATGCCAAAGAATGCTCAAATTGCCAAACAATTGTTCAGCAGGCTGGTTTTCAAAAAGGAAGAGGAACTACAAACCATACTATGGAGAATTATGGAGAAAACAAGGGAGTTACAGGAAAAAAAATGTACTTCTGCTTCACCGACTACACCAAAGCCTTTGACTTTTGTGGATCACAACAAAATGTGTCAAGTTTTCAAAGAGATAAGAGTATCAGATCATCTTTTTTGTCTCCAGAGAAACCTGCCTGTAGGTTAAGAAGCAACGGTTAGAACTAAATATGTAACAACTAATTGGTTTAAGACTGGAAAAGCATGATAAGGCTATATATTATGTAAAATGCCAGGCTGGATTAATTAAAAGCCATAATTAAGCTTGCCAGGAGAAATATCAACAATCTCAGAGATGCAAACAATACCACGCCAATGGTCAAAAGTGAAGAAGAGTTAAGAAACCTTCTTATGAGATTGAGAGAAAAGAGTGTAAAAGCTGACTTGAAGCTTAACATCCAAAAACTAAGATCATAACAACTGGCACCATCACATCTGGTAAATAGAGGGAGAAGAAGTCAGTATTTAAAGAAATCAAATCAGGCTATTCACTGGGAGGTCAAATACTGAAGCTGAAGCTTGAATACTTTGGATACATAATGAAAAGACAGAACTCATTGGAAAAGGCCCTATGTTTGGAAAGACTCAAAGTGAAAGGGAAGGAGGACTGCAGAGGATGTGACAGATAGATAAGTGCCATGGAAACAATGAACATGACCTTGGGCAGACTTCAGGAGAGAGTGGAGGATAGATGGGACTGGTGTGCTATATGTCATGGGCACACAAAGACTCAGACATGACTGAATGACTGAACAAAAATAAGTATATTATACACACATATATACATACACACATGTATAAGTATATATGCATATATGTTTTTGTTGTTCAATCATTTCAGTCATATCTGACCCTTCGTGGCCCCATTTGGGGTTTTCCTGGCAAAGGTATTGGAGTAGTTTGCCATTTCCTTCTCCAGCTCATTTTACAGATGAGGAAACCAAAGCAAACAAGGCTAAGTGACTTGCCCAGGTGACAAAGTATCTGAGGCCAGATTTGAACTCGGGTCTTCTTGATTGCAAGACCCTCTTGCTTGACACTCTATCCACTGCACCTCCTAGTTGTCTATATACATACACACATATGTACATATAATTATTTGCTATGTTAATAATCAAATAGGGGAAAGTATATTCAATCATTTGCTTCTTTTCAATTTTCATTAAATCTCTTGATAACCATTTGTGATGACTCAGCTTTATCCTTCTAGGGTGGTAGGCTTGGTACATTCTCTGGATTTTGCTATTTTTAGATGTTATTTTGTATTCTTGTAGCAGTAAATGTCCATTGATCCCAGAGCTAAAGTCATTGAAGTAATTAGAATACAAACTCCTTGAAGGCTAGAATTGTTTTGCTTTAATTTGTAACTCCAGTGTCTAGAACTCCTGAATGCTGCTTAAACTGGATTAAAATATAATTAGGAAATATTTAACAAAATAAATAAAAATACAACATGGATAACTTTACGTTTTAAAACCAAGTTAATATGCAGCCCACAAGGATCCTAATGTATACTTCAATTGTCACCATTTCTATTTGAGCTTGATTACTACTGATGTAACAAATCCTTAGAATTAGCAAATTAGATATTTTAATTTCTAGAAAGCTTGATGATAAAGAAATTGTTGATGAAGTTTCTTCTCTGGATTATTCATTGGCACTGGGTCTGCTTCTCTAATATGTTGTGATGATAATTATTTCTCAAACCCTGACTTTGGTCAATGAGTCACCGGTAACATAATTCTAGATATTACCTTGTTAGCATCCTAACTCCTAGAATAGCTCAAAACGTAACTACCAAAGGAGCAAACCCATGGGCAGGCAAATGCATCTTGTGATTATCAAAGCTACTCTGCACAGACCATATTGTTCTAGGAAGAAGAAAAAAGTAATTTTTTAAAAAGAAAAAATATATGATACTAATTCATCATGATAATAAGTAAGACAAGATCATTACTTTTAACTGCCACATGTGTATTTTTGTATTAATATCACCAAATACATTTCCTTCATTATATAAGTAAACATGTAATATATATTATTTAAGTTGAAAATATTAATAAACAAAAGTTCAAAGATAGCTATGTGGAATAGTGGATACAGCTCTGGGCCTCAAGTCAGGAAGACCTGAATTCAAATCCAGCCATCACATACTTACTAGCTATGTGATCCTGGACAAGTCACTTGACTACTGTTTATCTCAGTTTTTTCATCTGCAAATGGGGATAATGCCCCTTAATTCCCACAGATAATAACATCACAAATTCCCATTTTATCATATTTGTAAAGCATTCAGCACAGTTCCTGGAACACAGTAGGTGCTTAAAAGATTCTTGTTCTCTTCCGGCCTCCCCCATTTCCCCTTCATCATCCTTAGTTTATAACATTCTTCAAGGTGAATGATCATTATTTGAATCATAATACCTTAACTGTAAGACAATGCAGGTTTATGAGCAATATTTGGCTTTATCATGTATGAGACACAGTAAACTCCATTTTAACCAGGTGCCTGAATTAAGAAATAAATATCGAGTTGCTGAAACCTTAAAATGTCCTACTAGTATTTTTTTTTTCTGTAACATGAGGCTTAGATTCTATTCAAATAAAAAAAAAACATTTATCAAGTATGAGATATGTGCAGGGTTGGTTTTGATTTTGGGCTTTTAACTTTTTTTGATTTTATAGACAGTTTAGTGTGAGCCTAGTGAAACCTATAGACCACTTCTTCCCTTCTCGGAATTGATGTTTAAATTATATAAATATATAGGATTACAAAAGAAATCAATTATATTTGAATTCAGTTATCAGAATATTAAAATAGTCCAATCAGCCCTAGGTTTTATATATGTGTGTACACAGATATATTTATGTGAGTATATGTATGTGTGTGTATATTCTAAACTGGTCACTTCATAGTTAGAGATAACACCTGGTGAGAAAACTCTCTCTACTAATACAAATTGTCAACTCTATTTGGTAGCCTTTAGCCCTGGAGAATTGTTTATGGTGGCAGCTCTCTATGTACTATGCAACAGTGCAGCAACTTAATATGAAATATCCTTCCTAATTATTGTAGAATTATAGGAAAAGTTCAGGGTGTTCTTCCCTCAGCCCTTACCTGGGCTCTTTTTCTCCTAGTCAATTCTCCTCCCACCCCCAACAATTACATTCATAGAAATCAAGTAAAATACATTGGGATTACATGTTTTATGGAATATAACAAACTATAAAATTTCAATTAACACTTCTATGCAGATGATTCTCAGTTCTATTTTTCCAGACTAACCTACAGTCTTACATCTCCACTTGCCTATTGGCCATCTTTAATTGGATGAATCATAGATATCTTAAATTCGTATATCCCAAACTAAATTCATTATATCCTTCCACCCCAACCCCACCATTCTTCCTAACTTCTTTATTACTGTCAAAATTACTACTCAGTCTCCCAGTCTCCCAACCTAGATGTCATCTTTGATTCCTCATTCCCTACCTCCTCTATCCAATCATTATCTGCCATTTCTCTATGGCACCTCTCTAATACATTTTATTCTCTTCTCTGACATTGCAAGCATCCCATTACATACAGGCCCTCTTCGCAGCATCCTGGACTACTATCATGGTTTACTGGTTGGTCTTCCTGCCTCAAGTCTCTCTCCACTCTCATCTATTCTTCAATCAGTTGACAGATTAATCTTCACAAAGCAAATATCTCATGGTATCAGACACTCTCCATTCAATAAACTCCTTTGTTTCGTTATTACTTCCAACATCAAATTAGAAAACTTCTGTTTGACTTTTAAAACCCTTCATAATTTGGACACTTTCTACCTTTCCAGTCTTCGAGCATTTTACTTTCTCATATATTCTGAAATTACATCCTCATACTCAACACTCCATCTCTTAACTCTTGGCATTTTCAGTGGCTCTGCCCCATGCCTGAACTCTCTCCTTCCTCATCTCCACCTCTTGGTTTTCTTGTCTCCTCTTTCCAGTGTTTGACAGTGCTACCTCCCACAAAATAAATTCCCAATCCTCCTACATGGTAAAGCTTTCATTATATTATCTCCATTTTATTCTATATATCTTACTTAAATACAGGTATATAATACTTTATATATTGTGTCTCCTGTTAAACTGCACTCTATTTTAGGGCAGGAACTCTGTGAGTGTGTGTGTGTGTGTGTGTGTGTGTCTGTGACTGTGTGCATGCACACATACACATGCTTATCTTTGTATCGCTAGAATCTAGCACAATGCTGGGCATTTGGTAGATGTTTATTAATTTTTATTTACTTGACTTGATGTAATCCTCATGGAATGATCAGTTAAACCATCTCCCTTTTTCTGTCTTCATTCAAAAAATTGTTAGAGACATGATTCTGAGGCAATTGTCCCCCTCCCTTGTTAGGTCACACAAAAGATGTATAGAAATGGGTTGTGTGTCTGAGACCTTCCTGGGCTAAGCTCTGATAGCAGGGATGAAACAGAAGGTAATTCAAGGAGATGAATATTCTAAGCTTCTCCCCAACCATGGAGGTTTTTTAACAAAGTTGCCTGTCATATAGCACCACTGGATCCAAAGTCAGAATAGTTTAACTCTCTTACACATTCTAATTCCAGTTTCAGGTTTTGATTAGATTTTTAGCTCACCAACCATAGTTTCCAGGATGCAATGGAGAGACAACAGCCACAAGTAACCACCATTCACTTGACAACTCTCATAAACGTATCTTTTATTTTAGTCACACCATTGAGAAGAATGTTTTTTTCTGGATATTTCTCTAAGTGATATAAGGAAAAAAGGAAAGAAGAATGTGAGTAGACTTGTGCATGCAGTGCACATATATCACCGTCTCCTTCATCCTTTCAAACACTGTGATTAGTAGGAATACTCACCTGTCCTCCCCTCTGTTCTCAGACTGCCTCTACTCCTAGACGGTAACAGTCTAGAACAGATAAAAGACCTACTGTGAATACTAACTATACTTGAAGAGTGTATCATGTCACAATTAAATCATCTCTTTGTTTAACATCTTTAGTTCTTTCAATCGATACTTTTCTCTCTGTACCTCTTTTTCCTCATCTGTCAAAGAGAGGGCATCATGGTAAGGTAGAAAGAGAACGGGCTCTAAGAGTTAAAGACTTTGGGTTCAGAACCAATATGTGGCTCTTAGGGTCAAGTGTTTTAACCTCTGTGAGTCTAGTTCCTCATTTGTAAAATGTAAGGGTTGTTCTAGATGGTTTCTAAGGTTCCTTTCAGCTCTATATCCACGAGCCTATGAAGTGATCAAATGAGATAATATTTGTGGAGTGCTTAGAACAGTGCCTGGCCCATAGTAGGTATGATATAAATGTTGTCATTTTTTTAAAATGACTCCCTTTTTGCTGTAAACCTATATTCATAATCTTATGATCTCTCATTGTCCTGATCACCTTCATATGGAAAGGCTAAAGTTTATCAATATTCTTCCTAAAATCTGGCATTTGGAATTGAATTCAACTCATTGGACATGATCTGAAAAGGGTAGAGTATAGTAAAACTATGTTTCCTCATTCTAGACACCATGATTCTATTAATGTGGCCTAATGTGACATGAGTAGGAGTGGGTACCTCTTGGGAGAACTGAATGTGATTCACATATCACTTCCAGGTATAATTTTGCCTCCATTTATAGCAGCTGAGTGTCTTCTGGGTAGATATCCCAGGAGTTCTAGAGGCTAACCGGAGTCCTGAAAGAAATATCCTGAAAGCGTACTCCTGCTTTCTCTTCTCTTAACTCTAACACACCAAGGACTTCCACCAACTTCTTCACTATTTTTTCCCTTTAATGGGAAGAACAAGACTACATTCTATACTCATAATTTGTGTTTAAATTGGAAATACAAAAATAGTACATCTCTGCAACTTTGGGAAACATTCCTCTTTTCCTTCAGACTTGCTGAAGTTGAGATTTTCAGTTCTCTATGGCTTTTGCTTCTAACTGCCTGGGCAAATTGTTGGTTCAGTGCACTGAGGGAGTTGTTATCAAGGGTTCCCAAGTGATGGTTTTGTTTTTGTTTTGTTGTTTCTAATAGCAGGCTTTCCTTGCCTTGTGTTGTTTATCTGAAATGGCTTTCCAGGGTACAATTGATCTTCAGTGCAAATGGGACCTCATCCTACAGTTTTTGACCATAGAAATCCAACTTTTAGCCACTCATTCAATGCCTGTCCTCTCCTTTCTTCTCCTCTCCATTCCTCTCCAATCCTCTCCTCTCCTTTTCTCTGCTCTCTCTTATGTTCCCCTTTTCTCCTTTCTGCATTCAAATATCATCTCCTTTTCATAGCACTGAAATATCACTGTTAGATACCACTAATTGTTAGAAAGGGTCCCCCCTTTATATTCTCCTATCTTGTATCTTCCATGAATTAATCTAATCTATGTAAATAACTTTTCATCAGGTCTTACCAGCATTCCCAATGTGTATATTATCTTTCTCTGTAAAGCTGTGTTTGATACATGTTAAAACTCGTCTGGTGGTTTATTACTTTGGGAATTCATAAAATTAGATTCTCAGGCTTCTTCCCTTTTAAATACAATCATTTTTCATAGCATTGATGCTGTGTTAATGTTAATACAATTCAATTATAAATTATTATTCAATTATTCAGTTATTCAATTATAGTTACAAATTAATACATTAGGCCTTTAGCATATATTTAGTACCAGTTTGATAACTTGAAATAAAATATATATTGCATTCCTTTCCCCCATTAATCCCAAAAGGATATGGTGTATAAAAGAGAGAAAAACCTTCTTTTCCTTCTTTATTTTTTTTCATTCTTTCTGCAACAGGTTTCAAGTTTCTAGTGGAATATAGAAATGGTTATCAAGAAATGTGAATAATAAATGTTCCTTTTTAGTAGTATCTGACCTGATAAATATGCACAAAGGAAAACAACTCTTCTACTACTTATAAAACTTGAAAGATAGCAAATGACATTCATATGTGTCTTAGCCAGTTTCTTCAGGAAAACTGGATTTGTTTCTTCCTCCAAATATTTTATTCCCTAATCTTCTCCAGATATTATAGTAATATATCCTATTATTTTAAAAGTTGACATATACAAAATCATACAGAAATATTTGTACATTTCATATGCACAAATCTTCCCCAATTAATGTCATTTTGTAGTTTAAAATTTTAGAGGGAATAATTTTAATCTGAAATAGTTTGTATACAAAAATTCTCTCTCATAATTATTTTATTAGGAATCTATAACTTTCCCTAAAAGAAAATACTCAGAGACATTACAGTATGGAGGAAACAGTACGGAGTCCAGAGTCTGAGGGCCTGGGTCAAAATTCTTCCTCTGACACTGGTCAGTATTTGCAAGTCTTTATTAAGCACTTTTTTTTAAATACTGTAGCCATTATACTAAAGCCTGGAGATACAAAGAAAGGCAAAGGCAAGGTCCCTGCTCTCAAGGAACTCACGTTCTAATGGGAGACACAAGATGCAAAGAACTAAGTTTTATCTCAAATAAGAATATCTGTAAAGTGCTTAGCACAGCGCCTGGAATGTTATAAGTGTTTAATAAATGTCTCCTAATTTCACATATATATATATATATATATATATATATATATATATGTGTGTGTGTGTGTGTGTGTGTGTGTGTGTGTACGTACATGTGTATATACAGACATATAGCTATATATACATATACATGCATATATAACAGTATACATACATGTATATATGCATGTACCTACATCCATCCATCTATCTATCTGTCTCTCTGTCTATCAGTCATCTAGTGTAAATTGAAGATAATCTTGGGACAGGAGGAAAGGCATCTTGCAGAAAAAGACCTTGAAGGAAGCCCAGGAAGTTAGGAGTCTGAGGTGAGGAGGGAGAACATTTCAGGCATGTGTGACAGTCAGTATTGTCAGGAGATGGAGTGCTAAGCTAAAGGAACACTTTGACCAGCATACCTAGATCATAAACTATGTAGAAAGCAGTAAGACAGAAGAAGACTGACAAGGTAGAGAGGTCCCAGCTTGTGAAGAGCTTTAAATGCCAAACAGGATTTTATATTTGATCCTGAAGACATTAGAGTTTCTTTGGTTGTTTTTGGGGGTAGGGGTGACGGAAATTGCTTGGTCAGATCTGCACTTTGGGAAAAATCACACTGGAAGCTGAGAAGAGGATGGACTGGAGTGAGGAAAGACTTTAAGAAGGGAAACAAATGAGAATGCTATCAATAGTCTAGCATGAATTGTGGTATGTTGTGGTATGATTGAAGAAAAGGGTGGACAGACAGACAGATGGATAAATAGAGCTGTGAGATTTGAAGGTGGAATCAACAAGATTTGGCAACAGAAAGGATATTTAGTATTAGGTAGAATAAAAAATTGGGAATGAAATTAAAATTTCAAGCATGAATAAATGGGAGGATTCTGGTACCTTTGGCATGATGAATTTGGCAATAAAGAGAGGGTTTGTTGGTGGGGCAGAGGAGAGTGTCTTTGGACATGTTGAGTTTGAGGTGAGCATGAGATATCTAATTTGAAATATCCAAAAGGTGGCTGGTGATGGGAGATTTTTTAAGGAAAAAGGATTAGAGTTTTTTGTGTAGATACTTAAATCATCTTCATAGACATTATAATTGAACCCATGGTAGCTAATGAGCTCACCAAGTGAGATAGGGGGATGCCCATGGTTAGAAGGTATCATCTAGAGAGATCTTTCAAAGACTCATAAGGAATGATCAGAAAGGTAAGAGGAGAACCAGGAGAGAAAAGTGTCACAAAAACCTGGAGAGGAAGCAGTATTCAGGAGTAGATGGAGATAAGCAGTATCAATGGCTGCAGAGAGGTTAAGAAGGATAATCATAACCTAGCAATTATAGAGACAGCATGGCATAATATCCAAGTAAATAGAGCACTGGATGAGGAGTCAGGATGAACTCAGGACAAATTCTACCTCAGACACTTACTAACTGTGTGTGCCCCTGGCCAAATCATCCCTGTACCTCATTTTCATGATTTTTATTCATTCATTCATTCGTTCATTTATTCATTCATATTTGTGGGAGATTTTTAGGATCACATTTTGAAATGCACAAAATAAAACACATAGAATCACAAAGAAAATAAATTAAATTGAAATAGTTATCAAAATGTTTTATTTTGTTTTTTAAAAATCAAGTTTACAAACCTCAGGTTAAGAGCAAGAGCAGTCCTCCCCCTAGCCCCTGGCAGAACTAAGTCGTGCCAAGTCCCCTCCCCTTGGGGTCCCTCCCAGTAGCAAAGAACATCTGAGAAATGAATTCAAGGATTGTGGAGAAAGTTCCAAACTGGGAATTACGAGATCTGTGTTTAAGTCCCAGCTCAATCCCTAGTTATTAATAGATGTCATTGGATAGGCAGTGTTCTGTAGTAGCTAACTTAGGAATTAGGACAACTTGGCTTCACAGCCCAACCCTGATGCATATTAGCTCTGGGACTCTGGAACCAATCAATGCCCCAGATGATTCCTGTAGATTTTATACCACCAAACATTTGGCAATCTGTAGTGGCAGAGGGTGTTTCTTTTTCCAATAGATCCGTATGAGGATGAAATCACTTATCTGGACCGGAGAGGGGAAAATGCAAAGATTCCCATAGTGCCTAAAGGTTTGCAAAGTGCTTTATGTACATGATTTCACTTGATGCTCACAAAAATTCCATAAGGCTATAACTGCTGTCACTGTCTCCATTTTACAGAGGAGGAAACTGAGTCTTTTTATAGACTATCTCCCATGTCAGGAATGCATTCCTCCTTCTTCACTTTTACCCCTTGAATCTCTAACTTCCTGAGATGGCCCCCTCCTTTCTACCTTGGGCCTTTCCTGCTCCTCCTTACTCCCAACTACTAGTACCTCCCCCCGACAAATCACCTTGCATTTGTTTTATGTGTATTATATATACCTATATATGTGCATATTGTCTCCTCAATGGAATGTAAGATCCCAGAGGGCAGGGACTGTTTCATCTTAGTATCTCCATCACTTGGCTGACACAATGCCTGATGGCAATAGTAGTAGATTAAAAAGTGTTTGTTGATTGATTTATTAAGTGATTTGCCAATAGTCACACAGTGAGTGACATAAGCAACATTTAAACTTTTGTGGCTCTCAGTTCTGTGTATACCATGCTGTCTCATGTTTGACCTTGGATGAATCACTTCCTCTCTGAGTTTCAATTTTGTCAACTGGAAATGGGGGGAGTAGATCCCGAGGGTGTGTGTGGGAAGTTAGACCAGATGACCTCCAAGGTCAATGATTCCAACATTCCATGACCTAGGATCTGGGTAAACTTTCTACTACTGAAAAAGCCTGTCTGTCCAGCTGACCAATTCTGTGAGATTTCACAGGAGCCAATGTTGAATGATCCTTAGAATCACAGACTCTGATAATCGTAGAATCACAGAATTCTAGAATCTTATATACTCTGTGAGCCTCAGAACAATAGTAATAAACTCTTAGAATCCAATTCAATTCAGCCTGTATTAAATACCAATGGAGTGTAAGCCACCATGCCCAGTGCTAAAGGGGCTGGAAGGGAAGAACTTTAGAGCTCACCTTGTCCAGTCCCCTCATTTCACACATCAAGAAACTGAGGCCTAAAATGGCAAGGTGACAGACTGGATCAATGTCACAGTGAATTAGAGGCAGTGTTAGGAGCTACTTCTTGGGCTTCCTGATTCCCAGTCCTGGGTTCTCGGTATTGTACCAGACTAGTTCTGTCTCCCTCTCTGTTATGATCAGCCAGAGCCAATATTCCCAGAATACACTGGTCCTACCTGCAGAGCTTTGTTTTAGAGAGATTCTGGGATAGGTCTGGAGGTCAGGCTGGACAAGGAGAATGTCTTCAGGGAGGGCATGTGAGAAGAGAAGAGGGGGAATGTGTATGTGTAATAGGAAATTAAAACAAAGGCCAGGATAGACAGCATAACATTAAGTACTGCCTTAACTGACAAGCCCCAGGAAGCTCAGGCCTAATCCTGAAATTCCAACTTTATCCCTTTCCCCTGTGCTCCAATCCATGTTATAGCCTGAGAAAGATGAAATTGTCCATTGTTTGTAAAGTACTTTAGCCCTCTGGCCTGGGCCCTAATTGTATCCATGGTGCAACCTCATTTAAATAAAAGGAACAAACTTTATCTGAGAACAGCAATAATAATGAGAAGATAAGCCTTTTGTATCTCTTCACAGAGCTTTTAACTTTGCTAACATCTCATTTTTTCCTTACAACAACTCCCCAAAGGAGGCAGGGCAGGGCTTTTTGCAATCATTTAAAAGATGAGGGAATAGAGGCACAGGGTGGTTAAGTGTTTTGCCCAGGGTCGTAGGATCAGAGATCAAGAACTGTCGGGAACCTTAGAAACCATCTATTCTTACATTGATTTTACAGATGGAGAAACTGAAGCACAGGGTGGTAAGAGACTTGTCCAAGGTCACAGAGGTATAGTAAGCATCAGAGGCTAGATTTGAACCCAGATCCTTTGACTTCACAACCAATGATCTCTAACCACCCAGGTAGTAAGTGGCAGAGCTAGAATTTGAACTCAAGCACGTTGATGTCAGCTCCAGAGCTCTTTCTATGTATCAGGGTCACAAAGGTATCATGTATCAGAAGATCATAGGACCCTAGGACTTAGAATAGGAAGGAGTCTTTAGAGATTCCTAGTCCAACCCCCTCCTTTAATAAAGGAATATATCAAGGTTGGGAGAGTTATACTTCTCACAGATAGTAAGTGACTGAGCTTGAGTATGACCTCAAGACTCCTGGATTAGTATTTCAGGTTCTTGCTGAGCTTTTCCCTTGGGGTTATCCTGGAAATCTAATAATAAATGTCAAAATGTGTTGTCACCTTTAAATTGCTCTAAAAATGAGAGAGATGCTGTGACTACTATAAACCTCTCCACTATGCCCAAGGCTAGCCAGGCTTGTATTTATATGTATGTCCGTGCCTGGCACCTTGTTGTCGACAGGTTCCATGAAATAGAGACCAGGCCAGTACAGGCACCCAGCAATGCCCTGGACCTTAGTCCTACATTTGACCAATGATGTTTTTTTCTCCTTCATCAACTGTTTTAAAAAGTAAGACAATTGGGGCAGCTAGGTGGCACGGTGAGTAGAGCACTCGTCCTGAAGTCAGGAGAACCTGACTTCAAATCCAGCCTCAGACACTTGGCACATTTACTAGCTGTGTGACCTTGGGCAAGTCACTTAACCCCAATTGCCCTGCCTTCCCCCCTGCAAAAAAAGTAAGATAATCAAACTGTTGTGGGTATCTGGCTTGATTCTTGTCAAGGACCAGTGATGGCTTTCTGGGCTTTTTTTGCATGCTTCAGTCTATGTTCAATCAATATCAGTTCTTTCTCTAGAGGAAGATGATATGCTTGGTCATTAGTTATTTGGGATTGTCTTGGATTATTGTATCTTTGAGGATAGCTAAGTAATTCACAGTTCTTCATTGAACAATATTGTTAGCACTCTGAACAACATTCTCTAGGTTCTGTTCACTTCACTATGCATCATTTCATGTAAGTGTTTCCAGGTTTTTCAGAAATTATCTTGCTTTTTATTTCTTATAGCACAATAATATTCCATTACAATCATATGCCACAGCTTATTTAACCATTCCCCAATTGATAGGCGTCCCCTCAATTTCCAATTCTTAGCCACCACAAAAAGAGCTGCTATAAATATTTTTGAACAGATAGTTCCTTTTCCCTTTGTTTGGATGTCTTGGGATATAGACCTAGCAGTGGTATTGCTGGATCAAGGGGTGTGCACAGTTTTGTAGTCCTTTGGGCATAGTTCCAAATTGCTCTCCAGAATAGTTGGATCAGTTCACAACTCCACCAACAATGCATTATGTCCCTGTTTTCCCACATCCATCCAACATTTTCCTTTTTTGTCATATTAGCCACTCATAGATGTGGTGGTACCTCAGAGTTGCTTTAATTTTCATTTCTCTGATCAATAGTGATTTAGAGAATTTTTTTCATGACTAGTGATAGCTTTAATTGCTTTGTCTGAAAAAATTCCTGTTCATAACCTTTGACAATTTATCAATTAGGTAATAACTTGTATTTTTATAAATTTGACTCAGTTCTCTATATATTTGAGAAATAGTGCCTTTATCTGATATTTGTTGCAAATTTTCCCCAAGTTTTCTGCTTTCCTTATAATTTTGGTTGCATTGGTTTTGTTTGTGCAAAAACTTTTTAATTTTATATAATCAAAATTACATATTTTACATTTTGTAATGCTCTCTATATCTTCTTTGGTCCTAAATTTTTCCCTTATCCATAAACTGTTATCTAGATAAACTCTTCCATGTTCTCTTAATTTGCTTATGGTATCACCCTTTGTGTAAATCAGGCACCCATTTTGACCTTATCTTGGTATATGGTGTGAGATGTTGCCTTATAACTAGCTTCTGCCATACTGTTTTCCAGTTTTCCCAGCAGTTTTTGTCAAATAATGAGTTTTTGTTCCAAAAGTTTGGATCTTTGTGTTCATTATATACAGGGCTTCTTAAACTTTTTCCACTTGTGACCCCTTCAGTGCTCCTTATGCAGTCATGGCCCACAGTTTGAGAAGTGCTATATGGATTACTATGGTCATTTCACATAATGTAATTTGTATCTAATCTATTCCATTGATCCACCATTCTATTTCTTAGCTGGTAACAGATTATTCTGATAATTACTGCTTTACAATACATTTTGAGATCTGGTACATCTAGACCACTTTCACTTTTTTCGCATTGATTCCCTTGAAATCTTTGAGCTTTTGTTCTTCCAGATGAATTTTGTTATTATTTTTTCTAGCTCTATTAAATAATTTTTTGACAGTTTGAGTGGTATGGCACTAAATAAATAGATTAATTTTGGTAGAATTGTCATTTTTATTATATTAGCTTGGCCTACCCATAAGCAATTAATATTTTTCCAGTTGTTTAGATCTGATTTTATTTGTGTGAAAAGTGCCTGATAGTTCGGTACATATAGTTCTTGGGTTTGTCCTGGCAGGTAGACTCCCAAGTACTTTACATTATCTATGATTATTTTAAATGGAATTTCTCTTTCTATCTCTTGCTGCTGGACTTTGTTAGTAATAGAAATGCTAATTATTTTTGTGGTTTTATTTTATATCCTGCCACTTTGCTAAAGTTGTTAACAATTTCTAGTAGTTTTTTAGTTGATTCTTTAGGATTTTCTAAGTGTAGCATCATGTCTTCGGCAAAAAGAGATAGTTTTGTTTCTTCATTGCCTATGCTAATTTCTTTAATTTCCTTTTTCTTCTCTTATTGCTATAGTTAACATTTCTAGCACAATATTATATAATAGAGGTGATAATAGGCATCTTTCATTCACTCTTGTTTGTATTAGAGAGGCTCCTAGCTTATCCCCATTACAGATAATTCTTGCTAGTGATTTTAGATACATATTAGTTATTTTAAAGTAAGCTCCATTTATTCCTATGCTCTCTTAGTAGGAATAGGTGTTGTACTTTCTCAAAGGCTTTTTCTGTATCTAATGTGATGATCATTATTTCTATTGGTTTTGTTATTGATTTCATCAATTATGCTAATAATTTTCCTAATATTGAACCAGCCCTGCATTCCTGGTATAAATTCCACTTGGTCATATTGCATGATCCCTGTGATATATTGCTGTAATCTCTATGCTAGTATTTTTTAAATTGCATCAATATTAATTAGGGAAATTGGTCTATAATTTTCTTCATCTGTTTTGGCTATTCCTGGCTTAGGTATCAGGACAATATTTGTATCATAAAAAGAATTTGGTAGGACTCCTTCACTTATTTTTCCAAATAGTTTATATAGTATTGGGATTAATTGTTCTTTAAATGTTTGGTAGAATTTGCTTTTGGTTCTGGGGATTTTTTTCTTGGGAAGTTCGTTTATGGCTTATTCAATTTCTTTTTTCTAATATTAGGTTATTTAAATATTTTATTTCTTATGTCAATCTGGGTAATTTATGTTTTTATAGATATTCATCCATTTTGTTAAGACTGTCAAATTTATTTGCATACAATTGGGCAAAATAGCTCTCAACAATTGTTTTAATTTTCTCTTCATTGATGGTGAGTTCATCCCTTTCATTTTTGACACTAGTAATTTGGTTTTTTTCTTTCCTTTTTTAATCAAATTAACCAATGGTTTATCTATTTTGTTGTTTTTTTTTCCATAAAACCAGGTTTACTTGTTACTTCAATGATTTTCTTACTTTTAATTTTTAACTTCTCTTTTGGTTTCAGGATTTCCATTTTGGTGTTTAATTGAGGATTTTAAATCTGTTCTTTTTTTATGGATACATGTCCGATTCATTGATGTGCTTTTTCTCTATTTTATTGATGTAAGCAATTAGAGATACACATTTTCTTCTAAATACTACTTTGGCCACATCCCATAAATGCTGATATATTGTCTCATTGTTGTCATATTCTTTAATGAAATTATTGATTTTTTTCTACAATGTATTCTTTGACCCACTTGTTTTTTTTAGGATTAGATCATTCAATTTCCAATTAATTTTTAATCTCTCTTTCCATTGTCCATTGTTGAATGTAATTTTTATTGCATTATTATCTGAAGAGGATACATGTAGTATTTCTGCTTTTCTACATTTGTTTGTGGGTTTTTTATGTCCTAATATATGGCCAAATTTTGTGTAGATGCCACGTACTGCTTGAGAAAAAGGTATATTCCTTTCTATTCTCATTCAGTTTTCTCCAAAAATATATCATCTCTAACTTTTGCAGAATTTTATTCACCTTCTTAACTTCTTTCTTGTTTATTTTTTTGGTTAGATTTACCTCCTTCTGAGATGGGAAACCTCAGGTCCCTGACTAGAATAGTTTTAGTATCTATTTCTTCTGTAACTTTTTCAATTTATCCTTCAAAAATGTAGATGCTATACCATTTGGTGCCTATATGTTTGGTATTGATATGACTTCATTGTCTATGCTGCCTTTCATCAAGATATAGTTTCGTTCTTTATTTTAATCAAATGTATTTTTGTTTTGACTTTGTATGAGATCATTATTGCTACCCCTATTTTCTTTACTTTAGCTGATGCATAATAGATTCTGCTGCAGCCCCTTACTCTTTCCTTGTGTGTATCTCTCTGCTTCAAATGTTTTCCTTGTAAACAACATATCGTAGGCTTCTGGGTTTTTTTTTTTTAATTCATTTTGCTACCTGCTTCCATTTTATGGGTGAATTCATCCCATTCACATTTATAGTTATACATATAACTGTGTATAACTATAAATGTGTATTTCCCACCATGCTGTTGTTTATTTGTTTCTCCCCCTCTCTCTCTTACCCACAACCATTTCCCTCCTCAGAAATGTTTTACTTCTGATCACTGCCTTTCCCAATCTGCCCTCCTTTTTATTATTTTCCCTCCCCTTTCCATTATCCCTGTCCCTTCTTACTTCCTAATAGGGTAAAATATATTTCTATACCCAACTGACTGTGTATGTTATTCCCTCTTTGAGCCAATTTTGTTGATAATAGGATTTAAGCTTTGTCCACCACTCCCCTCCCCCATCTTCCCCTCCATCGTAATAGCTTTTCATGCATCTTTTATTTGGGATAATTTACCCTTTTCTATCTCCCCCCTCATTCTTCCAGTGCAGTTTTCTTTCTATTTGTTTTTTTTGGGTATCATCCCATCAATGTCACCTTATATCCACACCCTTTGTCTACATATACTCCTAATCTCTTTTATAGTAATAAAGTTATTAAAAAGTTACACATATTATCTTGATGTATAGAAATATATAGTTTAATCTTATCAAATTTCTTTGTTTCCTCTTTCTTGTTTCTCTTTTATCTTTTTAGGATTCCCTTAAGTCTTGTATTTGGAGATCATTTTTTTATTCATCTCTGGTCTTTTAATAAGAAATGCTTGAAAGTTCTCTATTTCATAAATTTCCATTTTTCCCCGGAAAGATTGTATTCAGTTTTGCTGAGTAGGTGGTTCTTGGTTGTAATCATAATTCCTTTGCCTTCCAGTATATCATATTTATATGATTTTGGTTCTTTTGTTCTTTAATGTGGAAGCTGCTAAATCCTGTGGAATCCTAGCTATAGCTAGCCACACGATATCTGAATTGTTTCCTTTTGGCTGCTTGTAATACTTTCTCTCTGATCTGTGAGCTCTGGAATTTGGCTTGTGAGAGTTTTCATTTTGAGATCTCTTTCAGGTGGTGATCAGTAGATTCTTTTAATTTCTATTTTGCCTTTTGGTTCTAAGATATCAGGACAGTTTTCCTTAATAATTTTTGAAAGATATTGTCCAGGCATTTTTTTTAAATCAAATGTTTCAGTTAGTCTAATAATTCTCATATTATCTTCCCTGGATCTATTTTCTAAGTCAGTTCTTTTTCCAATGAGAAATTTCACATTTTCTTTCTCTTTTTACATTTTTGATTTTGTTTTATTGTGTCTTGATGTCTCATAAAGTCATTGGTTTCCACTTGTTCAGTTCTAATTTTTAAGGTATCATTTTCTTCAGTGAGCTTTTGTACTTCCTTTTCCATTTGGCCAATTCTATTTTTTAGGGAGTTATTTTCCTCAGTAAATTTTTGTATATCTTTTCCTATGCTACTGACTCTTTTCATGATCCTCTTATATTACTCTCATTTCTTTTCCCAATTTTTCTTCTTTTTTTGGAGATTTCACATGTAGCCAATTTTGACACTATTGTCATCTTCTAAGTTTATGCCTTGATCCTCCCTGTCACTCTAGCAACTTTATAGTCAAGGTCTCTTTTTTCTTTTTCTCATTTTTTTCTGTCTTTGTTGTGCTTGGTGTTTTTTAATGTGAGATTAGGCTCTGGTCATGCACTGTCCCAAACTTTTTGTGCTGGGGTTCTGGGTCTTACTCCTGGCTTTCACTGGGCTTAAGGACTTAGCTACTTGCTTTCTCCAGAAGGTAGGCTTCCCTTCTGGCTTGCACTTGGGGTGAGGGTGGGGCCTCCCCTGGATGTGGGGCTTAGCTGCTGGCCTGCTCCAGAAATGGGGCTTTGCTGCTGCATTGCTATGGTAACAAAATCTTTCTGGTGGCTGGCCCTTTAGGAGTAATTTTGCTGTTAATCTCACCAAGGGTTGGGGCTCTGCTGCTGGGTTTCTATGGAAACAGGGTCTCTCTGCTGGTAGGCCCCAAGGGTGGGTTCTTGATGTTGGCCAGCCCCAGGGCAAGGCTTCACTAATGGTCAGAAGTGGGCTCAAGGCCTCATTGGTGGCTTATGCTGGGGTGGATTCCTAGGGTGGGACCTTGCTGCACTGCACAGATTGCTCACTTGCCTAGAGGTCTGCTGGTTTGCAGGAGGGTGCAGCCTTACAGGTGGATCTCTCCAGTTTTAGATCCTTGAGCAAACACCCTGCTCTGAGGCTGGCTGCTGCTGCTCTTCTCCCTTCCCACCTCAGTGAGACAGACCTTTCCTGCCTTGCTGGTAAACTGCTTCTCTGGTGCTAGATCAATTCTGAGGCAGTTTTCTAGTTGTTTGGAGGAAATTTTGAGGGGGCTTACGAAGATTCCTTCCTCACTCCAGCATCTTGGCACTGGACTAGTTTCATTATTTTTAAACTAAGAGGATTGAGCTCAGTGGCCTCCAAGGTCCCTTCTGTACTAATACTAAAATTATGCTCTCCTAAGTTCTGTAATATTGAAACATTAATTGCTGTAAGAGAAAATATAAGTAGCTATTTACTGATGTATGGGATTCAGTTTTTATAATTATAATTTTATATGAAACATAATAGAAGCTATATACATACATGTAAGTATGTATGTATATGTATATATGTGTATGTATGTATATATATATATACACACATACATACAGTGTAATTGAATCAATAAATAAACATTTAGTAAGTATCTACTATGTTTCAGGCACTGAGCTAAGCACTAGAAGTCTACAAGAACACAAAAGCCACCTGTCCTCCAGGACCTTTTAATCTAATGGGGAAGGCAACATACAAACAAATATATATAAAAAGCAAACTATATTTTTATATGTATAATTAACAGAGAGAAGGTTCTACAATTAAGAGGCATTAGGGAAGGCTTCCTGTAGAAGGTGGGATTTTAGTTGGGACTTAAAGGAAGGTGAGGATGTCAGTAGTTGAAGTGGAGGCAGGAGAATGTTCTAGACATGGGAGATAGCCAGAGAGAATTTTCAGAGCAGAGGGATAGATTGTCTTATTAATGGAAAAGCCAAGAATCTAGTACTACTAGATTGAAGAGTATGTTTTGAGGAGTAAGGTGTAAGAAGACTGAAAAGGTAGGAGTGGGCTAGGTTGTGAAAGGTTTTAAGTATCAAGCAGCATTTTATATTTGCTCCTGGAGGAGACACTGGAACAATGATAATTTATTCCATTAATTTCATGTTTTATAACTTTTGAAATTTTTATTCCTTTTTGAATTCCTGTGATTATATTCTCTGTATACATTTTAGGTTTTCTCTAGACAAGATTTTGTAGTAGAAAAGGACTATAAAGCTTATCCCCTGACTGTTAAAAGATGTAAAATAGAACCTCTTTCTGACAATCAGAATGGGATCCTATTAAAAGAAGATCATAAAAGCCGGTGAAACTATGATAGGCTATTAAGTATTTAAATATGACCTTAAAGATGACCTTAGGTTGAAGATGCCAAGTCCTCCTTATTCCAGGGCAGTTCTCTATGTGCTACCTAGCTTTAACAGGTGATCAAAACAGCTTTTGTCAAAGAGGCTGCACAGGTATTAGGACTTAAAGGAAGGAAATGAATGGATGACTAGGAAAAATCAAGATAAATAAGGAGAGGACTAGCAAAAGCCTCTTGGAGGAAGATACACTTGGGATGAAACTAAAAAAAACCCAAGGCTTTGGAACTGAGGAAAGAAAGCATTTCAGGAATGGGAAACAGTCACAGGAAAATCATGGAAAAGGTAGAAGCATATGAGGTTAATGAAAAGATTAAATGCCAAACAAAGAACTTTATGTATGATACTGGAAGTAATAGAGAGCCACTGAATAGTTGGCATGATCAGATTTATACTTCAGGTAAAGCATTGGCAGCTGAGTAAAGATTGACTAAAACAAGGAAAGCCTTGAGGCCAGGAGACCACCAGAAGACT
This sequence comes from Trichosurus vulpecula, assembly GCF_011100635.1. Lineage (NCBI taxonomy): Eukaryota > Metazoa > Chordata > Mammalia > Diprotodontia > Phalangeridae > Trichosurus > Trichosurus vulpecula. The sequence goes on along the minus strand of NC_050574.1, from coordinate 91,592,603 downwards.
ATTTATATAGTTGATCTGAGAGAGAGGTGAGGAGGCCCTTGTCTGTAATTCATAATCTTAGAAACATGCCTGGGGCACTGGGAAGATTCCATTACTTACCAGTCATTATGAAGAAATCCAATGGCAGCAAGAAATAGGACTTGGCAAGGAATAGGACTTGAACCACGGCCTTTCTGATTTCAGAGTTGGCTCTCTATTGATTATGCCATGCTTTCTCTTAATATTCAATAGTGTGCTGGACCCAACTTGAATCAGCTCTTGAGAGCCAGTTGTTAAAGTTTCTCCTTGCCTTGGAAATTGGCAAAGGATATAAATCAGGGTTTGATTTATTGTTTGCTTATTGTCAAGACTTAAAGAGATGGAGAAAAAGATAAATAATGCTGATGAAACTTACAAACATGTCTGTAATACATTTTGAGGAGTTATTAAAGAGCTGGTTGTTAAACATTTATTAGCATACCCTTGTTAATGTATATATCATATGTCTTTATGCATATGTGTATATGTAACAGGTAGCTATAGTACAATGTTAATTTATTTTTATCCCCTTTGATTTTGATTTTTTTTATGTTTTTTTTTCCTTTTGAGTCCCTGCATTTGTATGCTGCAATGATTTCTACAAGGACATTTGGCCTGGAATAATTTTTGTAGTGTTAAACTGTCAAGTAAAAGCTGGCCTCTCCCATGCCAGTTTCTTGATGCCTGACACAACAGCCATGTGTTTTATCCAGAGATACAATTCAATGCTCAGTATTTAGGACTTTTGTTCCTCACAGCTGTATTAATTTGCACCTCTTTTCATAAGTTCTTTTGTCTTTTTCAAGTGACTGTCTTGTATCCCCAATTAGATAATGTAATTTAAATTAATGATGCATGCTTCCCATTCTTTGTGTAATACTACAGCACCCACCCTGGGATTGGCATTTAGTGAATTCTCTGTAAATGTTCTTTACCAACTCTACCCAAGATGAAGCATAGTCATACCCATGCCATAAATGAAATTGATGGTGCCAGGTTGGAATTGGGAGAGTGCAGTGAAAGCTCTTTTGTTAGATTTTTTTGTAGTCTGTCAGTATCTCCTCCCACAGGCTAGTTTTTCCTTAGGGACATAGCTATATTCATTTCAAGGGGTTATACTCATTTCACAGTACCCCTCTGATAATGACCCACACTATGAAGCCCCAATCTGCTACGGTTTTCCCATCTATACAAACAGGTGAATGATGGGAAATGATTATCACTGATACTTTGCCCAAGATAATAAAGAATGAAAGCATTGATGGTGCTTCAGTCTCTTTACAGCCAGATATAAAACATTTGCTGCTGCCACCATGTCTGGGGACATATTCTTAAAGTTATTTGCTGACAACAGAAAGACGATGAAATAAATGCTTGACCCGTTGAGATCTGATCAAATAAAATACTTTGGGTGCATGTACTTTTCCTCCCTGTAAAATAATTGCTCTCATGTCATATGACTTTGACATATTTATGTCCCATTTTGTTCATTAAAATATTGGTAATGCACATGAGTAGTTTTTTTTCTTTTCCCACAAAGTAGGTGCTGATATTTACTTTAGCCCTGAAAAGTAAGGAAATGCTGCTCCTAGCACTATTAACCTAAGATGTTTCTCAAAACAGAAAGTTCAGATTTGTATGTATATTCACCCTTGTAGCAAAGTCCAAAATTTGAATTTGTCAATAAATAAGTAAATTGGTTTTTGTTTCCATGAACTTTGTTTTGGTACATTTTAATTACTATTCCTAAATATGTTATATTCATCATTTCTTTGGTATCATATTGGCCACCTTTTTCCACATGTTTCTGGGCAAATACATTTTGAAGAAACTTATCATGAGGTAGGCCTCTGGAAGATGAATTTTTCAGTAGCAGCAACTGTGCAAGGCCATCTCCTAATATGTAAATTTTAAAAAAGGGTTATATTTTTGGCAGAGAGTACTCCTACAACAAATATCTGCTTTCCTGAATTATTGATAAGTTGTATTTTATCTACATTGTATAACTTACCCACTTCAGTAATCTAGATATGATAACTGTTTAATGCATTGTTGTTGATCTGACTATGCCTTAACTTCACAGAATTTCAAAGCTGGAAGGGACCTGAAAACCCCATCCCCTGTCTGATACCCAATTCCTTTTACAGCAACCTGCCAGATATTCCTTCAGCCTATGTCTAAATACCTCCACTGATTGGAACATAGTGTTTCATAAGACAGACCTAATTGTTCTTTATAGTTAACTGAAATTTCTCTCCCTGTAATTTCCACCCATTTTCTTCTCTAACAGTACCCAGAATAGTCCTAATCCCTCTTTCACAAGACAACCCTTCAAATATTTGAAGACATCAAACATGTCCCCCTTAGTCATCTTCTCTCCAAACTAAACATCCCCAGGTCTTTCGATCATTCATTGTACAGGGCTGTCCAAAATGCGGCCCATGGGCAGCATGTGGCCAGCAGTGGGATTTATGGGGCCCGCCTACAAGCACAGAAATTTACTTAAATGCTTTAGTAAATGAAGCTGAGCTACCGCAGAGCTCTCACTAAAATGGCAAATGAATTGTTTCCATAAAAACCTGAAGTTGGACAGCCCTGTAATGTATGACATAATCAGGGTTCTCTCACCATATTCTGACCAGATGTACTTCAGTTTGTCATCATCTCTTTGTCAACAACTCCTACAAAGTGAATGTAAATAGTAACTGTTTCTCTTTTGGCCAGCAACCCCTAGGGCCTTCCCCTCCCAGTTTGATTTTTTTTTTTCATTAAAGGGACCATCCCTTGACTCACTTCTTAAAGAGGTCCATTCACTAAATGGACATTACCTCACTCAAAGTGAGAACCTGAAAAGACCTTAGCTTAAAAGAACCAGGACCTCCCATTGCACCCTTTGCCATCTCCAGTCATCCTGATGAATATCTGGTCAGTGGACCCAGATGACTCTGGAGGAGAAAGTGAGGCTGGTGACCTTGCACAACCCTCACTCACTCAAATCCAAGTCAACTGCAAGTTATGTTATCATTTCCCGGATGTCATGGTCCTCTTCCAGAATGAAGGACAAACATACAAGCCCAGGACCCCAAATCAACCTCTACTTTTCTAAATACTGAGAGCACTTTAATTTTTATTGCTTATCTTGTTCCTATTTTAATGAGAAAGTATAAACAATAACCTGTGATTTTTATTTTTTTAACCTAAAAAGTAGCCTGTAAAACTTTATTCATTTGTTTTTCTTATTTGTAAAACAATTAGTGGAAATCTCCATTTCTCACTAATTCACCTGAAGGTTTTTTGATTGGTTCAACATATTCTTTGTTTGACCCATTTACATTCACATCTTGCTAGAAAGTTTTGCTCTTCCTAAAGGTACTAAAGACTCAAATTGCTAGAGCTAAAAGTTGGGGTCAGGGTAGCCACTTAATATTTAGAATGTGTAATAATTCTTCATGAGGCACTAAAATCACAATACATGAAGAAATCATTAGAACCCCTCATTTTGATTACAATTTGTCAAATAACAAAACCCTTCTCAACATTAATTTTCAATTTCCCGAATTTGATTGTTTTTCAATAATGTAAAAGAAAATTATCCAGATTTTAAGAAATTATGATAATAAATAGTATAATATTAAATACTTCTGTTATTTATTTCAATAATAACAGGTGTGTATATTATTGAAAAAATATTCCTTTGACTTTATATATGGTTCTTGACATATATTTATCCAATAGTTAGACACTTCTGCTATCTGAAACATATTTATAAAATCAGATGTAAACCAAAAAATTAAAAGGCTCAAAGAGCAAGCAAAGTCACTGTCATAAAGTCAACATACTTTAAAGTCAGGGCAACAATGGAGCCCCACTTGAGTTTCTCATATAGAATTTGACTTGGACCAAGAGTAAAATTAAAGTAATTGACTTAAAAAACTCACAAAAGACTACATTTACTGTTGTGCCAATGCAGTGCAATAGAAACACCACTAGATCATGACTTAGAAGACTCGGTTTCAAGTTTCATCTCTGTTACTTAACCATGTGGCCATGGACAAATCACGTACTTTCTCTGAGATTTAATTTCCTCATTTGGTAATGAGGATGAGTAAACTGACTACTTCAGTGGATTGTGAGGAAAGCACATTGTAAACATCAAAATTCCAATTTGAATGTGGCCTGAGAGAACCATATTTTCAAAGGGCTTCATTCATTAATGTCCTCCCCAGTGGCTAGCAGCATGTTGCTGGACTTTATCACTAGAAACCTCAAAAGTCTTATTAGTATCAAACTAGTCAGTAGCACCATTGGATTTAAATACAAATTAATTTGGAGTTTTTCACTGTAGTTGCCTTTGTGCTAACTGACCACTAAGTGAATTGGATAATAGAAATTTGAAGATTTACAAAGCACTTCCCTTACATAATCTGTGTTTATCCTAGGAATATAACTGTTCCAGCTGAATGCCTAGCTACTTGAAGATGGTTGCAAATCACAGTGTGAGACAAGCATCTTATCCTTCTCCCCCAGGCACACACAGCCTTTTTTATTCAGGTATAATAAGATAAAAATTGTACAATGGAGTTAGTTTGAGGAACATTGCATAAAAGATAAGAGTGATGGGAAATGATATATTTGGAGGAATAAATGGATAGGATGTTGTAAAGAAAATCCCTCTTTAGATATGGGTTAGGCTAGTTGTATTCTAAAGTCTTTTTTTTCTGCTCTGAGATTTCTGATTCTCTGTGGTAATTATTATATCTATTTGGAGAGGGGAGTGGGGTTGCTATACACACACTTCGATTTTAGAAATTGCTCAAATAATTGGACATAATGAACCGTACAAAGAACATAGGATATATTTTGGAGAAAGCATATGGTTAGTTTTGATCTGTATGATTGTTTGAGCAAAGTGTGGTAGTAAACTGGCTTGGTAATTTAAGAGAGATGAAAAGGATGAACAAAAGAAAAAATTCCAAATTAAAAATGGAATTTTACTAAGGTTTATAGCCTCTACATTTATATCTTTTGCCAGTTTGAAAAGTATGTCACCCCACCCCTTTCAGAATCTTAAGTAATGAACATTTACTGAAATTTTGGGAATAGCAAAGGCAGATGGAATTGCCCCCCAAATACTTCCTGATCATGTGTAAACTTCAATTTAATTTTTTTGCCTGAAAAACCTTATTTTGCTTTTTTTTTCTATATAGCAGCAAGACCTTATAAAAAGCGCGTGACCTATCTGTGCTGTAATCATATATGCTGGTCGGGAGTAATAAGTGTTCTAGGCTATAGTATAGCAGGTCAAATGAGGGAAGGCCACAACCAGGTGCTCCAGGCAGAGTAGCAAGGTTAAATTAAAATCAGAAGAGTTAAAATTGGAGCAAGGGCAGGGGACGTTAATTAAAGCCATGTGTGTTGTATATTATAGATACATACGTGTGTATATTTATATGTGTGTATGATACATATTGGGGAGCTAGGTGGTACAGTGGATACACTTGACTTGGAACCAGAAAGACTCATTTTCATAAATTCAAATCCAGCCTCTGACTCTCACTATCTGTGTGAACCTTGGGCAAGTCATTTAACCCTGTTTACCTCAGTTCCTCATCTATAAAAATGAGCTGAAAAAGGAAATGGCAAACCACTCCAGTATCTCTTCTGTTTCCACAATCTGGCTAGCAGCTTCTGTGGGGGTATAAGTACCTAGTACTTACCTAGTAAGGCTCAATGAAATACACTGAGTTACTCAAAGAAAACAAAGGCCATTTTGCTTACCAACACATCTTCCAAGAAAAACCCAAATGGGGTCACAGAGTCAGACACAACTGGAAAACGACTTGACAAAAAATTATACATATAAATATATCTCTATATGTACCATGTATACATGTATGTTATAAATTACCCATAGTTATATACAACATACACAAGTATGTAAATATATACGTAGATATATACTATATATACATGCATATATATAATATATGTACAAATCATATAGAAAAACCATACATATAATTTATAGAATGCTTTAACTTTTCAAAACTACTTTACAAATATTATTTCATTTTATCCTCACAACAACCCTGGGAGGTAGGTGTTATTATTTTCTCCATTTTGATGATGAGGAAACTGAAGAAAATATTAAGTGACCTGCCCAGGGTCACACAGCTACTAAATGTTGGGGGCAGGATTTGAACCAGGTCTCCTTACCTCAGATTCAGTATTCTATTCGTGTTTCATTTTGCTGCCTACTAGGCCCCAAAGTGGAAGTTTTGGTAATAGAATGATGCGTGTATAGAAGGATAGCAATAGCCAAAGTTAGAAACAGGTTCAAAATCCACAGTATTTTCCTTTATTTTGTTGTTATTGAGTCATTTCAATATCTCTGACTCTCTGTAACCCCATTTGGGGTCTTCTTGGCAAATTGCCATTTCCTTCTTCGGGTCATTTTTACAGGTATGGAAACTGAGTCAAAGAGAGTAAAGTGAATTGCTCAGGGTCACACAGCGAATGTCTGAAGCCACCTCCGAATTCAAGTCCTCCTGTACTTTTCTAGATTGTAGTAAAAGCATTTGACAGTGGGATGTAAAACACCTTTTGTCTTTGTCTCCTCGGCTCCTAGCACCATGCCTGGCACTTAACCAGTGCTAGCTGAGTTGAATTGAATGCCACATTTCATGTAACTGCCATAGGACTCCTTCTAGACTCCTTTCTAGGGCTGGTCATCAAGACTGGAAGAAGAATTTGTGATGAACTTAGGTGTGAAGTAGATACGCTTGCCAATGCTAGAATCGTTAGGAGGTTAGAAACCAAAGAGATCATCAAAATACAAACTGAAAGAATTCTTTATTTTTCCTCAGAGATTTAACATAAGACTCTTTAAATGGAGAGGGGAGGGACCTGAGATTAGAGGAAGGCAATGTTTGCATATCGTTGGGACCATATATTACTATTGACTCATACCCCCAAAAAGGAAGAAACAATTGGGTACACTGAATAGGTTTTGTTTGTTTTTAAAGATATGACTGTGTCTGTTTCCCAAAGTGATTAACTAGTATAGTGTTTATTTATTTTTTGTTTTTTTTTTGTTTCATTTTTAGCAAAAAAGTACAATCTTTAATGGTGGCAAAAGGATTATAATCTTGGGCCACCAAGCAGCACCAAAGTACAGGAGTGGGGTGGGGTCGGAGTCCCATGGGAAATACAGCCTCAGGAAACTGCCATACAAAGTTTTTTAATGTAATATTTTATTTTCCCCCAATATAAATAATTTTAAAAGGATTTTAAAAATTAAACTATTAACCATCATCAAGTCACATGATGTGAGGAGTCACAGATTACTTAGGTGTTCAAAGAAATTGAGCAATGTGTTAATTACTGCCAGGGCAGCTCCCTGCCATCAACCATAGCCATGTTTATGGTTATACTATTTTGTAAGAAATAATTCTGAAATTCCAACCCACGGTTACCCAGTGCTGGATGGGAACTGTCAAAAACAGCCTTTCTTACTGGTAAATCAAGAGATTAAGTTCTCTCTCCTTCTCTCAGGAAGGATTTTAGAAATACTAAAGTGCTGTACAAATACATCCATGGATTTAAACTGAGTATGAAGCATTGCCTGACACTTTATGTCCATGGCACATAGGACAGCCTAATTCTGTTTCCATCTTTGCCAATAGCTAGCTCCCCGGGAGTTACTAGTCAAGTGACTAGGCTAATCCTGCTCTGCCTCATCAAATTATAAACTCAGTAATAGCAAGGGACTGTGTGGCTTCTACTATCTTTGCACTGTCACAGTGCCTATTACAGTGTTATATATATATATATATATATATATATAATATACATATATGTACATATATAATGGTTTTATATATGTGCATATATGCACACATATGAAATATACTTTACCGAGAAAACATGTAAGTGTTTTGTGAACCATAGTAGGAATAATTCTTACAACTTTTTTAACAGTTAGTTTGTTATACTCCTTTTGATGGACACACACTTGTTTCCATTTCTTTGCTTCCTCAGGAAATACTACCAATAAAATTGTGTTATGTATGAGACCTTTGTTTCTGTCTCTGACATAAGCCTAGCAGTGAGATGCCTGTATGATGAATGATCTACTTACTCTCTTGTATAATTCCAAATTATCTTCTAGATAGGTTGGATCAATTCACAGTTCCATCAAGTATATTAGTGCCCACCTTACCACAGCATCCCCAACACTGACTCTCTCATCCTTTTGCTGTCTTTGCCAATGTTCTGGTTATAAGGGAAAACCTTAGAGTTGTTTTAATTTGGTTTTCTCTTTTAGTGATTTCGAGCAATCTTTCACATGGTTGTTTATAATTTGCAGTTTTTCCTTTGAGAATTGTTTGCTCACATCCTGTGACCATTTATTTGTCTACTAAGGAATGTCTTCTTGAACTTAGTTTTGTTCATTGCCTATACATCTTGGATGCATCAAACATTTATCAGAGATATTTGATGCAAAAATTTTCCCCAAATGATAGTTTTATTTCCTATTCTAATTTTCATTAATTTGATTTCACTCATGCAAAAACTTTTCAATTTCATGAAAATAAAATTTTATATTTTATTGTTTGTGATCATCTCCACATACTCCCTTTTACAAAGAATTCTTCTGTTAGTCATTCTCTTGTGAAAGGTGGAACCTTCAGTTTTTCTCTTTTTTATTTGTGATCTCTTAGAATTTTCTGTGGTTTTTGGTTTGAGGTGTGGTTCATTCCCTAAAAAATATACACAAAATTTAAAGGAAAGAAAAGTCTATAAATAATAACTTAAGAGGTTTTTATTACTATTTTAATGTTTTTTAAGAAAGATGATTTCTCAGTCTTTCAAGTGAAACAAAAGCATTTTGAAGTATTCACCCCAGGCTTATTCACCCCAGGCTTTTCAATCTAATTAGGTAATTTAGTTTCCACAATAGTGCCCTTAACTCTCCTTAGTAACCCATATTGTAACAGTAAAGAGACAACTGGTGCATGACAGACCCTTAAGAACAGAGAGCAGGGAACCCTTCATTAAATAGCTTGGCTTAAAAAAATAGAATCATAGGACTCAAAAAGATCTTAAATACCATCTATTTGGATGCTTTCATTAAACTACTATGAGAATTAAGTGTCTTTTATAAGGTCATGAAGAAGTTAAGACATAGTATAGTTGGTATAAGAATCTAGGCCTTCTGAAGCCTAGTCCATCAATGATTCTACCTCTGGGCTGCCTATCTCACAGTTACAGTTTTTCAATAATTAATTAACAGAATACTGATTGATAAACCAAGAAAAAATGCTTCCCTTTCCTTTTTCCTCCCCTCCCCTCCTCTCCTTCCCCTCTCCTCCCCTATCCCTCCCCTCCTTGCCTCTCCTAAATTTGAAGGCCAAAAGCTACCTAGGTAATTTGGGGTTTACTGGCTAGATTCCTTTCTTAAAGACAAAGCCTTAAACCCAATTCACTCTGGATCTCATGGATTGGACAATAGGTCCCTGCCCAAGCACCACTTAATGGTTATTTTTTGGGTCCTCCTGGCTCAGAGTAAATGTAAACAATAACCGTTTCTCTTTTGGCCAGCAACCCTGAGGATCTTCCCTTCCCAGTTTGATTTTTGTTTTTAAATTTAAGGGGACATCCCTTGACTCACTTCTTAAAGAGGCCTATTCACTGAATGTGCCTTGCCTCATTTAACGTGAGAACATGAAAAGATCTTAACTTTAAAGGGCCAAGGTCTCCCATTGCATCCTAGGCCATCTCCAGTCATCCTAATCAATATCTGGCCACTGGACCCAGATGGCTCTGGAGGAGAAAGTAAGGCTGGTGACTTTGCACAGCCCTTCCTCACTCAAATCAAAGTCAACTGCAAGTCATGTCATCATCTGCCTGATGCCATGGTCCTCTTCAAGAATGAAGGACAAACCACAACTACACAGCATCTCTAATTTAAATTCAGCTGAACAATACTCTCATATACAGAAGAGAGTGCCCTTTCTCATATTTTTAAATGAGTCTACATTTATTCTGATTTTCCATTTGCTTTACTTTTCTCTTTAGGTCTCAGATAAGAATGTGACATCTAATCCTTTCCTGCACCCCTATATATTTTGTTATTTCAGCAAGATCAATTTACAATAACCCTTTTAAAAATTCCATGCCTTTTTATTGCTTACCTTCTCAAGAATTCTCTAGACTTGATTCCCAGGAATGTGAATTTTTGATGAAAGCAGCAAGTTGCAGTGGAATATGTTCATAACTTTTTCCTGGAGAATTCTATCCCATTGTCTATTCTCTTTATCCCTTTTGGGGTCAGGACACCCTCCCTTTAATTCTTTAAAAGAAAGATTTATTAATGTGTTTTGTTTTTACATTATATTTTACTTTTTGTATGACTAACATCTACAGATTATCCTATCCCTTGAGAAGTCTTTTGTAACCAAATAAAACAATTAAGCAAAACTAACAATATAGTGACCCCATCTGAATGTATGTGCAAAATGCCACCTCTGTAGCAGCTCCCTACACCTCTCCATTTTTTTTTTAATTAATAGAAATCTATTTTCACTCCTGCTTCCACTCCTTTGGGAAAAAAAAGAAAGCAAAATTACTTGTAACAAATATGCATATCAAGAAAAATGAATTCTCTCATTAGTATACAATTTATATTATGATAATAATTATCTTGTTCTTTAGTTCTTCTAGGAATTCTTGTTGGACTTGTGTCCAACCTGCATTTTTTCACTGAGCCTTTTCTTAGAGATGTTTTCAAGTCATTGTCTTCTTCTAAGTTTGTTCTTGAGTTTTCCTTGAATACGATGCCTCCATATCTGTTCAACCTAGTCCAACTGCTCCTCTCATCTTTGTTTTCCTTAATGACATTTCTATTTCATTAAGCCGCATATCAAAGAATATAATGTCACAGTCCAATCATAGCAGCTCTACTGTCATTGATGGAGAGTATAGTTTGTCATTGAAATCTTCACAAATATGGAAAATATTTTTGTCAGATCATTGGTCTTCCAGTTTCATTTTTGAGTACGTATGCTGAATCAAATATTCATATATCTACAGTTGGATGGGGACCTTAAAGGCCATATTGTACAAGAGAAAACTGTGTCACAAAGGCTAACTGACTTTAACAAGGTCACACAGTTCATAAGAAGCACAGTTGATATTTTAATCAAGTCCCGATTGCTTGATAACAGGCCTCTTCTTTAATCTTTTCATAAAAAAAGTTCTGAACTTAAATCCATCCCTCCAAAAATTATTTCCATTCACAGAGTAGCATATAAACCATAAACTATCATTTCTCAGTGCTTGCTATTTTGGAATAAGTCTATAATAAATTCCACATTTCACTTTCAAAGCTCTCTTACTTATTTTCAATCCTTCTGCATTTCCTTCTGTTTTCTTCTTTAGATTTAAAAAAATCTCAGTAGCCTATTTGAGGATAATACTGTTGTTGACACACATTCTTGCCCTCCTCTTCCCCCAATTAATGAAAAGAAAAAAAAGCCTTGGAGCAAATTAGCATGGTCAAACAAAATGAAGTCACGCAATGTCAATGGTCAAAAATATGTTTTTGCACATTGTGTTCATCACCTCTCTGTGAGAAGGAGAATGACGTGCTTCCTCCTAGGTCTCAGAAAAGATGGTTGGAAGAGAGGGACCCAACCTCTGATTTCATTTGCATATGGACCTCCCAGTGAGGAATCTCTCAAAAAAAATGTGGTCATAAAGGATTTCCCAGGGAAATGAAATGTCAAATGACTTGTTCCAGTTCACCATTCAGTATGTGATAGAGACAGAACTTGAACACATCTTTCCTTCTCTGAGGCCAGCACTTTTTTCATGCTGCATCTCTTCACTTGCACATAGTTGTCATTAATATTTCAAATATGACATAATTATTAGTAGTAAATATTTGCTTTTTATTCTTTTAAAGAACTGTATTCAAGTTTTAGGAAAGTAAGTTGTGAGGCATCCTAAGGAAGGCATGTTTCTATATGTTCATCAAAACTATGTGGTGCCCTACAAAAATTCAAGGTACAAATCAATTTTGAGGTTGAGAAGTCTGTCATCCAGATGTATATGTGGTGGACTGGGGGTGGGGGAAACCAAATACTTAGGGAAAAATCATTGACATTATTAATACCAAAGAAAGTTCATCAAAATCATCAATATTTGTCAACATATATGCCTACTTTCACATCTTGCAAAGTAAATATGGGAACAATATATGCATATTTTCAGGACATCATTTATGAAGGTATGAAAAAGTAATAGCCAAGTTTTCAACAATAATATTCTACAGCAGAGAACATTTATACCATCACAGACTAATTGAAAGATGAATCCTTCTATGTTTATTGTTTGCTAGCTGTAAAAAGCATTTGTTTGAGAAAAGCAAAACACTGACTTAAAGGATGTCCTCCAACAAGATATTTTTCACACATAAATTAAAATCATACAACATTACTTGATAGACACTGTAATCAAGGTAGCTTTGTTTGACGAAGGTCTTATAAATATCAATTGAGTCTTAAAGCAGGAAGAAATATGCTTATCAAAGGTTGTGTGAGTGTGCGTGTGTGTGTGTGTGTGTGAAGGAGAGAGAGAGAGAGAGAGAGAGAGAGAGAGAGAGAGAGAGAGAGAGAGAGAGAGAGAGAGAGAGAAAAGAGAGAGAGAGAGAGAGAGAGAGAATTTATGAATTTGGTGTACTATCTGAATCAAATCAAGTTTCTCCATAGATAGTGAGGTTCTTCAGATGTCATAATTGACATTGCTTGCATCAATCTCTGGAATACTAAAGTTTCCTAAGTTAGATATTTAATAATTTTAAAAGATTTTATCTAATATCCACATACAAAAAATAGAATGATGAATAATACTTCAAAACTATGCTCATCATATTAACCCACCCCCCCCAAAGAAACCTCTTCTCTTCTAAGTCTCCCTAATTGTGTTAAAATCACTGACCTCTACAGGGCTTCTTAAACTGTGGGTTGAGACCCTGTATGGGGTCATGAAAAATTTGGCAATAGTAAAAGGTTTGTGAATGAACCATGACCAAAAATTAATTAAAAATCAAATGCACAATGAATCCAATGTGTTTCTGGAAGCTCTTGCTCTTGTCCCATCATGCAACTTCAACACAGCCTTGGTTCTGAACACAAAGCATGCTCACTTTGCATTGTGCATGCCCTCAGGTCACGAACACTAAGGAACATTATGGAAACAAGGAAAAGGGTTCCCAAGTGGAAAAAGTTCAAGCAGCCCTACCTTAGAGTAACTGGTTTCTAAATTCTGCATGATCCTAAACTCCTTACTCTTTTTCACCCCACACATCCAATCAGTGGCGAAATCTTACTGCTAACATCTTCATAAGATTTCTCAATCTCTCTTCTCTCCATTCACATAGCTACTAGCTTAATTCAGGCACTCTTCACCTTTTACCTGTATTATTATAGCAGCCTTCTAATGGACACCCACCACTACCTCCCCCATTATAGTCCACCCTACAAATTGTGGGCAAAGTAATTTTCCCTAAGCAAAGAGCTAAACATTTCACTCCCCTATTCAATAAATTCCATTGGCTTCTTATTTCTCTAGGATAAAATATAAATTCTTCTCTTTATGAAAGTGCTATACAGTTTAGCCCTAACCTATGTTTCCAGCCTCCAGGGACATTATTTCACTTCCTGTATTTTGAAATCCTGTAAAGATGTCCTTCTTTCTGTTCCTCACACATAGTACTTCATTTCCCATCTCTGTGACTTTGGACTGGATGTCCCACAGGGCTGAAAAGTACTCGCTCCTTATATCTGCATGACGGAGTCTCTGCCACTCATGTACCAACTTCTGCACAAATGCTTTCCGAGTCCCCACCCCTCCCCACTGCCAGCTGCATCCCTCAAAAGTTCCCTAGTGTTTAACTACTTTGTACATATTTGTATTTATTCATTTTATGTAAGGATGGAGTGAATCACCCAAGGTAGCCCACTTCACTTAAAGTAAGAGATAAGACACCTTCAGTGGGGTGAGAACATGTCTCAATCAACCAAGCACTAAAATTCTTTAAAATAATGTGAAATGTCTTCCAGAAGCGAGGGTGATGAGAAGCATGTTCCTACTGAGTGAGGAAGTTTGCAATGACATATGAGTCATCTAAAAAATGAAAGACTTGTCCAGAACCCACTGTATTCTAATATCTGACAGAGATTCATACTGCAGAAAATATTGAAAGAGATTAAAACATTCCAACTAAACTCCTTGAGGAGAGTCATTTGGGGGTGGGGAAGATGAGTGAAGGAAAGGTTTTTTCCCATAGGTGTTTTAACATTGTTGTCTGCTTCTGAGTTTGTGTCTTGGTCTTCCCTGTCACCATAATAACTTTCTATGGTCAGATTCTTTGTTTTGTTTTTTGCTCATTCTTTTTGCGGGGGGAAGGGGTGAAGGAGTTTCCTTTCTTTTAAGTTTGATCTCTGCTCCCAAGGTGGAAGGGGCTGTGTCTCAGGCTTCTTGTGCTAGTGGCTACAGGCCCTGGATATTTATCTGGTGCTATACTGATATTACCCTGAGACCCATGGGGGACCCTCATATCTGGTACTGTGTTGAGGAGGTGGGATGAGGGTGGCTGGTGCTGCTGGAGCCTGTAGGGTTCTAGCACCTTTCCTGCTGCTGAACTGGGGTCCTAGTTGTAGTGTCTGGTGTGTGCCGAGGACTGGTGGGTTTTTTCTGCTTTTCCTTTGGGCTATCCTGAAGAACTGGGAGGTCTAGCCACCAGAGGGTACTTGTTTTCCAGGGCTACACTGAAGTACATGGTGGTTCTTGGATCTGAAGTCTTCCCCCTGGCTGTTCTAAGGCATATGGGGGTCCTGGTGTTGGCACTCCATCATAGTAGGGCTCAGGATCTCCCATTGTTTTGCTGAGGTCGGGCTTATTGCTGGCTTGCTGGGAGGCTTTCTGTCCTGGAATGTGCTTTTCTTTTACCCAAGCAAGACAGAACATATTGCCCATCCTTCAAATCTCCAGAGCTAAAAGAGGACTCCACCCTATCTTTCCACTGGCTCTGCTCCTCCAGGATTTGTTCTGTGGCACTATTTTACGGTTGGTTGGAGGTGAAAATGGGAGAGCCACAGAGATTTACCGCTTACTCTGCCATCTTGGCTCCTGGAGGTCATCACATCATACATATAAGTAGATTACAATATATTGCCAGTAAATACTTGGGCAGGAAAAACAATGTAAAAATGGTGTTGAAAAAGTAGAATCGGAAAAGAAGATAATGCAAGATCAATGAATGAAGGAACAACTGCCTAATGACCAAATCAATAATTTCTTTGATATATAACTTTGGGCCATTCAGTCACAAGATCGTGCACTTAATATAGATGTGTCAATACTTCCCTTTCTTTTCCTGCTTACAGTTCAACACTTTTATTTCTCTTACCTTGTTAATATGGATAGTAATTTCCCAAATGCAGCTTGTACTCTAATCATAACTTCTACCTCTGTGTGATGAATCCACACTCTTCTTTTTTCTTTTTATTTTTAATTTATACAATAAAGCAAGCATTTCTATAATATAGCACAATAAAAAGATGATTGCATATTAAACTTCAAATCCACCATGCACATCTAAATATACAACAGTTATAATGTAGTTTTTTTTTTTCATTTTTTTCTTCCCCCCCATCCTGCCCTTGAAATGGCTACCATTATACACAAATAAGTATATACATAATTTTACATATAGAATATGCTATAATAATATTGATTATTAATAATATAATTGCATATACTACAATAATTTTACATATTCATAAATTATTTTATACACTTCTATTTATCCGTTCTTCCTCTAGATGTAGATAGCATCTGTCTTCATATGCTATTTATTTTAAATTTGTGTATTTATAATAGTCAAATGACTTACTTGCTCAAAATCATTCTTAATACAATATTGTTGTTATTATATACAATGTTCTCTTGGTTCTGCTCACTTTGTCCTTCCCCATTTTTGTGTCCTTCCATGCCTTTCTAAGATCATCGATCTCATCATTTCTTGTAGCGCAGTAGTATTCTATCACAACAATATACAGCAGCTTGTTCAGTCTTTCCCCATTTGATGGGGATCTCTGTAATTTCCAGTTCTTTACCACCACAAAAGAGCTGCTATAGATATCCACTTACATTCAAAGTTATAATTACTATTTGTGAATTTCCCTCCATCTTATTTTTAGTCACTACTTTCTTTCTCAGCCTCCCCTTTTACCCTATCCCTGTTACCTTATCTTCTCCCTACATCATTCCAATCCCAATCTACACACCTCTCCAAAAGTCTTCCCCTCCCACCCTGTCCGCCAGTTTTCTCACCTCTCCTCATGTTTCTCACTTCTCTACATTGTTTCCTCTTCAACCCAGATGAGAGTAACATTAAAACATTACCAGTCCTCCATCCCCCATATGCTTCTTCTGTGTTAGTTCCTCTTTTCACACCCCATTTTATAATATAATTGCTCCCTTTTACCTTTTTCCTACCCAGTTTTGTTTTACAGAATCACACCATCATATGCAATTCAGAACCACCCTTTCTTTCAAGCTACCCTAGTAATGATGATGATTTTAAGAATATTGAAAACATTTTCTCATATATAATAAATTAACAGTTTGATCTTAGTGAATGTCTTATTATTAGTCTTTAACATTTTCCTTATATTTCTCCTGGATCTTTTATATCAAATTTTCCATTGAGTTTTGGTCTTTTTGTTACAAATATCTGAAAAGTTCTTAAATTTGTCAAATGTCAGGTTTTTATTTTCTATCAGGATTACACTCAACTTTGGTAGATAAGTTATTCTTGGATACCACCCCAGCCCTTTTGCTCTTCAAAATTTAATGTTCCAAGACCTACAGCCTTTTAAAGTAGAAGCTGCTAGGTCTTGTGAAATCCTGACTTTATTTCCACAGTATTTAAATTATTTTTTTCTTGTTGTTTGCAATATTTTCTCCTTAACCTGGGAGTTTTAAAACTTGGCTATGACATTCCTATAAGTTTTCCTCCTGGACCCTTCTACAAACTGTCTATAGAGCAGCAATTTCTAACCTGGGGTCTGTGAACTTGTCTTTTTTTATTTTTTCAAATATTTTTGATAATTGTCTTTGACCAGTTTGCCAAAGTGGATCATGACAAACAAACAGTTTAATTACCTCTGACATAAAGAACTTCCAAGATCCTGCATCTCTTTTGAGTATTTCCTTATTCCATTTATACTAGTGTAACAGATGGGGCCATCATCAGTTATCCCTTATAATCTTCATAATGCAGGTCTACTTTTTCAGTCACAACTACCTTCAGTGATATTCATGGATCCAAGCCATTGTTTAAAATATTTTGCATCCTGATAAAACTAATTCATTGTTGTTGTCGTTAAGTTATATTTTTTAAGGTTTACAAAGCACTTTACATATACGCCCTCATTTTTCTACTCACAATAAACCAGTGAGATAAGTACTATTACCAAACTCATTTTACAAATCAGAAACCTGAGCCAGACAAAGCTTAAATGTCTCGCCCAGGGTCTCACAGCTCATAGTGTGTGAGGAAGGATTAAATTTGGGGTCTCATTGACTCCAAGTCCAGTAGTCTGTCCCTGATATTTACGCATCATCTTTTCATTTATTTCCCTCATTAAAAAATAAATCCTACCAAAATAGGGAATTTGTATTTTATCTTTTTTATTAATTATCCTATTGATCATCAGACTTTTCAATTTTTTGTATGCTTATTTATAAGATGAAGCCTTTTTCTATCCCATCGCGTATAGGTAAGAGCAGTTTTACATAAGAAATAGAATTTCGGACTTGCATCTAATCCCTTAAAAGACAAACTCCCCTAAAACCTACCTCATTGCAGGAATTCTGAAGGTGCATCCTATTGAGTGAAGCAATGATTTTGCTTCTAGTCAATTTCTCATACAGAGAGAATAGAAAGAAAGCCCCAAATTCCCCATGGGTGGAATTGAATTTCTTGACCCTTACTCACTTCACAAAGTGTATCATAAGGCTGCCAACCTGAAAACGAGTCTTTTGTTTCCACTTTTCAGGTCAAGCTACAAAGTGTACCAAATGGTTTATTTTCTCAAACTCTCCATCCTGTAGCATTTCTGCAATTTCTGATAAGTGAAAGTCAATTTTGGAATCCAATCACCCTTATCAGAACTCTTCGCTATATATTTCTCGGGTTTAAAAACTTCAATTTTGATGTCATCCCCTTTTGCTAGTTTCACTTTGAAGATCACTATAAGATTGATATATAGCAGGAAGTGGTAAAGGATGTAGGTAATAAATTAATTTTTTAGTAAGCAACTTGATAATATATTATCAGTAAATATTTATTTTCCATATAATCCTAGTATTTCAGCCCTTAAAAATTTAAATCATATAGGTTTGTTGTATGTGGTAATTGTGTGTTATTAACATTTCAATTCTTACTAGATGTTTTTGCTCAAATCTAGGAAAAGGAAAAATAGTGTTAGGTCATCCAAAGTCTCTCAACATTTATTCTTTAATTACTAGCCCTTGCCCTTCTACTTCCACTAATCCTTACCTCTTTTAATGCATTTTTTAACTATACTCAGAGAAACAGGCATTTCGAGATGAAGTGGCATACCCAACACCTTTGCATATCTCCAGCATTGACTGGGGTGATGCCGGGTCCTATGGACTATCTTGTCATACATTCAAAAGCCTGCTTGACAAACAATACAATGATGGTGTGAAATTCCCAAAATCAGGCACACAGAAGCGGCTTCCACTTGAGGTCTTCACTAGAGGTATTCAAGTGAATGTTGGATAAACTCATGTTGAAGGCTTGTAGGAGAGATTATTAAGACTAGGTAGGCATTCCAGCTGTGAGATCCTTTGATTTTTTTTTTGGTCTATGTCATTGTGAGATGGCTTTTACTCCTTTACTTATTTCCTGTGTGTTTTGTTAATTGTTTTACCACTACTAAATCCCCTATATTAAAGCTAAGAAGTTTTTGCTGTTGTTGTTCAGTCCTTTCAGTTGTGTCCAACTCTTCAAGACCTGATTTGGGGTTTTCTTAGCAGAGATACTGGAGTGGTTTGCCATTTCCTTCTCCAGCTCATTTTAGAGATAAGGAAACTAAGGGAAACAGGGTTAAGCCATTTGCTTAGGGTCACACAGCAAGTTAAGTGTCTGAAACCAGATTTGACCTCAGGAAGACTCATCTTCCTGATTCCACTCCCAGTGCTCTACCACATCTCCAGTTTCTAAACTCAGAAGGGGAGCCAGCTAAATATGTAATCATGCAATGCTTCTTGTACCAATATCACCTCACAACTCTCAATAATCATATAAATCATTTAAATAATTTATTAAGCGTCTAATATGGGTCATGTTTTTGGATATAAAACATATATATTTGTATGTGTATATATACATGTATATATGTCTGTGTACACACACACACACACACACACACACACACGTTAGACTATATACTCTCAAGGAGCTGACATTCTACTGCAGGGATACAGCATGTTCATAGATAAGTAAATACAGTGCATATATAAAATGAATACATAGAAATTTGATCAGGGTGCATTAATAACTGGATGGATCAAAAAAGGCCCCTTGAAGAAAGTGACATTAGTGGTTCCAAGACAGGGAGGAAGGAGATCGACTATCTGGCCTTTTTCTCAACTCTAAGTATAGGAAGCTATTAAGGTCATTTCTTTCCTTTCTAATTCAATTCAGATATCACTTCCACTCTGAAGATTTCAATCCCAACTCCCATTCCCCCTAAAGTAAAATGATTTCTTTCTTCTCTTCATTTTTTTCAAACTGGCCCTATTATATCATACCTTGTATGATATGTATTTTCATGAACATTAGAGTCTCTTCCTCTCTCCCCCATATAGAATTATATTCATCAAGAACAGGGAATATATTTTATTCTAGTAGGTTTGTATCCCCAGTGCTTAACAGGATTACTTTCATATAGTAAGCACTTAATAATTCATTTGAATTCAATAAGAAGCAAAGTACATGTAAATAGATTAAAATGGAAAACATGGAGGGGAGGGACATTTTCACTTTGTCATATAAAGCTCACTATGCCAATCAACTTCAATGACTGACCATGAATGAAGGATTTATTTAGTTAAGGAATCCTAAATTTAGTGATCAAAAGGGACAATATTCAGGATACATAAGAATTACAGGAAGAGATAACATAAAAGTACAAGAAGGGAATAATTATCGGTAAAATCACTGAACATTATTTCAATATCAGTTAATGTTATTACTGAAGATTTTCTTTACGAAAAGTCCCACCTTAGAATCACACTACAGTGTTTAACTATGGAAAGTCCAAAACTACAAAAAATTAATGAAATGGAAGCATTACCACCAGAGTTCAAAGTATTATCTCCCGCTATACACAGGTAACATTATCTCTAATGCTGCCAATGCAAGAGATATTAAATAATCTACACAGAATAATTCTGTGAATGCATTTTTCATATCGTGGAGATTACATCACATTTCTAATACAATATTGAAATTGTTAGACATTCAAAGATGCACTCTCCTGGGATAAAGGGCGATCATTTTTAGCTTAATTCAACATCTCTGTGAATCTGGACAAGTCATGTAAACACTCTGTATTTCACTGTCCACATAACCTGGGGACAGTAATAATTCCATTATCCACTTCATAAGAATGTCCAGATAAAAGCTATAAAAATGTGAGTTGTTATTAAAATGTGCCACCAAAATACTGAACTGATCTTACTTTAACAAAACAAAATTGAGATTGGAAAATATTTAAATAAAACACATGCTATACTGTCCTGTAAGAGTAGGGCTGTGGGTCAAAAAATATTCTATCCTGGCCACATGGGATGGGGTCTTCAGTGTACTTTTAGCATAATGCCATATCTGTGAGCTGGCTGATGGTGAAGGAAGACAGAACAAGATAATCCAAAGGCATAACAGGAAGCACCTAGGCTTAAAAAAAGCAAACAACATAGTTAGTTTATCCAAGAGGTATAATGTAAAGGTAGAGCTCCAGAAGACAGACGGTAACTGAGTTTCCAAGAAAATTTGACAATCAGGGCAGGAATGGGAGATATAAAGGGAAAAGTTGAGAGAGACTTGAGAAAATATAACACTTTGAGTTGGCTCAAGACCTACCACTGGGACACCTAGTTATACCAAAGGAGTGTTGGTAGGTCTTTCCCTTTCTTTTCTTCTTCATAAGCTATAGCTACCACTGGTATGTAATGGATAATTCATATATAACCCCATGTGGAAAGAGGGAGGAAAGCTGTCTCTCTGTGATCATCACAGTCCCATGTAGTTTCTAACAACTATTTTTCCTGTTATATTAAGATAATGTCATTTTGGGGGATATTTTAATGGTCTATCAACTTAGCAACTTAAAAGTAAGCCATTTAATAAAAATGTACCTACATTATGCTTAATGGTTCTGTACTTTGATGGATTCATTATGGTCCTGAAGTTAAGAAGATACATCAAGGCATGAAAGGGAAATTTGTCATAATTTACTCTCTATGGATTTGGGCCTTTGCTACCCACTCCCTTCCTTTGGGAAATTAGATTACTTCAATCTGCCTTGATAAATCATAGATACCTTGCTTGGCTCATTAAGAACATCGTGATCATTAATTTAGCATTTCCTATCATGAATTTGTTTGAGAAAAGAAAAAGTTATGACAATAAAAGTTTGGAACAATGATTAATATCAAAGTTGGGAAATGTAGGAAACATAGCTGGTGCCAAAGCAAATTGTGTCATCCAAATTAATTTTTATAGGCTTTAGAAAATGACTTTTTCTAAAATGATGGCAATCCACAATTTCAAAAGTGCCTTGAGAGGATAGAGATTTATGTCCTCTGAACTTTATATCACCTCTACACACAGTAAGTGCTTAATAAATTTATATTGAATTAGATTCACTTTGTAGCCAAATTGATCATTCAGATTTTCCTTGATACAATTCACTGTGAACTGGTTCAACTGAAGGGATTAAATTCAAGATGTAGATTCTGATTCCTGAGGATTTATGCCAGCAAGAGTGCACATTTTTGGTTGTTTTACAAGTAGTTCCCACAAATATATAGAAGCATTTTCTGTTTAATTTTGCTACTCAAGTAACTTTCATATTACATTTCAAATAATTTGTCATACATTAACTACCTTGCATGCTATTTGGATTATAGCTTTTAAATGTACATTTCTAAATAGTTGGAAATTAATTTGAGTGACAGTTGCAATTCTAATTTGCAATTTCATATAGTAAAAAGTAAACACATTTAATATTTGTTTTAAAAACAAACTTTGATGTTGGCATGAAAAAAACTAAATGAGTCGAATTAGATGTCTTGAAGTTTATGAAAGCCTTCTTACTAATATTATGGTTTGTGTTGTGTTTTTCATGTGTGATTTCAGATTCAGAGAAATAACATGGCATAAAACATGGCTCAGTTCTATTATAAAAGGAATGTCAATGCTCCCTACAGAGATCGCATCCCTCTTCGGATTGTAAGAGCAGAATCTGAACTCTCACCATCAGAGAAAGCCTATTTGAATGCTGTGGAGAAGGGAGATTATGCCAGTGTCAAGAAATCCCTGGAGGAGGCAGAAATTTATTTTAAAATTAATATTAACTGCATCGATCCCCTTGGAAGAACTGCTCTCCTCATTGCGATCGAAAACGAGAACCTAGAACTTATTGAATTGCTCTTAAGTTTTAATGTGTATGTTGGAGATGCCCTTCTACATGCCATAAGAAAGGAAGTCGTGGGGGCTGTGGAGCTGCTATTAAACCACAAGAAACCTAGTGGAGAGAAACAGGTATGTGCAGAATTACCACCATTAATTATGAGTCTTCCAAGCAAGATTCTGCGGGTGTTAAAGTACCTAATGTTCTTAAGGGCTATAATGGACAAATTATGGGCTGTTAGAAAAGAAAATGCTTGTATGTATACTTTGATGGATCTGTGATATCATTTGAGTGTGTACAAACATATAGATACAGCCTTCCATTTTTTGCAGATTACAGATGACCCATGCCTTCTATCTTTTGCCAATCACAACCATGTTTTCTCGTATATTCAATACAGGGGGTCTATTCAATGTTCTGGGAGATTTTCTCTTTGACAGTTTCTTGACATTCTATAGGGACAATTGGAGAAGGTATGTCATCTACCAGTTATTATTTGCTTTTGCCTCATGGTTTGCTCACCTTATTTACTAGCCATTCATCTATGATGACAAACGTTATCCCACTTCATCTGAACAATCCTCCATTGATGATATGTGACAGCTTATTATTTTTACTACCATGAATTTCTTTGTTGCCCTTGGGATGAACAAACTTTTATTCTTCCAAGATCACAGCATTCCATGACTCATAGCTTCAGATTATTACCATAAGAATATGGGTATTTAAAAGAGAAATATCTATCAGTAAAATGAATGCCCTTCAAGGTCAGTGGTTGTTTTCCATTTTTATTTTTTCTTTTTTTTATTCCCAGGGCCTTGAACATATGTTCAGTCATTTTCAATACTGTCCTACACTTTATGACCACACCTGGGGTTTTCTTGGCAAAGATACTGGAATAGTTTGCTATTTCCTTCTCCAGCTTATTTTGTTAATGAGAAAACTGAGGGAAACAGGTTTAAGTTATTTGCCCTATATCACACAGCTAGTAAGTGTCTGAGGATAGATTTGAACTCAAGAAGATGAGTGTTCCTAACTCCAGACCTGGCATTCTATCTGTTGTTCCACCTAGCTGCCTCATGCAAATGATACTGGGGTAGATTGCCATTTTCTTCTCCAGTGCAGGCAAATAGAGGTTAAGTGACTTGCCCAGGGTCACATAGCTGGTAAGGGTCTGGAGGCTGGATTTGGATTCAGGTCTTCCTAACTTGAAGCCCAGCACTCTATCCACTGAACCACGTAGTTGCCTTGAACATACTTAATGCTGAATCAAACATGGATCTTTGTTTCAAGAAGAAGCTTCCAATCATTAAATGTACGCATTACCACTTCCAGGTTCTCCCCTATCACTCATTAACTCCTTTGAGATTAATGATAGTTACATAATTTATAATCATTAATGTTATTTATATCACCAAATAGAAATTCAAGCAGCCATTATCTACAGATTTTCAAGTCATTCCCCTTTCTTCCTCAATGAGTTCATTACATGGCTCACAATTTTTCTCTCCATGCTAACTCCTGATGTCATACTCAGAGACTTCAACATACATATTTAACTCGCAAAAACCTAACCTCTTCACTTGCCATTACCTACTCCTTCATCTCACTTCAGCCACATAGAAAGATGGTCATATACTCTTGATCTTGCCATCAACCATAAATGTCCATCTTCATCTTGAATAATTCTGAAATCTTTGTATTCAAACATAATCTATTGAATGTCCATCATGACTTCTAATCTCTTGAGTCTTCAATTTATTTCTAGACCATATACTTGCACTAGTGCCAGTCTCTCCTCTTTTCTCTGTCTTGACTCCCTGGTGAGGCAATTCAATTCTACCCTGTCTTCTTTTCTTAAATTGCTAGGCTCCTTGTCATTTCATGTATTACACCATGCCAAAACTCAGCTTTGGATCATTCCAACCATTTGCAACCTTTGTTCCTCTCTCTCTCTCTCTCTCTCTCTCTCTCTCTCTCTCTCTCTCTCTCCCTCTCTCTCTTTCTCTCTCTCTCTCTCTCTCTCTTTCTGTGTCTGTCTGTCTGTCTCTCTGTCTGTCTCTCTGTCTCTGTCTCTGTCTCTGTCTTATATAAAATGTGTGTATGATGTTTCTGAACAAAAATGGATAAAACCATACAACTGTTCTGGTGATTGGGTCCACTACAAATTTACATTACAGAAGCTCAAATGGGCCCTCACTAGTACTGGGTAACCCTTCTATACCTGCCTTATCATCTCACCGTCCAACTCTCCATAGTGGCTTTTCATCTCTCCTCAAACCTCTCATGGGTTCTCCTTCAACTTATCCTCTCAACTGAACACTTCCATATTTTACAGAAAAATTGAAGTCATTCACCAAGAATTACATGGCTCACAATTTTTCTCTCCATGCCAACTCCTGATGTCATACTAAGAGACTTCAACATACATATTTAACTCACAAAAACCTAACCTCCTCACTTGCCATTACCTACTCCTTCATCTCACTTCAGCCACATAGAAAGATGGTCATATACTCTTGATCTTGCCATCGACCATAAACATCCACCTTCATTTTGAATAATTCTGAAATCTTTGTATTCAAAAATAATCTATTGAATGTTCGTCTCTCATTTTGCCTTCCCTTACCAAACTCTAATCTTTGTCTCCAGCATGACTTCTAATCTCTTGAGTCTTCAATTTATTTCCAAGCCGTATTCTTGCACTAGTGCCAGTCTCTCCTCTTTTCTCTGTCTTGACTCCCTGGTGAGGCAATTCAATTCTACACTGTCTTTTCTTAAATTGCTAGGACCCTTATCATTTCACCTATTACACCATGCCAAACTCAGCTTTAGATCATTCCAACCATTTGCCACCTTTGTTCCTCTCTCTCTCTCTCTGTCTCTCTGTATCTGTCTCTCTGTCTCTCCATCTCTCTGTCTCTCTCATATAAAATGTGTGTATAATGTTTCTGAACAAAATTGGATAAAATCATACAACTGTTCTGATTGGGTCCACTACAAATTTACATTACAGAAGCTCAAATGGGCCCTTACTAGTACTGGGTAACCCTTCTATACCTGCCTTATCACCTCACTATCCAACTCTCCATAGTGGCTTTTCATCTCTCCTCAAACCTCTCATGGCTTCTCCTGCAACTTATCCTCTCAAATGAACACCACCATATTTTACAGAAAAATTGAAGTCATTCACCAAGAACTCCCTCTTTTCCACTCTTCCTTATCTTATTTCAATCAGATGCTCTCTGTCACTTCCTCCTCCTTTAAATGTGTCTCATATGATGAGGTGGGCTTTCTTTTTACCACTGTTAACCCCTCTGTCTGTTCAAGTGATCCCACTCCTTCCTGTCTCCTCTACCAGATTGCTCCCTCTGTCAAAGCCATTCTTTTACTTATTTTTTAAATTCTCATATTTTATTTAATATTTTTAGTTTTCAACATTGATTTCCACAAGATTTTGAGTTACAATTTTTCTCCCCATTTCTACCCTCCCCCCCACTCCAAGATGGCATATATTCTGATTTCCGCATTCCCAGTCAGCCCTCCCTTCTGTCACCCCACTCCCCCTTTCCCCTTTCCCCTTACTTTCTTGTAAGGCAAGATAGATTTCTATACCTCATTGCCTGCTTATCTTTTTCCCAGTTGTATGCAAAAACAACTTTTTTTCAGCATCCGCTTTTAGAATTTTGAGTTCCAAATTCTCTCCCCTCTTCCCTCCCCACCCACCCTCCCAAAGAAGACAAGCAATTCAACATAGGCCACACATCTATCATTATGCAAAACACTTCCACAAAAATCATGTTGTGAAAGACTAACTATATTTCCCACCATCTTATCCAGTCCCTCTTTACTAATTTTCTCCCTTTACCCTGTCCCTTTCCAAAAGTATTTGATTTTGATTACCTCCTCCCCTCATTTTCCCAATTTTTCCTCTACTTCTCTTACTTGCCTTTCCAAATCCTTTTTGAGCTCTTCCATGGCCTGAGACCAATTCATACTTTTCTTGGAGGCTTTTGATGTAGGCTCTTTGACTTTGTCGACTTCTCCTGGCTGTATGTTTTCATCTTCTTTGTCATCAAGAAAAGATTTTATAGCCTGAGTCCATTTTCACTGCCTGTTCATGTTCTCAGCCAACTACTTGACCCTTGAGCTTTTTGTAAGGGTATGACTTCTTGTAGAATAGAGAGTACCCAAGCTTTAGGAGTTGTGCTGCTGTTTTCGGAGTTACTTCTACTCCACTGTCACCACAAGCTCTGCCACACCTGCACTCCTCTGCCCCCAGGAACCACCAACCAGGACTGTGGCCCAGATCCAAGCAGCACAAAGCAAGAGAACCCTGCCTCTGCACCCACAAAGTGCTCCCTGCACTCCTGCTCTGATCCGCTGCTTGATTCCTCCCACTGTATGGGCCTGGGGCTGGAAGCAACCGCAGCTGAAGCTCTGGAAGCAGCTACAGGACCTTCCTGCTGCCCACCCTGTGCCACCTCTGCCACCCCCGGGGCTGTGGTGGACCTCACCCTTCTCTCACCCAGATATATCAGTTTTCCCACTGACCTGCTCCTTGGTCTTTGGTGTTTGTGGCTTGAGAAGTCTGGTAAGTGCTACAGCTCAGTGATTCATGGCCCTACAGCCTGCTCTGCCTGACTGACAGTCTGGTTGGTTCTGGCAAGGCCCATGCTGGGCTGTGCTCCATTCCCAGCACGGTGCAATAGACCCTTCCCAGCAACCATCTAGGCTGTCTTGGGCTGGAGACCTGCTTCCTTCTGCTATTTTATGGGTTCCACAGCTCTAGAATTTTTTCAGAGCCATTTTTACAGGTGTTTGGAGGGATTTGGGGGAGAGCTTAAGTGTGTCCCTGCTTTTCAGCCACCATCTTGGCTCTGCCCACTCCTACTTATTTTTAATCTTTCCCTCTCTACTGGCTTTCTTTCCTACTGCCTACAATCATGCTCATTTCTCCCCTATCATGAAAAATATCTTCACTTGACCCTTCCATCCCACTAACCATGGTCCCTTATCCCTTCTGCTTTTTGTGGATGAACTCCTTGAAAAGGCCTTCTATAATATGCAGCTCCACTTTTTGTCATCTCATTCTCTTCTTAGTTTCGTACAATCTGACTTCTGACCAAAATTCTGACTGATCTGTCATTCCACCAAAATTGTTCTCTACTAAGTTGTCAATAATTTCTTAGTTATTAAATTATATTTTTAAATGTTCATGGATCTCAGGTTAAGAACATTTAAGTCTAGACTATGCTAATTTTACTTTATTATTGTTTTAGGATTACTCATATATAATAAGGACAACTAGAAGCTGGTTTGAATGATTCAGAAATATTTAGGCCACTTTTGCCACAGACTCCTCTTCCCTATTCAAGGCAATGTCATTTAGAACCATATCTCAGGCATACACTTATATAGGACTTAACACTTTTAATATCTTTCCTATTAGCAAAATAGGAATAGAAATTATTTTTTCCCAGTAGTGGTGATAAAAGCATTGAATATTTGCTTATACTGTGGTTAACAGGATGTCATACAGTGTCATGGAATAATGGGATACTTCAGGAAAATGACCAACATTCCAGAGAGAAGAGAGAAATTAAACTAAATTTTAACACTTACTATTTTTTAAAATCTATTTTTTTTTTTGGTTTACAGCACTCAGTTCCACAAGTTTTTGAGTTCCAAATTTTCTGCCCCTCTTTCTCCTCCCCGCTCCCCGCAAGATGGCATGCAATCTGATATAGGTTAAACATATACTTTTGCATTAAACTTATTTACACAATAGTCAAGTTGTAAAGAAAATTATAACCAATGGAATGAATCATGAGAAAGAAGAAGCAAAATCAAAAAAGAAGAAAAAATATAGAGAGCAAATAGTTTGCCTCAATCTATTCAGACTCCGTAATTCTTTCTCTGGATGTGGATAGCTTTTTCCATCATGAGTCCTGAGCTGTCTTTGAACCTTGTATTGCTGAAGAGAGCCAAGTCCATCAAATTTAGTCATCACAGACACCATGTGTCTGTAATCATGTATAATGTGTTCTGCTTCTACTCCCCTCACTCAACATCAGATCATGTAGGTCTTTCCAGGTTATTATGAAGTCTGTCTCTTCCCCATTTCTTATAGCACAATAATATTCCATTACATTCATATACCACAACTTATTTAGCCATTCCCAAATTGATGGGCATCCCCTTGATTTCCAGTTCTTTGCCACCACAAAAAGAACTGCTATAAATATTTTTGTACATATGGGCCCAAATCCCACTGCTATGATCTCTTTGGCATACAGCCCTAGAAATGGTATTGCTGGGTCAAAGTGTATGTACATCTTTATAGCCCTTTGGGCATAGTTCCAAATTGCTCTCCAGAGTGGCTGGATGAGTTCACAACTCCACCAGCAATGTAACAATGTTCCAGTTTTCCCACATCCTCTCCAGCATTTATGATTTTCCTGTTTTGTCATGTTGGCCAATCTGACAGTACAGATGCGGTACCTTAGACTTGATTTGATTTGCATTTCTCTAATCAATAGTGATTTAGAGTAGTTTTTCATATGACTATAGTTTTGTAATTTCTTCCTCTGAAAATTACCTGTTCATATCCTTTAACCATTTATCAATTGGGAAATGACTTGTATTCCTATAAATTTGACTCAAATCCCTAACACTTTCTATTAATATACCATATTGTCTCTATTTCCCGAAGGAGATTCACCTATGGATTTCCATAATTCTTATAAATAGTTTGGTTCTCTCAACTGGGCCAACATTGTTTATGTTTTCTATGGTAATTGGGCATCTGGGAAAGATATTTGCTATTATAAGAACTTTCCTTGGAAGAAGTTCATCTACAGAGCTAAATTCTGTTCTCAGAAACAAGTGCTGGCACCTTGAAGGCATTTTGTCTGAATCCCTATAATTAATCAAAGACACTAAAGGTTTGGATCTGTCAGGAATCTGAAAGATTCCAGACTGTGTGTATCTGGTAAATTTCTTTCATGTCTTGCCTGTTGGCCAAGCATTCCTTTTGTATTTGCACATTCCTAGTTTCCTCTTAAATGAAGGTAGAAGGGAGAAAAAAGTAGCATGTCTTTTAAGTTGATCTTTGTAATCCTGAAACAATGATTTACACACTTCACAGTTCTCGGTATATTGGTATAGAAATGATAATGTAGAACTATGAGATGCTTTTGATATAACACACACCATGTTTCCCCAATGTTTAGGGAAGCCCAGTAGAGTTTAACAGTCCATCTGTTCATAACACTCTAAATGAAATCCTTGCCCTTTCTGTGTGTTATGGACCCTTCTGGAAGTTTGGTGAAACTTATAGATAGGCCTCTTTTCAAAATAATTTTTGAGATAAACAAAATAAAATATAGAGGATTACAAACGGAAGTAATTCTATCAAAATACAGTTAATTATATATTATATATAAATATATATAATTTAAAAATTACATACCCATTTAAATCTATCCATGAATCATTTGGGCATCCATAGACTTCTATATTGATACTACATGTAACCTAGGTAGTGATTCATATGTACTATTTGGTAATTATTTTTAATCATACACTTAGGAGATATTGTGTTTTAGGATGGCAAGCTCTATCATCCCAGTGTCTTCAATAGTTAATTCATTTATTTCAAATTAACACCAATACTGCCCCCCCATACACTCATGCACATACACACAAGCACATACACACACGCACACACAAAAAAGTTTTAATATCAAGTATGTTGTAACACTTAGGATCCTTTCATAGCCATTTCAAGTGATTCTACTTCATGTCATTGTAACTAAAAATAGCATTCAAATCTACCTTGTGAAGCCCCAAAAACTTTAAGGAGTTCCTTTTGTTGTTAAATCTCATGGGACCTGCTGATGCCAGTAGATAAACACTGAAAGCAGTAAGTGACAAATCAGGAAATAACATTGTCTAACAAGCCTCCAAAGAGGTAAAACAATCCCAAGATTAAAAAAAGAACAACCCACATTAAGGTCTCTTTACTGGTAAGTACTTCTCTAGGAAGATACCTAATGGGAGAATAATTCTTTTACAAAATTATCACAAGTCAAGTTCCACAATCTTTTCCTTCCCTAATATTCTTTCTCTTGAGAGAGAAAATTGTGCTATTCTAAAATCTGTTATTGATTTTGCAAATAATGTATCAGGACATCTTTGTGTTTTATTAATAAGACATGGTGTTATTCATCCTTTAGGATTACTGTCATCAGTTTTGAATTTAGGACATTATAAATATTCCTGCATTTAGCTTCCTATGTCAGCTTCACTAAGTTATTGTTAATTATTCAGTTAAAAATTCACTTACAACTCATCTGCAACATCTTTTCAATATGTATTAAACCCTTCTTTTTTAAGCACAATGATATCAAGAAAATGTTTTAATTTTGCATGGTAACTGAATGATATTATTTAAATTATACATCAACTTTTTGGAAGCACTGTAATCCATCACAGGCGAGTTTATTGACTACTTAAGGGTTCCTTATTCTTTCACTGTAAGTGAATAAGTTAGTATTTCATATTTCTTGTATAGTAGTTCCTCAAATTCTTGCTGAGTGTCCAGTGTCTTCATATAGTAGGAGAATAATTTATGTTTATTAAATGAATTGCTTTTTGGTTGGATTTAATAGCACTATGTAATTCGTTGGATTATAACAAGATTTACATTCTTTCCTGGAACTGGTTCTACCCAAGTAGGAAGTTACATTTTCTTTCTGCAAACCTTTCTATTCATTATTTTCTTACTAGGAATATTAAGGGTAACTTCTTAGACTTTTTGGCACCAATTGGTAGGTTATCTGACTTTCAATTATTTCTATATAATGGATTTTATTCATGTCCTTTGAGGTCATATCCAATTTTCATTGTAGCTGATTCAAAAGGTCCTCATAAGAAATATTCATGTGGGGTATTGCTAAGTCATAGATTATCTATGTAGGGTATTCTGTATTGGTGTAATAAAGTTGTTTGATTGGGTAACTTAAATAACCTACCTTTAGGGGGCAGCACTTAGCAGTGTTTTATAGATAGGAGAGTTCACCTGTTTTAATGGCATTTAAAAATGTTGGTCAATTTAAGACATATAAGATATCCTTTACACTTAAAATTAAGATAGAAAGTGGAAAGCTCCTAATTCTTGTTTCTCCTCTATTCTTCATATCTGTTATGTAAACAAGTCCAGACTTCTGAAATATCTTTAAATTTTTCCCTTTCTCTTTTTTCCTATTGTGATTCAAGTACAGAACTCTATCATGTAAGGTTATCCACCATTGGCTACTAGATTAATGCTTTCATAACAGAGCTTACCAAGTCACTCACTATTCAGGAATTCATTTCTTCCTCCCTCCTTGGGCAAGCCACCTAATTTCATCAGACATCAGGATTCTCATATATAAAATGAGAGTATTGGGCTAAATTATTTCTAAGGCACCTCTCAGCTCTAAATCTAAGCTCGATCATCCTTTCATCCCTCTGCTCTCTCCTACCTCCTTATCAATTGACCATCATACATATGTATATGCATATTTTATATATATATATATATATGTATATACATACATGTATATAAGTATGTATGTATATATGTATATACATATGCATATATATACATACCTACCACCTTCTATGCGCAACTTCCAATATAGTCAAGGTCTTTTCCTGACACTAACTAGAACATTTTTGCCACTCTACCTTTATTCATGCTGCACCCCTGCTTGGATGAAATACTTTCCTCTCATCTTCTAACACCTATATAAATAATATCCAACCATTAAACCCCAGCTCAAATCCTCCCCATCCCACCACTATGCTCCTGATCCCTCCATCAAGCATTACCTAGTTGCTTTAGCACCAATCTCTCCTTTCCCTAGCTACTTATTGTATTTAAGGCCTATCATGCCACACCAATTAGCCTTTGTTTGTGTGTAGCCATGTATTATTTGTTGAATGTTTTGTTTTTGTCATCATGGTATAACCAAATAGCTTATGATTTCATTGAGGATAGAGACAAAAGAAGTATCACAACACACAGTGGACCATAAATTTATCCTACCCATTCTTCAAAATTAAATGCCATCTCGCCCAGGAAACCAGCTGTGACCTCCCCCAACCAGAAGTGAATGAATGACTTCTCCCTCCTCTGTGCCCCATATCATTTTACTTACAATGATGGTAGCACTTATAACATTTTACCTTGTATTATATCTATTCAAATATATATATATATATATATATATATATATATATATATATATATTATATATGTATATGTATATCTTATCTCACTCATTGAATTCTAACCTACTTGGCAAAGACCATATTTGAAGTACCTTTCTATCCTCCATAATACCTAAGGCAGTACCTTGAACATAGGAAGTGACTATTACATAGTTCACTTCTATTCAATTTGATAAACATCTTTGAAAATGAAAATGAAAATTAATTTAATAACAAATCAATCGAAAAGCCTTTAAGTACCTTATGCGTGCTAGACCCTGAGCTGTGTGCCAGATGTAATGTCATTTAGTATAAATAACTCATTGTTCATTGGTCAGCCCAGCAAGAGCTAGTTCAACCTTATCTGATTTTATGCCCTTTCTTCCCTGAAGACCATATCCCTAAAATTATGAAATCTTCAACAATAACTGTGAGTCACTTAGCTACTATGAGAACTAATCTCAAACATGACCGAAAGGCAGTGAAACTAGAGGATTGTGTCTAATGATCCTGACTTCCTCTTGGATTTTCTTTCTAAAGAAACTCTGTGGAATGGCAGTTGGAAAAGGCATTCTTCCAACCTTTTCATTTTCAGTGTCATGTCAATAGAAGTAAGCTTAAATCATGTTCTAATCATTTCCTATATGATATATCCTTTCATCTAGGAAAGCAGGCAGAGTTGCAGAAAATTATGCAACCCCTCTCATCCAGGAACAAGTACAAGCCAGCTGTTAAGGTGACCTTTGGGGGCCTTAACAAGAAGAAGGGGAATATGCTATAATGAGTGGTAGTCAATATGAAATTTTCTTTTACTGAGCCTTTTGAAGCTGCCAACATGGCTAACTCCATGTAGCAGAAAATGAAAGCATTTAAAGGCAGCTATAACACAGGTAAGATTGTAGGGGTGCAAATCACCGGAAAAATAGCCGTCATTAAATCCACAAACAATTCTCTGTTGAGAGGGTACATTTTTTTTTTTTTAATGCAATTTATTTATTTAACATATTTGGTTTTCAGCATTGATTTTCACAACAGTTTGAATTACAAATTTTCTCCCCATTTCTGCCCTCCCCCCCCCACTCCAAGATGGTGTATATTCTGGTTGCCCTGTTCCCCAGTCAGCCCTCCCCTCTATCTCCCCCCTTCCCTCTCATCCCCTTTTCCCTTCCTTTCTTGTAGGGCAAGATAAATTTCTACGCCCCATTGCCTGTGTATCTTATTTTTTAGTTGCATACAAAAAGTTTTTTTGTTTTTGAACATCTGATTTTAAAACTTTGAGTTCCAAATTCCCTTCCCTCTTCCCTTCCCACCCACCCTCCCTAAGAAGTTGAGCAATTCAACCTAGGCCACACATGTATTATTATGTATAACCCTTCCACAATATTCATGTTGTGAAAGGCTAACTACATTTTGCTCCTTCCCAACCTATCCCGCTTTATTGAATTTTCTTCCTTGACCCTGTCCCCTTTCCAAAGTGTTTGTTTTGATTACCTCCACCCCCATCTGCCCTCCACTCCATCATCCCCCTGCCTTTTATTTTTTTTTTTATCTTCCTCCCTCTTCTTTCCTGTGGGGTAAGATACCCAACTGAGTATGTATGGTATTCCCCCTCAGGCCAAATCTGATGAGAGCAAGGTTCACTCATTCCCCCCTCACCTGCCCTCTCCCCTCCTCCCATAGAACTGCTTCCTCTTGCCACCTTTATGGGAGATAATCCACCCCATTCTATCTCTCCCTATCTCCCTCTCTCAGTAAGTTACTCTCTCATCCCCTAATTTCATTTTATTTCTTTTAGCTATCTTCCCTTCATCCTCAACTCACCCTGTGTCTGCTCTCTTTCTTTTACATATATATATATACACACATACATACCCATACATACATATACACATAGATACATGCATACATACACATTCACTTATATATATACATAAACATATATATATATGTATATATATATATGCATATTCCCTTCAACTACTCTAATACTGAGGTCTCATGAATCATACTCATCATCTTTCCATGTAGGAATGTAAACAAAACAGTTCAACTTTAGTAAGTCCCTTGCAATTTCCGTTTCTTGATTACCTTTTCATGCTTCTCTTGATTCTTGTGTTTGAAAGTCAAATTTTCTATTCAGTTCTGGTCTTTTCACTGAGAAAGCTTGAAAGTCCTCCATTTTATTGAAAGTCCATATTTTGCCTTGGAACATGATACTCAGTTTTGCTGGGTAGGTGATTCTAGGTTTTAATCCTAGCTCCATTGACCTCCGGAATATCGTATTCCAAGCCCTTCGATCTCTTAATGTGGAAGCTGCCAGGTCTTGGGTTATTCTGATTGGGTTTCCACAATATTCAAATTGTTTCTTTCTGGCTGCTTGCAGTATTTTCTCCTTGATCTGGGAGCTCTGGAATTTGGCAACAATATTCCTAGGAGATTTCTTTTTGGCATCTATTTGCGGAGGCGATCGATGGATTCTTTCAATTTCTATTTTGCCCTGTGGCTCTAGCATATCAGGGCAGTTCTCCTTGATAATTTCCTGAAAGATGGTATCTAGGCTCTTTTTTTGATCATGGCTTTCAGGTAGTCCAATAATTTTTAAATTATCTCTCCTGGATCTATTTTCCAGGTCAGTGGTTTTTCCAAGGAGATATTTCACATTGTCTTCCATTTTTTCATTCCTCTGGTTCTGTTTTATAATATCCTGATTTCTCATAAAGTCACTAGCTTCCACTTGCTCCAATCTAATTTTTAAAGTAGTGTTTTCTTCAGTGGTCTTTTGGACCTCCTTTTCCATTTGGCTAATTCTGCCTTTCAAGGAATTCTTCTCCTCATTGGCTTTTTGGAGCTCTTTTGCCATTTGAGTTAGTCTGTTTTTTAAGGTGTTGTTTTCTTCAGTGTATTTTTCAGTATTTTTTTGGGTCTCCTTTAGCAAGTCATTGACTTGTTTTTCATGGTTTTCTCGCATCCTTCTTATTTCTCTTCCCAATTTTTCCTCTACTTCTCTAACTTGCTTTTCCAAATCCTTTTTGAGTTCTTCTATGGTCTGGGGCCAGTTCATGTTTTTCTTGGAGGCTTTGGTTGTAGGCTCTATGACTTTGCTGTCTTCTTTAGGCTGTATGTTTTGGTCTTCTTTGTCACCAAAGAAAGAATCCAAAGTCTGAGACTGAATCTGGGCGCGTTTTCGCTGCCTGGCCATATTCCCAACCAACTAACTTGACCCTTGAGTTTTTCAGTGGGGTATGACTGCTTGTAGATTACAGAGTTCTATGTTCTACGTTTGGGGGGGAGGTGCCAGCTCTGTCAGAGCCGCACTCCTCCTTCCCCAAGGACCCCCAGTCCAGACTGGGCTCAGATCTTCGGCAGGCTGTGCACCCCTGCTGTGATCCACCACTTAATTCCCCCCACCAGGTGGGCCTGGAGCCGGAAGTAACAACAGCTGTAGCTGCCCCACCTCCGCTGCCCCCGGGGCTGGAAGCCGAACCGCGAACTCCTTCCACTCCCGCAGCTTTTCCCACTAACCTTCTCCGCAGTCTTTGGTGTTTGTGGGTCGAGGGGTCTGGTAACTGCTCACGTATTCAGGGTGCTAGGGCCCCCTCCGCCCGGCTTCCGGTCTGGATCGTCCACGCCGCTCAGGCTGGGCTCTGCTCCACTCCGTTCCCAGCTCCCAGCTCCCAGCTCCCAGCTCCGTGTGGAATAGGGCTCACCCAGAGACCATCCGGGCTGTCCTGGGCTGGAGCCCTGCTTCCCTCTGCTGTTCTGTGGGTTCTGCCGTTCTAGAATTGGTTCAGAGCCATTTTTATAGGTTTTTGGAGGGACTCGGGTACGGAGCTCACTCTAGTCTGTGCTTACCAGCCGCCATCTTCGAGAGGGTACATTCTAAAGTAAATGAATATGCTATACTATTAGTTTAGGGTGACTTGGTCTTTTGAATAATAAAAGAAAGGACTATTATAATCTTTGCACCTTTGCCTCTTTGCTTCCTTACTAAAGCCAGCAAATTATAGATGAACAATCCCTCCATGCCAATTTTTCCCAATATTGCTTTTCAGCATAAAGCCTTTGTTATGGAAATCAAATGTATTGAATTTGTTTGAAACCTGTCAGAGTCAAAAGCTATTAGCTCCTTCTGGGAACTTAGCAACCCAGATAGAAAACACAAACCATCCCCTCTTAGCATTGATTTAATGCTTTTCCTTGGGAAAAAAACATAAAAATGATTTGCCTGCAAAAGAAGATTATTGTTCTTATTTGATAAGTAGGGACACTGAGGCCCAGAAAGGACTCCTAGGAATAAAAGTAGTCTCAGTTGTAGTTGTCATTTACATATTACTTCTTGGTAGTCATTAGTGTAGTTCATACTACCGAAGAAGCTAGGTGGCAAAGTGGGTAGAGTGATGGGTCTGGAGTTGG
Organism: Trichosurus vulpecula; assembly: GCF_011100635.1. NCBI lineage: Eukaryota > Metazoa > Chordata > Mammalia > Diprotodontia > Phalangeridae > Trichosurus > Trichosurus vulpecula. The sequence continues at coordinate 91,555,113 of NC_050574.1, read as the reverse complement.
GAAGACTCATCTTCCGGAGTTCAAATGTGGCCTCAGAAACTTATGAACTGTGTGACCCTGAATAACTGACTTAACCCTGTTTGCCTCAGTTTCTTCATCTATAAAAGGAGCTGGAGAAGGAAATGGCAAACCACTCCAGTATCTTTGCCAAGAAAACCCCAAATGGGGCTCACAAAGAGTTAGACATGGCTGAACAACAAGGCTACCAAAGGAATAGGTACAATTGTATTATGATAGCAGTGATCACTGAGTTCACGAGATGTCTAGCCCCATCATCTGTGTTTCTCTCTCTCTCTCTCTCTCTCTCTCTCTCTCTCTCTCTCTCTCTCTCTCTCTCTCTCTCCTACTAACATATTATTAGAGTAAGGCTTATATTTTATTTATAATTATTTATTATTTTTTTCTCCAAAGTGGAATTTTTCCATTTTCCTCTATAAACATAGCATCGTGTCTCTTCAGGTATTTTAGCTTAATCCATTTTGAGATGACTCTATCTCCACCTCACCCCTACCCCCAGCTGTCTTACATTAACCCCCAAGTCCTGCCCTCTCCAATGTATTATTTTTTGTCTCCTGTTGGAGCTTTGCTTATTTCTTCTGCTTGCTTGCTTTTATCTAGTTAATTATTCCCCTCTTTTTTCCCTCAGTTAAAAAGTCAAGTAGAATTTCACTGTATCCTTTCTCTAATTTTAAGTTTGGCTCCTTATTAAGTCTGCCTATCACTCAGTTCCTTTCTTTAATCCTTAACAGCTTCACTTTACCTAATCATGTGCGGAAGACCTATTAAGATACTTGGGAGTAGAAGAAAAAGAAAAGCAGGGCTGAAGAATGAGGTTTAGACATGACAATGGGGGATAATTATATTCCATTCTTCTTTCATCATTATATCATCTTTAAATGCTTCTTGAGTGGCTTCTATGTGTAAAATACTGGGGAGGGGGAAGTATGAGTATAAAAACAGAGTCCCTGCTGTCAAGAATTTTACAGTCTAGGCCTTGACTGCTGAGACAGACAAAGGTTTAAAAAAATCAAGCATTAACACAAAGTATTCATTCCCACTCCTATTTCTATTAGTTTCCCAGTTGTATTTTTATCCACAGAAGGGGGCATAATCCCTGAGATGTAAAATTATACTCTATGAGATTTTAAAATGCAGGAAATGAGGGTGGGAAATCATAGAGAAAATGAAGGGAGTGAGAAAGTGCAAAAGTTTGAGAATCATTGCACTTCTTTGAAAATAGACAAAAATGTATGATTTGAATCCAACTTTGTTGGCTGAGAGCCAACATTATATTTTGGTCCATCAACTTTTTATTCCAATTACACTGTGCAGATTTTTCGTATGAACTACAAGATCTACTCAAAATTCATGGAATCATTATGAAACTATTTTGACATATAAGAATATAAATATTTAGCCCTATCAAAGAAACTTACAAACATTACCTAATTTATTCATTGCTCCAAGGTAGGAAATTAAAAGTAATTAATTTGATAGGATAAATCTAAAATACTAATAATTCACACTTCTTTCACACATTTCATCCACATGTATCTAAGCATTTTATATAAATAAGTTTAAGCTTTTTTTCTCATCAGAACTGGCCTCACTTTGGGCTGCCTCTCATAGCTTTGGGATCATCTTGAACTTCCAACCTAGAAGCAGAATTTTGCAAATTTGCCTCCTAATACAAGCAGACAATATAGAATATTTTTCATTTGCTTTCTTTTTATTCTAATCATTACAACCATGTTTCCCAAACTATTTTGATCCTTAGATTTGGTAACATATTTGTGCCATTAAGGAGCATTCTAATGGGATAGATAGCACATTTTTTTAAAAAAAAGAACTCACAAAGTATATACAATGGAAGTAGAAGGAAATCTCAAAAGGAAGGCATTGAGTGGGTGTGTGGGTAAATGAAGTGTAAAGGCCTTCTACAGAAGGTGTGATTTGAGCTGAGTCTTGAAGAGGGAGAACACACTAGTGCTAAGAGTCAGGCAGTGAAAACGCAAAGAACTGGGAAATGTGTGTGAGCAACAAAATCAGTGACACTCCATGGTAGGTAAAGAGGAAGAAGACTGGGAAGGTAGAAAAGGGCAAGATTATAAAGGCTTTTAAAGCCAAAGAGAACATTTCATATTTGATTCTGGAAATATGTGGGAGCCACTGAAATTAACTGAGTGAGAAGGGAGAAGGTGGTGACGTGGTAAGACCCGCACTTTGGGAAAATCATTTTTGGCATCGAAGTGGAGTTTGGATTGGATTGAGAAAAGTCTTGAAGCAAGGAGACCCACAACCTTTTACAGTGATCTGTTGTTGCTCTTCAGTGGTTTCAGTCATGTGTCACTCTTCGTGACCCCATTTGGGGTTTTCTTGGCAAAGATACTGGAGTAGTTTGCCATTTTCTTCTTTACCTCATTTTTATAGAAGAGGAAACTGAGGCAAACAGGCTTAAGTGAGTGTCTGAGATTTGAACTCAGGAATATGAGTCTTTCTGACTCTAGGCCCAACACTCTATCCACTGCGCCACCTCCCTGCCCCTGATGGTAGTCTAGGTAAAAGGGCAATGCGGATCTATAACAGGGTGACAGTTGTGTGACTGGAGAGAAGGGGAAATATTTGAGAGATGTTGCAGAGAATGTGCCAACATGTATTAGTAGAGGGAGTGTTCTTATCTAGGGAATTTCACATACCAACGAAATCACAGTTTCCAACCACAGCCTATGTCCTCCTACCCCATTCCTTGGCTTATTAAGTCCATGTTGGAAAACAGCATTGAGTGAAAGAGTAGAACCAGCCACAACTGCTTCCAGATATTATGTACATGAAATGATATCCCCTAACCTCTGTTCTAACATGGATTTATTGTACCAAGAGATCCACAGAAAGCTTGTTGGAAATGGTTCTCTAGGTCACTATGCACAGTAGGGATTCACTGAATCAAAGTGCAAGACCTACTATAAAGATAGATAGTGACAGGATTAGAGGAGATTGCTTTCCCCTCTATGTTTGGAGAATTTACATTTTAGAATGTATTATAAATGGTAGAACATAGCTGTCACGTTCAGAACAGGGTCATCATTTGTTTCGAAATTGTGGCTAGGGTCAGTCTGACTTTCCATCTTCCCTGAGCCAGAGATTCACAGAGGTGGAAGGGACCTCAGAGGTTATCTAGATCAACCCATAACTGTACAAGAATCCTTCCTACTACAAATCCAATTAGTGATTTCACAGTCTTTGCTTGAAGACTTGAAAGGGCTTCAAGTGAAAGAAAACTAATTATCTCCAGAGGCATTTTCCCCCTTTTTTTGAGTAGTTCTCATTGTTAGGCAGCAATTGCTTCCACGGGATCTTTATCTGCCTTTCTGCAATTTTTATCCAACCCTCTTAGTTCTGTCCTGACTGAGGGCCAAGTCTACTTAATCCATTCAAACATTTGAAGAAAATTCTCTTTCCCTGTTAAATCTTCTGCCCTTGATTTGGCAATTCTAAGAAATAAATAGCTATATCCCTGCCATTCTACAGCTCTTACTCTACCATGCAACATCTCAATTGGATTTCCAGCTCCCACTAAGGGGCTGGCTGATTAGTAAGAAATCATTACATTTAGCTTCCCCCAGCAATTCTATCATGCCTTCTTCCTGCCGTACCACTCATGACCTCCACCCTCCTCCAAATTTCTACCTCTGGCTTTAGGAACAGTACCCACATAATTACCACCATTGCTTCTGGAAAGCAGAATGTCCTATGACATCTCCTAGGGAATATTGTTATTTTTATTTTATTGCCATGGCCAATCCATGAGCACTGAAAATTCCTCAAGCTATGCAAGTTATTCTTTATGTCTTGAAGGAACACTCTCTATTTGATTCTATTTATGTTTTTATATGTACGTTAGTAGATTGATCCCCAGATACTTTATGTGCTTTGTATTTATTTAGAATTGCACTTCACTTTCTATCGTTGACTTAATGTTGTTATTGTTATATAGAAACGCAGTTAAATTTTGAGGGTTTATTTTGTGGCTTGCAACTTTGATGAGCCTACTGTCTTTATTATCTTTGTCGATTCCTTAGAATTTCCTAAGTAAACCATCCTACCAATAGCAAATGGTGGTAGTTCTAACTTCTTTTGTCTGATTACAATTGCTGGAATTTCCAGAATTATATCAAACAATAGTGGGGAGAACGAGCATTCTTACTTTACTCTTATATCCATTGGAAAAGGTTCTAGTGTATCTCCATGGCATATGATGTTTCCTTTTAGTTTTGCATAGATACTTTTTATGATATTCAAAAATGTCACTTTATGCATAGGGGGAAAAAGCTGGCTCAGCTTGATGTTGGGCACTTGCAGGCTTAGTGAAATGCCACCCCCAGCCTCCTACTCTCTTCCCCCAGAACACAATGTCCTGTCTCAGTTCCCACTATTTCTCAGTTTGCCTGCCCAATTCTGTTGCTGATTTACTGTCCCTTGTTGCTGTCACAACCTGAGCAAATTTCTTTTTCTTTATCATGGAGGCACTGGGGGAGAGGGGCAGTGAAATACACAGGTGAGTTCTATTGCAAAGTTTTGGGTCAGCTTGTGCCTCTCATCATCTTGGAGGTTGATGACTGGTAGGAAAGAGCTTATCAGGGCTTAAGGATTAGCATTCTCTATCGTAAACTCAGCAAGGTTTTATTATTGTTTGGGAATATGTAGAGAGTTGAAATTATTTAATTTCTGGTGCATAATTCTTATTTTGATGAGTTATGAGAGATCATGAAAATTGGAGAAAATATCTAGTCCTTCATCTTGTTGGGCATGTGACCTAAATGTCCATCCTGTAACATGGCACCATCCTTCTGACATCACCTACCCCTGGCCACTGCTCCCCTTTTTATTCTATCTTCCCAGGTTAGGATGCAAATTCCTTACAGAGAGTTAACATTACAATATCTCTTTTTTGTATGTGTATTCCTGGAATTTAGCAGTTTCCAGAATGTAGAAAACACTCAATAAATGTCCATTCATTCATTCACTTTTCATTTCCAATTAAGTGTATTGTCAGCACCCGTATTTGTATACTATTATCTAAGAGGAGAAGAACTAAAAATGTAAAAGTGTTCCTTTTTTAAATTAATACCAATAAAAATTCTGAGGTTTTGCATTTTTCTTTCTAATCCTGGAGGCCCATCATCATTGTATAGAGAAAAGATATGTATTTTGTCCCAATACTTGATGATAGAAAAGGTGAAGAGAGATTTTTTAAAAATTCCAATTGCAGAATTTTATACTAATATATCCCAATAGTTCATCTAGTTCAATCATCTGTACCCAACACTTTTGAGAGAATATCTGGTGTCCTTTCAAAAGTTAATAGTGTATCCAAAGTATTCTAAGTGATTTATTTTATTTTTGTATTTTTAGTTTTCTAGCATTAACATTGATGCACATATACAGTGTAGCCTGCTTCTTTTTTTTTGCTTCCCACATTTATCAGTTGCCAAAATCTGTCTGTAGGTTCCCTGATTATCCAGAAATACTTCACTTATGACAATGAATTTTACCCTCCCACATTCCCATGGCCCTAAGGCCTGTGCAACATGATTTTAATTTTGATTATGACTCAATCCATATTTGCTAAATTGAAATGAAATTAAAATCATATAAAGTCTTATGTTATTCCACGGTCACCAGTTTTTCCTTAATTTTGATTTAAAAAAAACTGTTTAACCACCTGTTGAAATTAGGTGGCCTGATTGCTAATGTTGTTAGGGAAAAGATGGGATGAAATTTAATCACTGAATCTGCACCATTTTTTTCCATGCTGTTCCATGCCCAGAGCACATGCTCAAAGTGTTGCCTCACAAATGCTTATTTTCAGCTATAAGGACAACAATCAAGAGCATATAGATAAGTCAGTGCACATTAAGCACAATTTCTATATGGACATACATTCTGAGATTCCCTGTTTCATTTATTGATAGATTGGCAATGTAATTTTTATTTTTGTAATAATATCTGGTAGAAGAAATTAAAATGAGTCAACAGATATTTGATAAATACTTATTTTGTTATCAATTGTCCATATTATCAATGATTGCTTTTGCTTATTTAGAAAATTAAAAAAAAATAGTTATGTTATCCTAGAAAAGAGAAGTCTGGGGAAAGAGATATAGGAAAGGTATAATAGCTATCCTTAAGTATTTGAAGTATTTTCCCATGGGAGATAAGTTTTAATTTCTTCCTTTTTCTTCTCTCCTTGTCTTTAGAAGGCTGAAATAGGGGCAATTGAAAATTACAAGAGATTTTAACTTCACATAAGATAAACACTAACATTTAAAACTACCCTAAAGTAGAATGAGTTTCCTCTACAAGTATTGTGTTTCACTTCTTTTGAGGTCTTCATGGGAAGGCTAGATGATCACTTGTTAGGTTGTAGTGGATATGATTGCTCGTTAATGGTTCCCCTTCAACTCTGAGATTCCATGGTAATGAATCCTTAGGAACTTTTCAGTAGTGAAACAGACTTTTCCCTATGCCATTTTTTGGCTAATAGCATAGAGAATTAACTTTAACAGCTTTCTTTTGCCTTTAATATAGAGTCAAAGGTTCATAAAATGCCTGTACCTGAGTACTAACTGCACTGATAGAGAACAATGGGAATAGGATGTAGATTCAGGAAGCTTTCCAACCTGTGCCTATCAAAGGCACAATCAGGAAGGACTGGTGAAGGCTGGAGCTCTTTCATCTCTCTAACCCCATCTACTCCTCACACTGGGCAGAGAGAGAGTCCTATACCAATAGGCTTTGGGACAGGGATTACACTAAAAACTAATTGAATTTCTTGGGTTAATGTTAATAGAAAGGATATTGTGAATTATATTATTAGGAGTAGTCACCCACAGACCTACTTATAAAGTCTATGACAGTAGTAGCCACCCACTAGAGGCCCAGGCTATGAGTAAAAGCAAAATTAGAGGGCTATAGTAGATAGTCTAGTTATATTATTTATAAAATTATAAATTATTCATTGTAATAAAGTTTTTATTGAAAACAATTTCTTATTAGAATTAGCATGAAAATTCTGTATTCTACAATAATCAAATCAAAGACAAAATTATCCAATAACTTTCAAATGTTAATTATATATAATATGTATATACATATATATATATATGTATTAACTGTATTGAAGATTTTTGCTGCTTAGCAATATCTTGGTTATTCCAAACGTATTCCTAAAACTATATTTGTCACTTGCCTATCTATATGTCGTGCCTTGGTGTAGTTAGCAAATGGGAAGATTTGAGGGGTTCTTGATGCTACTTAACTCTGACAACACAGATTTTTTCCTGTAGCAAAAAAGCCCTCTCCCTCCAGGAGCTGGCTTCCCCTTCATCTTTGTTGTTGTTTAGTCATTTTAGTTTTTGTTTTTTAGTTGTATCCAACTCTTTGTGACCCCATTTGGATTTTCTTTGCAAAGATATTACAGTGGTTTGGCATTTCCTTCTCCAGTTCATCTTACAGATTAGGAAACTGAGGCAAATGGGGTTGTGACTTTCCCAGGGTCAGACAGATGGTAAGTGTCTGAGGACAGATTTTCACTCAGGAAAATGAGTCTTCCTGACTCCAGGCACAGCACTCTACCTGCTGCACCACCTAGCAGCACTCATTTTAGTTAATAGTTGCTGAATTTACACAACATGCAAATAATGTGTAGTTCTCTCTATATCACATAGAAAAGGGCTGTCCAAAGTATGGCCCACGGGCCATGTGCAGCCAGCACTCCAATTTTATGTGGCCCACCTGTGGGTTCTTTCACTGGCGAAAAATAAAATAATAATTTGCACGGAATGTGCATTAGATGTTTTAATTCCATCACTAATAAATAATCTCATTGATGTTAATTTTCTTTGGTGATTTTAAGCAGCATTATGAACGGAACATTTTGCACAGAATTTTTAATCGATCTGTGGGATGTGTTCCATCTGTACAATGTGCAATACTCAGTATGCACCTACCTTTACACTGTTGTGATATTGATTTATTATTTTGTGTTTGCTTTGGTGCTTTGCACCTTTGCCTGTCATATTGATGACATGTGTTCCCCTACTTTCTATTAGTGTAATGTATTTTTTATTCTGGTTGTGACCCTCGAGTAATTATTTTATTTTAATATGACCCTAACATAACCTAAGGTTGGACAGCCCTGACATAGAAGAACAATCATATATCATTTTCAGGTCTTAGCTGAATTGGACAATTGAAGTCTAATTTCAAAGCCAAGGAACTAGGTCTTTGTACTACTAATCACTACTAATTTCTTTTTGGTCTCCCTGTTAGCAATTTTCTTTTTTAAAATTTATTTATTTAATTTATTTAATATTTTTAGTTTTCAGCTTTGATGTGCACAAGTTTGAATTACAAATTTTCTCCCCATTTCTACCCTCCCCCCTACTCCAAGATGGCATATATTCTGGTTGCCCCGTTCCACAGTCAGCCCTCCCTTCTGTCACCCCCCTCCCTCCATCCCCTTTTCCCTTACTTCTTGTAGGGAAAGATAGATTTCTATGCCCCATTGCCTGTATATCTTATTTCCTAGTTGCATGCAAAAAACAACTTTTTTTGAGCATCAGTTTTTAAAACTTTGAGTTCCAAATTCTCTCCCCTCTTCCCTCCCCACCCACCCTCCCTAAGAAGGCAAGCAATTCAACATAGGCCACATGCATATCATTATGTAAAACCCTTCCACAATACTCATGTTGTGAAAGACTGATTATATTTTGCTCCTTCCTGTCCTATCCCCCTTTATTCAATTTTCTCCCTTGACACTGTCCCTTTTCAAAAGTATTTGTTTTTGTTTACCTCCCCCCCCCATCCATCTGCCGTACCTTGTATCGTCCCCCTTTTTTGTCTGCTACCTCCTTCTTTCCAGTGGGGTAAGATACCCAATTGAGTGTGTATGTTATTCCCTCCTCAGGTCAACTCCAATGACAGCAAGATTCACTCATTCCCCCTCACCTGCCCCCTCTTCCCTTCCTACAGAACTGCTTTTTCTTGCCACTTTTATGCGAGATAATTTATCCCATTGTATCTCTCCCTTTCTGCCTCTCTCAATATATTCCTCTCTCATCCCTTAATATGATTTTATTTTTTAGATATAATTCTTCATATTTAACTCACCCTGTACACTCTGTCTAAATATATAATATATATGTATTATATACATGTATGTATGTATGTATGTATGTATGTACATAGTCCCTTCATCTACCCTAATACTGAGGTGTCATGAATTACACACATCATCTTTCCATGTAGGAATGTAAACAAAACAGTTCAACTTTAGTAAGTCCCTTATGATTTCTCTTTCTTGTTTAACTTTTCATGCTTCTCTTGATTCTTGTGCTTGAAAGTCAAATTTTCTATTCAGCTCTGGCCTTTTCACTGAGAAAGCTTGAAAGTGCTCTATTTTACTGAAAATCCATATTTTGCCTTGGAGCATGATACTCAGTTTTGCTGGGTAGGTGATTCTTGGTTTTAATCCTAGCTCCATTGACCTCTGGAATATCATATCCCAAGCCCTTTGATCCCTTAAAGTAGAAGCTGCTAGATCTTGTATTATCCTGATTATGTTTCCACAATACTCAAATTGTTTCTTTCTGGCTGCTTGCAGTATTTTCTCCTTGATCTGGGAGCTCTGGAATTTGGTGACAATATTCCTAGGAGTTTTCTTTTGGGGATCTTTTTCAGGAGGTGATCAGTGGATTCTTTCAATTTCTATTTTACCCTCTGGCTCTAGAATATCAGGGCAGTTCTCCTTCATAATTACTTAAAAGATGATATCTAGGCTCTTTTTCGATTATGGCTTTCAGGTAGTCCAGTAATTTTTAAATTCTCCCTCCTGGATCCATTTTCCAGGTCAGTGGTTTTTCCAAAGAGATAGTTCACATTGTCTTGCATTTTTTCATTCCTTTGGTTTTGTTTTATAATTTTGTGATTTCTCCTGAAGTCACTAGCTTCCACTTGCTCCAATCTAATTTTTAAGGTAGTATTTTCTTCAGTGGTCTTTTGGACCTCCTTTTCCATTTGGCTAATTCTGCCTTTCAAGGCATTTTTCTCCTCATTGGCTTTTTGGAACTCTTTTGCCATTTGAATTAGTCTATTTTTAAGGTGTTATTTTCTTCAGTATTTTTGGGACTGCTTTAGCAAGTCATTGACTTGTTTTTCATGATTTTCTCACATCTCTCTCATTTCTCTTCCCAATTTTTCCTCTACTTCTCTAACTTGCTTTTCCAAATCCTTTTTGAGCTCTTCCATGGCCTGAGACCAGTTCATGTTTTTCTTGGAGGCTTTTGATGTAGGCTCTTTGACTCTGTTGACTTCTTCTGGCTGTATGTTTTGGTCTTCTTTGTCACCAAGGAAAGATTCCAAAGTCTGAGTCTGAATCTGAGTCCATTTTCGCTGCCTGGCCATGTTCCCAGCCAACTTACTTGACCCTTGAGTTTTTCATTGCAGTGTTACTGCTTGTAGAGTACAGAATACTTTGTCCCAAGCTCCCAGGGCTGCACTGCTGTTTTCAGAGCTTTTTCTACACAGCAAGCTCTGCCACACCAGTGCTACTCCTCCCCCAAAAACCACCAACCCGGACCTGACTCAGATCTAAGCTGGCTCTGCACTACAGCTCAGATCCGCCACTTAATTCCTCCCATCAGGTGGGCCTGGGGCTGGAAGCAACTGCATCTGTAGCTCTGTAAGCAGCCTCAGAGCTGCATCACCTCCACTGCCCCCGGGGCAGTGGCCAAACTATGGAACCCCTTTCACTCTGTCCCAGCAGCTTTTCCCACTAACTTTCTCTGTTATCTTTGGTGTTTGTGCGTTGAGAAGTCTGGTAAGTGCCACAACTCACTGATTCAGGGCGCTAGGGCCTGTTCCACCAGGCTCCCGATCTGGTTGGTCCAGGCACGGGACTCTGCTCTGCTCAGCTTCCAGTTCCATGCAATAGACCATACCCCTTGACCAGGCTGTCCTGTGCTGGAGCCCTGCTTCTCTCTGCTATTTTGTGGGTTCTGCAGTTCTAGAATTTGTTCGGAGCCATTTTTTATAGGTGTTTGGAGGGATCTGGGGCTAGGGGAGCTCATGCAAGTCCCTGCTTTCCAGCCACCATCTTGTCTCTCCTGTTAGCAATTTTCATGAATTACAATAAACTAGGAAAAGTCCTTCTGTAATCTATTGTCACTTTGGGGAAATTATTTTCTCTGCTTCAGGCATTTTCCTGATTCCCCCCATCCCTGGAGTATTCTCCCTCCTCATCTCTGTCTACTGGTTTCCCTGGCTTCCTTTAAATCCCAACTGAAATCCTGTGTCCTACAAGAAGCATTGCCCAACTCAAATTAATTCTAGTGTCTCCCCTCTCTTAATTATCTCCTATTTATTCTATATGTAGTTTGTTTGCTTGCTTATTGTCTCTACCATTAGATTGTGAATTCCTTACGGATGGGAATTGTGTCTTTTTTTCCTTTTTTTGTTGACTACAACTATTAGTCAAGAGCCTGCTGGCACAGAGTAGGTGCCTCAGAAATGTGTAGTGACTAAATGACTTTTCTTGTATTTTAATGAATATGGTTTTTTGGGAGAAAATTGTAGTTTAGATAAGTTTAAAATCATGGCCTTAAATAAAATAAAATATAAAATAAATAAAAATAACTTTTAGAAAGAGCTTATCTGCTCTACTTTGCACATATGAAAACATTATATTTAGATATCATACAACAGTTACTTCTTAACCATCTGAAAATGTTTGAAAAGGTAAATCATGTTTACCTTAAAATTAAGGGATGAAACAACAAGTTAATGATGAATAATTCATACTCAAATTGTATCATTACTTCAAGGTAATGTAAGAGACGAATGATTCAAAATTATTACTTTGACTTTTTATATTTTCATGAATGGAGCTAATAATTTACAGGATATATAATATATTTGATATCTTTACTCATATAATATTTATGAAAATACTATAAATTTGGTAGTACGTAGCATTGTAGAAAATACTCACTATAAGTAGTTATCAATGTGTCCTAATAACAGGGAGGTGCAAATATTCTACACTTTGACATTTATTTGAATGAAATTAAAGTTTAGTAGTAATACTTAACATCTCTATATCATTTAACATTTACAAAGTGATCTGTATACGTTATTTCATTTCATAATTGAAGCATGTATGACCAATATTATTCACACTTAAAATGAGGAAACTTTTTCAGAGAGGTCAAATGATGCATGCAAAATCAAACAACTAATAAGTTGGTGGAGCTAGACCTTGACTTCAGGTCTTCTGAGTCCTAGTCTAATGCATTTTTCATAGTATGCATGCTACTTCACAGAATCATCATGGAATCACTGTATTTTGAGAATTGGAAGGAACCTCAGTGACCATCTAATCTAACACATAACCAAAAGGGACTTTCATTACTTTTAATAGCTTACCTTTTAGCCTCTGCTAGACAACCCCCAAAGAGGAAGAACTCTGAGATAGCCTCCCGAGACAGCCCATTATATCTTTGTACAGCTCTAATTGTTAAGGAAATTTTATTCCTGACTTCAAGCCTAGTTTGTCCTTTTGAGCTTTCCACCATTTTCTCCTGGCTCTGCCTTTTGGATCTCAATGGAACAAGACTAATGCTTTCTCTACATAACAGACATTGAAATGCCTGAAGATTATCTCACTTATGTCTTCTCTTCTTCAGGCTAACCATCCTCAGTTCCTTCAGTTGCTCCTCATCTCACATTGACTCAAAACCTCAAAAACAAAGACAATACTGATTTCCCTCATTTGTGATCTTTCTAACTTATCAATACAATTTTTAAAAATCTAGTATCCAGGGGCAGCGAGGTGGCACAATGACAAGAGCATGGGACCTGGAGTCAGGAGGACCTGAGTTCAAATGTGGCCTCAGACACTTGACACACTTATTAGCTGTGTGACCTTCGGCAAGTCACTTAACCCCAATTGCCCTGCCTTTCCCCCCTCCAAAAAAAATCTAGTATCCAAAACTGAACTTAATATTCCAGATGAAGTCCACAAAAGGCAAAGTACAAGGAGGCTAACATTGACTTTCTTCCCCAGAATTTATGCATCTTTTACTGGAAGGGTTGTTGGGAACCATTAAGTTCTATTTTGAACAGTTGAGTAATGCTGCTGGAAGTTTTCATTGTGATCTCTGTATACAAAACATTTCTCCAGCATACCATATACTAACTCATACAAATTGTAGTGCTGAGACAAGTGGTAATGTTCTATATGAACTAGCATGTCCTCAAAATGGGCTGTTGATTCTGTTTATAAATTTGAAATCTCTGGACGATAGATGCTGTGCTTCCAATAATTACACAAGTCTTTGAAATGCTGTAGTTTTAGGTAAAACAGAAACAGTGAGGCATCTTATGGCATATTGTTGGGCCCAAATAATGTTAGGACAAAAGCACGTTTCCTTTCAAGTCCCTCTGTTATTAATGATGATGATAGAAGGAAAGTCTCTTTGTGTAAGAATTCTAGGAAGCACGTTTCTAATATAGAGGCTAAATTCAATTGCTTATTATTGCTACATAAGACTAAGATTGACTTTCCCTATGGGAATTTAGATTTAGTAGCTCCTGTTCTTGAGTTTTTTTTAATGGCTATCAAGAACCTGTTGAGAATCAAGAGAACACGGTACATAGTAACAGCAGCACCATGGGATGACCAACTTTGATAGACTTAGCTCTTCCCAGCAATACAATAATCCAAGATAATAATCCAAGACTCAAATGGAAAATGCTATTCACATCTAGAAAAAGAACTATGGAGTCTGAATGCAGATTGAAGCATACTATTTTCTTTTTTTCCTTCTTGTGGTTTTCCCCTTTTGTTCTGATTCTTTCTTTACAATATGACTAATATGTAAATATGTCTAATAGGAATGTATATGTATATGCATACCATCGTGAGGAGGGTGAGAGGGGAGGGTGGGAAAAACAATTTGGAACTTGAACTCTTATACAAGTGAATGTTGGAAAATATCTTTAAATGTTATTGGGAAAATAAATAAATAAAACATTAAAAGAAGGAACCAAAGATGAGCATAACATCAACATTTCTGTATTTTATTGCCTCAGAATTGTTTTGCTCAAATCTCACCCTAACATCACTGAGCCATGTAACTAAAAGAACACAAAGGAAACAGAGACATAAAAAATACCTTAATGGGAAGAAGGATAATAAAATTATGTTAAAAGGCTTTTAGATAAATAAGAGACACTATCCTTATAGATTTGTCCTTCTGTTTTATACTGGAATGTTATTATATAGTATTCCTTTCACCATTTGCATATTTCCTTTGAAAATCTGCATTTATTCCTTTGTATACATATAGATTTTTTAGGTGCATCACTCTTTTCATCCTTATCCCATAACCATTTGTGTTTGAAGTGTAATTTTTTTTAAAGAACCTCCCATCTTGAGTCATCTTCCTCTTTATAGTGTTTGGTCACAGGATGATCAATAACAGTCTTTTCTGTGAACTTTCCAATGTCTACTTTCCCAAAATTACATGATGCATATATGACTAAGCAAAGACTTCTCTGGATACAGTAATCTATATTCAAGGTTCTCATTATTTATACTTCACTTTATTGGTCAGGACCTAATCCACAGAAATGGTTTTCCTAATTGCTTCCTCAGACTTGTGAGTAATGAAATTTACATTAAGGCAAGTCATGAGTTTATCAAATTCTCTGTTTTTAGCAGAATGGGACATGCTACATATGGGAGGGTTTCATTCATAGCTGATATACAATTCCAAAAATGCAGAACTTCTCTTTTTCCTGTTCACTGGCACGTAGGTGATACAATGGTTTGGACATTGGGCCTAGAGTGAGAATGATCTGAGTTTAAACCTAACATCAGTCACTTATTAGCTATGTGACCCTGGGCAAGCCACTTAAACTTCTATTTGCCTCAGTTTCCTCATCTTTAAAATGGAGTAATTGGGTTGTTATAAGACTCAAATGAGATAATAATTGTAACACACTTAGCTTGGTGCCCCAAAATAGTAAGCACTATATTAATGCCCTCTATTGTTGTTATTATTATTATTAATCATTGATATTCTTGTCATAGCTTCTGTTTCACTGTTTTCTTCAGGCTTGAATCATTTGAAACTCAATTAATTCTACCGCAAACATCTGTAATATATATATCACCTCATGATTTATATGGTGCATTAAGGTTTACAGGGCACATTCAAGCATTATTATCCTCATTTTACAGATATGTAAATTAAGAGCAGACTGATTTGTTTGGGATCACACAGCCACTAACTGTCAGGACTAGAATGTGAACTCAGGATTCATTGATTCCCATGCAGTTTTGAAAGTTTTCTGTTTCATCATACTCCTTTTTAGATAAATAGATAGATGTATTTCCTTTGACCTTTTTCCCACTTCCCCTTTAATTTCAATTCTCACCCATTTATCTCCAATAAAATATTATTCTTCTACCTCACCCCCTTCTAGCTTTTCCTCTCTTTTCATTCCATTCGTGAGGAAAGACTACTTTAAAAGTGTCTGCTTTTTACGAGTAGTAATTGGAATATATGTTTCAAGAAGAAGAAAAGCCATAAGAATTAAAGTTAATTAAATCTATATTTCCCAGAAATTCCCTTCTGATTATCCATAGAATTTTTCATCCACTTCCTTGATTATACTTGTTTTTCCCAAGTATTTGTATTAAAAATATTCTTTGTTGCTCAATTCTATTGTTTACCACTTTTGTTAAATTACTGTTATTTCAACAATATCATTAATCTAATACTTTTCATTGTAAATATTTAGAATTTCAGGCTAGTGTACGCTGGCTTTTTTCCTATTGGTAAATAAATGTGTAGTGAGTTCCAAACAAATGAATTACAAATTTTTCCAACATGACCCATTAGTAAGTTGGAGGTTGGTGTTGGCCTATTGCAATTGACAAGTAAAATTACTAGTCTGTTTTGCTCTCTAGTCAAGGTAAATTTGATCCACTTATTTTCATTTTCTCATTATAAATTTATTTCACTTATATGTGTAATATATGCCTTATAGAACCATTGATTTAGATCTGGAAGGGACCTTAAAGATCAAGCCCAATTCCTCATTTTATAGATGAGGAAATTGAGGCATAAGGAGGTTAAGTGGCTTGGCCAGAGTCACACAACTAACTAGCAAGTATCTGAAGTATCATTCAGTTGGCTGGTATTCTTAATTCTAAGTCCAGTGCCTTATCTACTGCCTTTCACATATCTTACCCTCTAAACTCTTCAATGCCTGAGACTATCTTATTCCTCTGTCTAGCACCTTTACAAACTAGCACAGAACTTCATATTTTGTAAATAATCAATAAGCATTTGTTGACTTTATGAATAAATTTATGATTTCAAGTTAAAAACAGACAGAGATATGCACTAGAAAAATAGTCACCACAAAAGAAATGAGGCTATGATTAAAGAATTTTGTAAATTTTAAATAAGCATATGGTAATTCTGTTCCTGATCCATGTCAAGCAGCTTCTTTTGCAGACCTTTTGTTATATTGTGTTGTAAAGAAGTAACTTTATCCATATTTGATTGAAGAGAATAAGCATCCACAAATGGTAGGAATAAATGTCTCTATAGGAAACAACTCCCTAGCATTTTTGCATCAATGTTCTGGAAGGTAGTGTTCTGATGATAAAGAGATTTTTCTATATTCGGCTAAATTAATATGGCATGAATTTTAAAATGTGTTTCTCAGCCTGGCACTGAGTCACTTCAAGATGAAATACATTGATAAACTATGTGAAAATCAAGCAGCTTGTACGTTAATGGACCCCTTATGCAAGTCAATCATTCTAATGCTGGGTTGTAGGAAGCTATGGTTGCATGAATGTTTCAGTAACTAATGGCATGTTAAGATAACCTTGAGTTCTCAATAAGACTTAAAGCTAATGTTAGTTTACTATCTCCAGGCAGAATAAAAGCATTTATCTACCATGCTGTTATTATGCAGGAAGAGGCAGTAAAATCTGTTAGGTGCACCTTTTGTCTTCATACTCTTTTTTCAGCCCTTTTATCTTTGGCTTCCCAATTCCCTTACTGAAGTTGAAATTCAAGGTTTGTGGCAAGTGTTGTCACAAATCATTTTTACTTTTATTTTTGTTTATTGGTGGTTTGTGCCTGTTTCCTTCCTCCCTTCTCATTGGTTCATAGGCAACATGGCAAATAGACATCAAGCTGGATTTGGAATAAGGAAGACTTGGATTTAATTACCGCCTTTGTTGCCTCCCTTTAATTCCCCTCTCTATACCCCAGTAGAATAAGGGCTAGGACTGCATCTCTTTGAGTATTTATATCCCTCATGCCTGCTATAGTAAGAATAAATAAAGGCTTATAGATTGATTTATTAACATTTAGCTATGTGATCATGTACGAGTAACAATCGTAGTGAAGATCAGTTCCCTATTTGTAAACTGAGGATCGTAATGTCTGTAGTACCTAGCTCACAGGGCTATTTTAAGGTAAAAATTAGATGATGTATGTAAAAAAAGCATTTTGCAAACTTCAAAACACTATATAAATGTCAGCTGTTATCACTATTCTTAAACAGGAGGGCTTTGCTCTTCCATATATGTGCCTAGAATCTCATCTTTAGGAATTTATTTGTCTTGACTGCTTTTCTATGATTGTAGTATGGTCTTCATCAGCTAGTTTGTTCATATAGCATTTTTCCATCATCATTAGCTTTGCCAAAGTCTAAATTTGAAAGAAAGGGGAAAAAAACGTTTATATGAACAGAAATAAGTTTAGTCAAAACTATCATTCTATATAACAGCTAGTGAGCACCTACAGTGTCCTAGATATTTTAGAATACAGCAAAAAGCATAATTACATGGTATTCAATGAAGAATAATGGAGAAATAATTGGACACAGAATGTTAGATTTAAGATGGGTAATAAAGCAGATGAGTACAGCAGGGGAGATCAGAAATATAAGAAAGTGGCTGAAGCCAAAATATGAAACAAGGAATGAACTGAGCTGGAACGGGGGCAATGAAGACTTGCTAAAATGCGGCATACATATTTAAAGCATCTTTAAAAGTTCAGAGTTCTGTGTTTCATGGTAAATCAATAAGGATTTGTTGATGTTAAATAGGTAAGGCTTCCCCATATCTATATAAATTAGTAGTAATATATTTTAAGTATGACAGCCTTCATATACTTTTCATGGGTAGGTGTTGGCAAAGTTAAAATCACTCAATCATTACACATCTTATCCCAGCTACATACAGCATAAGAGAAATAGCCTCACTGCCAGGATGACCTGGATGGGTGGGTCACTTAACTTCTGAGTGTTCTAGGCAACTCTCTAAAAATATAAATTGTGGAGAAGGTGCTGATGTTCATTGGTCAAAGGAGTTCCTTTAGTTGTCATCAGAACAAGATAAATGGATGCACAAAGTTCTGAGCACATTTGATTTATTGGTAAGGCTAGCAATTACCAATTAAAGGGTCTCTCCACTCCTGAGTCATCAAAAGGCCATGAAGTAGGGCTTACTAGTCTTCATTTAGTTTTGGGAACTACAAGAGAACAAAAAACAGGGAGCATAAAACAGTATGATTGGTTACAAAGTTTGAAGTAACATGGATGATGGAAAATAATATGACTGGATGGAAGTCAGGAATGCAGGACTAGAAACAACCTCTCTTTTCATCTTGTTGCTATAGAAAGCTCATTGGTAGTATCCACTTGCATGATTCGTCCAAACTTTCTTGAAGGACAGCCAGCGTTGCAAATACAGCACACTTCCTGGCACCCACCTGCATCTTGCAAAGCTTGTTAGCCAGATAACAGATCTCCTTTAATTGTACATGGACAGTAAGATATGTAGAGACAACATATTTCTTTGAATTAAGGTGATTTATGTGACAACTTAGCTCTCAGTGAGGAAAGCTGAACTTCTGAACTTAACTCAGAGACAAAAAAAAGAAAAAAAAACATGGCTTAGGCAAGTTTACAGCACATTGGGGGTGATGCAGAATAGAATTAATTATAAAATAGAATCAGAATCAATTTGATTTTCTCACTTTAATCAGTGAAATCACAGGCACAGTGCCTCTTTCCCTTTATAATTATGACACCATGTCAAGTCAATAAGCATATATTAAGCATTTACTGCATCAGACACTGTCCTAAGGGCTAGAAACACAAAATCAGAAGAAAGACATTTCCTGTCCTCAAGAAGCTAATATTTTTTTTTAATTGGACCTTAATATTTAATGCTGGCTACAGCAAAAATGTATCACATATCAGTGGTACAGGATCCTAAGCAACAACCCCACGCAAAACATTGCACCAATAGGCTTCCTATTACTAATCTGTTCTTTCATTGTCCATCTACCACCCCATTGCCTCAGTGCAATCCAGCAAGAAGCTAATACTCTAATGTTGCGAAATGGCATATAACAGAAAGATGAAAAGCAGGCAGGGGGCATGGGAAGTCAGATTACCCTTACATGAGCATAGTAGAAAAGTAAGTTAGGAGTGTCCAGAGTAGAGCCTAAAGGTGAAGAGAATATGGCTAGTCTGGTAACTTTGCTTAAAATTGAAGCGCTGGAAGGAACTGACCAATCAGAGGAAGGAGCCACATGGAAGGAGAGATCTTCTAAGTTGGGAAGTATTCTGTGGTGGAATGATAACCATGTAACTTTAGATAAATTATAACCTTGGTGTGCATGTTTGCTGAATTGTAAAATGAACCTATAATGCAAACGTGCATTATAAGAAAAGAGGGAAATGTCATTTGAAAGCTTTTTTCTCAAATACAGCCAATTCTCACTCATTCAGGGGCTAAGTATCCAGTTTTGTAGATTATCCAGTTTTGTAGATTATCCATTTTCTATTCCTCCTTTTGCCACTTGTAAGTCTAGTAAGGAATTTATTTAGTTTCTCATGAGTCTTTGCAACCAGAGATAGTCTATCTAACTGGGGAGTACATGAGTAGGTACACAGTGCCACAGAGATACTTTATGAGGCAGGAGTTTGCAACAAAAACTCAGAATGCCAGTAAAACAGAATAAGAAATAGGGAATAGGGTGGATGGGATGGGGAATAGTAAGGTATGCCATATCCTGCCAGGTATCTGGAGCAGTCTGAGATTTCCACTCCTTTCCTGCTATTGGCAGAGAAATACAATAGTTCCAGATGTTTCTGCAATCCTACTGATACATGACTTAGAATGGGATGTGGTCTGTTCTCTTCAAGTCCCTGAAGAATTCAGCCTTCTCATATAGGATAAGGAAGGCAGATTTCTGATCTCTTAGGGAACAAATAGCACTATCACCCAGGAACTGAGATGTAACAACTTTTGTGGTTGCCTAAAGAGGCAATTTATTAATCCCTTTCCTTCAAGTTGAGCGGCACATGGACTATTTTTGAGTCAAAACTTTACATCTGCGAAAATTTGTGGAAGGTTTATCTTGAGCCATTGCTGTTAAGAGTGTTTGATATTTATGGATTTTTCCTGATTTTTATGTTGCTTTTCTATTTTAAGTAAATTACATGTTTTTCGCTACTACCATGTGATGTTCTGATAGAAAACTGGCTTGGTCTTTTGAGAATTTCAGAAGAATTGCAAATTGAAAAGATTGAACTACAGGCTTGGGAGTAATTAGGAAACACTAGGATCATCCTATTCATTGATTAATTGATTTTCTATACTTCTTCCAAAAGGATGGAAAACAGAAAGGAGTAAAATGTAAAGCATCAAATGAGCTCCTTTCTAATTCCTCTGTTAAAATGCTTAGTTCTACAACAACAATAGATCCCAGTTTGGGGATAAAATGATTTGAGAGGATCCTCATATTTTCATGGCCAATACTATCTTTGTCCCCTCTTCAACAAAGAAAAGATGGGACAGAGGAATTTTCCTGGGATAGCCATATATTTCAATAGGAAGTTGAAGACAAGTGGCCTTGGAGCAAATCATTTAGGTCATCTGAGAGCTGCTTCTGTCAACTGGGAAAAGAGGGGTTGGACCAGATGATCTTCAAGTTTCTTTCCAGCTCTATAATTGTATGATTCTCCCTAGTATCAGGATCCAATTCCCTTGCCTGATTTTATTTTAGGTTTTCCTCCTATTTCAACACAGGGAGACATTTGTACAGCACGGCACTCGAATTTACTAAGTTAGCTGTGAAGTGCCCACCATAGGCATGCTAGGATGATGATTATGAAAATATTACATGTTTAGTGTACAGATTTTGGCTTACCGATTTTCTTTAAATTCCATGATACACATTTTCTTTTACCATTTCCAAGATCCTTGCTATTTAGTTTTAAAGTTGACCTGTGTAATTTTACATTTAACTTTTATAAATCATACATATTGACTGTGAAATAAACATATAGAAGGGAACATAAATTTTCACAGGCAATTAGTGAGTGGTTTATTTAAAAATTTTCAAATATTTAAAGTGAAATTCAAACTATGCCGATCAATCAAGAGACTCATTATTCTTACTTCAGACTTCCAAACTTCACAGGATCATAGGATCTTCTATTTACAGCTGAAAAGGACCTTGGAGGCTATTAAATCAAACCTCCTCTTTTTAAAATTTAATTTTATTATTTCTTCATTTAATAAGTATTTATTTTCTCCTCCAGTCCCCCTCTCTTCACAATTGAACAAAAGAAGCATGTGTATCATAACAAATATGTATATCAAGTGAGGCAAATTCCTTTATTGATCAAATCCAAAAATGTATATCTCATCCTACATTTTGAGTTCTATTGCACTTTGTCAAGAAATAGGTTGCATCTTTAGTGTTCTGCAATAGTAGTTTATCATTGCACTTAACAGAGTTTTATAGTCTTTCAAAATCACTTTTCTTTATAACACTGTTGTTGCATTATCCTGATTTTCCTCTATTCATTCGGCCTCATTCATAGAAGTCTTCCCAGGTTCCTCTAAAACTGACCATTTCATAATTTCTTACCACTCAATAATATTACATTACATTCATATAATATAATTGGTTTAGCCATTCCCCAATAGGTGATCACCCCCTTAATTTTAAACTTATTTGTGATGAAGAGAGCTATTATAAATGTCTTTTTAATATGCGGGTCATTCTTCTCATTCTTTTATCTCTTTGGTGTATATGTCTAATAGGTGTGTCACTATATCAAAAGACACGTGCACTTTAGAGATGTTTTGAGACTTCCTCAGTTTATATATGAGTAAACTGAGGCCCAGAGAAGTTATTGCTTGCCGGAAGTTACCCATTTAGTATGTATGTCAGTCAGGATGCAAATATTCCTGACTCCAGGTCCACTACCCTTTCCATGCTGTCACATTGTCTTTCCTGTACTCTATCCATGCTGGTGATGTCCATTCCTGTTTCTGAGCTTTTAATCGTACCACTTGTCCTCTCTAGGCTCTCTCCCCTCTCCCTAGCACCATCATTTTCACTTTCTGTCCAAGTTCTACCAATCTTTTAAGTATCAACTATCTCAATTCCATCTTCCCTAATCAATCTGTCCTTGAAGTGATCTTTCCTTCCTTCCACTCATATACTATTTGGTGTCTATAACTTTTTCCTTAATTCTGAATCATAAGATTACAGGATCAAAGAGTCAGAGCTGGAAGGTACCTTGGAGGCCACCTATTGAAAGGCCCTCAGATTACCTAACTTTGACCCAAAAATGTTAAAAAAATTGCCCAAGAGAATAATTTATTGCCTCGTATTTTATTTAATCATTGTGTGTCCAAATTCCTTGTGTCTCCACGGATGTCAGGAGCTTACTAAGGACTGGTTCTTTCTTATCCACCAGCCGAGCATAGCACAGAGAGATTCCAAGAGTAAGTGCTGAAAAATACTTATTTTTATCCTTTTTGTAATCCTCTTTCTTCTCCTTTTTCATTATTTCTGTTCAGACAAATATAAGAGAGATGGTACATTTACTCCTGGTTATTATGGCACTCAGCAATTAATTCTGTAGAAATATCACTGAGAGGACATTTGGAGGGATACAATTCCACTTTCTACATCCTGTTTTCTAATACCTTTTGCTGTTATCTAAAGAACAAAATGTAACTGTAATCATGGATAACTATTTTCAAGTTCATTGTATGCTTATGGCCAATGTGTATTTAAATGTACAATAAGATTTAATGAACTAAAATGCTTTGAACATGAAGGATCCTGATGAATTGAATATTAACTGAGGCTAGGCAGGAGTAAAGAACCCAATGAATCAGTGCTCTAGTTCTTTTGGGTAAGAATTTTGTCCCAAAGTTATTAGTGGGGAAGTAGAGCCATCATCACATATACCCCACCCTGCTACGTGGACCCTCCACTCAGACGCTACCACAGGATCTCTCAACAGATCTAGAAAGTAAATGCAATAGGAAACATATTGATTGGAAACTCCAAAGGAAAAAAAATTACACTGAGTCATTTTTCAAACCTAGCTTAGTGTAGGAAGACAAATAGCAAGATCTGCAGATTCTGGAAATGGGGTTTTAGCTAGAAAAGGAATTCCAGCACAGAGCTTTACAGAGCAGGTGCACCATATCAAGAAAATGTTCCAAATCTAGCAAAGAGCATCCAAATTTGTTCAGGGTACAGGATTAGATACCACTTAGTAATTCCGTTGCTTATTACTCATTTCTAGGTCACAAATCTAGGGGCTGACTGTAAAGGGGACCTGTATCTATGACTGGAGTTCCAGGGTGAGAAGCAGTTGGTCTTATATAGTGTACTGAACAAGGAACATGTTCAGAAGCAAGAATTTTTCAGTAAGAATATTTGGTTATGACCCCAGGAATAGAGTAAGGTCCTAATTCTTGCTTCCAGCACAGTATGAACCCTGCAGTGGAGTAACTAGGGCAGGAATCCTAGACCAGAGGTGAGCCTGTAGTTCTGTTCTTCTGAACCAGCAGAGCTTTGAGCCAGTGTACAGTTGCTGAGTTTAGTAGCAATGTACTAGAATTCCAACCAAGTTCAAGACCATAGGTGTATCATTCAGAAATAAACCCAGGTCAGGAATTTGCAGAGCTTAGAGCAGTGGAACCACAATTGGAATTTTTCCTTGATCATACCACTTTGGGAGCACTGAAAACTTGCAGGTCTCTAGCCAGAGCTAATCCTGCAATCTTACAGTGACAAAAATCAGCAGCAGCCTAGACTGTCCCTCCAGAAAGGTAAAAGTTTTGGCTACAACATCAAGTCCAAAATCAGGAAGTAGCCTCAAGTAATGAACAAATCTACAAAGCATCTCACCACGAAAAGGATATTATGGTTATAGGCATAAACCCCAAAGAAGAAAAAGACTCCAAAACATCTACAAGCCAACCCTCAAGACAAAAATATTGCTTAGACATAAGTTCTACTAGAATTCTTGCAAGAGTTTCAAAAGTAGTTTACATATATTTACAAATGAAAAGAAACCATCAGAGGAAAAAATTCAAAAAGAAATGTGAGCTATGGAAGAAAGAATTTAAAAGGGAATGAACAACTTGGCACAAGAGGAAAAAATCTTACTCAAGCAACAAACTTCATGAAAATTAGAATAGATCAAATAAAATTTAATGACTTCATGAGACAAACTTTAAAATAAAGTTAAAAGACTGGGGAAAATAAGAAAAAAATGTGAAGTATATCATAGAAAAACCAACTGACCTAGAAAACATTTAATTTAAGAATCATTTAATTAATTTAATAAAATGAGATATTTGTAAAATGTTTACCACAATGCCTATCAAAAATTAGGTGCTTCATAAATGCTTATTCCATCCCATTTCATTTACTAACTGAAAGTTATGATAGAAAGAGCCTAGAAATCATATTTCAACAAATCATGAAGGGAAATTGCATAAACGTCTTAGTATCAGGAAAAGAAGCCTAAAAGATGGAAACTCCTAGGAACATTATAGCCAAAATTTAGTGACTCTAGGTCAAAGAAAAGTACTTCAAGTAGTGAGAAATAATTCAAGTACCAAAGATTCATAGGATCGCATAAAATTATAAGCCACCAGTAGAAAGGAGTTAGAGCTTGAAATCTGTTATTCTGGAAGGCAAAGGTTATAGACTTTCAGCCAAGAATAACTTACCCAGAAAAAAAAAACAAACTGTGTATAATCCTGGGATAGAGAGGAAGGACCTTTAATGAAAAAGAAGATTTTGAAGCATTTTTGATGAATAGACCAAGACTGTGTAGAAACAAAGAAGTTAAATATAAATTAAGAGAAACATAAAAGGTAAAGATAAACCAACAATAATAAAGGAATAAACAAGGATATACTGATTATATCATAATATAGGGAGATGATCCACATGGACCCTCAGAACCCTATCATCATCAGATGTCATAGAGATGTCACAGATGCCATCAGATATCAGAGAGTTCACATAGATCTAATCAGATTTAGGGCCAGAAAGTGGTTGCTGTATTTTGAGGCAGCTAAGTGATGCAGTGAATAGAACACGCACTGGGCTTAGAGTCAGGAAGGCCTGACTTCAAAGCCATGCTTAAACACTTACTAGCTGTGTCATCCTAGCTAAGTCATTTAACCTCTGTTTGCTTCAGTTTCCTCATCTATAAAATGGGGATAATCATAGTCCTACCTCACAGAGTGGTTGTGAGGATCAAATGAGATATTAATTGGAAAGGGTTTAGCACAGTGCCTGGTACATACTAAGTGCTATAGAAATGTTGTCTATTATTATTTTATAATTTTTAAGGAAAAATGAAAAGAGAAGTTGAGGAAACATGCAAGACATTGTCTCACACAATTGGAGTATACAAAGAGAAATCTATACAAACAAAGAGTTAAGGCTAGGGAGAGCAGTTGATAGACTCCTTGCGAAACTCTTCTTGTCATCTGAACTAATCAAAGGATGAAAAAAATACACAAACACAATTGAGTACAGAAATACATTTCATTAAATAGAGAAACAAGAAGAAAAGAATATAAAGGAGAGAAGGGCAGAAGGGGAAGGGTAGATTAGAGAAGAGAGGAGTCCTATGCAAAATAAACTCTAATGATATAAAAAAAGAGTTTTTATAGTAGCTAATTTTATGGTGGCAAAGAACTGAAAATTGTGAGAGTTCCCATTAATAGGGAATAGCTGAAGCAGTAGATAGATAGATAGATAGATAGATAGATAGATAGATAGATAGATAGATGAATATATATATATATAGGTACATACATATATATATATGTACATATATATATATGTGTGTGTGTGTGTGTGTGTGTGTACATGTCATGGAATAGCATTGTGTTGTAATAAGTGATAAAAGGGATAGTTTCTTTTCTAAAATTTATTTAGTATTTTATTTTCACCAGTTTTATGTAAAAACAATTTTTAACACTCATTTTTAAAACTTTGAATTCCAAATTCTCTCCCTTCCTCCCTCCACACCTCCCTTCATCGAGAAGGCAAGCAAGTCAATATAGGTTCTATATGTGTAATCATGCAAAACATTTCCATATTGGTCATATTGTGAAAGAAAACATAGACCGAATTGGGGGTAGGGAACTGCTAGAAAAATGAAGATAGTTAAAAAACATGCTTCAATCTGTATTCAGATACCATCAGTTCTTTCTCTGGGGATGGATAGCATTTTTCATCCTAAGTCCATCAGACTTGTCTGGGATCATGGTATTGCTGAGAATAGCTAAGTCATTCACAGAGATTCCAATATACATTACCTGCAGCAGTCTTGTTTTGGCATTCCCTTCTCCTATGCTCTCCTAAGGTTTGAGTATTAAGAAGAAAAAAAAATCAAGTTGGATTAGTTAGGCTTTGGTTAGAATTGAGTTTTTACTGGATGTAAAATATATCTAGAGTGATTTTAATTTATTTTACTCATATTTAGAAAATGTTAGAAAAATGAAAAGAGACTATGTTGTTATTCAATAATTTTTCAGCCATGTCTAACTCTCTGTGATCCCATTTGGGGTTTTCTTAGCAAAGACACTGGAGTCTTTTGCCATTTCCAGCCCATTTCACAAATGAGGGACTGAGGCACTGGAGTTCAGATGTGGCTTCAGACACTTACTATGTGATTCTGGGCAAGTCACCCCATTTGCCTCAGTTTTCTCATCTGTAAAATGGACTGAAGAAGGAAATGGCAAACCAACCCAGTATCTTTGACAAGAAAATCCCAAATGGGGTCATGAAATGACTCAATAAAAACAGAAAACATTACTTATTTAAGATAACTACTCTGTGAACATATTGTCTTCTATGAACTTATATTTTATATGAATATATTTCCATGGCCAACTTAGAATTCCTGTCCTAACAATCTGCCTCCATACCCTTCTAACACACACACACAAACACACACACATAAACACACATACACACACAAGTGCTTACTCATTTTTACTATTTGAGAGGAATTTCAATATTACTTACTCCTTTTAGGTGTTATCTTCCTTTATTAGAATGTAAACTCCTTGAGGGCAAGGAGTTTATCTTTCTGACAGTATTTATATTCCCAGTGTTTAGTTTAGGGCCTTGGACACAGTATGCACCTAATTAGTACTTCTTGACTTTTTGACTTGACTTGGAGAATTTAACATTAAGTAGAAAGTAAGAAGAAGTCTATTTAAAATTTTATAGAATTATTTCTTATATAATAAATGGCTATTTCAAATAGCTGGCTTTTTAAAAAGTCACTATATATATATATATATATATATATATATATATATATATATACACATACATACATACATATAGTTGCTGCTGTTCAATCATTTTTCAGTCATTTCTGACTCTTCATGACTCCATTTGGGATTTTCTTGGCAAAGATACTGAAGAGTTTTGCCAGTTATTTACCCAGATCATTTTACAGTTGAGGAAATGGAGACAAATAGAGTTATATGACTTGGCCAGGGACACACAGCTAGTAAGTGTCTGAGGCCAGAATGGAACTCTGTACTCCATCTATCGTGCCACCTAGCTGCCTTCACATATGTAGTAAATCCTTATCATTTAAGGATGATACCACCTTTGATTGAGTGACTTTCCATATTTTTCAATAAATACTCTTGTACACTCTCAAACTTTTCCATTCCTATCATATGTTGCAAAAATGTCATTTTGATGATGATCATATGTCACTTAACTGTCATGTGTAGGATTTGGGAATCATTTTTGGTTTTCCTAATATTTTGTTTATCTTTATTCAACATTGTTTTCTCAACCTTTAGTATCTTTCAAATATTGGCAGACCAAAATATTGAAATGTAAATGTTGTTGTAGCCCTGAGAAAAATTTAAAAATATCTATTGCTGATATAATAGAATTATGAATATTTTGTAATAATGCCTAGTTATAAGTGAATAAGTTTTAAGTGCTTTACCCTTAAAGTATATTAGGGAGAATGAATTGACAATAGGAGTTATGAGGCTTAATAACATATCACTGAAAATTGCTACCTTTTACAATGAGGTTGAGTATCAAGAGGAAAGAAGATGGACCATTGTAAAAATGATCTCTCACAAGGAATATCTAAAAGAATTTCCACTGAAAGGTTTATCAGGTAAAAAAGGGAAACAACTGTATATCCATTCATTGACAAGAATATATTGGAGATGATTTTCCACCTAAAAAGCAGAGAGTTGGAGAAGGAGGGAGAGGAAAGTGACATGGAGCGTTTAAGGGAAACTTTAATAGGAAAGTTTCTACTGTAATTGTGTTTTGTCCTTCATTATCGAAGAGGACCATGACATCAGGGAGATGATGCCATGACTTGCAGTTGACTTTGATTTGAGCGAGGGAGGGTTGTGCAAGGTCACCGTCCTTGTAGAGGGAGAAATGAACCCAGGAATGTAGAAATCCCAAACCAAAATTCCCAAGGCAAGGCCACCTGGAATGAATTCGCGGACCCAAGCATTCTTTAAGTCAAGGAGGCAAAGATTTATTACGCTTTAATAAAGCGGGCAAGAGTTCTTAGGGAACCTGCAACCATACAGGGCTACAGGAAAGTTTTAAGTACAAGATTTAGGGGTGAAATCTGTCAATCAGGTGTGTTAGGATGGGATTAGGGAGTGGTCAGGGCGTGATTAGGGGTTTGTCAGTTCTTAAAGGAACATGCACTTTTTGTATCTACTGCACAGGTATCTTACCCAGAGTTCACTGGCAAATAGCCCACGGCGGGGCCAGGAGGAGATGTGGTTTTGCCTGTGAAACGTCACTAAGTCACCAGGAGTTCAGGGCTAGCTGGAGATACTGGCTAGGTTCCATCAAATGCCTTGTTAGTCAAGATTAATGTAAGGGAGTATACATTTGAACTACGTCTAGGATACATGTTAGACTCAGTATATGACCAGTTATCAACACCTGGGAATCAAACTATAATTGGGCATAGCTGCTTACTGAGGAAGAAGCAGAGATAATTTTGGGGCACACTGCCCTTTAGCTAGAGAGGCTGCCTGGGAAAGAATGTTTGAGAACTACATGTGTTCTGAAGTTGGAATTCTGCCACAGGCACAGGCACCCAGGCAGGGGCTGAGGGGAAATGTGATGTTAGAATGAGGGTTCAAGCACAAGCACCCCATCATCCTCACTTTCTCCTCCAGAGATCTGGATCCAGTGGCCTGATATTCACCAGGATGACTGGATATGGCCCAGGAAGAATTGAGAGACCCTGGGTCTTTTCAGGTTCTCACTTTGAGTGAAGTAATGCCCTTTCAATGAATAGGCCTCTTTAAGAAGTTAATCAAGGGATGGCCCCTTTAATCAAAATTTAAAACAAAATCAAACTGGGAGGGGAAGACCCTCAGGGTTCCCAGCCAGAAGAGAAACAGTTACTCTTTAGTATTTATATTCACTCTGTGAATAGGAGGGCAAGAACCTATTGTCCAGCCTATGGAACTCCAGAGTGAACTGGGTTTAAGGCTTAGTTTTTGAGAAAGAAATCTAGCCAGTAAACTCCAAGTTAAGGAGGCAGCCTTCAGACATCGAAATGTACCTTGTACCTTCCTTTGGGCAGAACACCGAGAGGAGGGAGATGGAGAATGAAAGGGAGAGGGAGAGGGAATCAGTTATAATACAATACCTAAATTCATGGCACAGATAAAATGTGTTGTTATGCAAAGAATTTATTTTTGATGCGATTTTATATTATTTCAGGGGGAAAAATGAAAGCCAGATCAATTCTATATGATAGTTGTGAAAAATATTTTTAATATCATTCAACTTTGCCCTAGCAAGTTGTTTCAAATACAAAGACTTGAATTATAGTCATTGTGATTCACTATTTGTATTTTTATTTCTAGTCCCCAGAGCAGTATCTGACAAATAGTAAATGCTTAATAAGTGCTTGCTGATTAATTGATTTTTTTTCTTTCTTTCAGGTCCCTCCAATACTCCTTGATAAACAGTTCTCTGAATTCACACCAGATATCACACCAATCATTTTGGCAGCTCATACAAATAATTATGAGATAATAAAACTTTTAGTTCAGAAAGGTGTTTCTGTACCTAGGCCCCATGAGGTTCGCTGTAATTGTGTTGAATGTGTCTCCAGTTCAGATGTAGACAGCCTCCGTCATTCTCGTTCCAGACTCAATATCTATAAAGCCTTGGCAAGCCCATCTCTGATTGCATTGTCAAGTGAGGATCCATTTCTCACAGCTTTTCAACTGAGTTGGGAGCTGCAAGAACTGAGCAAAGTGGAAAATGAATTTAAATCTGAATATGAAGAACTATCCCGGCAGTGCAAACAATTTGCTAAGGACCTTTTGGACCAGACAAGGAGTTCCAGGGAGTTGGAAATCATCCTGAATTATCGAGATGATAACAGCTTGATAGAAGAACAAAGTGGCAATGACCTTGCAAGACTCAAGTTGGCTATTAAGTACCGACAAAAAGAGGTGAGTGCCCCTGGACAATATTTAATAACCAGATATTTATCTTTAGTTCCCTAAATTTTATTGACAGAAGCAAATTGTTGCTCAGAAGACATTTTCGTGCATTTATGGCTTTTCTTTCTAAATTTTAACTGTCCAACACAATTAAGGTTGATTAGAAAAGTTACTGGAGAAATTAAGGTTGGACATTATGCTGACATTGACATGTCTCATTCTTTCAATTGTTATTATGAATAGTTAGTGTTAAATGTTGGTATCTGCTCTAGGATGGGACTGTTTGCTATGACAAATGAAAAGCCATAAATATTGCAACTGAGTCAAGGACCATAGCACCATACTCTTGTTTTCTTGATCTGTCATGAGAATATTGATTATAGAAATTGATAGAAGTCTGATTGCTCTCCTAAGCTATTTCCACATCTTGGGATGAGATTTTGGGTTTCTATCCATTGTTCAAGTTAACGAGCAATTATCCTTGCTTCAGATCTGTTATTTATTTTTATCAACTACCCTCTTCGAAAAGTATGGCATTCTCACTTGAGGTTTTAGGTATTTTCTCAAAGACCTGGTTATCCCAGTCACATGGTAATGTGATGTTATTTGTTGGGTAGCCCAGTCACTCTGAATAACATAACTATGAAATTCAGAATTTCCAAGGAAATAATATAGATGTTCATGTAAATTTTTTTATGAAGCCAAAATATATAGTTGGTCACTTCAACTAACCAAAAATCAACAACCCAATAACACAAACATCAAGGGTAGCAAAAGAAATGAAAAAGAAATAAGATTATGCTTTGATACATAAAAAGGCATCATTTGACTCTGATTAGGTTGACTACGCTCATTCTGCTTAGGCCTGTTGTATTTTTTCTACTGTTGGTTATGTTTAGCTACCAAATCTTAGTGTCTTCTTTAGCCTTGTTTTTCAGTCCTTAGTGGTCATGATGTCTTGAATTCAGCTGGTTTCATACTTTCCTCATTCAGCTATCTTCCAATCTCTTCTATTCTTTTCATGGAACTACTTTCCACTAGAATAGACAAAAGTAGTCCTTTTGTATGTAGCATCCATGAAAAATGAGACCACTTCAAAGCAAAGCATTCCCTGAAAAGGCTAGTTATTCCTCTCTTTTATAGTAGAGGCACATGATGTCATTTACATCTGTTTCAGCTAGTCCCAATAACACTTTGGGGGCTGTCACTGTAGTTAACTGTAAGAGATTCAGCAAAATGACTTTAAAAAAAGTTCAAGTGCATTTTATGAACATCTAAAATTTATTAAAAATTTTCAGACCCTTTATTATTAACAAAGTTTGATTTGTTATAAAGTTCCTATGCATATTTAATGTATAGGTAATACAAATATGATTCCTGGGACAGATATTATAAAAATTACTTTGAATTTAAGTTGGAAATCAGGAAACCTCAGTTCTATATAGGCAGCTGGTTGGTTCATTGCATAGACCACTGAACCTGGAGGCATGAAATCTTGAGTCCAAATCCAGCCTCAAACATTTACTAGATGTATCACTCTAGGCAAGTTACTTTGACTCTGTTTGCCTCAGCTTTCTCCTCTGTAAAACAGGGGTAATACTGTTCGCCTACCTCTAAGGGTTGTTATGAGGATAAAATGATATAATATTTGTAGATAAAAGTTAAAGTGCCAGATAAATGCTAGCAAGCTAGCTATTCAATTTGGGCCTCTCCCATTAATTCAAGGTATGATTGTGCAAGTCACTTTAACTCCACAGGCCTTAGTTTCTTATTCTGTAAAATAAAAGAATTAAACTAGATGATACCCAGCTTCCAAGTCATCTAAACAACAAAATGGAGAACTAGACATCTTCTCTTATTCCTATGACCTCTCAAACCTCTCCAAAATAGAAATTATTTACCAAAATCTGGGACACCCAGAATTCAAAAGGTTAAAAATATTGAATGACACTCAATGACCCTGAGGTTACTCAGCACCCTTCCTCCACCTCCAGTGCTACTGTCAATAAGACTGTGCTGGCAGAACCAAGGACATAACATAGGTTATGACAAAGCCCACCTGCAACTGTGGTAGTCCCTCCCTCTTTCCAGTGCCATGTAGATCTCAGTTCCAGGACAGAAGTTTGACCAGGACATTAAAAACAGTCAGTATGGCTGCAACCCCTTAGAAGCAAAAAGGCTGTTGGGGACACAACCGTGTAACACTAGCACTGAATTGATGGTGATAGAGTGGACAACCTCAGCACAATGCTGGGCTAGAAAACTGAGGAATAGAGGGAGTGGAAAAAGACACAGGAGAAGATACTGTGTGTGAGGAGAGCTATGCAGCACTCCAGTATGCCTCAGGGAAAGAGCACAGCACCCAGTTTGAGTCAGTTTTGGCCACCCAAAAGTCACCTGGGGCTGAGACCTAGGCTGGTGAACCACAAATTGCTCAGCATGGGAGGAGGCTGAAACCTTTGAAATCCAGCCCCTAAAGAATAGAGGAGACAGAGTCAGAAAGCGAATAAAAGAAAATCAGGGAAGGGGATGGAGGGGATACTAAAGTTATAAAAGATCTCAGGGAGAAGAAAACTCAAAGAGCTTAATCATAAGCAGATAAATCAACAAGGAAAACATCAACAACAAAAGGAACTATGGTCTTCAGATCTAATAAACAAGTTCAAGAATCTATGAATAAATACTGAAAAATAAATGAAAATGATCCAACACTTGATGAGACTAAGGACCCGGTGGAATTTGAGGAGAACATGGAAACACAATATGTTATTCCTGGCTGGTGAAAAAAGGAGAGAGTTATGAGTGCAGAATTTATGATCTGCAGAGCAAAAATAATGGGCAAAATAGAAAAACTGAAATATGTGATGGCAAGTCTCACCAAAGAAACAAAAGAGAAAACAATTGATTAGGAATACAAATATGTAGAAGTGAAGCATAATCTTGAAGAAAAGAAGCAAAACACAATAATATTGAAAGAAAATATACTCATTGTACAAGAAAAAAACATACTGATCTTGAAGAGAGGAGGTGTAGAAATAACCTAAGGATTCTAGGTCTCCCAGAAGAAAGTGAAAGGCCAAAAAACCTAAACAACACCATAGTGATAGAAGAGAACTGACTAGAGTTTCTGAACATAGAAGATGCAATTCCAGTTGAAAGAATTCAGAGGTGATCTCCAGAAAAAAAGAATAAAATAAAACCAATGATACGTGGTTAAATTTAATAAGTCAGTTCAGAAATAACAAATTCTATAAGTGATCAGGAAAAGATTTTTAAATATAAAGGAAAAAATTGGAATAAAACAAAACTATTCTTCACCCACTAGAAAACATAGGAGACAATAAAATAATGTATTCTAAAGAGCCATGTCACTTAGGATGTAGCTCAAGATGACCTACTCTATAAAGCTGAGCTCACCCACACATGAAAAAAGATGGATATTCAATAATAAAGAAAAGTTTGAAACATTTTTAGAAAGAAGACCAAACTGAAGAGTCTATTTGCTTCACAAACACCCAAACAACTTGAATAGAGAGATAGGAGAGGATATCCCTAACTCATCCCTAGAAGGTGGGAAGTTCATAGGTTTTACATGCTGCATATTTCTTCAGAGTTTTCAATGTATCAATCACTTGGGCTGACTTTTTTCCCTCCCCAAAAATACCAGGTGTTGTATGAGTTGGTTCTCTGAGGGACGGATACATGGGATAATTCTGATAATGCAAAAAATAGAAGATAACAATAAAGTCACTTGAAAACAAACATATAGCATTAAAAATATGAGTCAATTTAATTCAACAACCATTTATTAAGCACCTAATTTGTGCAAAGCACAATGCTGATCCTTGGGACACAAATGTAAGACAGAGACAAAGGCTCTGTTACAAGAAGCTGATATTCTAATGTCAGTGGAGTTGGAGGTTGGGAGAGAATGGTCAGGTGATGAAAATAGAGTAAGACTTCCAGAATGAACGTATGACCTTCAGAATTTGGACAGGTCTCCAAGTAAATTAGTTACTAACTCAATTTTATTGGGTCTTTTTAATATAGGGAAGTGAGTTTGCATATCATAGTTATTTGTGCCATATTATATATGTGGTATATTAAATGGTAGGTAAAACAAAACATGAAAAAGAGAACACAGAAAGCAGCTCGATTTCATTGTTCATCCCCCAAGCCCTCTCACTGAGGTCACATTGGGGCATGTTGTATACATGCAATTTTCACCTACCTCTGGTCCTACCACTAGCCCTGACTTTGATCCCAGCTTTCTATCTAATTCACCTTCACTGCTTTCACAAAGTCAATTTCAGAGATATGGAAAGAAAAATTCCATAAACTCTAAGATAATATCATGGTAATGGTTTTCTATAAATTATGGATTTGAATTAAATTCAATTAATTCAAGCTCTGAAATTCTCTGCAAAGATCTAAGAAAAGTTCTCAGTATATTTGAATTTCAGTTGTAAATCTAGTTATATGATCTAAATAAATCAGTTACCATTTATGTGCTTTTTTCTGTTTAAAGAGACCAGAAACCATACAGGTACCTATGTAATTGAGGCAGGTGGGTGGCTCAGTGGATAGAGTACTAGAGTCAGGAAGACATGAGTTCATATCCAGCCTCAGACCCTTACTTACAGTGTGACCCTGGACAAGTCACTTAACCTCTGTTTGCCTTAATCCACCAGAGAAGGAAATGGCAAATCACTCCAATATCTTTGCCAAGAAAACCCGATGGACAGCATTGGCATGCCATGGTCCACGGAGTCATGAAGAGTCTTACATGACTGAACAACAACACCCGTGTAATTAATCACTGTTTTAAGGGCACAGGCATTTTGGGTCCTCTCTTCTGAATCTCATTTCTATTCAGAACTCTATTGGACATTTAGTCACTCAGGTTCTCAACTTCAGCATTGTCCTTGAGTTCTTTGATTCCCTCACCTCAATTGTCCAATTGCCCAATATTTCCATTTCTATCCCCACCATATCTCTCATATCTATTCCTTCCTCTTAATTCACACAACCACAGTCCTAATTCAGATCCTCATTGCCACTCTCCTGGACTATTACAATAAACTTCCTATTGGTCTCCTTGCCTCAATTCTTTCTCCTCCTCTAAGTCGTCATACATGCAGCTGTTAAAGAGGTTTTCTTAAAAGATAGATCTGACTATGAAATTCTCTTACATAATAAATTACACTGGGGTTCTCCATTTCGCTTTTAGAGCACTTCACAGCCTGGCTACTTTCTACCTTTCCAAAATAATCCCCCTGCCTCCCCACACACCCCAACTTCTCACCTTCCATATTCTAGGTACCTGGATTGGCTTTCTTACCATTCCTTACATAATGTGTCATCTCCATGGATTGGATGCTCCAACTCCTATGCCTAAAATGCATCACTTCCTACCTTTACTTTAGAATACTTTGATTTCTTCAAAATCCAGCTCAAGAACCACATTCTATATGAAATTTTTCCTAATGCCCTAGCCATTTGCTACTCATACTTCCCCAATAAAATCACCTTGCATTTATTTGATATATATTATATATACATATGTATATATGTATATATACATATATGCACATACACATATGTGTATGTACGTGCTGTTTCCCCTGATAGAATATAAACTCTTTGAGGGTAGGAATTATTTCATGTTTGTCTTTGTATTCCCATTGTCTAATACAGTAACTGGCATAAATAGGGACTTAATAAATGCTTGTTGATTGATTTAAAGGGAGTGTGTGTACATATATATGCATATACACATATATATACATTTTTATTTCTGAATTATACTATTTTTCTATTAATGAAATTCCTCTAGGGGTAGGGATAGGGAATGATGCTGTGATTTAACTGGGATAGGTAACTCCCAAGTGAGGAAACTTCCTCTACCAATACAATTTCTCTGCAACATACAGTCTTAGTGACTTTCCTGAAACTCAAATGTTAATGGATCTGCCTAATGTCAGCCAATATGAGTCAGAGGCATGATTTTTAACCCAAGTTTTCCTGGGTCAGTTCTCCATCCATAACATTATACTGCTTCTATAGAGGTCTGGAACCAGAAAAAAGAGCAAAGAAAATTCTGAAATCAAGGTTGAATATGGACATTTAACAAATGGCAGGGGGAGAGTTGGAAGGATATTAATGAGTTTATATATAACATCTGCATTTCCTCTTTACATCTTGAAGAAGAAAAACAAAGTATCACAGGAATGTTAAGGATAGAAAAGGAAGATGTCTCATGTTACTTTTCATTCAATTCATATTTTCTTAATGTGACACTTTTCCTCGGTTGAAAATCTGATCCTAACTTACCATACAGTGATTTCAAGAAGGCTGACATTTTAAATACATCTTATTACTTTTATTTGTACTCTTTGAAATGGTAAAGCCTTCTTCATAAGTAAAACCTCTAGGTTAATTTGGAAAATGCTGGCTTCAGTGATATGGTTTAACAAATTCTGGTAAACTCATGTATTCTAAATGAAACTTGGATTTAAAATAGCTATCTTGTGATATAATTGTTTAATATAAGTTTTCTGAAGTTTAGTCTTTAACAAGTCTGAAGTTATGGAGGCTGTTAGCTTTTCGAAAAGTCCCTGAAGATTGCTTTGCCTAATTAATTAAATTGCTGTATTTTGGTTGATTGCCTTTTATAGAGTTCCTGTGAATTCTTTCCTTTAAGAGATTCTGCTCTTCACGATTGGGATTCTAGAACGGCACTACTACTTCTCAAGCATCATCCACTCTCCCCTCACCCCCCCAAATATTCAAATTAGTTGAATATGGGACAGTAAAAATTACTGATAGAAGAAGCAAATTCAGCTGCATTTGAGACCAAGTGACTGGATTGATAGCAACTCATAGCCTTTTATTGCAACTAACGAATCATAATTAGGTTAATTTGGAGGATAGAAACATACATTGTTCGGAGGAAATGCTATGTGCTAAAAATGAAGCATGCTCTTCAAATTTAATGACTACTGATATAATCCAAGCTCCTAACTTTTATGCAATTGGGCTTATCATTTTACTTGGTAATGCAGGTCCCTGTGTGGTATATTGAAATAATCACTATAACACAATGATAACTTTAGGCCACAGTTTGCAGGATAGATGTGATTTTCACTGTAAATTTGATGCACAAATTTAAGGAACATTAAGACCTCTAAATTGTTCAATGGGCATATTTTAATATAAAGAGCTGTCTTAAGAGAGCCACAATTTCATTTTTCACCATAGGTAAGATATTTATTAGTGTTTGCACAAGCGAGCTACAGCCACAAATTCCAAACTTAAATTTTAATTCCAACAAAAATGCATTTTTCCAAAGGAACATGCCTGTATAAAAATTCCATCCAAATTAATAGACTGTACCTTGACAACAGGAAAACAAGGAAAAACTATATAATACAGAATAGCCATTCAAATGATTCAGTCAAGATAAGCTATCTCTTGAGGAAAAATATTTAAAATTATATTAGCATTTGGTAATGTGTGCATCCTCTTATCAAGGTACAAAGACTTACCCCTGACCTTTCTTGATTGACTAATAATTAAATACCTCCTGAACTATCTTTCTAAATAATCATCTGATATAATTGTTGACTATGATATTTTCAGTCAGTTCTGATGACATGTAGGGAAAGTGTCAAATTTTGTTTGGAAGGGTAATGTTAGGTGCAGAGTGACTGGCCCTCCTATCCCTGGAGATTATTCAGATGTATAGGAGACATAGGAATGGAAGATGAGAATGGTTTTGCTTAATGTTAATTGTCCCTATGGTATAGAGGAAGTTGGGAGGGTATTTTTACCCCATTTAAGCCTACAGAACCAAAGTTCTTAACATTTAGGGGCATAGATCCCTTTGTCAGTCTGGTAAAGCCTGTGGTTTCCTTTTCAGAATCATAAATTAAATGAATGAATTTAAAAAAAACATAAGATTATAACAGAAGTTTATCATATTGGAATACATTTATTTTGTTGTTTTCCAGTTCATGGCCCCCAGGTCAAGAATCTTAAGCTTTAGGGATCTCCCTCTACAGAATTTATATGATTTAATCCCTGGCATGAGTTTTACAAGTGATTCAGAAGTTGTGGTTTTCTTAAAAAAGTAAAAATGACTTCATTGTTTCCAGAAGTCAGATCTATTCATGGTATCAAATATTTCATATGTTCATTGAATAGATCATAGGGATCTTATGTTCCTTAGACTACTTATGCATAAAATTTATAGCAAAAATCACATCTACTTTGCCAAAGCACGGCCCAAAACCACCTTGTAACTTCAGCTTTATATGGCTGGTGATCCTGTAAACTAGTGTAAGAGAGGGAAAGAACATATATTCTTGTTAATTGAAAAAATTAAAAGAATATAGAACAGTGAAGAGAAGCTACTTTATCTAAAGGATTAGCAAAATTGCAATAAATAGAATAATCATTGAAGCAGGAAGTTTATCTGATAAAAACTGCTTCATTTTAGGAAAGAAGGATTTCAACAGCCTTTAAAGGACTCTGGGTTGATATTCTTTATCTTGCTTGTCAACTGCTTAGATAACACAAGCTAACTAATTGCTCTGCCCTGGATTATGGCTTGTGAAGTTGAAAAATTGTGTACTCCATGAAGAGGTAGTGAGAAGATAAGTCAGTAGCTCTCCTTCAGTACCCTTCATATCCCAAACATGGCTTTAATATACCACAAGATTAAGTAGATACTCCTAAGACTTCTAAGGTGCTTTAGCTACTTAGGCATTTCCTTTTCTCTTAAACTACCTTAAGATTACACTCACAATCAATAAATGAACATTTTTAAAGCACCTACTATAAGCCAGACACTATGCTTAACACTGGGGACACAAGAAGAGAAATGAAATTATGCCTGCCTTCAAAAAGTTTACATCTTGGGGGGTGAAGGGAAAAGAAGGGACAATGAGTACAGATTAAGTATATATCAAGTAATAAGGTAATTTTGTTAGAAGAATTACAAGAAGCTTGGGAGAAACAAAAAAGACCTTATGTAGGAGGTGGCCCTTTAGCTGATCAAGGGATTCTAAGAGTTGGAAGAGAGGAGGGAGTACATTTCAGTCTTGGGGAACACCTTTGTGCAAATCGAAGGAGGAAGGGAACAGCTATTTGTTGAGTACCTACTATGTGTCAAGCACTATATTAAGCACTTTACAAATACCTCATTTGGGAGATAGAATATTTTAATAAGGAACAGCAAGAAGGCCAGTTTGGCTAAACTGTAAAGTATATAAAGGGGAATGACGTTAATAAGTATGGATTTGTAGACTGGAGCTGGTTGAGAATGACTTTAAAATAAGAAAAGTTTGTGTGTGATTTTTGAGTCAGTGGGGAGTTTTCTGAGCTGGAGAATGATATTGTCAAATCCTAGCATTAAGAATATCACTATGACAGCTAAATGGAGGATGGATTGCAGGGAGGAGAGACTAGAGGAAGAGAGACCAACTAGCAAGCCATCAAAATAATACAAGTGAGAAGTGATAAAGACCTAAATGAAATTTCCCTAATAACCTGCTAGATTTAAAAACTAGAACCAGATAGGAGCCCTTTTGTAACTTTCTACAGTTGGAAATAAGGGTGGACAAAACCAGGAGCACAAAATGCAGTATTCCCTGTTGAAACAATCAGGCCTCAGTGAGTGTTGGTTTAAGGATGGGAACAGGGGAGAAAGGTCTGTTGGAGGAACCCTTAGAAGCATTCAAACAGTACAGCCTAAGGGCTGGGCAGTACTGAAATGATAGATGGGGAAAATCCAAAGGTGGATAAGATGATAGACAAACTCTCCCATGTTTCCCTCCAAACAATTCTAAAATAATGCCTCAAATTGAATTCTGGAGTGGCAGAACCAACAAAAGTTCAGGCAAAACAATTTTGTAGCCCAGTGCAACTTAGAAAGTCAGCAGGAAAGGTCTGTATCTCTGGAGTACGGCTGGGCCCCAAGAGCGCAGCACAGGTAAGTGCAGGCTGTACCTTGAGGTGGTAGCATTGGCAGCAGCAGGAGTTTTTGGAGTTCTCAGCCCACAGAAGGTGGTGCAGGAGGTAGGGGGAGGGGTGTGTGTCAGACAACTGTTTGGAAGGAAATTGTAAGGTACTCTTTACTGGTGTTGGGTTCAGGACCCTGGTGTGTTACCCATACACAGTTCCAGGTTGCAGTCCCAAGTACAAAAGGAACGAGAACACATGTGGCCCCAGGGAAGCAACTGCCCAGTTTTCAGTTCCAGGGTGGAGAGGTATGGTTGTGGTCTCAATTCAGGTCTCAATTCCAAGACAGAGAAGAACAATTGTGGCTGCAGGAGAACATGGGAAACCTGCACAGAGTCCCAGGGACAGGAGAAGTGCTACTACTGGTGACTACAGGGGTACAAGGCTCCTTCCTGGGTAAAGACCAGAGCACAGAACAAGAGATCAGTGGCCACACCTTTCTGTAGAGCATACTACCTTGGAAGTATCAAACACCTACAAACTCCCAGGACTAGCTCTGAAAACAGCAGCAAAAAAGCCATGGAAGTTCAGACAGTGTCCCCTCCACCCCAAGAACAGAGCTCAACTTTAACATAAATTTAAAAGTCAAGAAATAGGCAGAAAAAATGAGCTAAAAAGAAAAAAACAAACTGACTATAACAAATTACTGTGATGAGAGGGACGATCAAGACCAAGCACAGAAGACAATAATGTCAAAGAAGTTATAAATAAAGCCTCAAAGAACAATGTAAATTGCATGCACACCCAACAAGAATTCCCAGAAGAACTCAAAAAGAATTTTAAAAATCCAATAAGAGAGATAGAGAAAAATTGGGGAAAGAAAAGAGAAATGATGCAAGAAAATTATGAAAAGAGGGTCAACACCTTGTTAAAGAGCCTCAAAAAATACTGAAGAAAATAACACTATAAAAACCAGAACTGACCAAGTGGTTAAAAAAAAAGCATAAAAATTCATTGAATAAGAAGTCCTTAAAAAGTAAAATTGGCCAAATGAAAAAAAGAGACACAACAGTTCAAAGCTCACTGGAAAAAAATAATTCCTAAAACATTAGAACTAGGCAAGTGGAAACTAATGACTCCATGAGACATGCAAAAACAATAAAATCAAATCAAAAGAATGAAAAAATAGAAGAAATATAGATAGCTCATTGCAAAAACAATTGACCTGGAAAATAGATCAAGGACAGATAGTTTAAGAATTATTTGGATTACCTTAAAGCCATGATCCATAAAAAGAGCCTACATATCATCTTTCAAGAAATCGGCAAAGAAAACTACCCTGATGTCCTGAAACCAGAGAGTAAAATATAAATATAAAAAATCCAATAATCATTACCTAAAAGAGATCCTAAAAGAAAACTTCTAGGAATATTATAGATAAATTTCAGAGCTCTCGGGTTAAGGAGAAAATATTGCAAGCAGCTGGAAAGAAACAATTCAAATATCATGAAGCCACAGTCATGATAACAATAGATTTATCAGCTTCCACATTAAAGGCTCAGAGGATTTAGAATATGATATGCTGGAAGGCAAAGGAACTCAGGTTACAACAACGAATCACCTACCTAGCAAAACTAAATATAATCCTTCAGGGAGAAAATAACTATGACTTTCAAATACAAGACTCGATAGAGGCATAAAAAGATAAACATGAAAGAGAAATCATAAGGGAATTCATAAGGTTAAAAATGTTTACATCTAAAGATAATTTTAACTACTAAGAATTTTATCATTATTAGGGCAGTTAGAAGGACTATCCATAGACAGAGGGCATGGGTGTGACGTAACTATGTTGGGATGGTTTCAAAAAATAAAATTAAGGAGAGAGAAAGAGGGATGCATTGGGAGAGGGAGAATCAAGAGGGAAAATGAGGAAAATTATCTCACATAAAAGAGATGTAGAAGGAAGAGTTGTTATAATGGAGGGGAAAATGGGGAGGGTAGTGGTGGCAGGCAACACTTGAACCTCACTCTTATCAGAATCACCCCAAAGAGAGAATAATATATACACTCAGTTGGGTATAGAAATCTATCTTATTCTACAGGGATTTAGAAGGGGAAGGGAATAAGAAAAGGAGAGAGGAGCTTATAGAAGGGAGGGCAGATTATGGAAGGTAGTGGTCAGAAGAAAAACAAATTTTTCAGAAAGGACAAAGTAAAAAGATAGAAAGAGAAGGATAAACAGGGAAAAAATAGGAGGGAGTGAAAGTTAATAATCATAACCATGAATATGAATGGGATGAATTCATCCATAAAATGGAAGTAGATAGGAAACTGGGTTAAAAACCAGAATCCAAGAACAGATTATTTACAAGAAACGTATTTGAAACAGAGAGATACACAGAGTAAAAATAAGGGGCTGGATCAGAATCTATTATGAAGTTTGAAAAAAACAAGGGTAGCAATCATGAAGAGCAACTAAATGGCACAATGGAT
Organism: Trichosurus vulpecula; assembly: GCF_011100635.1. Classification (NCBI taxonomy): domain Eukaryota; kingdom Metazoa; phylum Chordata; class Mammalia; order Diprotodontia; family Phalangeridae; genus Trichosurus; species Trichosurus vulpecula. The sequence goes on along the minus strand of NC_050574.1, from coordinate 91,511,714 downwards.
AGAGTGCCAGTCCTGGGGTCAGGAAGACTCATCTTCCTGAGTTCAAATCTGGCCTCAGACACTCACTAGCTATATTACCCATGGCAAGTCACTTAACCCTGTTTGCCTCAGTTTCCTCATCTGTAGGATGAGCTGGAGAAAGAAGTGGCAAATCACTCCAAGAAAACCCCAAATGGGGTCACAAAGAGTCAATCATGACTCAAACAACTGTACAACAACAAAAGCAGTCATGATCTCAGACAAAGTAAAAGCAAAAATAGATTTAAGCAGGAAAATACACTTTGCTAAAAGTTGTCACAGAGAAGGAAGTAATATCAATACTAACCATATATGCACCAAATCGTCTATCCAAATTCTTAAAGGAGTTGTTGAATGAGTTATAGGAGGAAATAATCAATAAATTACACTAGTGGGTGAACTTATCTTTCTCCTCTCAGAGCTAAATATATCTAACCATAAAATAAACAAGAAAGAAGTTAAGGTGATGAATAGTATTTTAGAAAAGTTAAATATAATAACCCTCTAGAGAAAATCAGTGAGATAGGAGTATAAGTTTTTCTCAACTGCACATGGCGCCTTCACAAAAATTGACCATGTAAGAGCCTAAAAGCCTAAGAATGAAATATAAAAAGCATAAATACTAAATGCATCCTTTTTCGTATAATAAAGCGACAAAATTATATTCAAAAAAGGGATGCGAAAACATAGATTAAAATTATTTGGAAATTAAATGAAATAATCCTAAAGAATGAGTATGTCAAAAACCAGATCATAGAAATAATTAATAACAATGAGACAGCATAACAAAATTTATGGGTTGTAGCCAAAGAAATTGAGGGGATGCCTATAAATTGGGGAGTGGCTGAACATTTGTGCCATATGATTGTGAAAAACCTAGGAAGACTTACATGAACTGATAGAAAGTGAAATGAGCAGAATCCGGAGAACATTGTATTAAGTAACAGCAATATTGTGCGATGATCAACTGTTAATGATTCAGCTATTTTCAGCAATCCAATGATGTAAAACAATTCCAAAGAACTTAGTGATGAAAGATGCTCTCTACTTCCAAAGAAAGAACTATCGGCATCTGAATACAGTTTAAAACATACTTTTTTAAAACAAAGTTCTTTATAATTCTTGGTTTTGTTTTGTTTTGATCTGCATTTTCTTTTGCAATGTGGCTAATGTGGAAAATTTTGCATAACTACACATATATAATCAATATCAAATTCCTTGCCTTCTCAAGGATGTAGGATGGGAGGAAAGGAAGGAAGAAGGGAATTTAGAGCTCAAAATTTAAAAATAAATTGTTAAAAATTTTTGTTTATATATAATTGAGTAAAATAATAATTAAATGTAAAAAAATCATAGTTGAAAGATTTATAGCTGGAAGAGCTCTTATAGCCTATGGAATCCAACTGTCTTATTTTACAGATGAGGAAACTGAAGCCCAAGCAACACTTACCCAAGTCTCATTACCTATTTAAATTTTTTTTTTCTTAGAGCTGTCTGTAGTTTACCTGTCATCCCCTACTCTCACTTTTTCTTCTTACTTCTTTTTGGCCCAGAACTAGTTACCTCCCAGCTGGCTTCCAAATTTTCTTATGAATGGAAAGTTATACAGTATTACTTCTAATTAATTCTAAAGGGTAAAAATACCTTGAAACAAATTTGAATAATTCATTACTCTTTTGCTCACTTTTCTTAGGGAACGTTGTGGAGACTTGGCCTGCCATAGTCTCAGTGGGTTACTAGATGAAAGTAGGGAAGAGAAGAAAATTTGTCTTATTAAAAAGGAGAAAATGAGAGAATCATGTGCTATTTTTCCACAGGTCAGATATTCCTTCCAATTATTTTGGTGATTTTCTATTATTAAAGTAATTGCTGAATATTTGGGAACAAAATGCTCTAGTAATATATCCCATTTATATATTTCTTCTGTCACAACTACCTAATGAAGGAGGTTGTACAGATATTACTGTTCTTATTTCATAGATGGAATCATTGAAGACCATAAGAACACAATTATAAAAAGCAGAATGGTGTCCTGACTTTAGACTCGTAGTGAAGAATAGGGAAAGAGCAATGGCTTTTGAGTCAAAAAACCTGAACCTAAATCCCGGCCATCACTTGTACTCCCTTGGGTAAGTATTGTTTGGGCCTCACTTTAGAAAAAGAGCAGGGTGAGAGCAGATGATGGCTGAGGTCCATCTCAGCACTGATTCCTAGGATTAAGAGATTAAAATTAATTGCCTGAATTTACAAATAATGACGTGAAGCAGATTGCAGAGCAAATGGCATATATTGATATATCTCCTCACTAGGGAGGTCACTGACTCTTTTTCTCTGAGTGCAGTGTTTTCCTTGCCTTTTGTACCCTCTTTTGTTCTACCTGTGTGCCCTATACTCACTGTTGCTAGGTGACAGTACCACGGATGACAGGGTCCCTAATGACCAACCACAGCACAGTTGTATGTCCTGAACATTTCAGGGCCTGTTCCTGAATTAGAGACAAAGCAAATGTCTGCTCAGTACTTGTCATTATAGTTGACAGAACCATGACAGGCTATTAGTCATTTAAATGAACATCAGAGTCTTTCTTATAGGTTGGGCTTCATTTCCCAAGGAAGCTTCTTTATAGCTAATTGCATGAGAAGTAAACTCCTTCGCTTAAAGCATATTGGAATTAATGCTTTCTTTTCCTCTACAAGTAAACCCTGGAACATATATATATATGTGTGTGTGTGTGTGTGTGTGTGTGTGTGTGTACATATATATACAAGTATATATATGTATATATATACATTGTATATATATACATATATATATGTATATATATATATATATACCCCCTAACATTTGTATAAACTGATCACCTTCTTCTTTAACATAACTAATTAGAAAATTCTGACTTCAAAATTGTAGATAATAGGAAACACATTTTTCATATTACCTGAGACACTGCTATAATTTTAATATAGCTTTAAATAAATATATCAGAAATAACAAATTTCAAAGACATAAACATCTTGAAAATAGTGAATGATGATTTTCTCTGCTCCTTCTACATGATATAAACTCATATATCCTCTGGGCAAGCAGCTCTTTCCACGGGTACTTTAATCTGTCACAGACTAAAAATGAGAAGAATAGAAAAAGCACTGTACTAGCCCTGGAAAAATTCCATTATGTATCTGACTGGGCTTTCTCTTGGCACCTGGAAGTGTTGTTTTCAGAACAAGTCTACTGCTTTAGACCTCTTATTACTATATAGGTTGCTGAGAGTCAACTAGGAGAACAAACCACTCTTAAGTATTCAAAATTTCAAACAAACAAGCAAACAAAAATGGGCTTATTAGCCTTCTAGGCTCATTTCTTCTTTGGCCACAGAGGTTTCAGAACCACTTCTGTTCTATATGATATCATTTAGTCACCCCTATTTTCCATTTGATTTCTAAGAGTAATTGAAAATTGCCTTAGGTTGACAATATAGATTTAAAAATTTATCCCAACTTATAAAGTCATCATTGCATTCACTTCTGTCCAGGAAGTAAAGATCTGTTGATAGACATTGACTGAGGCCTGCAGAGTCACTGAGGAAAATGTTGGCAGGAGAGTCTTAGAGCTGCACTTCTGTACCTGAGAGAAGACCAATCATGCGCATACTTACTCCTAGCTCATGACCATTAAATAGAGCTGTGAGGAAGTTTATACACAAGGGTGAAGGTGTACGTATGTGTGGGGTAATATTTGTTGGAACCTTATGATAATACAATCAGTAATCAAATTTTAATCTAAATTTGGATATGACTAATTCTTAATATTAATTCATTCAATAAACATATTAAATCCCTACTACGTTCCAGGCTCTCTGCTAAGTGCTGAGGATACAAAAAGAGGTAAAAGATAGTGTTTGGCATCAAGGAACTTAGAAGCTAATGGGGGAAACAATATGCACACAAAGGTACACAAAGCAAGCTATATTCAGGATAAACAGGATATAATTGAAAGAGGTAAATCACTGGAATTAAAAGGGGTTAAGAAAGGCTTCTTGAGAAGATTTTAGTTGGGACTTAAAGGAAGCCAGGGAGTTCAGCAGTGACAGTGGAGGAGGGACATCATTCCAGGCATAGAGAACAGCCAGAGAAAATGCCCAGAACCAAGGAGATGGAATGTCTTCTTAATGCAACAGCCAGGAGGCCAGTGTCACTGGATCAAAGAGTTCATGTTGGGAAAGTAAGGTGTAAGAAGACTGTGAAGTTAGGATGGAGCTAGACTATGAAGGGCTTTGAATGCCAAACAGAGAATTTTCTACTTGTTCCTGGGGTTGATAGGAAGCCATCGGAGTCTATTGAGTATGGGGTTGAGTTGATCAGATACATATTTTAGGAAAATCATTTTAGTGACAAAAGGGAGGAAGGATTGGAGTGAGGAGAGACTAGAGGCAGACCCACCAGGAGGCTATTGCAATAATCCAGGCATGAGGCGATGAGGGCCTGCGCTGGAATGGTGGCAGTGTCAGAGAAGAAGATTTCTGGGAATTATATGTAAGAAAGTTCTTTTTCTGAATTTTGACTCCTGTTTCTTTTACTGCATGAAACATATTCAAATGGTTTAGGAAGTAGAGGTGATTTTTAAAAAAAGTTTATATTCTTAAAAACAAATAACAAAAGTCACTCTCTAAAGCTCTCCTAGAATCAAAAGATAATCATTCAAAACGTCTCTCTTCTTAAAGATGTGTTTGTTAATTTACAGATTATTTCTGGGTCACATTCTTTCTGGGTAATAAGGTAAGGAGGAAGTTGTCTTTCTTTACATTTCCAGAGAACAGCCATAACACAATCAAATTAGTGTTTTCCATTTTTGCATTGGACTCAGAATCAGGGCACTTGGGGTTGAATCTTGGCCCTGACAATAGCTGTGGGACCATAGATGGGCAAGATGCATCATTTCTCTGGAACTCAGTTTTGTCTTCTTTGAAATGAGGAAAATAACATTCACAGAGGAGTATCATAGTATAGCAGATAGCTGACTCTGGATCCAGGAAGATCTGGGTTCGAGTCCTACCTCTAACATGCTGGCTGTGTGACCCTGGCAAGTCACTCTACTTGCCCGTGACTCCACCCCCACCTCCACCCAAGCACTTTTCTAAAACTACGTGTTGTAGATCAGGGTTTTACGTGCAATGGAAAGAAAGTGGAAGAAATTCTCACTGAGAATACCGAACACTAATGAAATCCTGATTCTGGTCCAGAAAATAGTAATAATGATATTTACAGTACTTATCTCAAAGGATTATTCTGAGAAAAATCTTTTGTAAACTTTAAAATCATATCTAAATACATCTTCTGGATTCATAAGAATGAGAAAACCTTGCCTGGGTGCTGCTCACTGTTACTTCTCTTGCCCTAGGCTGAGCAGAGCCTGAGAGGGTACACTTTTCAGTTCTATTACATCTCGACACTGTTTACAATGGTATCAACCATCTCTGAGCAGGGCCCTAGATTGAAGGAGAAGGCCTGGTGCTCTCCATGGGTGGCCTCACGTTCCTCCCTGCACCCCACAGCATCCCCTCACAACCATCCACCCCACACACATGGAGAAAAGCAGAAAGATATAAACAGTGAAAAATACCCAGAGAGCAGCTGCATCAAATGTCATTCTGCTTGGCTTTGAATGAAGGAAGCATTCTCTCCTTCTAAATAAGACTGTGGAAGGATCCTGTGATATACTCAATCTTTTTTTAATATATAATTTCTATCTCAATTGAATTCAAAAGTATAAGCAGAATGTTGTTTGTTTGGTTTTTTCTTCTTTCCCAGAACAGCAACTGTTTTCCAGCTTGGATATATTGTACATGATTTTGCCTCTGTGTGACATCATGCCTATAAACACACTGAATTTCCTGTGACAGACCACACACAGCATGTACCCAAGGTCCCCGGAAACGTTAATGAGAAGCTCTCTCTCCACAACTTCTCTGATTCTGCACTTGAACTTTTCTCATGCCTATTTAGCATAGAAAAAATATTAATGAGGATGTGGGACTGTTGGTAGACATTGACTGAGGCTCGCAGGGTCACTGAGGAAAATGTTGGCAGGAGAGTCTTAGAGCTGCAATTCTATACCTGGGAGAAGACCTGGTCATATGTGTACTTACTCCTAGCTCACAACCAGCTTTGCATTAAGTCAGAGCTGTGAGGAAGGTCTGTTGTAAGGCACCATGAGTATGATTTTCCTCTACGTTAAGGCCTAGGTTCTTTGTGTGAATTTGTTTGACTCTGTTTGACTCATCACTTTGACCTTTTGATAAGAAAATAAAACTCCTTACTTTGTATAAATGTATCACTGCATCTAACTATCCGAGAATAAAAAAAAACCTAGAGTCTGATATAAATCAGCACTATTGCCAAAGTGACTCTACAGAAAGGAAACATAATATTAAAAATAAAGATAGTTAATATTTACCTAAGTCTTAAGATAGATGGTATAGTGCATAGAATGCAAAACCTGAAGTCAGGAAGATCTGAGACCTTCCAGCCTCAGATACTCACTATGTGACCCTTGGGCAAGTCACTTGTTTGCCTCAGTTTCCTCATTCTTAAAATGGGAATTATAATACACCTACTTCACAGGATTTTTTGTGAGATCAAATGAGATGATATTTGTAAAGCTCATAGCATAGTGTGTGGCACTAATGTAAGTGCTATGATTAAGGTTTTATTAAGGCTTATGAAATATTTTCCTTATAGATCCCTATAAAATTGATGACGCATACCTTGTTATCCCCATTTTACAGTTATGGAAACTGAGGCTGAGAAAGGTGGAGTGACTTGTTCATGTTCACAAAGCTAGTAAGTGGCAAAAACAAATGTGACTTCAGCTTTTCTGATGCTAAAATCAATGTTTTTTCCATTAAGCCAGGCTGCTCAGGAGAATGATCCCTGGGACTAGTGTACTTACATTTAATTCCATCGCTTCATCCTAACATCTGTCTGACCTTAGGTGAGACATTTTACCTTTTTACATATTGATTTCTTCTTCCGTAAAAAGAGAAAGTTGAATTAGATGACCTCTAAAGTTTACTACAACTTTAAGTCCTATAAACGAGAAGCTCTGGATTTTGGCTATAATGTTCCTAGGAGTTTTTATCATGAGGTTTCTTTGAGGAGGTGACTGATGGATTCTTTTTATTTCAACTTTTCTTATGGTTCTAAGAGAACTGGACAGTTTCTTTTTAAGATTTATTGAAATGTGATGTCTAGCCTCTTTTTTGGAAGGGTCAGAGAGTTCGAAAGTTAGTACAATGATTCTTAATTTTTTTTTCTCTTTGATCTGTTTCCCAGGTCAGTTATTCTTGCTGTGTGATACCTTATATTTTCTTCTCCTTTTTTCAGTCTTTTGACATTATTTGAATATTTCTTGTTTTCTCATGGAGTCATTAGCTTCTGTTTGGTTCAGTTTAATTTTCTGGGAGTTGGTTGCTTGCACAAGAGTTTGTACCTCTTGTGCCAAGCTGTTAATTCCCTTTCTAATTCTTGCTTTCATAATTCTCATTTTCCCCCAATTTTCCTTTAGTTTTATCAGTTCAAAGACATTTTACAGTCTTTTTTTGGTTGTTGCTTTATTTCTTACAGGAATTCTAGCTGAATTTATGCCCAGTTTGTATTTTTCTTTGAGGCATGGCTTCAGGTGTTTTGAAATTACTCTCTTCTGTGTTTGTATCCTAAGCACCCCAGTCAATACAATAGCTTTTTAAGGTGGGATTCTATTTTAGTCATCTAAATCTTTCAGCCTGTTTTCTGAATTCCTACTTGCTGTTAGAGCCAGTCTTTATGTAGTTCTTGAAGAAATGTTTGGGATGGTCTTACTGCTGCTTTCTTAGGGTATTGAGTGTTAAGCTGGTCCAGGCTCTTAGGTATAGTTCAGGCTGAGGACCTGCATACTTTCTGTGCTCTCAGAGTGGTCTGATCCAAGGCAAAGTCTGCTTGTTGTCCTCCTGACTTACCTTCCTTTTTTCTCCTAAACTAAGCTGGGGTCTGAGCAACAGTATATATGTTGCTGCTGAATTCAACCACCACAGGCCATGTGGAAAGCTCTACTGGTTTAGTTAACAGAACTGTGTACTGCCCTTTTGTCTGGGATTCTGCCCTATTCCTCAGCAGACTTCAGACTGAATGACATGCTGAAACTGAAACCCCTGCCCAGCTCCTGATGTCCAAACAACATTATTGCTGCTAGTTTCTGCACTTGTTTCTTGGTACAAAGCTAGGGCCCACAACCACTCCTTACCTCGGCATACTGACCCCTCCCGCAAGCTCAGGTCCTTTCCTCAGTCCACCCTGGACAGTGGGCAAGAAGGCTGCCAGTTGGTACGAATCCCTGCACTTTAAAGAGTTTTAGGCCCCTCTGTGCTGATTTTTGTATCTCTCCTTGCCCAGTTACACAGCTTCTTCCTGCCGTGGAGTGTTCCTTGTCATGTACTCCTGGCCAGACTCTTGTCTCTTTTGTCCACAGACCTCTCTATCTGCTTCTCTATGCTTACTTGGCTGATAAAATGAGAACTTACCATATCTTTTCTTGTTACTCTACCATTTGGCTCTGCCCAACCTAACAAATATGTATTTTAATGGCTATTCAGAATCACAAACTCTACCTGGGACTTCATGAACCATTTAGTACAACACAGCAAACCAAGAATTCCCCATTCAATGTCTTGCCTTTGCTTGCAGGTTACGCCACCTCTTAGGTGAGCACATTCCACTTTTGGATAGATCTAAACGTTGCAGAATATTTCCTTATGTCAAATCTAAATCCGTCTCCGTGAAAAACAGCACCACTCCCCTCCCCCACCCCCAGATGCTTTTAGTTCTTCCCTCAGAGGTCAAGTCCAATCTCACATGAGGGTGTTCATCCTTCAAATACTAGAATACAGTTTTCATGTCTTCCCTCAATCTTCTTTTCTCTAAATTTAATATCTCCATTCCCTGCAGAATTTTAAAAGGAAAATTAGGAGAAGTCTTAGTATGTTTGAGTAGTAGTATGATCATATGTTTAATTTAAAAGAGGAAAATTAAGAAACAAAAGGGCACGTCTATGTTTGTGTTTATGTTGATGTTTGCTGGGTGTTCAGTCCAGGCAAACTATTACTAAGTGCTGTTGGGATATGCAAAGGAAATGATCTCTATCAAAAAATAAACCACTCAGTACCTACATAAGCCCTATAAAGAAGTATTTAAGTAATTGAAATCAAATTTAACAATTTGTCTGTTTGCTTATAGTTCTTCATGCTCAACTGAAATATTTCCATTACGTAGTTTGGTTCATTATCTTTTCAAGCAACTATTATTTGAAAATTAATTATGCGGTATTCACTGATCTTGTGTTTAAATCTTTGCTGCTTAGAAGTTGTATGAGCTATTTAAATATAACAAAGGTAATGATGCATTAACTAATTTCTTCATTTTCCCCCCTAATGCCTGTTTTTGTTCTCTGCTTAATTCTGTCATGTCTTTTCTTCGTTTGCTCCATTCCTATTGTTCTCATTTCATAATTCTGTTTTGATGACTGACTGGCAGCTAGCATGCACTCTCATTGGTTGCTATGCTCTAAGGACAAAGATTTTGATTTCCGTGGCCTTTTTCTCTTATAAAGGAAAAAATCAATATTTTATTAGGATGGGAACAGCATCAGCTCATGAGCTAAAGCCCTAAATCTAGTTTCTATGTGATGATTAGATGTTGAGAATACCTAAGAATATTTGCAAATAATGACAGGAAATGCCTTATTGGAAGAATTGAAATAATGTCCTATATAGTTAACCATGTTAGGAATGATATATTCTACGTAAATTATTATCCAGATCAGTAAAGCTTCTCCCTTTTTTTATATCCCCTAATGTTCTTCTTTTAAATTTTAAATTTTTAGATATTTAACGTATGTCTTTCTAAAATGTACTATAAAGCTGTCTGCCTTCTTAGAGGATATTTAACATATTTATCCAAATATATGCATATATACATAAATATATATATATATGTATATATATATTTTTATCATTATAAACATCACTCACTATTTCTTGCTATAAAATGCAATGGTGTCCTGAAAGACTGTTGAAGTGTGTGTGAGATTGTTTATACTAATATATTCACCAAACTGCTGGTGTGTGTGTGTGTGTAAGAGGAGAGAGAGAAACAGAGAGAGAGAGAGAGAGAGAGAGAGAGAGAGAGAGAGAGAGAGAGAGAGAGAGGCAGAAAGGCTTTATTCTTCCATCTCATAGTTTTCTGTCTCCTCTGTCAGGTTATCCACATTTATATTTTTCTCTGCTTTTTAGAGAGTCTGTTTCTATCAGTGTGAACTTCTACCTTCTTTCTAATTTGTCTTTTTTAATCTACTATAGTCTGGAAACTAGTTAAGATGGTGAAAATTGCAGTAAAATCATAGAAAATAGTCTCAAAGTGTGGGCTTGAGGATTTCTCCTATGTGTGCAGGACATTTTATTGATTTAGTTATTGACAAAGTCTTCTTTATGTACTTCCTATTTATTTGCTATTTTGAGGTTGCCAGATAAATAAAATGTACTCGAATAAGTTGTCTTTTAGGTGTTTTATTTTATTTTTTACTAGAATGAGGGAAACATTTACAAGCCTTTAAACATTAGTTAATAAGGTTCATAATAAATTCTCAATAAATGCTACAAAAGTTTACTACCTGTTTTACACTTATATGTGAAAACTCAGTAAATCTCAGAAAAATCTTTAAGATCCTAAAATGATAATAAAATGATGAAAGAGATATAGAGGCCTCCGAAAAGTAAAAGGCTTTGCTCTAAATCACTAGTAAAATTATTATTCTCTCCACTTCTTACCATTATGAAGTGTTATTGCTCATAAAGTTCCAAAATTCTACTCTCTGCAAGATTTGAAATGTTTTCAATATTTTATTAATACCTTTCCCAATATACTTCCCCCTTTCCTCTCTCAGAAAGGTTTCCTTCATGATAAAGCAATTTTAAAAAGTTAACAGTAAACCAAAATATCTAACAACACGTGCAATATTCCATACCTACATTTGTTTGTACATAGTTGTTTGTATTTTATTCCCTCTGAGCAACACTCTGATCCGTGAACAGCCACAATCACTCTTTTCCGCCCTAGAACTGTGACCAGAGTGCCTGCTCCTCTGTGGCCCCAAACTCTGCTCTGCTAATGCTCCTCCTTGCCCTGAGACTGTGACCCAGGACTGTGACTCATATATACATAAGGGCAGTGTAACATAGTGCTGCCCCAGTGCCAGCAAAGAGATCTCTATGATCTCTTTCTGACCAATTGTCTGACATCCGCATCATCTGTGAATTGAGAGCTACAGAAGCCACTGCTGCCATTTCAGCTGACGCCAAGGCCTGCTGATGTTCTGCCAGGATATTCCTTGCACTAGACTGTGCTCCACCCTCACTCTGGTGTGATACACCTTTATCCTGCTGACATTCTAGGTTGTCTTGGGCCAGAATATTGTTTCACCCCATCCCTTTGTGGGTTCTACAATTCCAGAGTTCATTTTGGAGCATTATTTTAAAGTCATTTGGGAGAGCTCAGGCGAGTCCCTGTGTTTTCTCCACCATCTCGGCTCTGCCCCCATATCTTGACTTGATCTTTTCAATGAATCAAAAGATGTCTCCTGTGTGATATTATCTGTCTCTCAACCAAACTCCCAAACCCTATATTCTTCTCAAATTGATTAAGGCTTTCTTGACATGTAGTATATACATTTGATTTATTGATTGATTCAATTGACATGTTTGAGCCAGTGGTGGTTACATTAATTGGTATAGGTTTGGAATTCTACTCTTAAATTTCCATTTACATCATTATATTCATTGTATGAAATGTTTTCTTGCTTCTGCTTAATTTACTTTACATCAGTTTATGTAAATCTCCCCATGCTTTTCTATATTCATCATATTCACAAATTCTTCAGCACAGAAATATTCCATTACATTCAGGCAGCATAATTTGGTTACCATAATTTGGCATTCCTCAGTGACTATCATTCAGTGACATTGCTCTCCCTACCTTGCCTCTCACAAGACATGCCATCTTACGACTCCATGAATCTTCACTGGCTGTCCCTCATGCTTGGAATTCTCTGTTCCTTATCTCCATCTCCTGTCTTCACTGGCTTTCTTCAAATCTCAGCTAAAATCCCACCTGGCTTAAGAAGCCTTTCCCCAATGCCTTTAATGCCAGTACCTTCCTTCTGTTGATCATCTCTATATATCTTGGTCTTTGTACATAGTTATTTTCATGTCATCTCCTCCATTAGATTATGAACTCCTTGAAGGTAAGGATTATTTCCCCCTTTTCTTTGTATCCCCAGTGCTTAGCACAGTGCCCACATATGCTTGTTGAACTGACTTGACTACCTAGAGAATGCAATATATACGTACATAATAATGATGTTGTTGTTCAGTCATTTCTCTATGATGTCTAACTCTTTGTGACTCCATTTGGGGTTTTCTTGGCAGAGATACTGGAGTGGTTTGCCTTTTCCTTCTCTAGCTCATTTTAAAGATGAGGAAACTGAGGCAAACAGGGTTAAGTGACTTGCCCAGGCTTACACAGTTAGTGTCTGAGACCAGATTTGAATTCAGGAAGATGAGTCTTCTTGAATTCAGGCCTGGTACTCTATCTACTGTGCCACCTGACTGCCCTGATAAAAATGGTAGCTAATATTTATACAGCAGTTTAAGTTTTGCAAAACATTTCCAATTATTTCCTTATTTTATCCCCACAACAACTCTGGGGGAGAAGGAAGTGCTACTATGTTTTTACCCATCTTATATATTGGTAAATTAAGGCATACAGGAGTTATGTAACTTGCCCAAGGTCACACGGCTAGTAAGCATCCGAGGCTACATAGGAACTCACATCTTCTTGACTCCGGATCTAGTGCTCTATCCACTGTTCCACCAACTACGTATATCCATACACCCACATCTACATGCGCATATATAATGTGTATATATATATTCACATTCACATATTTGTATATTAATATGTATATACATATATATCCATCTACATTATCACAGTCGTGTATGTGGATATGTATATATGCATGTGCCTATTTTGTATTCCATCCTCTTAGTCAACCACTTTGCCACTTTGGAGAAATCTCTACCTGAACCCCTGTTTTCTTGATTGGTGACTGCCTGCTTAAAGCACTATTTTTGGAGGTATCTCTTTACTCCTGACTCCACCCTGCAGATACATTTTCTTCCTTCTCTCAAGCTGTCTTGCCCAGGCTCAGGAACCTTTTTCCTATCTATCTATCTGTCTATCTATCTATCTATCTATCTATCTATCCATTTACCTACCTATAGATATCTGTGTCAAAATGTAGACATATCCAGGTATAGAGACTGTCAGATGACAGATATATCTAGATACATCTCTCTATGTAGATTTTTCATCTTTTGTTTTCATTTTACATCTGGTTCAATATATCACTAGATAAAGTGATAGATTAATAGATAGAGGAAAATAAGTCTGGAAGTGGAATGGAACCAGCAGAGTGCAATCAGGAATAAATCAAAGCATCAGTAGAGCCCCTGCCAAAATAATGGTCCAAGCAGGCAGTCACCAATAAAGAAAATAGGGCCTCAGGGTGGAAATTTCTCCAGAGTGGCAAAGTGGTTAACTAGGAGGAAGGAAAAAAGTCAGTAGAGCAAAGTATTGGGAGTGAAGTGGGGCATGTCAAGTAATTTTTAAATTTATTTTTATTCCCTTTATCTTTTAAGCCAATATTTTTTCCTCATGATTAGTTTTGCTTAAACTATTTTAACGCAACTCTTTTCCCCCAGGATCTCCTCCCACCCCCAATCTCCCATTTGCCAATCCTTTATACAGTTTAGGAGTTTTATTTAAAATTAATGATTTTTTATTTATATATCTTATTAACTATTTCTTTCCCTTTTTTTTCCTGCTTTTTCCCCTATCTGTTAAGTGGGTAGTTCAAAGTCTCCCCTCTTCTCCAATTTCTTATGTTTATTAATTTCCTGTACATTTTTCTAAGAAGAAGGTTTTTGTTTCATTCTCTTTTTAATCCTCTTCCATTGCAGTTTATTCTGAAATTTACTTCTCTGATTTATGGTGCAAACCCTTATTTATTTCTCCTTTCTCTAAGAATAGAATAGTGACAATAAATCATTCAAGCCAGGCCTCTCCTCTACCAGTGGTTCCTCCTTTGTGCTAAAAAGTGCTAGAATGCCACACTTACTTCAATCTCTGGAATAATTCTAGCACTCAGCTAGCTTGATCTTTTAGAGATGATTCCTAGGGTTGAACAAATTTACTCAGCCCATCCAAACACAATTCTTGTGCAACGTCACTCCAGTTCATTCAAGGATTTCTTGAACTTAGTCTTAAGCCTATGAGTGGTTGACTGAGACTGGGTATCCCCTCATTAAGATGTTAGGCCATCTTGTCCCTTCCTTCAAAAGGCTTGGAGTAATTTGGCTGATTGATTTACTCTACACTTACATTTTATCTGGATGTGAGGAATATAAATGGAGTTACTTTCAAAGTATTGTAACTTTGAAATAAACACAATTTTTTATGGACAACATAGGATTAAAGCTTCAGAAGTACTAACGAGCTCCCTCTTCTAACAAGTTTTTATCTAAGTCCTTTATTAATTATTCTCATCCCATCATTTTTTGTACCTTTCCTTTAGACACGTCAAGTTGTGAGTGAACAAAAGCAGTGCCATATGGTTGATATTGCCATGTGCCTCAAATTTTGCCATGCAATTCTGCCTCCTTCCTGCCTAGTCATTATTCTCCCTTCTATCAGTCATGCTTCATTTTCTCTGGCTTCATATCACTCAATTTTCATCCATTTTTATGGTGAGTTGCCTTAGAGGACCACATATCCACATATCCCTTCAACTCTTCCAAGATATTGTCTGTAGAGAAATAGAGATTAGAAAAAATAGTTTTCCAATGCAACTTCTCCCCCTAGATTAAGCTATCGTTGGGTTCACGCCTCTCCTTCTAGGCATATACCTCTTGCTGTATGGTCTTGCTCTTCAGTAGGATTCTGTCCAGCGCGTCAGATTCAGATGTCAACTCCTTTGTTTCAGCTTTGTTCTACTGTTGTCTTTCCTATTTTCCTATACCCTTTATTTATTCTTATTGAGACATCTTAGGAGTCATAATCCCTCATGAATAAACTTTCTTAAAAACTAAGTGTAAGCAAATGAAGATGGTGGGAACATGTACAAAAATTTATTTCCTAGAAAATATAACTGAAGGGCTCTGTGTGTTTAAATCTAATGTATAGGATATTATTTATCTACTATACTCCATGGCTTAGTAAAGAAATGAAGTATAAATATTTATTTAATGGAATATATTTAAAAGTCGAGTGACCTTGAAGGTGTTGCAAGTTATGGAAATCTTACATGTATGGATTGAACAAAGAGATACTTTATATGCATAGGTTGAAATAAAGCACTCATTTTCACACAGTCTTTTGGATATAAACTAACCAAAGGCATTAAAACAGAATTGGCTCAGCTCAAAGTACTCTTTGATTGAATAAAATCATAGCAATGATAAAAGCCAATGACTAATTTTAAAGTGAGAAGAATTTAATGAAGGCGCTGATAATAATTGACATTTAGATAGTGCCCTATGGTTTACAAAAGTCCCAGTCACTTCAACTCTCTGGGTATCATTTTTCTCATCTCGATTAGATGATCACATATTTGTAGAAGTACAGATGATCACATATTCATAAAATTACAGAAGTGATGTCTAAGGCCTTTACCAATTCTAACAAGCTACAAGTCTATTAAAGTACTTTAACTACATTATCTGGATAATCCATCCTGAATTATGACAGAAAACGTTTGATGTAAGGTAGAAAGGTAGTATTCCTTTTACAATGGAGAAATCAGGGCTCATGGAAATTACATGATTCTCCTGAAATATCACAGTGACAAACAGTGTGATACAATGGGGAAAAGCCTGAGATTTAATTCAATAACTACTTATTAAACAAATCCTATAGTCAGCATAGCACTGGAAGCAGCTGGTGATTCAGTGGATAGAGCCCTCTGCCTGGAGTCAGGAAGACCAGAGTTCAAATGTATCCTCAGACACTTAATAGGTTTGTGACCATAGGAAAGTCACTTAACATCTGATTTTCTGACAAAATCAATCCCCTGGATCCAATGGATGTACTGGAGAAAGAAATGGCAAACCACTCCAGTATTTCACCAAGAAAACTCCAAATAGAATCACAAAGGTTTGGAAACAACTGAACAACAAGATGGTCAGTGCTATATAGATATTAGAGTGATAACATAGTATTTCCTGGGGATACTACTACAAAAAGAAAATATTCCTGTCTTCAAGGATCTTATGTTTTATTGGATACAATATTTTTTTAATTTAAATTTATTTATTTAACATATTTGGTTTTCAGCATTGATTTTCGCAACAGTTTGAATTACAAATTTTCTCCCCATTTCTACCCTCCCCCCCACTCCAAGATGGCATATATTCTGGTTGCCCTGTTCCCCAGTGAGCCCTCCCCTCTATCACCCCCCTCCCCTCTCATCCCCTTTTCC
Organism: Trichosurus vulpecula; assembly: GCF_011100635.1. NCBI lineage: Eukaryota > Metazoa > Chordata > Mammalia > Diprotodontia > Phalangeridae > Trichosurus > Trichosurus vulpecula. Next base: position 91,495,073 of record NC_050574.1, on the reverse strand, counting down.
CTTCCTTTCTTGTAGGGCAAGGTAAATTTCTATGCCCCATTGCCTGTGTATCTTATTTTTTAGTTGCATGCAAAAACTTTTTTTTTGAACATCTGATTTTAAAACTTTGAGTTCCAAATTCTCTCCCCTCTTCCCTTCCCACCCACCCTCCCTAGGAAGTCGAGTAATTCAACCTAGGCCACACATGTATCATTATGTATAACCCTTCCACAATACTCATGTTGTGAAAGGCTAAATACATTTTGCTCCTTCCCAACCCATCCCGCTTTATTGAATTTTCTCCCTTGACCCTGTCCCCTTTCCAAAGTGTTTGTTTTGATTACCTCCACCCCCATCTGCCCTCCCCTCCATCATCCCCCCCCTTTTATTTTTTTTTTATCTTCCTTCCTCTTCTTTCCTGTGGGGTAAGATACCCAACTGAGTATGTATGGTATTCCCTCTCAGGACAAATCTGATGAGAGCAAGGTTCACTCATTCCCCCCTCACCTGCCCTCTCCCCTCCTCCCACAGAACTGCTTCCTCTTGCCACCTTTATGCGAGATAATCCACTCCATTCTATCTCTCCCTATCTCCCTCTCTCAGTATGTTACTCTCTCATCCCTTAATTTCATTTTATTTCTTTTAGATATCTTCCCTTCATCTTCAACTCACCCTGTGTCTGCTCTCTCTCTTTTACATATATATATAAACACATATATATATATATATATACACATACATACACATACATACATATACACATAGATATATACATACATACACATTCACTTACATATATACATAAACATATATATACATATATATGCATATTCCCTTCAACTACCTTAATACTGAGGTCTCATGAATCATACACATCATCTTTCCATGTAGGAATGTAAACAAAAGAAGAACTCAAAAAGGATTTGGAAAAGCAAGTTAGAGAAGTAGAGGAAAAATTGGGAAGAGAAATGAGAAGGATGCGAGAAAACCATGAAAAACAAGTCAATGACTTGCTAAAGGAGACCCAAAAAAATACTGAAAAATACACTGAAGAAAACAACACCTTAAAAAACAGACTAACTCAAATGACAAAAGAGCTCCAAAAAGCCAATGAGGAGAAGAATGCCTTGAAAGGCAGAATTAGCCAAATGGAAAAGGAGGTCCAAAAGACCACTGAAGAAAATACTACTTTAAAAATTAGATTGGAGCAAGTGGAAGCTAGTGACTTTATGAGAAATCAGGATATTATAAAACAGAACCAAAGGAATGAAAAAATGGAAGACAATGTGAAATATCTCCTTGGAAAAACCACTGACCTGGAAAATAGATCCAGAAGAGATAATTTAAAAATTATTGGACTACCTGAAAACCATGATCAAAAAAAGAGCCTAGATACCATCTTTCAAGAAATTGTCAAGGAGAACTGCCCTGATATTCTAGAGCCACAGGGCAAAATAGAAATTGAAAGAATCCACTGATCACCTCCTCAAATAGATCCCCAAAAGAAATCTCCTAGGAATATTGTTGCCAAATTCCAGAGCTCCCAGATCAAGGAGAAAATACTGCAAGCAGCCAGAAAGAAACAATTTGAGTATTGTGGAAACCCAATCAGAATAATCCAAGATCTGGCAGCTTCTACATTAAGAGATCGAAGGGCTTGGAATGCGATATTCCGGAGGTCAATGGAGCTAGGATTAAAACCTAGAATCACCTACCCAGCAAAACTGAGTATCATGTTCCAAGGCAAAATATGGATTTTCAATAAAATAGAGGACTTTCAAGCTTTCTCAGTGAAAAGACCAGAACTGAATAGAAAATTTGACTTTCAAACACAAGAATCAAGAGAAGCATGAAAAGGTAATCAAGAAACGGAAATTGCAAGGGACTTACTAAAGTTGAACTGTTTTGTTTACATTCCTACATGGAAAGATGATGTGTATGATTCATGGATACAATATTAACACATATAAATAAGAACTAATTTGAGGAGAGAACCCTAAACAACTAAGGGCACCTATAAAGGCTTTTTGCAATTAGGTAGCAGGAGGCAGTTAGCTGGCATAATGGATAAAAGTGCAGGACTTAGAGTCAAAAGTAACTTAGTTCAAATCCCGCCTCAGACACTTATTAACTATATGGCCCTGAACAACTCAACTACTCTCACATATAGTTTTCTCACTATGTACATTTTGAGTTTGGAAAGAAAAATAATGAGTTCTGTTTTTAACATGCTGAGTTTGAGATGCCTAGGAGAAATCTACTTCAATTTGGTTTTTAATGACTTTGGTCAATTAATATCCAGAAATAAATAAAAATTTTAATTTTGTTGCACACTATGAATATAAAATATTTCTTTGTTCTGTCCATACATATAGAATTTCCACAATTCGAAACATATCCAAGGTCACTGTTGACTTTTAAATATATTAAATTGCCTAAATGTTTATACTTCATTTTTTAAGCTATGAAGCATAATAGATAAAAATGTTACCCCATGGATTTTAACACAAAGAGCTCTTTGTGACTAAAGTTCAGGAGAAAGACAATGTCTGAATACATAAATGTGGAATTCATCTGCACAGAGATAATACATGATCTCATGGGAGCCAGTGAGATCACCAAATAAGATAATATTGAGAGAAAAGAGAAAAGTGGCCGGGACAGAACCCTGAGGGACAGTTATGTTTAATGAGCATAGAATAGATGAGAATTCATTCCAAGGAAAGTAGTTGTGAGACAGGGAAGAGGAGAACCAGGAGAGAGAAGTGTCATGAAAGCCTAGAGAAGACAAAGTATCTAGGAAGAGATAGCAAGTAAAATTTCAAAATTTGAAGAAAGGTCTAGGAAGTTAAGGATTAAGAAAAGGTCATGATAAAGAGATCATCGGTAACTTTGAAAATGGTTCTTTTAGTTGACTTACAGGGCTAGAAGACAAACTGCAGGGAGTTTAGAAAAATATAAAGTGAGATAAATATAAATATAAAGGAAATGGAGGCACCAGGTACAGATGGCCTTCTTAATTAGTTTAGCTAAGTAGGGGCACAGAGATATAGGATGAGAGCTAGAGAGGGTGCATGGATCAGATGGAGAATTGTTAAGGATGGAACATACATGGATATGTTTGTAGACATCAAGAAAGGAAACATTGGAGAGCAAGGGACTAAAGATTTTATAGAGAAGAGAGATTGTAGTTGCAGCAATATGCTGGAGAAGACAGGAACAGAATGGAATCAAGGGTTAAGGTAGGATTATTCCCCTTAGCCAGAATAAGGATCACCTCACCATTTTAGACAGTGGGGGAAGATGTTGCATGATATGAGATGAGGAGGATAGGAAAAAGGGAGTAACCAGGGAATAGACTCATGCTTTTCAATGAAGTATGAAGCAAGGTATTCACCTGAGAGGGTAGAGGGATTGGCTGCCATGGAAGGCTTTAAGAGAGACAAAATTTTTTAGAATTGTTGTAGGTTAAAAAGAAAATTAATTAGGGAAGAGTAGAAGGATTGCATCAATGCAGTAAGGTTCCATTGGATAATAGGTAAAGTTCCAGGGGATCAAATAAGCCTGATTTTATTATTTTCTCTAGCTCCTTTCAGGATTACATGAATATGAGTGAAGAAAACAGGTGATGAGTATAATTTAGAGTTGGGTTTAAGAAAGAAATAATGATAAGACAAGGAGCATGGAATTTGGGAGTAGAGGTCTGTGTAGAGTTATACTGGTTCACCAAGGGGTGAAGATAGGTAAAGAAAGAGTATAGCTTCAGGAAGAACTGAGGGGTGAAAGAAATGGTTGGTCAGAGTGAGGACAAAGAATAAAATCAGATCTAGAAAGATGGAATGATAAAAGATAATAATCAGATGAAGGAATTTTAAAGGTGATGAACATGGAAGTAGAATGCGGGTGACAACAAGATTTCTCTGTGTATAGCTGAAATGAAGTGGAGGGGTAAGTCATGGAAACTGAGTAGACTAATGAACTAGGAAATTGGTGTGTTTGAAGGACTTTAACAGTTTATGTTGAAGGCACTTATTGAGATGGAGAGAAAGGCTGTGAGCCAGGCACTGCACCCATTGAGAAAAGAAAGAAAATTCCTGGGAGATCAATAGATAATGCCCACCAGGATCTGGATTGAGAGATAAATCTAGATCAAATGAAACTTAGAAGAAGAGGAGTTGCTGAGTGATGATAGTAATAGGAAAGTCTGGAAGTAGCAATGATAAGCAAGTGTTCTGATTCTCCACAATGGCTAGTTAATCTGGGGTATGAGAGAAAGTGTAGCTAGCGATGGTAAGGGTAGTGAAATAAATGGTTCCATCAGTGAAAGCTTTAATTATTAAATAAACATTTATCAAGTGCCTTCTGTGTTCTAAGCACTGTGCTAGGTGCTGGAAATACAAAAGGAAGCAAACCCCACCACCACCCCCAAAAACAAACAATGCCTGCCCTCAAGAAGGTTACAATCTAATGGAGAAGACAACAAGCAAACAAATATGGAAGTAAGATATATATGGGCGTTTGGGTGGCAAAGTGGATAGAGCAGGGCCTAGAATCAGGAAGACCTGAAATCAAATCTGGCCTCAAACACTTATTAGCTATGTGACTTTGGGCAAGTCAGTTAATTGTTTGCCTCAGTTTTTTCATCTCCAAAATGAGCTGAAAAAGGAAATGGCAAACCACTCCAGTGTCTTTGCCAAGAAAACCCCCAAGAGGATCACAAAGTGTTGGACGCAACTGAAAAAAAAATGATGGAGTAACAACAAGTTATATGTAGGATAATAAGGAATAATTATGAACAAGCACTGGAATTAAGAGGAATTGAGAAAGGCTTCCTATAAAATGTAGGATTTTAATTGGAACAAGAAGGAAGCCAGGGAAGTTGGGAGGTAGAGTTGAAAAGGGAGAGCATTACCAGCATGAAGGAAAGCCATAGAGAGTACTCGAGCTGAGAGATGGAGTATCTTGTTTGTAGAATAACCAGTAGGCCAGAGTTACTGAATGAATGACTCAATCAATAAATATATATTTATTGAATGCCTACTGTGTGCTAGAAGATAGGAGTATAAAAGAAGAGATTTAAGATGAGAGGAATTCTGTTAATTATGAAGCAGAAGTCATAGTAGAAGGAAAGAGCACATCTGGAGCAGAACATTGGGAGAATAGTGTCAAGATGGAAGAGAGTAAGGACCAGAGTAGCTAGGGATAGGGAATAGGTTTGCAGTCTCCGGTTTGGGGTTCTAAATAACTGACATCAGGATAATATTAGAAGCTGACAGTAGGATCAACCAAGGAATGTGCTCCGGCAAAGTATCTCTGGTTGAAATGATGTCCAGTGAGTAATACATGTAATTAAATTCTTCAGAGCCCTTCCTGGAATTGTAGTGTACTCTGTGCGGCCCTGGGCGATTTACTTTGAAGCAGGTAGGAGACAGAAGAATCTGGTTGGTAGGTAAGAGGTAGTCTCTAAAGTGGATTCAGCTGTGGAAGGCTCTGTCAGTAAAGATAGGTGTTTGATTTGGTTAGGGCAGGCTGCCTGGACCCAGCTGAGGAAGCACCTGAGGTGAAGGTTGGAATGACTGGGCAGTGGAAGGCCGGGGCTTTTTCAAGGGAGGGACTTTTCTAAAGAATTTGGCATGACTGATTGTCTTCTCCTGGATACTCTGTCCTCTCTGGTTTTCATGACATTACTCCCCTATTTCTCCTCCTAGTTATATGACCATTCCTTCTCAGTCTTATCTCTATATCATTATCCATATTACACCCCCTAACTGTGGATATAGCCTGCAGAGGATCTGTCCTTGACCATCTCTTCTCTATTTACTCTCTGCCTGTGACTGCATCGACTCAGGTGGTTAATTATCATCTTCATCTGATGACTAGTAGACCTATATATAACCATATCTAGTTGTGTCTTTCCCCATCATGTGTATTCTATATGTACTTTATTTTATATATGTCATCTCCTCCAAATAAATTGTAAACTCCTTACAGGCAAAGACTTTGCCTTTCATCCTGGCATTTCCAGAAACTATCACATAGTAGACATTTAACAATAAAGGTTCAGTGATTACATGTCCATGTTCTTCCTACTATAATATCTTAACTTTTAGACCACAAAATCATAAAATAATGAAATTAAAATTTATTCAAATCAACTTAAGAAAGAGTTGTTGCTTTTATTTAGTTTATGCAGAACAATTCAAGGGTAAAATTCAAAACTTGAATATCGTTTCATTCCATTCTGAGATATAAAATTACAGGGTTTAATCTGTTGAACTACTCTACCTATTTTATTGACCAGTCATTCTAGACTGCCTCATAACATTCACGAATTGAAGAACACTTCAAAGAAATTGCTGTGTGATATTATAACAAAAATAGAAATTCACTATAAAGGCCAAAGTCACCTTTTTTGACAGCCCTCAAGATTAATGTTCGCCTTCAATCTTTATTTTGAATCTTACTGTGTAGCACCATCCCATAAGGACTATTTTAGCTAATCCTTACAGATATCAAGGAATGACGTCTAATCTACTTAAGTGATTTTAAAAAATGATTATACTTCTTATATTTATTTTCTTTTTAGGACATTTTTAAAAGGACATAAAAAATTAGAATTTACTTTGCTGACTTTGTTAACTAGTGGATATGTCTCTTATGTAACAAATAATCAAAAGCAATAAAGGTTCAGACACCAAATGGCAGACAGCACCATCCTTAAAATCAGATCAAATCAAATCTACTCTGACTGAAAATGTTGTTAGTTTGTTCAGCCAGGAATAAGGTATTCACATTGAGCCATGTCTCCATAGAATCCATTCTTCCAGAAGCTCAAACTTAGTTTTTTAAGCACTTCCAATAAACATTGCACCCAGCAGGGGCAAACTTCTCTAAAACAGTCCATCTGTTTGCTTTGTAAATCACTGGCAAAGTCTGTTTGAAGATTGGTCTCTGCTGATTGCAGAGTAGCATCAATTTTGTGAGTTACTTCTTTGCTTTATGTATTGTTTTTGGCTTTAGTGTAACTGGATATCAAGGCCTAACGACTTATAAATGAATTATATGCAGAAGTATACACAGGCACAATTTTCCTTAATGATAATGGACGCTATGTTCTCAAATGAAAAATGGCAAAGAATTTGGCTCTCTTTAAGCAATTTCAAAGCATTAAGAGTAAAAAAGGACTAGTCATTAGTACTTCTATGTAGACGTTCATTTACTAGTTACAAAAGGCTAAGTGGTTCCTATGAAGCTATTCAAATTTGATGTCTTCTATATATTTTCCAAATTTACAAACTACATGACTCATCTGGAATGATGTTCTTACAAAACTTACTTTAATCACAACAATTGTACACTATAGCTATGTACAATTACTGTGATTAAAGTAAGTTTTATAAAAGCATTATTGCAAATCAGTCCTCAGTAAATAATTCTTGTCCCTATTTTCAAAATAGAAAAATAATTTTGGAAGGAAAACAAAAGAGAAAACAAAACAAAACAACCTTATTAAGCAATTTAATCTCAGACACAAGTCATTTAAAGTGAGGATTTGGTCCTTCCTTCTATGTGGGCTACCAGTAATGTTTACAATATTAAATAGCAGAAAAAAACATGTTGTTTTCTGAATTTGATCTGTCCATATCACTTCCAAAATTACAGATATCAGCATCACAGATTCTTAGATTTCATCTTTACAACTAAGAGTAATAATGATATCATTTATTACAGGTATAAATATTTAGAAACTGGCTTAAGAAATATTCATGATTCCAAGCACCATATTTTTCTATCTAGATTGAATTTTGTTTTTAGTAATGACGAAAGCCTTTCTCAGTGGTAAATTAAACATGCTGGTAAATACACAAAGTCTTCTGATCCAGGAAGGGGATTATTAGGGTCCAAACTCAATATCTGATTTAAAATAGTAGTTTCCAGAGAAAAAATTGTGGAGAAAATTAATGGATTTGAGTGTTTTCTTGCCCCTAGCTGAGTTTGCTTCCCTAATAGCTTGTAATTTTTAAAAGTAATAATAGAGCACATTGCCCCAGAACAATTATATTACCAATTTGAAAGGATAGGTCCTTTAGCTTTCAAAGTCAAATCAACCATTTTAACAATTTCTTTTGTTCTCCATATTTATTGTTATTGTTGTAGTCCTGTGTATTTTAATCTTGACTCTGCTTTCTTCATCTTCCATCATTTCACAAATCCTTCCCATGTTTTTTTCTCCTGAATTTTGCATATTTTTAATTCATTATACAAAAATAAATGACATTACATTCATATTTATTCAGGCAATCCTCTGTGTATTAGTGAATTTTGAACATTGTTTTAAGGTAATTGTTAATAATCTATTTTTACTTTTCAAAAATTAAATCATTCCTATCATTGGACCACTTGGCAATTAGGAAATGGGTCTTAATTTTATAACTCTATGTCAATTTCCTGTAGTCTGTGGATGTCAGGGTTTTAATACTTTCTTCATAGGAAACTTATCCCAACCACTCTTTTAATTTTTTACTTACTTTCTTTTTGTGGTGACTATTGTTTTATATATTTATTTGCTTGCTGTTTCCCCCATTAAATTATAAACTCCTTGAGGGCAGGGACTATCTTTTGATTCTTTTTTTATCTGACCCACTTAGGACATTGCCTGGCACAAATTAGGCACTTAATAAATTTTTATTGACTGACTCAGGTATATTTAATAAAACAGTTTTCCCCTCATCTGTAACTTTTTCTTCAATTCTGTCTTCATTTTTGATTTGTACAAACGCTTTTAAAATTTTGTATGATTGAGATTGTCTATTTTATCTTTCAAAATATCTTCTATCTTTTGCCTGATTATACATTTTTCTCCTATACATAGTTCAGAAAGTTATAACATTCTCTTCCATAATTTTTATGGTGTTTTTTTTTTACCATTGGATTATTCATCAATTTAGAATTTATTGTGGTATACTGTATAAACTGTTGGTCTAAGTCTATTTTTATCAGACCATATTCCAGTTTTTCCAGAAATTCTCATTGAATTAAAGGTTCCTGTTCCCATGGTTTATGATCTTGGGTTCAGATAATGGAAGCCAGCTCTGGACATGTTTTTGTTTGGTTGTTTTATTTTGTTTTGTCTTTCCCTTAAGAATTGTTCATATGAATATGTTCAGTATGATAGTAATGTATAGCCTATAACAAAGTGCATACTGTCCCAAGGAGAGGGCAGGGGAGGGAGAAAAAAAAATTAGAACTCAAAACCTTGTAAAAGTAAATGTTGAAAACTATCTTTGCATGTAATTGGAAAAAAAATAAAATATTATTAAGTGGTAAAGTAAAAAAAAAGAATACAAAATTCAAAAAAATGTTCATAAGGTTTAGACTACTAATCTACTGCTTTTATTTTTCATCCTGTGCCAGATTTTCAAGTTGCTTTTGTAATATAGTTTGAGATACATAGCACTACACATACAAACTCTTTTTTATTCTTCATTTTTTATTTGTCCAACTAAATTTTGATACTAATATTTAGTTACATAAAGTGTGGTTTTTATAATCCGGTTGGATTAGAGTAATTTAAGGGGTATTGTTGTCATAATGGTTGACCTTGAACATTTTAATGTCTCTCCAATTATTTTGGTTTTATTTTGTTTTTGAAAACGATTGTGAATTTCTAGACATTCAATACATATTTGTTTTGAATTTAATTTGTCTTCCCATTTTATTTTCCCTCTGGATTTTGTTAATGTTACACTAAAAGGATTTATTTTATATTCTGCTATTAATTACAATTAATTGTCTTTATTTTATTTTGATTCCCTGCCATACTCTTAGTAAACCATCATATCTTTTGGAAATAGACGTAATTTACCCTATTTGCCTATGATCATTCTTTAATTGATTATGCTTGTTTGAATGAAATAACTAGAATTTGTAACACTATAGCAAATGATAGTGGAGAGAATGGGCATCCTGTGCCACTAATCTTACTGATGAAACTTCCATTGTTGTTCCCTTAGAAATATTGCTGAATTATTTTTTCATAAATATTTTGATCATATTAACAAATGGTCCTATTGTTGCTATTTTAGCACCTTTTATATAACTGAGTATTATATTTTCTCAAAATCTTTTGTAATATATTTACTTTTATTCTTTTGTATTAATATGATGACATATTTATGGTTTTCCTAATATTGAACTCTTCAATTTTGGTATATATCTACCTGATCTTAGCAAATAATTATCTTAATAGATTTGTGCATTATCTAACCTTTAGAGGATTTCCTGGAAATGAATTGGTCCTGTAATTATCTTAAAGAGTATCTGAGACTAGTCCTCAAATGACAGACATGCCAGAGCTTCATCAGACCCATCCATGAAGCCATTTCAGCTTACTAGAATCCACCCACTACTGTGTTAATGTTAGGCCTAGAGATACCCTTTCAGAACCTAGGGTTATTGGCCCACCAGGATAAGGGATTAGAGAAGTATGCCTTCATTTCTTTCCTACAGAGTTGTCACTAAGGATTTTTGATATCTATTTATTCTCCTTTTATCCTTAAGTTGTCTGTCCTTTGTGGGAAGTCCTATTTAAAAACTTGGTGGCCCCATTAGTTACTAACCTATTTCAATAGGACGGATGAGTAATTCCCTACTCTCCCTGGCAGTTATGTATTCTAATCTCCTGCAAGAAAGCTCTTAGAGAGTTCCCAACTCTTTTCAGAATGGTAATGTCCTCTAGCTCCTCTGCCTAGGCAGTGTTGTTAGTGTAAATATAACCAGGCAAAATTATCTCTCAAGGCTCCACCTATTGTCAAGATCCTGCCTTATCACTGAAATTACTCTACCCTCTTGATATAATGGATTTTCTTTCCCAAACAGAGGTATTGTGAGGCCCACATGAAATAATGATTGCAAAGCACTTTGCAAACCTCAAAGCACTACATAAATTGCAGTTATATTATTTTATTGTTATTATTTAATTATTATTAGCATATAGTCACCAGGCCTCCAGTCTTGTGTTGACTTCACTTCCTGAGCTTTCTACTGCATTTTTGTTGAGCTCAACTGATGTTTATAGAGTAGTATAGGTATGTGCTAGCAACCAGGCTCTCTAAAAAAGGAAAAAAATAATATATGTACATACATACTTTTAAATTTAATCTGTATCATCAACACTTTCTTAAGTCTAGAAAATCAACAAAAGAATAAATCAAGCCTTGATTTGTAGTGCTTAGAAATTTCTGAGGTGTAAATGCTTGTGATAAAAAAATAACAACTGGCTGTCAGAATGGTTTAGAGCTGACTCCTGCACACCCCTGTCCCCAAAGGAACAAGCAGAAAATCATTAAACATAAACAGTACTTTACAATTTTAGTAATGTCAATCAAAGTAATAGAATACTGCATAATAAATCATCTATAACAATTCATAGCATCTCTTAAACTCTCAAACTTAAACTCTTAAACCCCTAAGATGGCAATAGGATTCTTTAAACCCAGGAGTTCTAGGAAAGGCACAGATCCATTTAGAACCTCATGAATAATGTATTTCTTATAAGTAGCCAACGGAACAGAGCTTGAGACTTTTTCTTATTTCTGTTTTTGAAAATGTGTTTGTTTAATCCAGTCATATGGAAAGATTAAAATGAAAGTTGTGAATTAAAATTGTTTGAATGAATATTATTCTTCATTTAGTATTTATTATGTTCACATGGATTATAAACCTAAACCCAAGTCTTTGTAACCATAACATTGTGCAAATACAATATTCTCAAGAATGTTATGATTTTCCGCTCTGAAACTTCCATCCTATTGAGGTCTTCTATACCAACCAAAAGGAAAAATGTTCAAAAAATTAGAAATATGTACTCAACAGAAGCAGCTGTTCAAAAAATAAACCTTGTAGCTACCAACTCACAAAGGACAATTTAAAAATAAAAATGTTTTTTTTCCAGCATCCTAGTTTAAAAATATCAAGCTTGTTGAGACTTGTAAGGATTAAAAATAGAACTTAAATAGATATATTGTGTTTATTTGAGTTTTAGTTTATTTGAAATTGTGTCTAAAGTATTTAAAGAAGCAAACCATATTTCCTAAATCATTTCTTTGAATACAGAACTTTTCCTCCTCCTCAACTCTCCCACTCCCCAAATGACTTCCTTACTTACTAGAAGAATACAGTGGGTTCAAAGTTCAAGTTTCATTTGTATAAAAAACTTGAAAGTTTGGAAGCTTATCTCAGGAAAACTTGGCTAGGAAGTTAAATGCATTTGTTTTCATGAAGTTTCCAGCATTTTCAGATTTATGATGAGAAAATACTTATTCATAATACTTTTGCTGAGTGTTTTTATATGAATGTGATTTTTAAAACAAAAGTGAATTGATTTTATTTTTAAGAATGTTTTTATTTTGTTTTTTTTTTTCCTCAATTACATGGAAAAACAATTTTAACAATCATTTTTATAATGTCTGAGTTCCAAATTCCTTCCCTCCCTTTCTTTTTCCCTTCTTGAGAAGGCAAGTACTTTCATACAGATTATACATGTGCAGTTATGCAAAACATATTCCATACTAGCTTTGTTGCAAAAGAGAACACAAACGAAAAATAACAAAACAAAACAAAGAAAAATAAAGTTTAAAAAAGTATATTTCCATCTATATTCAGATTCCAGTTCTTTCTCGGAGGTGGCTAACATTTTTCATCCTAAATCCTTCAGAACTGTCTTGTATCATTGTATTGCTGAGAACAGCTAAGTCATTCACATTTGATCATAGTACAATTTGTTGATATTGTGTACAATGTTCTCCTAACTACTCACGTCATTTCGCATCAGTTCATATAAGTCTTCCCACATTTACCTGTAACCTGATCATGATTTCTTATGGCACAAAAGTATTCCATCACAAGCATACTTCTTTAGCCTTTCCCCAGTTGATGGGAAACCCCCCCAATTTCTAATTCTTTACCACCACAAAAAGAGTAGCAATAAATATTTTTGTACATATATGTCCTTTTCCTTTCCTTTGATTTTTTAAAAAGTTTCTTTTGAATACACACCTAGTAGTGGTATTTTTAGGTAAAAGGATATGCATAGTTTTATAGCCCTTTGGGCATAGTTCCTTGCACTCCTAAATGGTTGGATCAGTTCATAACTCTACCAACAGTGCATTGTATCCCAAATTTCTCACATCCCCTCCAGCATTTATCATTTTCCTTCTCTGTAATATTGCCCAATCTGACAAGTGTGAGGAGCAACCTCAGAGTTGTTTTAATTTGCATTTCTCTAATCAGTCATGATTTAGAGCACTTTTTTTTTATTTAACTGTAGGTAGCTTTGATTTTGTCTTCTGAAAACTGCCTGTTCATATCCTTTGACCATTTATCAACTGGAAATCATATCATATTCTTAGAAGTTTGATTCAGTTCTCTATATTTGAGAAATGAAGCATTTTTGATAACTTGCTATAATTTCCCCCCAGTTTCCTGCTGTCTTTCTAATCTTGCTTGCATTGGTTTTGTTTGTGCAAAAACTTTTAAATTTAATATCATCAAAATTACTCATTTCACATCCTATTATGCTCTCTATCTCTTGCTTTATCATAAATTATTCCCTTATCAATAGACATGACAGGCAAAGTATTACATGCTCCCCTAATTTGGTTATGATGTCTTTCTTTATTGCAAAATCATATACCCATTTTGACCTTATCTTTGTATGTAGTGTGAGATGTTGAGAATGGGGATTCAGTCAAAGGACTGTGCTTGAAGACTTAGAGGGCCACATGTGGCCTCAAGACCACAGGTTCCCTCCTCTCTATATAACTAGTCTCTGCTTTCCAGTTTTCCCTTAGATTTTTGTCAAACACTGAATTCTTTTCACAAAATATTGGGTCTTTGAGTTGAGAATTGATTCTGACCTTCAAATTATTAAGCTTCTTAGTACTAAGATTTTATTGGGGGTTTACAACAGTAGAAAGAAGTAGTGGAAGAGGGCAGAATCAGATAAATCTTTAAATCACATTTAAGTGTCAATATCAAGTAAGTTCCTAAAGCTGGTGGGACCTAAAGTGATTTGTGCTTATCGATATATTTTGTGCTTATTCACTATTAGGATATCTTATGCTCATAGAATCACAGATTTAGAACTTAAGGGATTTTAGAAGTTATCCAGTTCAATATCCTGATTTTACAAATGGAAAATCAATTGGAGCACAAGGAATTTAGTTAAGTGAATTTCCCAAGATGTTACAGCTATTAATTGTACAAGGAGGGATCAGCACTGAGGGCTTTCTGACACAAAGCCCAGAACTCTATCCACTATACCACACTGCCTCAGAATATAGATATTTCTAGTGTTTCAATTAATATTCCTCATTCAATTCCCATAAACATTTCTTGAAATTTCACCTCTGGTTAGCTCATAATGATAATGAGGCTGAGCTCTCTGATTTGATTCCCCTAAATGGGCCAGTTAACTATATTTCACAGGCACAGATTGTCTCTACATTACCAGCTACACTTTTGTGTGTGTGTGTGTGTGTGTGTGTGTGTGTGTGTCTTTCTAAAAATATGTATTTTTATTTATGGAATAAAACAAGCAGTTCTATAACATAGTATAATAAAAAAAGATAATTGATCGTGAAACTGCAAATCTATTATGCACAATTTGCTATTCCTTTTAAATATATAATAAAGTTATCATGGAACTTTTTATTTCCTTTTCTGTTCTTCCATCCCCCACCCCAGAGATGACTTCCATTAGATGTGTGTGTATGTTTATGTGTATAAAATCATTCTATACATACTTCTGTTTATCAGTTCTTTCTCTAGATGCAGCTACCCTCTTCCTTCATAGGTCCTTTGTAGTTTATTTTGAACATTTATAATAGTCAAAATAACTTATTTTCTCAAAGTTATTTTTAAAACAATATTGCTGTTACTGTATACAATATTCTCTTGATTCTGCCAATTTCACTCTTCATTATTTCATGCAAGTCTATCTATATTTTCTAAGATCATCTAGCCCATCATTTCTTATAGTCCAGTAGTATTCCATCAAAATCATATACCACAACTTGTTCAGCCATTCCCCATTTGACAGGCATCACTGCAGTTTCTAGTTCTTTGCCACCACAAAGGGAGCTATGGTAAATATTTTAGAATGTATAGGTCTTTTTCCTTTTTCCCCAATCATCTTTGGAAAGAGAACTAGTAGTGGTATTGCTGGGAGTTTAATAAATCTTTGGGCATAATTCCAGATTGTTCTCCAAAATGGTTGGATCAGTTCATATTTCCACCAACAATGAATATAATATCAATATCCCAGTTTTCCATATCCCTTCAAGCATTTTAGCCTATCTGATAAGTATAAAATAATATCTCCAGGTTATTTTAATTTGCAGTTCTCTAATCAATAATGATTTAGAGCATTTTAGAGCAATAATGATTTAGAGCAATTTATATGATAATAAATTGTTTTGATTTCTTTATTGGAAAACTGCCTGCTTGTATCCTTTGACCATTTATCAATTAGGGAGTGACTTATATTCTTATAGATATGATAATGTTTTTTATATATTTGAGAAAAGATACTTTTATCAGAGAAACTGTCAATAATATTTTTTCCCAATTTTCTGCTTTCCTTCTGATCTTGGCTACATTTGTTTTATTTGTAAAAAAAAAAAAAGACTTTGATCTAATGTAATGAAATTATTCATTTTGTACCTCATTCTTCTATCTCTTGTTTATTGATAAATTGTTTGCCAATCCATAAGTCCAATAAGTAACATGCTTTACAAATTTTCTTGCAATATCTTTCTTTATATCTAGTCATGGTATCCAATTTGCCCTTCTTAAAACTCCGTGCCTTTGTTTAGATACTTCTGACCTGCAGAGATAGTATGAGTGGACCTGTAGAAAACATAGCTCAATCATCACATGAAAAGTCAAGGCAAAGCCCTCAATGCCACAGGTAGCATAACCAAAACAGCTCTTAAATGTAACAGAAAGGTTTGATGACATGTCAGAGGTCTTCCTTAAGATCTGAAGCACAAACCGAAATACAGATAATAGTGATGTAGGCAGACTAGTCCTCCTACCATCTAAGATATGACAATATGTTCAGTAGTTACTCTTGCTCTTTTAAATAATATATCAGGCTTTGCAATTCTTTAGGAAAATTATTTCATTGTCATGTTTCTTTTATGCAGCTAGACAAAAAAGCCAATGTACTTATATGCCATCTGTTACATGGCTATTATAGCACATTCAATGATGAGACACGCTTCTTTGTCCATCCAAGCTCTTTCAAACAGTCTTTAGGCTTCCTTAATAACATCTGCACATACAAAATCATAGGCAGCATTGGACACTGTTACCTGACCTCCTGACCCTAAAATGAGACCCCAAGGGGCTTCTTGACTTCCTTCCATTATTTTATTGAATCTAGCTCAGTGCTTGTGAACTGTGGCTAGAAGCTAAAACCTGGACAAACACGGTGGTCTTTGTTCTTGACAGATTTCTACATGCCTCTCTGTAATAAAAATGAGATGTTTTTTTCCCTCTCATTTGCCAATTTCAAATGACTCCACAGGAAAACAGGGACATCATATAGCGAAGGTGAGCTTTGAAATCAGAAAGACATGGGTTCAAGTTCTGCCTCTGACATAGAGTAACCATGTAACTTTGAGCAAGTCGTAACCTCTTACAGCTTCCCAGGCAACTCTAAGGTTATAAATGAATTGTCACCAATCAGAATTAGATTACTGATTAGAATAATTATTGATCGGAGTCTGTGGCAGGCATATCCACACAGGAAGCACCCCATACTGATACAATGGCAAATCTGAGAGAGGAGAGGATCCTAGAAGTGCTTCTTTAAGAAATGGGACTGGAGCTGAGACTTTAAAGAAACCAAGAGGTTGGAAGTGAGCAGGGAGAGAATTACAGGCCAAAGAAAACGCCTGCAGGGGGAAGAGTGTTTTGTGAGAAGAACAAAGAGGAGGCCAGAGCCAATGGATCTAGAGAAGGTGGAAGGGAGTAAAACATAAGACTGGAAATTTAGGAAGGAGTAAGTTAGTGAAAGCCTTTAAAAGCTAAACAAGGGATTTTACATTCCATCCTAGCCTAGAGGATCATTTCATTACATCCGAGAGGCAATAAATAGGCACTGAGTTTGTTGACTAGGTAGTGACATGGTCAGATGCACTTTAGAGAGATCTCTTTGATGGCTGAGTGAAGAATGGACTGGAATGGGGAGAGACTTGTGGAAGGGAAGCCAACCAGAGGGCTATTCTAGTGCTCCAGGCGTGAAGTAATGGCCTGCCCCAAGATGGTGAAAATATCATAATAAAAAAATACTGACATGGGAGTCAGTAAACCTTATTTATAAACTTCATTAAATAGGAGCAGTACAGGAAGTCAAAAGAAGAAGCACATTTTTATTAATGTGAGTACTATCTTCTCTTCATTGAGTTACAAAGAAATGTATGCTGTAGGTTTTACATTTATTTACAAATTATAGAATTCTTAGCTATCTTTGTTGTCAGGTTTTTCACCGTAATAAGAACATAATATTCTATTGCATGCTATCATGTGTTTTATTCACCATAATAAAAACTTATTATTCTATTATATTCTGACTAAAATGCACATTGTATTTTTGAAGAATAATGACAAAATTTAAAACAAACTACATTTCCCATTAATAACGGATATTTTGCTATAGGCTTTATAGCTTAGTCTTTATTTGAAGAATTTATCCATCAAAGTTTGAAAATAGTGTCTGATTTTATGAAGTTAAGGAATCACTTTTCATATCCTGACTTTAATATTCTTTTTTTGACATTTTAATCTACAGTGACTCACAAAGATGCAGCAGTACCCAACTTATCGGCATCCTTTTATTTGGAACCCTTTTTTTCTGATGATAATGCCACCTCCTTTACTCAACCTCATGGAATCATCTTTGTCCCTGTCCTTTTGCTAATACATTTCTCCTATGAGTTGCCAAGTCCTGTTTATAATCTCTATAATATCTCTAGTTTCCATTCCTTCCACTCCAGTCACATTCCCATCTTCCTAATTCAGAGCCTCCCTATCACTTGTTTGGACTATAATAGTTTCTTAGAGTTGCGGAATGCATTGTACGACTGCTTCTAATCCCTATTTGCAAATTGGATTATGACAGAGCATTATGACATTTTCCTGACCACTTGTGATCATCTTTTTGAAGAGGATGTTCAGGCCCTAGTTTGTAAAACAGTATGCCAAATGTTTATAATAGCTGAGGGAATTGTAATGAAGAAGAAAGAATGATTGGAACATGGAGCAATGATTTTCTTGATATTGAGATAACGATCAGAAGATCACCATAGAAATGAATCAATACGGCCTGTGCCAAGATGGCATCTGGATCCTAGACTTTTGTAAGGGTGGACAAAAATGTGTTTTAAGGTTGGCAGAAGCTGGTACTTAAGGGAGGGAGAGAATTTGGAATTTGAAACTAAAAATGTTTTTTTAATGTCTAATAATAATGATAATAATGAAATAAAGGTCTGAGATTGCACGTGGTTGTGGGGCACAGCCCCACCCCCATTCCCATATGGTGATATCAGCTCTGAGGACAGTGATGTTAGGGCCTCAGAAGATGTAAAGTATAGGAATAGAACAGTAGTTCTTAGCCGCAGTAGTCTCTATATGAAGTGGGAGGGAGGGTGGAGAGACAAAGAGAAAGAGAGACATAGAGTGAGACAGAGACAGACAGAGAGAGACATGGAGAGATAGAGACAGACTAATAGAGAAGTAGGGTGGGGAAGGGAAAGAGAGAGACGGAGACAGACAGACAGATACAGAGAAAGACGTCCTATGAGGTTCAAGTAGATCTAAAGCTAGAACATGCATGAAATCATGTGAGTAGGTTAATATCAATAGCTTCCCAGCTGAACTGCCTGCTTCTGTTTCTTCTCTCCTAACTCTATCTTTCCTACTTCCACACTATGTCATCTGCCATCTCACCATTGTGTCAGACGTCTTGAGAGATTATTTCTCTGTATCCTAAAACTTCTGCTACTTCCAATAGGCAGCTTCTCTAAGTATATACTCTGTCTGCTCTCCACCTAATCTTCCTTTCTTTACTTACTTTAATGCCTCATCAGGTATCACACAGGGGCTGGGTGGGAGAGGAGGCAAAGAATGTGATATTAGGTCACAAATGTACCTGTCTTTGACAGTGTAGCAGACATTAGTTATAGAAGTGTTGACAGGTTTTTTTTTTTCTTTCCTTTTTTGTGTTTGTTTTTCTTCCTGTTTCATCTTAAAATGCTCCTGAGATGATCTGGCTCAGTCTGGTCACATGCCAAACTTCTTGCTAACTCATTTTCCCCTCTACCACTTCTTACTGTTTTATGAGACATCAGAGCTCATAATCTTCTGCCATCCTCCTCCATAAAGTTTTGCAGATTAGTTTAGATTCTAAATTGCTCTTGTTTTAGTTGTCAAGTCTCCTTGCTTGGCAGAGAAATCAGTTTCTGTCTGTATAAAATAAGAAGATTGCCCTAGATAATCTTCTGGGGTCCCTTCCAGGGGAAAATCTATGATCTGATGATCTTATTTCCATCCCTTCACTCTCACTGTCTCCCATGCTTAGGATAGACTTCCCTCCTTCCTTTCCTAGCTATTTCAGTCTCTCTCTTTTCTCAAAGTCTAATTCACATACTACCTCATCTATGAAACTTTTCTTCATGGCACCAACTTAAAATGAGTTGTCCCTCCTAAAATTTCTCATAGGAATTCATCTGGATATCTCCTTTTCCCTCATTCTTCTTTGTAGCACAATGATTTATATGCATGAATTGTCTCCCTTATTAGATTGCATTTTTCTTGAGGGTAGTACGTCTGCTATTTGATGTTTATATCCCCAGTTCTTAGCAATATCATGTGCTTAATAAGATATCATTAAATTACCTTAAAATAAAGGAAATGGGAGACTTTTAAATGGGACTGTGTTGTTTCAAGTGGCTCTCTAATTGTTGAAATAAGTGGAAATATATTTTTGAGTAAATATTCTTTTCCTTTATCTGTTCTGTTCTGGTCCCCCTGAAGGCACACTTGAAATATAGGAATAAGCAGGTCGGCACCCCATTTATTAATTGCTATTGATTTCTGTGTGTGTATGTGCATGTCCACTTAGGTGTGCATTTTAGCCCTAAAGAGAAAAGATATCAGTTAGCAAGAAAAGTCCAAAAAATGCCAATAATAAATTTCTACCACCATATACTGCCCTCTATAATGGAATCATGCTGTTGTTGGTTGTCTGTTCATTGGCTGTGTTCCAAATGTAAAAGGGGCAGTATGATCAGGAGAAAAGGTATTATCTTTGTAAAGTCAGTTTTGTTAATAGCAACTGAAGTTGCAGCAAAATAACTGTTCTCTAAAGCTCAGAGCTCTGTGAACCTCTTGGAATTTCTTACACCACCCTAGGAAGTCTCTACTAAAGATCTGAGGAATGTCAGGCAGGAGAATGAAAATGGTTGTATCATATTGATATATTCATAACAAAGCCTTTAATAAATCTATATTGGATCAAATAGTGTGTTTGTTAGTTTTCAAGTTTTGATCTTTAACACCATGGTTTTTCTGACTATTCTTCTACAGAACAAACATTTCACAGTTAGAAATATTTATGTACCAATCCAGCCATTGTTACATTAAGGAATTCATGGAATCCAGTACATAGTAACCACAGTCATAGAAGTGAGAACCGCATCAACATCTAGCCCACTCCAATGCTGTCTGTAGGAAATAGATAAAGACAGGCAGACACAGAACCTGGTATTCATTGTAAGAACGGAGGAAGGAAGAAAACGAGTATTTATTAAACACCTACAATGTGTCAGGCATTGTGCTAAATGCTTCACAAATACATTCACATTTGATCCTGACAACAACAATGGAAGGTGGGTGCTATTATTAGCCCTATTTGGTGTGTGAGAAAATGAGATTTTTCTCATCCTTGGAAAGGTTAAATAACTTGCCCAAGGTCATGCAGGTGGTGTTTGAGAAAAGAATTTGAACTCAGGTCTTCTGGAGTCCATTGCTCTATCTATTGTACCCCCTAGCTGCCTCTAGGTTAAAGGTTCAACCTTTATATTCTAGTCACTGAGCTCATTGTCTCAGAGAAGAGGAAGAGAGATACTATAAAGTTAGGTGAGACTTCTTTCTGTGAGTAGATATTGTTACTGGGTGACATTTCCTATGTATCACTCTATTTCCCTAATTTGTGTATATTTCTGATGTATTCTTTTTTTAATAAATAAATCTATTTATTTTTCATTTTCAACCTTCCCTTCTATAAGTTTCTAATTTTCTCCCCCTTCCTCCCTTCCTGTTCCCTCCCCAAGATGGCATTCAATCCAATATAGGCTTGACATATTCATTCCTATTAAACATACTTTCACATTAGCCATGTTATAGAGAAGAATTAGAATAAATGGGAGTAACCATGAGAAAGAAAAACATAAAACAAAATAGAACAAAAAGAGAAAATAGTATGCTTCATTCTACATTCAGACTCCCTATTTCTTCTTCTGGATGTGGATGGTGTTTTCCATCATGAGTCTTTTGGAATTGTTTTTGGTACTTGCATTGCTGAGAAGAGCTAAGTCTATCAAAGTCAATCATTGTACACTGTGGCTGTTATTGTCTACAACGTTCTCCTTGTTCTGCTCACTTCACTCAGCATCAGTTCATATATGTCTTCCCAGTTTTTTCTGAAGTCTGCCTGTTCATCATTTGTTATAGCACAATAGTATTCCATTATATTCATATACCACAACTTGTTCAGCCATTTTCCAATTTATGGGCATCCCTTCAATTTCTAGCTCTTGGCCACCACAAAAAGAGCTGCTATAAATATTTTGCATGTGTGAATCATTTTCCCATTTTTATGATCCCTTTGAGATATAGACCTCCCAGAAGTGGTATTCCTAGGTCAAAAGATATGCCTTTTATGCATAGTTCCAAATTGCTCTCCAAAGTGGTTGGATCAGTTCACAACTCCACCAATAATGAATTACTGTTCCAATTTTCCCACATCTTCGACATTTATCATTTTCCTATTTTATCATGTTAGACAATCTGACAGATGTAATGTGATACCTCTGAGGTAGTCTTATCTGCTTGGACATGCTTTGACACTGAAAACATCAAAGGGTTTTAGAAAGTGATAAATCTATGGGACACAAGGTCATTTCTGTCCTTGATACCTTCAGAGTGCTATCCTCTTCTTGCTTGAGTCAGATTGTAACTGCATATACAAAAACCACAGGACCCTACAATATTTAAAGCAATTCCTGATGCAGATAGATGCATACTATTTTCCTTTTTTGTTGTTTTTTTTTCTTTCTTGATTTTTTTCCCTTTTGTTCTGATTCTTCTTTCACAACATAACTAATGTGGAAATAATTGTAAATATATAGCCTATATCAGATTGCAGGCTGTTTTGTGAAGGGGAGAAGGAAAGAAGGAGGAAAATTTAGAACTCCAAATCTTATAAAGTGAATGTTGGAAACAAATAAATAAATTTTAAAAAATAAAGGAATTCCTAGAGCCCCAGGGGGCATAATGAATAGAGCACAGGTTTTATAGAGTCAGAAAGACCTAAGTTCAAATCCCTTTCTTATTCAGTGTAATTTCAGGCAAATCTTTCACCCTTTCTTAGCCAGTTTCTTCAACTTTATAATAAGAAGAACAATAGTTCTCATATCCCATTTCTGTTCTGAGGATCAAATGAGATTTTGCATGTAATGTGCTTTGCAAACCTTAAAGCATTATATAGTTAGTTCAACAACATTTATGAAGCAGCTATTAGGTACAGGGTACTGTATGAAGTACTGGAGATACCATGACAAAAAAACCTAAATAGTCACTGCTTCAAAGGACTTACATTCTCTGGGATATACAACATGTAAACGGATAAATGGATATAACTTTGGGGATGGAGAGAATACAAAAGGCTAGAAGCTCACAAAAGACTTCCCACAGATGACAATCTGAATTGCGCCTTGAGGGACAGACATGGAGACTAGCGGTGGAACAGCAAGTAGGCTGGTTTGACTGAAAGATAGAGGGCATGACAAGTAATTGTGTGAAATAAACCTCAAAAAATAGCCTGGAGACACATGTGAAAGACTTTAAATTTCCAGCCAATGTATTTATATGTTATGTTAGAGGCAATAGGGAGTCATTGACTATTCATGAACATGACATGGCAAGTCTTCTATTAGGTTGTAATATAAGTTTGACAGTCTTGTGAACGATGAATTGCAGCAGCAGGGAGTGACTGGAACCAGTGGGAAGAATAGAAAACTATTGTGGTAGTTCAGACAAGAGGGGGAAAAATCCTGAAACGGAAAATATGTGATATGTGTAAGACTTTCTAAATTGTGAGATATGAGTCGAGGGAGGGAACAGGAAACTTCAAGGATGACTCTATGGCTATGAATCAGGCTGATTAAAAAGTGCTTTCAACAACATAGGGAAGATTGGAGGAAGGGCAGATTTGTTTAGGGCAGGAAGGATGAGAGGACGATAAAGACGTTTATTTTAGACACAAGTTTGAAATGTTTCTGAGACATTCTAAATGAGGTATCTTAAAAGGTTATTGACAATGTTTAACTAGAGCTTAGGAGAGATAGCAGAACTAAATAAATAGATTGGAGTCTATATATACATATATACATACATATGTATATAGAATCTCTCATATACATATGAGAGATTCTATATATCTTGACTGTATATAAATATACAGATTCGAGCATAGATATGATATACAGGGGGCGAGGCAGGAGATATGACCAACTGAGAAACTTTATAGCCACAAGAAAGGAGGATCCAGAAGAAAGTACATTAGAAAGTCAGTCAAGACACGAAACTGAAAAAGTTTTTCTGATAGAAGGTTGCTAAATGGAAAAAAAATGCATCAACAAACTGTGATAAAGCTTGCTATCTAAACTATACAAACAAGTAGCAAAAAAGAAAATAAGACCACAAGCCATTACCCAATTAATAGCTCATCAAATGATATTAATAAACTGTTATCAAAGGAAAATTATAAGCAACCATGTAAAAGAATGAGTAACTAATAATAAGAGAAATCCAAATAAGAACTATCCTGAGGTTTTACCATATACCCAGCAAGAAAATTAATAAAAATTACAAAAGAGAGGAAAATTCAGAGTTGGAGAGGTTATGGAAAGACAGGTCCATTAATGCATGGTTGATGGAGCTGTGAATTGGTACAACCATTCCAGAAATCAATTTGAAATTATGCCAATAAAATGAAGAAATGCCCATATATTTAACCCAAAGATTCCACTGCTGGGTATATATCCCAGTGAGGCTAGTGACAAAAAAGAAAGATGCAATATATACAAAAATTTTTATAATAGTCCTTTTAGTGGTAGCAAAGAATTGGAAACAAAGTAGATGTTCACTGATCGAGGAATGGCTAAAAAATTGTTCTACTTTGATGTAATAGAACATTATTATGAACTATAAGAAATGATGAACAATACAGAAAAGCATAAAAAGACTTACATGAACTGATGTGTAATGAAGCAAAGCCCCCACCCAAATACCACAATGCATACAATGGTTAAAATAATTTACATAGAAAAAATCCACAAAATAAAACCAAATGTTGTGAATTTGCCCCGAAGAAGAACTACAAGAAGGTGTAATCCCCTTGAGAAAAGAGAAAGAGGGAGCTAAAAGCTCTGAATAAGTTGATATACACAGATAGAATGAAATTTTAAAAAGAGTAATGGTAGTAGAGGATGGATGAACCAAGTAACTAGAAGAAATTATCAGAAATACCAGAAACTGATCCTTCTTCCTGACGCAGGGTAGGTGGTACAGATACTTAGGGTAGAAGGATACAAGAGAGATATAATAGAAGCTGCAATCAACACTAGAGAATACAACCAGAAGGGATGCAGAATCTTCTAGAGAGAGCTAAGTTTCTGTGAGTGCATGAAGATGGAAAGTCACTGAATAGCACAACATGTAGACAGAGCTAGTTTTATACCTGAGAAGACCTGGCTTCAAGTCCTGGCAATAGGACCTTGGAAAAGTCTCTTGTCCTCTCATTTCCATAAGCAATTCTCTGAGCCTATAAATTTAAAAGCAGCTGGTGATCTTGGAGCATTGATAGGAGTTCACTCCTAGAGTTTCCTATGTTAATGAAATCATATGTCTTTCTCCCTCTCATAAAAAAATGAAAAGAGTTTACAAACAAGACCTAGAGAATAAAGTGGAGTTTGTTAACAGTTGTGGGGGTGGATGGAAGAAATGACATAATGAAAAGTTTGAGGGAAGAACAAAAGGACTGTGGAAGGATAGAGTTTGGCTAGATAGTGACTAGTCACAGGAAAAGGTCACAGAGGAAGGTAGTTTTCACATTAGAAAATGATAGAGGTACTAATTTGTTGACCAGAGCACTATGGAAATATCATTTGGCTAGGACCCCTAATGTTGTTGATGGAGGACAGCGTTGGTGTCAGTAATGCCCTCTAAGCACTGGAGAAATGGACGTATGAGCAGTGGGGAATTCAGGTCAAAGATGTGTGTCAGACCATACTTAAATGTCTGATCCCCAAAGACTGAACTTAGTATTTTATTCTTAGCATATATTCTATTTTCATTCCAAGATGGTTGGTTGTGGCATACCCAGTAGTTATCCCATACTTGAGGCTGTTCGTGTGAGGCTCTGATCCTTTCAATATTTGTCATTATGTCTGAGGTCCCAGGCTATACTGAGCTGGGTCTGCCTTAGACTAGTACCCTGGTAGTTTTGGTTTGATATTTTAACAAAATGAGATACTCATAGTTTATTCAACAGTTAACCAAAGTAGATTTACTTAGCCATGGCAAGAGAAATATATTCAACAAGGATTGGTTAGTTGGTTGGTTGGTTGTTGTCCTTTGTTCTCCAAGAGGTCCAAAATGACATCACTATGCTTGGGTCAAGATTCAATCTGTCTGACTGTGGCCATTCAGGCTAATATGAGCTTGGAATGTTCTACCACAGGTCGGGCACAAATAGTCCATGTAAACATTTGGGGTGAATACTCCAAACTTGCGCATCCTGCATTTCCTTTGAGCTGTTTCAATTCTGCTTTGCTCATAGAGCACAGCACTTTCTCTGATGTGGGAACACCATGCTGAGCAATCCTGTGCCAATGTCTCCCATGTCACACAATCAATTCCAAAGTTCTTGACAGAGACCTTGAGAGTGTCCTTGTATCTCTTCTTCTGACCACCATGTGAACGCTTGCTTTGTGTGAGTTCTCCATTTGGGGGGTAGGGTGTGTTCAGGGAGGACTGGTACCTTTGGTATGATGGCTGCTGAGCCCTTTTCCACCTTTGGTGTCCACCTGTTCCACCCAACTATCACCTGTGGCTCCAAAAAGCTGTGGCATGTGCAGCAGTGACACACCAGTAAACTGTTTTGGCAGACAGGCTGAACTAGGTTGAGGGTAACCAAGGGGTCTCAATTCAACAAGGATAGGCATTGAGGCTACCTCAAGTTGACTCAGGTGAGCCGAGTTTCCTTGCCTGAGTTGTCCATCTTGGTCCATCAATTGTGAGAGGGGCAGCTAGAACTGCTCCTGGCTACTTTATAGGAAAGTGATTAAGAAGTGCTATCTATCCACAGCCTAAACCTGAATCCTTCACAACTCAAGAAAATTCTCAGGACCTTTTAAGGAAAAATTAGCCAAGTTTGCATGGGGAGGAGAGTGATAGAGGAATAATTAGAATAATGCTCCTACCACACAGGCCTTTCAGTGTTAGGCATGGTATCCTAGGTCTTATTCACAACATAATTTTACTGGACATCTTTATGAATGATGCTGTGTTCTAATAGATCTAGGCCTTCAGAGGGCATAAGTTCTGTAATATTCCTGGATAACAACTATTTGAACTATTGCCTGGAAAGTCTTTACTTGGAACAACAGTGACTGTAGAATGTATTAGGGATGAATAATGAAAATACAGTTAGGAATGTTGGTTATTAGTATACTTACACAGGGCAAGCAAGTGAGGATGACTGAAATCAGGATTAGGTAACTAATATAACAATAGATATCTCTTTTTAATAGTTTAGTTGTAATTTTATCTGAATTAATTCAGTGAACCTGTTTCAATCTGCAGGTTTAGCACTTAAGCAATATCATTTATTTCCTCAGTAAAAATTCATTTTAGAATAAGAATTCAGTTTTTACTCAATACCAAAGAGAAATGTTAATTTTATCTTTTCATTGTATAGAATTTTATCTTTTAATTTTATAGTAAATATTTACTTACCTATTGATTAATTCAATTATATCATCAGAGAATGTAAAGTTATTTGCATTCTAATGGTAGCATTTTTCCCTTTCTTCCTCTTCTCAATTAAATTAGAAGGACCTTTTTCATAAAATTTATTTCTGTAAACTTTGCAGCTAAATGAAAGTCTAGGAAACTAGAGGTCCCATATGAAATGTCAGTTTTAACAGAAGTCATAGTAATAATCAAAGTACCAGGCATATGACTAGAAGTTGGAACTGAATTGTTGATTTCAGAGATGGAGTAGATGGAATTCAAAGACTACAATCCTAGTTTTTGTCAGGGCAAAATTATACTTTGGAGGTTTCACTAGATTTATAATCAAAAGCTATGAATCCCAGTTTACCTACATGCGACCTTGGGCATTTAAACTCCCTGGGCCTTAATTTCCTCATTTTCAAAATTAGGGGATTGGAATTAAGCAGTTCTAAGTCCCTCTTCTAACTCAAAATCATTGATTTTCTGTGCCTAAAGCAATAGTATTTACTTTATTTTCAATAGAATAATTTATGAATCTTTTGTAGATGCAGAGAAGTAGTTAGAATAGGCAATAGAGAGGAGATTATAGAGTCAGCAGAATCTGAGTTTAAATCCTGCCTCTGATACTTTCTAGATATGTCACCATGGACAAACCACTTTACTATTTAGTCCCCAAAGCTAGTCTCTTAGACTTCTATAAACGCATTTCTGTAGGGAGATTGCACACATGGAATTCCCTATACTGACAAAATCACAGACCTAGAGCCAAAAGAAATATAGAACATAAGCTCCTTGGGGGCAGGAGTTATTTTGGTTTTGTGACAGCATCTGGTAGATTTGTATGGTGCCTAACAATTGGTTCTTTATTTTTTTTTGAAATATATATATGTGTGTATATATATATATATATATATATATATATATATATATATATATATATATATGTTACATATATATTTAGTTTTCTACATTCACTTTTACAAGATTTTGAGTTTTTAATTTTCTCCCCTTCTTCCTCTTCCCCTCCCCAAGATGGCATACAGTTTGATATAGTCCATAAATGTACAATCATACTAAACATATTTCCAGATTAGTCATGTTGTAAAGAAGAATTAGAACCAAAAGGAAAAATCATGAGAAAGAAAAAAAAATGGAAAAATAGTATGCTTCAATCTGTACTCAGACCCCATAGCTCTTTCTCTGGACATGGATAGCATTTCAATTGTGAGTCTTTTGGAATTGTCTTAGATCATTTGACAAATGGTTTGATTAATCATTTGATTAAGAACAATTGGTTCTTAATCAAAGTTTGTTCCATTTAAAACTAAATGCCCTTGTGGCAATCACAGGGGCCTTGGTCTAACTGCTGATTAGTTGACAGTCCCCTTTTATCCGGCTAAGCTAGAGAGAAGCCTTTTTGTCCCTCTTCCTCAAACATTTACCATTAAAATCAAGTCATGGGTCAATAGCTTGTTTTGTTCAAGTCCTCAGTACAAGCCAGGGATTGACTTGATATCTAAATATTTGCTAGAACTAGATAAACAGAAGTGAACAGTTTATGAGGAGTAAGAGATATCAGTCAATTGTTTGTAAAACTGCAAAAGCAAATGGCTTCTTCCTCCTGAATCAAGTTCATGTTTATTCATTGAGGGGAGAAATAATCTTCTCCTTAATGCTTAGGCCACAGTAGTGAAGACAATAATTGTATCATATTTCACTACAGTTCTTTGAAAACTATTCATTGCCATTTTTGGTTTTCAGCCATTTATTTAGTACAGGTCTCTTCCAGCAGACTGTTAAAGAGATTGGTCCTAAACAAGATGAAAGCAAAGATCCATCATTGTCACTTGTAGAGTCCTTGTTTTCAATCTCCCCCACCCCAACATAAAATCATTCCCCTTCTATTCCTCTAACAGTTGCCTTCATTTTTTTTATCTTCTTCTTTTGTCTCTATCAAAACCTGCTCCCAGATCTTTCTTCCCTTCACTCTGAGTTCAAAATGAATTAAACATCTTGAAGGATTGCCTTGCCAGAAATATTTTAATTTTAATTTAACTTAAGAATAATTTGAAGGACCAAATTTTGTCAATTAATGTAGTGCATTTTTCTTCATAATGCAAAGAAAATAGAAATAGCAGGATGAAAAAATTTATTTCCAAGTAAAATATTTGTTTGTGTATATTAATAAATAGACTTGTCCTTAACAAATGTCAGAACCTTAAGCTCCTAATTTCTTTCCTTACCTCATATTTCTAAATGGTGCAATCCATCCTCTACACAGACACCAAAATGACTTTCCTAAAGTGTGACTATAATGACTACCTGTTATCTGTACAGTCAGTCACTCAGTCAATAAGGATTTATTAAGCACCTACTGTGTGCTAAGGCACTGTGCTAAAACAAATATTAACTCCTCAGTTTTATATTTAAAGTTCTTCATAACCTCTCCTCATCTTTCCAGTTTTAATACTCATTGCCCTCCACACACTCTAGTGTAGGGTCTGGTCATCTTGACCTTCACATGTTGCTCAAACACAACACTTCACCTCCCAGGTCCAGTCCTTTGCTCTGGCTATCCCAAATGCTATAATGCTCTTTCCTTACCTCTGCCACATGGAATCCCAAGTCTCCTTCAAGACTAAGTATGTGCCCCCTTCTTCAGAAGGCCTTTCCTGGTCACCTACATATCATTGTGTAGTGGAAGAAAGTAGATTCCTTCTAGTATTGTTTTCCATCTGCTTTGCATGTATTTTATATGTGTGTATATATCCATGTGTGGGTTGCTTTCCCTATTGGAATGTAAATTCCTTGAGAACAGGATTATTTCACTTTTATCTTTGTACCCCCAACATCTAGTACTATGTCTGACACATAATAGGTGTTTAAACAGTGCTTACTGCTGAAATAATAAAGCAATGGAGCTTTGTTAGTTGTTAGTCACTGGGGCAAGTTATTTGTGTAAAAGCTTGGTAAGATGAAGGTTATGGAACATAGGATGTCATAGAAAGTCAGCAAGTGGGCTTTTTCTGATGTTTCAAAAACATTGCCACATATATAGTTGCTTATTCTGCCTTTCCTGCTAATCAGTCCATAAACATTTATTAAATGCCAGACTGTGTGCTAAGAGCTGGGGATGGAGCAAAAGATAAAAGACAGTTCCTGACTTCAAGTAGCTCACAGTTTAATGGAGGAAACAACGTAGAAAAAACTACATAGAGAAAAGCTTTGTTCAGTCATTTTTGAGATGTGTCCAACTCTTCATGACCCCATTTGGGTTTTCTTGACAAAAATATTAGAGTGGCTTGCCAATTCCTTCCCCCGCTTTTTTTCTTACAGTTGAGGAACTGAGGCAAATAGGGTTAAGTGGCTTGCCTAAGGTTACACAGCTCAGCTAGTGAGTTTCTGAGGCCAGTTTTGAACTCACAGAGATGAGTCTTCCTGATTTCAGGCCCAGCACTCTATCCACAGAGAAGCCATGCTTGGATCAATTGGAGATAATCAACCAAGAGGAGGCACTAGAATTAAGGCCTCCTGCAGAAGAAGGTAGGATTTTAGCTGGTACTAGAAGCTGGCACCTGATTAAAGCCATTGTCTAAATCAGACCCAAAGGCATTGAATGTAAATGCAGTGTTTAACAGACCTTTACAATTTCTTTGACAAAAATTGTAAATATTTATGAAGAAGGATCTTTGAGTAGGTAAAGTGATTTCACAGGTTGCCTTTGAGGGTCCTGTCTTTTCCTGGGCCTTCAAGTATTGAAAGATCTGCTTTTGCTCAAGGAAAGCGGTAAACTTTCAGCTCTCTAGCTTTCAACCTCTATGCTGGTCCTCTATGCTGAGTGTTCAGCGAGCATTAGTAGGCAGAGGTTCTTAATCTTGTGTTCTGTAGCGAAGGCCATGGACCACTTCTCACAATCTTATTTTTAAATAATTGAATGAAATGCTAAATTTCAGTTAAAGCATAGTGAAAATAAATATATTTATTTCCCCATCCATGTTCACAGACCCTCCCTGAAATCCATGCCCTGACCTGGTGGGCCCATGATGAAGAACACCTGTTGTGGAGAGATTAAGGCAAAAAGCAAAATGAACAAATGAACAAACAAAAAAAACCAGGAAATAGAAGTGTTGGGAAAAAAAGCAACCCTATCTTGACTTTTATTCAGTTCCAACTGGAAAATCTTTTTTAAAAAATCATAAATATACTACTTAAAGATATATCAAAACTATAGCAATCATGTTATAGTAGAAAAAAATCTGGGTCCTAAATCAGAGGATCTGGTTTCAAATTCAGACACTGATACGCCAAATTTGTATAACCTCAAGCAAGTAACTTAAGTTCTCTGGCTTCACTCTCTTTACCTGTAAAATGGTATGGACTGAACAACATCTAAGATACCTTTCAGCTTCACATCTATTAAACTATAAGCAACAGCATAATTGTTACCTTTTAGAATGAAAGTATTCTTAATCTTCCCAATTCCTTCTATTCTCCTCCAGACATAATAGCCAAGAATTGGAAATTAAAATTTGAAAAGAATTAGAAAGTTCTTAGAATTTGAAAAAATGGAGACTGAAAAATGAGAGCAGTTTTCTTTTGGAAATGATACGTGCCTATGGAAGAAGTACCCAAAAGAGGCAGCATGCCCTCACTAATGTTGATAAAGTCAAGAAGTTCCAATTGTCTTGAGCTTTCAGCACTGTTTAGGGAAGAGTACAATTATCCTGACAGAGAACTAAGTAAATATTTTGACTGCTGCTCTTTTCTCATACACATGATGCACTGAAAATTACAGTATAAATGTTTGGAGGTGGTTAAATAGTTACATGCAGTTGGCAATAATATGTCTAGATGACACAGAACAGGCAAGACCTGCTTGCCATCAAATTGACTCTCACCCAACACAGAATAAGAATTTAACAGGATACCTTGGATATTTATAAATCCCAACCTAATATAGTAGGCCCACTTGCCAATACAAGGTACATAAGGGGAAATACTAAAGACCTGATGAATAAGTTGTAATCATACTTATGATGATCAAAGCCATCTTTATAGTCAAGGTGAGATAGACCATGTCTGATACTAACCCAGAATTCCAAATGCTATCTGGATACATAGAAATTACATGAAAGTCTCAGAATATGGTGAATGGGATAGCTGCCTTGTACGCTATTATCTCAACTATCCAGGATTCTAGGACTAATGAGCAATGTGGTCAGGTCTGAGTTTGCATAGGTTTTAGCGATTTCATAGAGAAGGGTATGACTCATATCAATATGGCCCCAGAGAGGTGGAGGAAGAGAGAAGAGAATGGTAGACAAGAAGTGCCTACCACTGGATGAATTTATCTACTGGCCTAGATAAATTAACTTCTTTGTTTAGTTCAATTCAATGAACTGCCTACTCTTTTGAGGTCTCTGCCCCATGAGTCAGTGTCAATTTGCCCCTTCCCCATAGGATATCAGCATCCTGAAGCCTCTCCCCCAAAGGCTAGTGTCAGAGTTGCCACTCTCCGGTTAGCTAGTGTCTTGAGGACTCTCCACTCACTAATGGGTGTCAGTATCTCCTCACTCCCTGCTGATGATTGGTATTAATAGTATATAAGCAGCTATTAGTCATGGTAGATACAATACTGTGTCTGGGGATGATCTCCATTCATATCCTTGTGGAACCCTGGGCAAATCACTTAACCTCTGGGCCTCAGTTCCCACACCAGCAAAAAGAGAAGATTAGACTCAATGGCCTCTAAAATCCTTTCCAGCTCTAAATATATGATCTTATGACTTAAGGGTACAACATACTGCTTATTGTCCTGGGTACCAAAAGGATCAGTTTCAGACTCAGAATAAGGGACAGGATCTCTGCAACTTGCTGAATAGTTGATGCATCCTTCAATCAGATTTTTGATTTTTCACATTTGGAAGTTCACTGCCAACATGCACTGGGAGTTTAATAAATATGGATTGTTATTACCACTCTTCTCACTGGTCACTGAGAATCCTGGAAAAATACTCTCTTATTTTCACTGTCACCAAACAGGCAGTTCCAGTGACTAGGGACAAGCCAATTAGTCTGTGCCTCTTACTGAAGATTCCTCCTTTTAGCCGCACAATTGCAGAAAAGTACAATTTCAGATTTTTAATCTCTGGGATTAAAAAAAAGTGCTTTCACCCATTGTTCCCTGGTATCAAAAGGCATTTTTAATGTCAGAGAAGGTTAAATTGAATGTGTTAATGAGCACGAGGGAATGTAAAATGAGTAGCTTCTGCTTGTGCTGGCATATGTAACATGTTAATAATTAATGAACTATTTTTGCACACCGCACTTGTTATTGAATCTGTTGGAGTGACATTTTTGCCCTAATTTTGAAATGCATAAGTAGATATTTTTATGCGTAACTGACTTCTGAACATTTTGATGAGCCCCATTACTTAAGATTTTTGAAATAAGAACTGGGACTATTTTAATTTTATATTGAGACTGTTGCTACATTGTAATTTCTTTTGCCCTACAGTAGCATAAGGATTTAACCTATACATACACGTACATATGTGTGTCCATATAATATGTATCTGCATGTGATTACATATATGGGTCTGTATATAACACATGGGCACATATATATTTACATTAAAATATGTTCTTAATTTGGGGAATACTTAAGTTCTCTCCTGCTATGAAGAACAATCATTTGGTTTTCAAAGGTTTTCATAGCTAGTATCAATTTATGGATTATAAATTTTCTTGCAGAATAATCCAAACTCAGTAGCTTTTCCCCCTGACAATATGTCAAAGTCTCCTGATGTTTCCCTCCTCAAAGCAGAAAATTCCAAGATATTGATTCTGCCTTTTTTTTAAGACAACATAGTTATTCAAAACTGAAAATGTATATTTGAATTGTGGAACAAAAGAATAGAGGGAGGCTTTACTATCTTTTGTTAATTAATACTAATTAGAATAAAGAAGCAATATCAAGCTGAAAACTCTGTAGCCTCCTGGACATAGGGCCACAGATTTAAAACTGGAAAGAATTTTAGAGATTATGTAATCCAGACTTTGCTTTATAGGTGAATCTCAGAGAGTTTAAGTTATTTGTCTAAGGTCATGCCAGCAGTAAATTTTGAACCTAGGATTTGAATCCAAGTCCTTTATACCAAATCCAGAATTCTTTCCCCAAATAACTTGGCCATAAGGAGTTCAGATTATGTGGAATTCTATGCTTTAAAACAAGAAAGTACAGGAGTAACAAATTTGATTATTTCTGAAAATAAACTGTGGCTAATTTGAAGTATGATTCACCCCACTATTTATACTAAAGGCTTCCAATAAGATTTGCCAAGAGCCATGCTAATTTATCGGCTACGTTTATAATTTATTAATATCTAGACCAATTAACCTGGCTCAAGTAGAGCTCAGTACGGATATTTAAACATTAAACCCAGGCCAACACCTGACAAAATTTTTTAAGAGGCAAAGGCTGTTTTCAACATCAGTGCTCCCCACGTCTTCTACTCTCCTTACTCTCCCCTCTCCTCCACCGCCATGAACTCATACACGTACAAACATGGAACTTTCGTGAATCATAGATTTAAAGCTAGAAGGGACCCGAAAGGGAATCAAACCCAATTTATGAATAAGGAAACTGAGGAACACAGAGGTCAAAAAGGCTTGCCCAGGAACACAGTTTGTTAAATGTCTGAAGTAGCACTTGAACTCTAGTATTCCTGCCTCCAAACCCAGTGCTCTATTCATTTTGGCACAAGAGATAGAGGTTTTATTACATTCAGAATGTGATACACCCCACCACCAGTTGATGTGAATGTATCATTCACAATTCAATTCAAAGTATTTATACATTATGAGAAACAAAGAAAAAAGATAGCTGTTCATTAAAGTGCAGTTGATTATAGAAAGAAAAAGTTCTGCTTGTTAAGAAGAATATTTAACATTAGCTAAAAGAAACAGATAAGGAATGTGTCCATGTAGTATATAGCTGGTTTCACTAAATCAAAGGTAAGCCTATTAAGCTAGATAAGGGAGAGAGACATTCCAGAGAGAAAAGGCCTTTTTTTTTGACTAATTAAATCTTTTTTGTACCAATTTGGGAAGCAAATAAGATTTTGAAGGGAGTCAGCTTTTGAAGTGGGGACTACAGTTCATGCAGGGGTCATACACCGCAAAATGGTGAATAGCAACAAAATGGAGTCAATTATATTCTCCCCAAAATTCGCTTTCTTTCAAAATGTATTTTATTTTGTTTTATTTTTGGCATTCTCTTTTTTAATTTGAGTTCCAAATTGTCTGCCTTCCTTAAGCTTCTCCCACCTGTTAAGAAGGCAAGTAATAGGATACCCATTCTACATATGAAGTTCTACAAAACATATTTCTATGTTAGGCATGTTGCCAAAAATAAGCAAGAAAAAGTGAAAAAAATGGTTTCAATGTGCACTCAGAGTTCATGAGTTCTCTCTCTCTCAGTATGCACAACATTTTTCATTATGAGTCCTATGGAATTGTCATGGATCATTGTATTTATCAGAGTAGTTCAGTCATTCACAAATGTTTTAACATTGCTGTTACTGTATGCTATGTTTTTATGGTTCTGCACACTTCACTTTGCATCAATTTATTTAAATCTCTCCAGGTTTTTTTCTTCTTTTCTAAAATCACTCCTTTTGTCATTTCCTACAGCACAATAGAATTCAATTATAGTCATATCCCAAGATATGTTCAGTCTTTCCCCAATTGATGAGCATCCCCTCAGTTTCCAATCCATTGTCACCACAAAAAGTGCCACTGTAAATATTTTGCGACTCTAGGTCCTTTCCCTTTTCCTTTGGTTTCTTTGGAATACAGACCTAGAGGTGATATTGCTGGTACACAGGGTATGCACAGTTTTATAGCCCTTTCGGCATAGTTAAAACTGTTTTCCAGAATGTTTGGACCAGTTCACAACTTCACCAACAGCAGTGTATTAGCGTACTTATTTCCCACATCCTCTCCAACATTTGTCATTTTCCTTTTCTGTCATGTTAAGTCTGTGAATATCCCTCTCTGTTGTTTCATAATGATCTTGGACTTTCAAGGACTTTTCCGCTCAAGCTCTGGCAAGTCCTACCAAACAGAAAATTCAAGTGTGGTGTCAGCAGTGGACTTTCTCTCTGTTATCTAGTACCAGCCTAGCACTGTTCACAGAAGCTCATCACAAGACTGGTCATAGGACAATGGCATTTTAGCCACAATAACTCTCCAAAACCAACTGCCGATTAATTCATATACAGAGAGTGTTATTTACATCAAGGAAAGCAATACCTACTCTGTTGGAATCCTGGATCCTTGAAGTAAAGAAATAGGATTTGTTTCATCACACTTCTTGGGATCCTTTCTAAAAGCATTGATTTCTGAAGGTATAATACCTCTGGTCTTTTTCTAGACCACTTCCTTGTCTAATGGCTTTGAATGTGACAGGTTCCTTATAATTCTGGATGGCCTGATGACTGTCAATACTATTTAGGCACATACTTGCACGTACTTTAGAAAGTGAGACTTCTAACACCTGCCCCTTAGGACTCAAACTACTGATTTCATGATGTAGGTGACCACTTGTACCAAGGACTAGTCATAAATATGGTCATGTTTGTCATGATGCTGGGGATGGGGAAAGGGGTAAGGAATAGACATGTACATACCACCTACTATACGCCAGCACTGTGCTAAGACCTTTACAAATACTATCTCATCCGATCCTCACAAAAAACCCACAAGGTAGGGGATGTGAAAATGATGAGATGAGAAAAACAGAAGTTAAGTGACTTTTCTGAATTTGAACTCAGGCCTTCCTGATTCTAGGCCCAGGGATCTATCTGCTGTACCACATAACTGTTTTATTATAGAAATAGCAACAAAATTTATTCAGTACTACTAACATGCTTTTAATTTAAAAGAAAATTAAACTAAATACATTTGCAGCAAAAACTGTGATTTCAACAGTAATTTAGATTTATAAACTATTATCCAAAGGGAAAAGTTAGTGTGAAAATAAATATTTAATTATTTTTCATTACTATCTCTTTTTTTGGGGGGAGGGAGCAGAGAGAGTGTTTCCCTGGCACATAGTAGATACTCAAAATGTTATCGTTTGATCAATTATAACTATTCTTTTTCTTGAGGACATTAATCTAAGAAAAATCATAACTCATTTAAATATATTTGGCAAAAAACCATTTTTAAAAAAGCAAAAATGAGTCTATTTTAGATTGAATTAAAATAATGTAATGGGTCAAAATCTAATAGAAGGAAGGGTGGAATATAAAAGGACATGAGTAAGGATTTAGATTTATTGTGGTTTCTAGAAATAGTTCTTGGGCAATTTCTGTTCTGTTAGTAGATAAAATCACATTTTGAAATTAATGTCAAGACCTTTGGAGACTTTTTATAGTAATCACATCTGCTCACACCCTTCTCATACCCTCCTATTGGTATTCTACACCACTGCAGCTATACGATGTATGTGTTGATGTATTGGTGCCTCCTTTACAACAAGTTATAATTTTCTTCTTATGTTTTAACTGTTTAAAATACATAAAATGAATGTTTCCTTGGAATTTTTATATGCAGCATACCAACACTCTAAGACTATAGGTTGCTGGATGGGTGATGATCTCCATAGGTGGAGGGACTTTTCCCATGGGGCATTTCCTCAAGCAGTGAAATCCCAGGTGCAGGTAGTCCTCTTCTATCCTATCCGTGTTAGTGATGGGTACAGGGAGTAGGCAGAAGATATTTCTACTAATTTGGTTTGAAGTTTGTATTTTTACAATCATGTTGCTGTTAAAGAAGTTCAAAAAAAAGTTAAAAAAGGAAGCCAATACTTGTGCAGAGGACATTGTGCAGTTCACTAACAGAGTAATTTTATATAGATCATTCCCTGTCTTACAGCTAAGGAAACTGAAGCAAACAGGGGTTAAAGTGAGTTACCTAGGGTCTCACAGCTACTAAGAGTTTGAGGCCAAATTTGAACTCAGATCTTAAAGAGAATTAAATAGAAATCAAAAATAAAAATGGCATATGAGGTTCATATATTCAGTCTCTGTCAGTGAATAGTCTTTAGGTGAAAGTCCTACTTGTCCAGTTAAGTTCTAAATGCTTCAGAAATAAGTTTTTCTATCTTCTGGGCCTGATTTACTCATAGAGTAACTCCTGTGGTGCTGGCTGAGGTAGTGGTTGTTGATTTTAGTCACTAACACCACGAGTTGGCAGCTTCAGGATGGCCTTTTGAAGCCTTTCCTTCATATGTTAGTGCTATGTTCCTGCTCATATCTCTTAGACCTAGGAGAATTAATGAGATTATAGCAGTTCTTTCTCACATTTTATACCTCTCCTATATTAGTTTGACCCTGTCACTAAAGATTAGGAGAACGGATCAAGCCACAGTACAATTCAAATGATTTTACTCTGTGCCAAGAATTGCTATTGTAAAGGAAAATGCGAAAAATTTGACTTAGAGAACTTTCAGAAAAAGGTAGCCACTGTCACCCAGAAGGAGTACTTTTTGGACCTGACTTTGCCAATGCATGATGAATTAGCCCAAAGTATGCCATAACTCTGCTGTTACTGGACCTGACTGAAAGAATTGGCAAGGGATATGTCAGGCAAAGCTCATCCTTTGAATAAGACAGTTTAACTTTACCATTTAAGGGTTATGGGACTTATTTGAATAGATGACTCATTAAGGCAATAAGGGGAGACCTGACTAACCTAACCATCCAGGAATGCAGCTTGATCTGTATTGAGACAAGTTTTTGGGATGCCTGACTTGTTGTTAATTCATTTTGGTTTGGTTTAATTTAATAAAAATGTATTGGGTGCCCACTAAATTTCACTAGGTCAGGCAATATGGAGAACACAAAAGATAGGCAAGACACATCACCTGGCACAGTGCTGGGCACAAAGTGGGCACTAATTCTCTACCTTAGTTGGGGAGATAATGTGCAAAGTGATTACATATTTGTATAAAGGAAACAATGGAATACAGCCTATTTCTACTACCAGCAGTCTAGCTCAGATTCTTAACGTATAACTCGTAGGTTATTAAGCTTGCCTTCTGACCGGTCTGCCTCCCTTAGATCCCTATACTCTAATCCATACCTCTAACAAAATACTCTAAGTGGATTCTGGCTCTACAGTCAGAGGGGGTTGTTGTTGTTTAGGCCTTTTAGTTATCTCTGACTCTTCCTGACTCCATGTGGGGTTTTCTTGGCAGAGATACTGGAGTGGTTTTCCATTTCCTTCTGCAGTTCACTTTACAGATGAGGAAACTGAAGCAAATAGGGTTAAGTGACTTTACCAGGGTCACATAGCTAGTAAGTATCTGAGACCAGATTTGAATTAGGGTCTTCCTGACTCTAGGCTTGACCCTCTATCCATTGTGCCACCTAGTTTAAATTCTGCCTCTAGTACTTACTAGCTATATGAATTGGTCAAATCATTTCACTTCACCAGTCCTTACTTTCTTATGTGTGAAAAGAGGAAATTGTGCTAGGTGGCATATGAAGACCCTCTAGCTCTAGAGCTATGGATGATTTTATCATCCTCATTCAGTTCACTGTAAAGTCCAAATTCCTTTCCTTGATATTCAAGGACCTTAATGATCTAGGTCCAACTTAACTTTTTAATTTTCTTTCCTAATATTATGACAATCTACATAAATCTTTATGAGGCAAAGATGTATATTTGTTATACCGTGGAACATACCTTATAATTTCTCACCTCCATGCTTTTGCTCACATCTTAATTTCAGAGGAAAGAACCCTGACTCTGGAGTCAGAAGAAAAAGCCTCTCTGATGATTAATAGCTGCCTGACATTGGGAAAGTCACTTAGCCTCATTGGGCCTCAGTTTCCTTTTTTGTGAAATGAGGGAATTGGACTAGATTTCCTTTGAGGTCCCTTCCAGATCTAGGACCATTCATGGAATACCTTCTTCCTACTTTTCTGCTTATATAAATCTTGTTCTTTCCTTTCCCCAAAGCCCAGCTCAAGTATCACCTTTTATCTTAAACTATTCCACCTGGAGGTGATATGGCCCTCCTGTGAGTGAGTGAGTGAGTGACTGAATGAAAAACCATTTATTAAATGATTACTGTGTGTCAGGTGCTGTGTCAAGCACTGAGGATACAAATAAAAAAGCAAGAAAGCCTCTGTCCCCAAAGACAAAATAAAATAAAACACATATTGGGAAATGGTAGTCAGGGAGAAGTATTTTAGTCTAGTAATGGAGAAACTGGTGAGTGGAGTTACAGAGCAATTGATTTATGTATGTTTCTAGAAATGATAATATCAATTGTATTTCTATTTCCACAATAGAAGGGCATATATGCCATGTCTGTCATGGCAAAACGATGATTGTAATGCTTTTTGATAAGCCTAGGCATGACCTAGGGATGGTTAATTCTCAATTAGGCGCAAAGGAGCACAGGTCCAGAGTTGAAGTGCTCCGTCCAGCCCAAATCATTTGCTGTCTAACATTGCTCATTATCTTTACCTATATGGAAGTCCTGTTTTCCCAATAGGATTATGAGCCCTCTGAGGGTAGGCATAATGTTTCGTACCTCCTGATATTCCTTTCAACTTCATCTATGAGAGAAGGATATAAGTTGCTTGAGGACAAGGTCTTTTTTGTTTGGCTTTTGTTTTTGACCTTTATCCCCAGTGTCAAGCACAGCGCTTTGTGCAAGTAGATAATTGCTCATTTTTATTTAACTGAATTGAAAGTATGCCATTTGCCACAATGAGTGATAAAGCATTTTAAGCTGCAGAGGGTCTCCTGACTTTTGAGCTTGATCAATGATCTAAATGATGAGATAAAAGTTATTTCATGCAATACCAACTTTACTTTTCTTTTCCCTCTTTCTCTCCCTCTCTCTCTTCCTCTCCTTTTGTTTCAGTTTGTTGCCCAACCGAACTGTCAGCAGCTCCTTGCATCTCGTTGGTATGATGAGTTCCCAGGCTGGAGGAGAAGACACTGGGCAGTGAAGATGTTGACATGCTTCATCATAGGACTTCTTTTCCCTGTCTTCTCTGTGTGCTACCTGATAGCCCCCAAAAGCCCCCTTGGACTCTTCATCAGAAAACCATTTATCAAGTTTATCTGCCACACTGCATCCTATTTGACTTTTTTGTTCCTGCTGCTGCTTGCCTCTCAACATATTGACAGGTCAGACTTGAACAGGCAGGGGCCACCACCAACCATCGTCGAGTGGATGATATTACCGTGGGTCCTGGGTAAATGTATTACTCTAGAAAATATCCTGGAAATGTCTTACTACCATGATGTTTGCATTGCTC
The DNA here is from genome assembly GCF_011100635.1 of Trichosurus vulpecula. Lineage (NCBI taxonomy): Eukaryota > Metazoa > Chordata > Mammalia > Diprotodontia > Phalangeridae > Trichosurus > Trichosurus vulpecula. The sequence continues at coordinate 91,453,380 of NC_050574.1, read as the reverse complement.
TGGGTTGAGGTTCCAGTAAATTTTGGAGACATAAGAAGACCTAAAGTATTTGGCCATTTTAGATCTTAAGTTCTATTCAGATATTTCAGAACCAAGTGAAAAAAAATTGTACAAGGTCCCCAGTTAGTTTTGGACATATTTGCTCTCTGTGATGCAGTATACAAATTAACTCTTTCTGCTTCCACATGGCAATCTGGAAACGTAAACTAAAGCATTAGGATTGCAAATTAGAATGTTTTCTTTTTTTAACCTGCAGAAAATTTCTGACTTTTGTTAACTTTTACAAATTCTAGGATCATACGAGGACAAATTAAAACATCTTACAAGTCTTTCAAAGCTATATGCATTTTTAAAAATAGGATAAAATATTCCAAAGGGTTATAATGTCACCCCTAAAATAATTCTATTCAATTGCTTTTTCAGTTAGATCCCCATGAACCTTGAATTAGAAACATTTATAGTAATCAGTATGATTCTTCTTCCTTCCTCTGACTCCCACACCCGCACCAATCTTTCTTACACTTTGTTTCCCAGCACCTTTTATTTTGAAACCGAAGCAACTCATGTTAAGGTAGAAAACTCAAAAATGGAAAATGAAAACCTTGTTTTTCCTTTCTTCTTGTTCACCTAGCCATGATTGAAATTTGCATTTTTGTGATTATCTTTCCTATTGAGGATACTGAGAAATCATTTTCCTTCTCAATTTGACTCTTTCTCAAAACCTTTCTAGTGTTATACATGTTTATCTTATTTGGGAAAATTTTTATTGAGAAAATATGAGGCTAGTTCAATACTTTTCATGTTCTTTGGGTTTTATTCTGAGATGTTCCTTAGAATGTACAAGACAGGGTGAAGAGGGGAGATAGAGGGAGTTACCTAGGTGAATCTGAGTTCATTCATTCAATTCAGAGTATCATCAGCACTTTAATTTGAGTCCTATATATGGAGAAAGCATGTTTGACATGCAATATGGAGCATCCTTCATATAAAGGGACTTTTAAAATAGGATGTTTTCCTCTCTCTCTCTCTCTCTCTCTCTTGATTTGTTCAAATGTGATTAAATTTGAAGATGGAAATAAGGACTGGGTGGTTTTCCACAGTTCCTGTGCATCTAATAAATGCAGCTTAGCATTTGCTTCTATGGATAAAATAACTTATGTACTTCCATTTAAATTATATATTGGGTCTAAAATGTGTTCTAATATAGGGATTTTTATTTCATTGAAATTAAATTTTAAAAATGCTCAGCATTTATTTTCCCTCATATGATTTTTTTCACATTATATAAATTTGATCTGTTATATATCTCAAGGAGCCATTCTTCATATTGTGTATTTCCACAATGAAGGAGTTAGGCCTGTGTACAATTTTATGCCATGAATCTGTACTAAACGGATAATTTAGGAGCATATTAAATACTGTTTTATCAAAATATTAGAAGTATTGGGATTCAAGAAATATAGACAAAAACATAAATTAATTAGTGTAAGTTTCTAGAAAGGAAGCTTTATTTGTGAGATTTTTTAATAGTAGGAATTTATATGAAGCCCTTGAAGATAACACACCCCCAAGTTATGAGTGTCAAGAGGGATTTAATTTGACACTGGATTCTTGTCCTTGCAAAGGTGACCATCGCAGCTTATTAGACTCCTAGAGAAGCTATGATCTTTCTTGGTGAAGTGAATTCCCACATACTGACAAAGCCTCAGAGTCTTCAAGCATGATACCAAATATTCTTAGGAAAAAATGGAAACTTTGTAAAATCATATCCCTTGGTAACTAAGGGATTTTAAATAAAAGAAAGTAAAAGGGAGTGGGGTATTCATAATATAATAGTAGTACAGCTGTTTATTTGAATCATAAGTGAGATACAATAACATGGAAAAGAGTTAAAATGCTGAGTTCAAAGTTGTTCTATTTTTCGTTTTTATAAAATCAGTTTGTAGTTTATATTCTTGTAACAACAATGCTACTTGCAGCTACTTTGGTGTAAGGCCAATAACACCAGCACACAGGAGGGCTGCTAGCACAGGCTCTTTGATCTGCTTTTCTAAGGAAAGCAACTTTAAGGGGTTTATAATCTCACCTTAATTAAAGATACATATAACATTCACTTAGTTCAGGGGGAAAAGCCAGCACCTTGAACTTCAAAGAGAATACAAACAGAAATTACAAGCAGAAATTATATAAGCAAATAACACAAATAAGCAGACAGACTTCTAGCTGTCTGTCCAAGACATTACATACATAGTTACCAGAGAGAGAAGCCCCAATATCTGGGTTTTTCAAAGCCAGGAGAGGGGGTGGTCCTTAACGGCTACACAGGTTCTTGTCTGGTCAAATCACATGACACTCTTCCAGTGAGTGAGCCCCCAAAGCAAAACCTCTCCTCCTCAGTCCTGAGAGTTCTAGGTTAATGGCTACCCTCAGAGTATATATACCCTTTTTCAGGCCCTACAGCTTCACACCTCTAGTGACCTAATTAGCAAAAGAGCGTGAGCCTTCCTAAAAACAAAGGCAAGACTGGATCAAAGGCACTTGATTGCCTTAGTGCTGAGCACTCCAAAAAAAAACAGTAAAAAGTCCCACTTTACTTGAGCTTAAAGTTCTAAGCACTAGGGAAAAATTTTAGGTAATTTTTAATATAGTGATATTCTGTCATTTGCAAATAAAGTCCTAGGTTAATAACTTCCATCAGTAGAGCAGGTCCTGAGAATTATTTTCTAACATGAGGAACCATGGCTCCGTGAAGAACCATTAAATCCCATGCCATTAAATTCAATACATATTCACAGGTTCTTGTTGCAGGTGAGGCACTGGACTAGGGATGCAGGATATATAAAGATGATAAGCCATAAAACCTGCCCGCCTGGTACTAGCAATTTAGAATGAGGGATCTGGCAAATTCAGAGAGGGAATGCTAGGTGGTGCACTGAATAGAGAATGGGTCCTTGAATCAGAAAGACCTGATTTCCTATCTTTACCAGCTGTGGGACACTGGGCAAATCATTTAACTGCTGTCTGCCCCAGTCTCCTCATCTGTAAAATGGGGATGATAATAATAGCACTTACGTCTCAGGGGTACCCTGCCTCCCAGGGTTGTTGTGAGGATCGAATGAGATAATATTTTGGAGTGTTTAATACAGTGCCTGGCACATAGCAGGTACTATATAAATGTTTCTTTCCTATATAGTGTGTCGGAATTTATGTCTCTTAAAAGAGAAAATAAATAAGTAACATTTTTGTTCTCCTATTCACTCATTTAATGACTAATACCACACATCTGGGAAATAGTTGGTAAGAGCCAGATAGGTAGTTTATGACCATGAGAATATATAAAAAGTGTTGTGCTGGTCTATTTATCCAATCCTATACTGTCTGTTTATTCTACTCTATAAATATTTATTGAATTAAACTCAACAAACACTTATTAAACACCTACTTTATAAAAGGTTCTATGTTAGGTGTGAAGGATGAAAAAAAAAAAGACATAACACAGTCCCTTATATAAAGGAAATTACAGTCTAGTGGGGTTTGGGCACATGTAAAAAATTAATTATGATAAAAAGGATAATGAAATGATGGCAAAAGAGAGATCCAGACAACATTCTATGAGGAATTAAAGGAATGGTACTAGGAATCATTTTATTGGAAGGCAAGATTGTTAATTACTGAGAATATCTTAAAAGATCAGACACATCATCATCACAGTCATCATCATCATTGTACCTAACATTTGCACAGTACCTACTATGTGTCAGGAACTATGCTAGGCCCTCTACAATTATTATCTACTTGATCCTCACAATGACCCTGGGAGGTAGGTGCTATGATTAGACCCATTTTACAGATGAGGAAACTGAGGCAGCAGCAGTTAAATGAGTTTCCAGGCCCACACAGCTAGTAAGTCACATATCCTCCAAAATGTACGAAATTTCCTTAATATTCTTACATTAATCTACCCTCTATTAAAATTAGTAATCTCTTCTTGAACTTATTTCTGTTTTTAAGCTGTATAGCCTCTTGGGAGAACAAATTCCTTAATTTACTGCCAACTGGGTAAAAAAGTGTTCTATATTTACTTTTGTAAACCATAAAGGGATATTCCCTAAAGCCTAGCATGCCTGAATTTTGTGTGAAAGGTCCATGTCAGCTTCATCTATATCTGCCAATGATTTCATAGCCTTCATAGAAAAATTTCCATTTTTTTTTCCAGAATGAAGTCATATTGTCAAGTTGGTCCTCATTCATTGGCTCTTCTATCCCATCAGTCATTTTAGTTGATTTTGTCTTCACTTTTTCCATTTCTTTAAGCCTTTGTTGAACTTCAGAGTCTCAAACTGTTAGAATCTGCTATTTGGACACCCTGTGATTTTGCTTAAAGACAGGATGTATTTGCAATCCTTATTATTTTATTATCTTTTTATACTATTGGGTTATATTAGGTTCATATCCTCAGGGAGTGGTATTCAATAACTTTTAGTGTTCTCTTTTTATTGAAGCTTGTCTTCTGTTAGGTTTAAGCAGTTATCCTAGAAAAACAACTTATTTTTGCCTTCTAAATTAACTTATTTACAAACAATTTCGAGTGCTACCCTCCTACCTCCTCACAGAGTCTTCAAGATCTCTCTGCAGCTTCTCTCTGTCAGGATAAACTATAGCACGTAACATTACAAGTCAAACTGGCCCCATAGAAGCATTAAAGGTGTATTGGACTTTGGCCTTATTAGCACAGACCTCTAAACAACTGAACTAGCTACTAGGAGATAAAAAGTCAGAATGGCGCATATAATGTAAATAGCTTAGGAGAAAGAGGTCTTCCTTTAGGTGTTTTGTTTATATAACACATAGACTTAAGATAGTATATTGCACACATGTTAAAAGTGGGGAAACTAAGTCTTAATTATAGAAGTAGGTTTCCCTAAATTGTATTTCCTTTGGTTCTAAGGTGACAAACCAAACAGCTTTCTTTGCATATAAAAATGCAAATGCTTTGGAATGTGGACAGCATAAAACATATTTTTGGATTTGTTTGGGTTTTGCCCCATATAGAATCAATAAAAATACATTCAAAACATTCAGATTATTTTTCTGACTTATTTAGTGATAAATGAAAACAAAGCCTACATGCTGATGAAATCCAGAGGTGAATTTGACCCAAGGATCAAGTAGGTTCCCCTTCGTTTTCTTTACCTCTCAAGTTTTTGCCCAGTTTCAATGACTGCTCTTCTATGATGTCTTCCCAAATTTTCCCTTCAACCCCTTCCCCAAATAACCTTCCCTACTCCAAACAACCTGGACCTCACATAGGATTTTCTGTTTCTTTAGTGCTCTTAGAGGAACAGCCCCATAGTTGATAAAAAGCGGGCATCAGAGGCAGGAAGACTTGGGTTCAGCCAATGTAAGCTAGATTATTGGTTGTATGACACTGAGCAAACCACTTAATATCTCAGTGTTCTTGTAAACTCTCTAACACTAGAAATTGTAGGTCTGCATTAGTAGAGGGAGATTTGTTATTAGTAGTTATCTATGCCAATGAAATATTAGATCTGATCTTTAAAAAAATGCACACATTTTTGAACTCCATTATCTACATTCTCTTCATGTATACTATAATGATGTAACCCCTATATAGGTACAGCCATCTCCTCTTTCTCTGGGATGACTCACTCATCCAATCTGTTATCATTCAAATAGGTCTGGGGTTCCCAAAGATGGAACACTACCACTTGATTCCAATTCAGAGTCTCTTAGGTTCCTAGGGGTAGCCCATCTCTGTGTATGTGTTTGCATGGGGGTCTAGGGTGGAGTGGGGAAAAATGCCAAGAATATGACCCTGGTCTATTGACCAAAGAATGTTCTTACAGTAAGGGTTGTGTGACTTTTCCTTGTGATTTAGTCATAATGTACTACAAACATTACTGCAACACAATATTGTTAAGGTTAACAATGTGCCCATACATTAAGTCTACAATGAAGAGTTTGGGAAATAAAAGGAAAAATAGGAGGAGGAAATGAAGAAATGCTGGTGATATAACAGCTTTAAGGAAATCAATCTGACTTTTCATTAATTGATTATTTTTATTGAATGGAAATTTTAAAAGGAAACAAAACCAATTCAATATTCGTAAATTTAGCATTTACAATTTGGCCTTCCTAATTAGAGATATAAAGGTTAAGAAAAATCATTAGAGCCTTATATGGGAAAGGAAGGGATGGAAAATATGCCCTTTGTGATAAAGAAAGAGTCATTATATCATTCCTTTTGGTCCTGGTGGCCACTTTTGTTCCAAGGAAGGGGATAATCCTGATGTTAGGAAGTGGAAGTTCCTGGAGACCACATTTTCTTGTGGTTATTGTTCAGTCATTTCAGTTTGTAACCCCATGGACTTCTCTCCATGGCATTTTCTTGGAAAAGATACTGGAGTGGTTTGTCATTTTCTTCTCCAGTGGTAAACAGAGGGTAAGTAACTTGCCCAGGGTCACACAGGTAGGAAGTTTCTGAGGTAAGATTTGAATTCAGATCTTCCCGACACCAAGCCCAGCACTCTATCCACTGTGCCGTCTAGCTGCCACATAGCCCAGGCTTAGCCCAGTGCTAATGTTCAATATACACTTGATGTTGACTTGGGAATGACTCTCAACACCCAAATTTCCAGTTGCTTTCAATCCGTATGAACTACCCAGGTAACTCCTTTTCTCCATTAGCTATAAAGGAAGTTCTCCATAAATTAGTTTCTGTTAACTACCTTTGTGGTTGACAGTGGCAAAAGGATTTCAGAATTATGGCTGTTTTATCTTTCATTTTTATGAGTAAGCAGACTTTGTGGTTGTTCAGTACATTGGTACCTCTAGAACAGAGTCCTTGCTCTTGATTCCATCCATGTAACATCATATTAGATAAATAATTAATGCACAAATATTTCATAGCACATCTCTAATTCATCAGGTTAAAATGGCAATAGTTCTTCTGACAGAGAGAGAGTAACATTTTTGATTTAGGAAGCTGCTGACTTATAGTCTTTCCCAAAGGTTGTAAAGCCCAACTATGATTTTTATATGTACCATTCCTACTAATTACAGTGACTGCTAGACTAGAATAGACTTGCTATGTCGTTTCATTGGAAAACGTAACTCATGTCACAAGGTTATATATTAAAATAGAAACATGATGTAGGTTTAAAAAAAGCACTGAACATTATGGGAGATTTGAATCATGACTTAAGAAACTTTCATTGTGAAATCATAGGCAAGTCACTTAACCTCTTGGAACCTCACTTCCCTCCTCTGCCAAGCGGAAATAGTAATGTTCAAAGGAGCTAACTCATAGTTCCATAGTGAGGATCAAATGAGATAGTGTCTATAAAGTACTTTGTAAGCTTTACATTTCCATATAAGTGTCAGCTATTATTATTTTGGGAGATTAGGCTCTTGCCATTTTTCTGTGACATATAGAATTATGATGGCCAAGTGGAAAACCAGGATACCAGAATCATGAATTTGAGTTGGAAGAGATTTCATCATCCATCTAGTCCAAACCACACCAAAGCAATCCCCACCATGATACACCCAACACGTGGTTATCTAGTCTCTGCTTTAAGACCTCTAAGAAAGTGGAACCCACTACCTCTCAAGGCAGCCACATTGTCCCTTCAACTCATCCTCATGTTCCACCTTCATAATATCTCTTACGTCTCCTCTCTATACTCTCATGGCCAACACATTAGTACAGGTCCTTATAACCTCATGCCCGGACTATTACAATACAGTCTTGGTTAGTAGCCCTGCCCGAAGTCTCTCCCCACTCTAGTCCATCCTCCACCTAGTGGAGGATCATGTTAAATCACATCAAAATGATTTTCCTAATACACACATCTGACCATGTCACAGTTTGACCACAATACATTCCAGGGATTTTCTGTAGGATAATATATGAAACCTTCTGTTTTGTCTTTTAAAGCCTTCCCAACATGGCCCCTCCTTACCTTGCCACTTTTCTTACACTTTACTTCCTCCTACATGTTCTATGATCCAGCTAGTAGCTTTCTTGCTATTCCTCATGATATGTGACACTCATCACCCAAATCTGTGCTTTTTCATTGGCCGTTTCACATGCCTAAATTTCCCTCCCTCTTTACTCTTCCTTTTGGTATCCCAGGCTTCCTTCAAGGCTCAGGTCAGATTCTACTTTCTGCCAGAGGCCTCCTCATATACCTTCCCTCTGAAATTACTTCCCTTTTTCCATTGTCATTTGCATGTTGTCTCTCCCATTAGAACATGAGCTCCTTGAGTGTAGGGAGCATGTTTTTGCCTTTCTTTGTATCTCTGATGGTCAATAGAGTTCCAAGCACATAGGAAATGCTTGCTGACAGACTGATATCACATGAATTCAATTCCCTTCATTATTCTGGTTGCTAGCCTCTTGACATTCTTCAGTTTCAGCTGGATGGTGCAGTGGATAGAGTCTGAGCCTGGGGTCAGGAAGACCTGAATTCAAATCTGGCTTTGTGACCTTGGGCAAATCACTTAGCCTCTATCTGTCTCAGTCTCAAATGTAAGATGGTGCTAACAATAGCACCTATCTCCAAGGGTTATTGTGAAGATGGAACCTGGAACCTAGTGGGGGCTAATAAATATGCTAGTTATCATCATCATCATCAATATCCTTATTAATCATGGTACCATTTAGGCTCTATTATAGCTGAGGTTTGACATGGGCAGAGTACAAGGGGACTATCACCTCCCTATTTCTGCAAGTTATGCTTCTTTTACTGTAGCCCAAGATCACATTAGCTCTGATAGCAGTAACATCACATTTCTGCAGCATATTGAGTTTCAATCACAGTTTAATTTAAGAAGCATCGAGATGGGCACAGGGGATGGAGTGTTGGGTCTGGAGTCAGAATGACCTGACCTCCAATCCTGCCTCAGCCATTTACTAGCTGTGAGACCCTGGGAAAGTCAATTTCTTCAACTATAAAATGGTGGTAATGATAACACCTATTTCATGGGGTGGCCGTGAGGATCAAATGAGATATTTGTAAAAAAAATCACTTATCACACTGTTTGGTACATACTAAGTACTTAATAAGTGTTTATTCCCATCTCATCTCCTTCCCAATCCATTAAAACCCTCTTAACTTTTTTCCAGAAAAAAAAATATCTCTCTAACCATGCTACCCTTATCTTAAACTTGTAAAGTTGATTTCGCATCTATTCCAATTGAATTCCATCTTATTGGATTCCTAGCCTTTCAAGACCCCTTTGGACCCAACTCTGTTGTTCCGTGTGTGAGCTATCCCTCTCCATTTTTGTCATCTACAAGTTTAATAAGCATTCTATCTATGGCTTTCAACAGATCATTAATAAAAAATGTTGAAAAGTACAGGGTCAAGCCTGGATCTCTGGGTTTCTTTCTCCACTGGAGACCTCCCATCAAGTTGACATTGAACCATTATTAGCTTCCAACCATTTCTGAATCCATTTAAATGCATCATTATCTAGTCCACATCTCTCCATCTTCTCCCCAATAATGGTAGAAGAGACTATCAAAATCTTTGCTGATAATTAGATGTACTATATCCACAGTATTCCCTTCAGCTACCAATTTCATAGGTTTTTAATGAAACTGGGTTGACTTTTTGTAATCCACACTTTTTCAAAGTTTGCCAATCATTTCTTTAATTATTGCTTCTAGAAAATTCCCAGGAACTAAAATCAAACTCATTGTTCTATAGTTGCAGACTCACTTTTTCACATGTATTAAACATTGGGTTGTTTGCCCTCTTGCTACTTTATCATCCCTCTGTAGTATTCTATGATCTTTCAGACATTTCTGATGATGACTCATCAGCCACATTAGCTAGTTCTTATAGATCATCTGTACAAAAAGACCTGAATTCATCAAGGCAACCAGAACAACTAAGGGCTCCCTTTTTCATTATTGTTGACACTTGTTATTGTTCAGTTGTTTTCATTATTCTTGGCATTTGTTATTTTTTAGTCGTTTTCAGTAGTGTCTAACTCTTCATGACCCCACTTGGGGTTTTCTTAGCAAAGATACTGGAGTGCTTTGCCACTTTCTTCTTCAGTAAATTGTATAGGTGAGGTAATTGAAGCAAAGAGGGTTAAGTGACTTGCTCAGGGTCACACAGCTAGTGTCTGCTTCTGCAAAATTTGGATTCAGTCAAAAGGCTACACTTGAGGACCCAGAGGGCCACACGTGACCTCGAGGTCACAGATTCCCCACCTCTGCCCTAATTAGTTCTATCACCTTTTGAAGAATAGAATTATCACTCTGAGAAGTCAAGAAGTTATTAGCAGCTCTGAGATAGAGACAGAGGCAGAGAAAGACAGAGACAGACAGACAGAGAGACAGAGACAAAGAAAGACAGAGAGAGACAGACAGAGCAAGATCTAACACATGCATATAAAATCATTACTGTTTCAGGACATCTGGGTATGTCTGTTTCGGAATGAAAGTGAAATGAAATGCTTTTAAGTCATAAATGACTCAACAAAATAAAGTTTACTTAACCATATGGAGAAGGACTTGCAGAGAAAAGAAAGAATATTCATTGAGGACTCAGCCTTGATTCACCTAAGTACAGTTCTCCTGGTGGTGGTTATTCTCTTGGTCTGAAGTCATAAGCCTGAGGGAGGAGTTCCAGTCCCTCAAATCCTCACAGTTTTTGGACTTATTTGACTAGGATGTGATATCAGTGACTTTAGTCTTAATACCCTGAGGCAATTAAATCTTGATAATATAGCTTCACTTCCCTTTAAGGAAAAACTAGCCTAAACTTCATGGAGCTAGGCTTCTAGACCTCTCCAAATTACTTGCATTAGATCTTTCTCCAATTTATTTTGTACAAATCTATCGCTATCCTCCTGCTCCTTCTCTTTCGGAATCCAGAAATAGGGACCAATCAACAAGCGTTTGTGAAGAGCCTCTTCTGTGCCAGCCATGGTACTAAACACTGGCATTGGTCATGCAAATACAAAGGATGAATCATTTCTACTCTCAAGGAGGTGACATTTTAACTGGGGCAGATAACAACTATACACACGTATACATACACACATATACACAATTTATATATATACATATATGCACATATTTATATATCTATACATATATACACATATGCACACATACATAAAAATGTAACAGTAATTAATACAGGGTAGTTAAGGAGGCAGGGCACTAGCATTGGAAGGAATCCACAAAGGCTTCCTAGGCCAGGTGGTGCTTTAACAGTGTCTTGATGTAACAAAGAGATTCTTTGAAATGGTGGGAAAACGGAAAGACAGCCCAAGAATGGAGAGGGCTAGTAGAAAGATATGGAGATGGGACATGGAGTACCATTTGTGGGAAATACAGAGAAAGTAAGTATCATTGAATCAGTGCTTTACTATTGGAAGAATCAATTCATTCTGACAACAGGTTCAAGTCGATTATTTGGGGCCCAGGTGATGGCTTGTTAGTAGCTGCAGATTATGTTTAGGAAATAAAGTTGAACAATTTTGCTTCAAGAGATACACAACGTGAGTAGAGATTTAATGCAGAGTAGTTTTTGTAAACATTTTTCTTTTATAAAGGGAAAAGAAAAATATAAAAGTACTTACATATTTGTACATGAAAGTAAACAAAAAATCACATAAGTCCTTATAAGTGCTAAGTAAATATTTATTGAATACAATTGAATCAGGAGGAATTTGATATTTTCTCTGTGAAAAAGGCTCTTCTCTAACCATTAATTACTATTTTCAATCTGCAGAAATAGTCCAGCTGAGCCTATGTTTTCATGGTAATATTGAAATGACAGGAAACCTGTGACAGCAATCTCAGAAAAAGTGCTTTATTACAACTTTGCCATCAGAGTGGTGGGAGTAAGGTTCTTGGAATTTACATAATTCATTTTAAATATTAGACAGAGTGAATTTACAGGTAGATAGATTCCAGGTTGCCCAGAGTTTTTCGATTCATGTTTATTACTAAAACTGACATGGCATCCTTATTTCTCATATTTAAAAAAATACAGTTACATAATTATGAAATGATTTGCAATAGATGGTTGCCTGGATACTTTTCCCCAGAGGTAGAAGTACTGGTATTGCTAATTAGGAATTTCAGGTTTTGGCAAGACCTACTAACAAATGGTTGGTAGCACAGCAGAAAGGGGCCTTGGCTAGGGAGTCAGAGGCCTCGGGTTCAAACACTGCCTGTGTTACATTGTCATTTAACCTCTTGGGGCCACAGTTTCTTCAAATTTAAAGTAAATTGGAATAGATAGCTTCTGTGGTCCTTTTTTTTTAACCTCGAGATCTACGATCCTATTTTCAGTTACTCTTTGTACATCTGAGACAATCACTTGCCAGTCAATCCAATAAGTGTTGAGTTCTTACTATATGTGTACTGTTTTAGGCACCAATGGATAAAATTGTTTCAAGAGAATCTCTTCAAATGGAAATTATAGGTTCCCAAGGTCTCCTTCAACCCGCTAATATAGACCTTTCAGTAGTAAAATAGTCTCCACACACACACACACACACACACACACACACACACACACACATACACACATACATATACATCTCAAAGTTCTAAAAGACCCATCATAGGGGAAAAGATAAATTGCTCTTTTGGCTTTTTATTTTTTGTTTTACTTATGTTTTCTTTTTGTCTTAATCCTGTCTGAATGAGAGAGTGAAGAGCCAAGCTGAGAATTATGTTTCTGTTTCAGATTTCTCACATAAAATCAAGGGAGCTATTTTTTGAATGGCACATTTGCAAGCTGCTCTCTCACTAAACATCCTTTTATTTTCATAGCTATCCATGACAGAATGCAATGAAAATGAAAATAACACAGAGTAAAAAGCCCATTATGGGCAAGGTAGAAAATAAATATTAAAAACAGTCTGATATCAACAAAAATTGCTTGAAAGCAAGAAGTTCTTTCATTAGACAATATTTACTGTCTCTATATTATTAACACTTGACATCATTGTTTTCAGTTGGGCCTAATCTAAACCTCTATAAGTTATAAACTTAGCTTATGAACCATAGGAATCAGTTTATGGAATATTTCTACTGAGGGGATAATGGAGTGATTTATGAGCCCCTCCTCTCTCTTCCATTATCTGGTTGTCAGGATAAACTTCCTTTTATGCTGCTTCTTCATTTTCTATAAATTTTTTGAATCTACTTATCTGCATTGATAGAGAGCATTTATTTCCTCACCCAAGAGTTCCCTGCATTAATTAAATCACAGGACCTTCCCCATCTTCGTTTGAGGAGATATTGAAATAGGCTATCTAGAAGCACTTTTCAATGTTCCTTCACTTCTACTGTTATTTTAAAGCTGTAAGACTCAAGCTAGGGAGGAAGTCAACTTTGGGTCCCGTAGTGATTTGTCCACAGGGGTCCTCAATAACTATGTATCAAGTGAATGCATTAAAATAGATTAGGAAAAAGGCAAACTCTTTAGCACTATGTGTGTAGGTATAGTGCAAAAAAATCTGAACTTTATCTGAAAGCCCATTTTCTACTCCTATTCTACCATTTACCAAGTGTATGACTTTGGGCAAGTTTGTTCACCTCTTTAGTCCTCAGTTTGCTCATCTGTAAGCTAAAGGGAACTGTGCTATATATTGTCCAAGGTCCCTTCCTATCTCCAAACCCTGATTTCCATGAATCACCATCACTGATATCACTATAGATTACCATCTGACAGAGACATGGTCAATCATGTCATATGAATTGGAGTCTCAAATCTGGTGAAGGAAGGATGAAAAATCCTGTTACCAACTAACAGTGTTTAGAAACTTCATTCAAAGACAAAATAGAATAGCCAGTTAATTGCATGAGTATTCAGTCTGAAGAGAGCTCCTCTCCTCTTCCTTGTGATAATCCTGTGAGTCATATCTGAGATAAGGTGATAGTATGAGACCAGAGGATGACCCACATTACTAGCTCTCATCCCTCAATTCCAAAGGTTGCATTATATTTCAGCCCACAGTTTTCAATATTACCTTTGCTAACAATCACTGAATCACAGAATCACAAATTCTTAGAGATCTAGGTCTCTCCTAATGATGGAATACCTTCTAAATGATTCCTAACAAATGGTCATCTAGATTCTACTCAAATATTCCCAGTGGCACAACCAAATTATTGCATTTGGACTGCCCTAGTTAATAAAGCATCTTCTTTATATGTCTTTCTACCTATATTTCCATCTGTTTCTTTATATCAACACATATTATCTATCTATATGCATATGACACTTATGCATTTAATTTAGTCTATGTATTGACCTCTGGAGAAAGACAGAAATGTATTATCTTCCACATGATTGTACTTTGAAGTCTGCCTAGTAGTAATCAATTTGATTTTTATGGGAAGAGACAGTCATTGAGATAGTGCAAAAATCACTAATATTTAACTCTGAAAGGCATTGTTATGGTTATATTTGGGTATTACTGTCTCTTAGGTTAATGTAATTTACAAAACCTCAAAGAAAAAAAGAAGTCACACTTTGAAGTCCTATCTTCAGAGGAGAGAGAGAGAGAGAGAGAGAGAGATACACATGAATATATCCTCTGAAGATAGGCCTTTATGTTATAAAATGAGACTTGACATACATGTCAAGTCTCATTTTATAACATAGATTGTAGCCTTTCTATCACTAATTAGCATCTTGAATACTTTTCTTCTTCACACTTTAGTTTTCCGGTGATTAAAAAGAGGAGGTAGGACCAGCTCACTTCCAAAATTTCCTCTAGCTCTAAAATTCTTTGAATCTATAAATCTCTTCAACTACTCTCTATTCTTCACTTCAGGATGGAAATGATGGACAGACAACATGACCTCTCAGACATGATCTCTATGTTCCCAATCTCATATATGTTTCTAAGCTCTGAAACCTCCCTTGTAATAGGGTTGAAGAAGGGAGCTGTTTTGAAAAGGATGTTAATAGAGGAGAAGAGAGTATCAGCATTGCAGTGTAGAGCATAGCAGGTATCTAGCCTCTAGCATCAGACTTATCCTCAGGTGATGAGTGATTTAATAGGTTCCGTAGTTGTACTGCAAAGATGATACTCTAATGGAGTTATGATTTTTTTATTACAAGAAGGATTCTGATTGCCTGAATTGGAAACTTGACTTGGCAAATGAATACCTGTGTGACCTTGGGCAAACCGCTTATAGACTTCAATTTCTTCTTTAAAATGAGTGAATTGGACTAGTTGACTTCATAGATCCCTTCAGGCTCTAATACTTAAATTTTATATTCTTAAACTATATTAAAATGTTGAAAAGCATGAAGTCTCTACTATCAAGAAATTAGTAGTAGACTACTAGGGCCTTTGTTTTTGAAGTACCACCTTGTCACTTAATCCCTCATAGGTTCAATCATATTGACTACGTATAATCCTGTGATTAGACATCAAATGTCTACTGATTCAAATGTTTTTTTTAATGTTTCTCTCTCTTTCTCTCTCCCTGTCCATGTCTATTTCCACAGATTAATAGATGAAACAGAAATATCTACATGCTATTTAAAGTATACTAAAAATCATTTATCAGGAAGAAAAAGCTGCACTACCTATTTTCAAGGATTTTGATATTAATCTCAGATTTCTTGTCCAAATTTGGTCTACAAAAAAAAATCTGTTAATTTTCTTGGATATGTTCATTTAATCTACTGCTGGGGATAGGAACTTTTGCTGAATTGACCTATGTGTTTTTTGTTTGTTTTTTGGAAAAGGTGACCTGGGATGAAAAACTTTCCCCACAGTACTGTTGAGGGTTAGGGGTGCTGGGACCCCAAAAGATCAACATGCAGGTCCTGCCTCAATTGAATTCAACTCAAGCCCTCTTGAAGCCAAAGACAAGATGTGTTAGAACACTGCTCAGGATGGACATAATTGTGAAAATCCACCATATCTTCCAGACTCTTAAGGAATTTGAGCCTTTATATCACTAATGCAAGCAGGCCAGATTGTTAAGGAATCTGAGCACCTTAATGGAGGAAAGGTGGATCTTATAATATGGAAAAACTGTGGGAAGGATCTAGGAGTGGCCAAGCAATCTGGGCCAATTGGGAGGTAACAGAGAAGGACTAGGTACCCTAAGTGAACAACAGGGAGCTGGACCAAGTGGCCAAGGGAAAATGGGGTCTAGTTGGGATCAAAGGTGAGAAGTAGCCAGGGGCAATCTGGAGGTGACGGACAGTGAAAGGCTGCGCTAGGCTAGAGGTGACCAAGAATGGGAGATTGGGCATAGACCACAGTGAATGGCCAGTTAAGAGGATTACTGGGATGGATCAGTGTCTCAGGTGAATGTCAGAGACTTGACCACGGAGAAAATTTAAGGAAAGTTTGTGAGGGGAAGGGTTTCCAGGGC
Source organism: Trichosurus vulpecula (assembly GCF_011100635.1). NCBI lineage: Eukaryota > Metazoa > Chordata > Mammalia > Diprotodontia > Phalangeridae > Trichosurus > Trichosurus vulpecula. Next base: position 91,436,972 of record NC_050574.1, on the reverse strand, counting down.
CTATACCCCATCATTTGCATACTGGAGTAAAAAATAAAGCCATATATAATTAGGTTAAATATCAGGTATATATAGATGTCTGTGTGCATGTGTTTATGTGTATATATGTATGTGTGTGTGTGTGTGTGTGAGAGAGAGAAAGAGAGAGAGACAGAGACAGACAGACAGACAGAGAGAGAGAATGAAAATAAGGGAGAGAGTTTTTTTATGGCTAGATTTATCCCTAGAAGCATTGGAATGTCTGTTGTGGTTAATTCAGTTTGGAGGTAAGAAAATAGAATATGTATATTTGAGGACAGGTTCATACCTTTATCAAAAGGCATTCTTTTAGTAGAGGAGTTCCATCCATGGTGATAAAAATATTGGTCTCAGTTTTTCAGATCCTAGCAGGAACTATCTATTTATGTCAATTTATCTAAAAGATAAAAATGGAAAATAATGTCTCCCCAAAGCATATTTTCTACACTGGCTATAATACTATACTAACACTTTAACATTTGCAAACTACTTTACACACAGTCATTATCTCCACATTTTCCTCCCAACAAGCTACGGAGATAAGTGCTGCAAATATTAAATCCATTTTCCAGGTGACAAAACCGAGACTAAGAGACATAAAGTGACTAGGCAAGGGACATTCAGATGGTAAAATGTCTGAAGCAGAATTTGAACATGTGTCTTTCTCATTCTGAATGCAATGGTCTATTCACTATACCATGCATGGCTCACGAATAGTGTACATGCCCTTTATATCTAATTGCTTCCTAATGTGATAAAATCAATGCTTAATGTTATAAAAGTAAAATTAAAAAGTTATGAAATCACACTTATAATGAATTTCTTTTTCTATTTTCAGGTTTTATATGGGGTGAAATTAAACAGATGTGGGATGGTGGACTTCAAGATTACATCCATGACTGGTGGAATCTAATGGACTTTGTAATGAATTCCTTATACTTGGCAACAATCTCTTTGAAAATCGTTGCATTTGTAAAGGTAACTTTTATATTTCTCTTGGCTAAAGAAAAGGTTCTGATAATTAGCAGTACTTTTAAAGTCTGTTATCGTAAAGATTTTAATTAACGAAAGCACCTAAACTCTTAGCACATTATAAACTTGCTCACAAAAGTCATCTGTAGCAATTTAGAAAGTAATGAATGATTTATAGTCATAAAACTGAATTTTAAAAAAGAGAAAAAGATCATTTCCCAATGCCATCACATCTACATCAAATCATGCCTCAGAATTACCTATAAGAAGTGCCATAATTAGTATGCTCTTTCAAAGGCTAATGAAATTCCTCCCCTGCTCACATACTGGTTAACATATGGCAACCAAAATATCCATTTTTATCCTTGAGAAAATAATAGATAAAACCTCATAGATCAAAATATTGCACTTATTAAACATTAAGATTATAATTTCAGCCTAAATTAATATGGTTTAATATCATTAAAAGGAAATATAATTTCTTTTTTCCCCTGATCCCACTCAAGATGACAGTGCTTGAAATCATACACACCCAATACTCCCCCAGGTTTTATACAGCATCAATCTCATACTCAAACTCCACACATTGCACAAAACAGCCTTTGTTCTTCAGTGACTAATGAAATTATTTTGCACTTGATGTAATTCTTCCAACTGAAGTCACAACATCTTGTCTTCTCCTCCTCCTCTCCTTTTCTTTTCCTTTCCATCCATTTTTTAAGAGGCGTAGTAGTAAAGTGAGGAAAAATTCCTAACTTAAATATTAGGAGTTAGAAGACTGCCTGCAGGCCTAGATATGTCTCTTTCAGGGCAGCGTGAAATTGGACAAATTTTAGAATTTTGAGTTGGAGAGGACTGAAGAGACTCTCTAGTCCGGAGGTGTCAAGTATGCTGCTGGGAACAACACTCTTAAGTGCAGCCTGAACCAGAACAAAATGTAATTGGGAAATAACAAAATATGTAAAAAAAAATACAACATGGATAACATTACACTTTAAAAATGTCATCACAGCGGGGTGGAGCCAAGATGGCAGCTGGAAAGCAGGGACATGCTTAAGCTCTCCCCCAAATCCCTCCAAACACCTGTAAAAATGGCTCTGAACAAATTCTAGAGCTGTGGAACCCACAAAATAGCAGAGGGAAACAAGTCTCCAGATCAGGATGGCCTGGATGGTCACTGGGAAGAGTCTATCACTCAGTGCTGGGAGGGAAACACAGCCCAGGGTGGGCCATGACCGGACAGACCAGACCTAGAGCTGGCCTGAAGCTTGCCTTAGGGCCATGAAACATTGAGCTGCGGCAGTTACCAGACTTCTCAAACCACAAACACCAAAGACCATAGAGCAGGTGAGTGGGTAAACTGCTAGATCAGGTCAGAGAGTGGTCCGGCCACCAGCCCTGGGAGTGGCGGAGGTGGTGCAGTGGTGGAGCTCCAGTGTCAGCTGCTTCCAGAGTCCCTGGTTCACACAGTGAAAGGAATCAAGCGGCAGACCAGAGCAGGAGTGCAGGGCTTGCTTTGCCCTGTTTGGATCTGGGTTGCAATCCTGGTTGGTGGTCCTTGGGGGAGGAAGAGCACTGCTGTGGCAGAGCTTGCGGTGACAGTGGAGTAGAAGTAGCTCTGAAAACAGCAGTCCAGCCCCTAAAGCTAGGAAGAAAGCACTCTCTACTCTACAAGCAGACATACCTTGACAAAAAGCTCAAAGGTCAAGTAGTTGGCTGGGGAGATGGCCAGGCAGCGAAAAAGGACACAGACTCAGACTCAGACTCCAAAATCTTTTTTTGGTGACAAAGAAGATCAAAACATACAGCCAGAAGAAGTCAACAAAGTCAAAAAGCCTACATCAAAGGCCTCCAAGGAAAATATGAATTGGTCTCAGGCCATGGAAGAGCTCAACAAGGATTTGGAGAAGCAAGTAAGAGAAGTGGAGGAAAAAGTGGGAAGAGAAATGAGAGTGATGCAAGAAAATCATGAAAAACAAGTCAATGACTTCCTAAAGGAGACCCAAAAAAAATACTGAAGAAAATAACACCTTCAAAAATAGACTACCTCAAATGGCAAAAGAGCTCCAAAAAGCCAATGAGGAGAAAAATGTCTTAAAAGGTAGAATTAGCCAACTGGAAAAGGAGGTCCAAAAGACCACTGAAGACAATAGCACCTTAAAAATGTCATCGCACAGCCAGTATGCATGAGTAGCAGGACTTGAACCCAGGTCTTCTTGGCTCTGGAGCCAGCTCTCTCTCCAGTACACCACACTGCCTCTTTTAAAAAAAAAAATTGAAATAATATACTATCTGCCAGGGTTGTACTGGTAAGCGTTTAACAGTCATTTCTGTCTCTGTCTTTCTACCTTTCTGTCTCTGTCTCTCTCTCTCTCTCTCTCTCCCCCCCCACAGACATGTATATACACATATGTGTATATATGTACACATATATGTGTATATATGTACACATATATATGTGTATATATGTACACATATATGTGCATATATACATATAAACACACATATGTGTGTGCGTAAACATACACATGTACATTTATTCACACATATATACATACATAAATGTAGACACACACATTTATACACATATATACAACACTCTTTCAAGTTTAATCCACATTGTTAATATTTTTTCCATCAGTTTCTAAAGTCTAGGCAATCAACCAAACAAGAAATCGAGCACTGATTTATATTGTTTATTTAATTTCTGAGGCATTAATTTTACACTGAAAATTTAACAATCTCTAGCAGCTGCAGCATACCTGATATCTACCCTACTAACTTACAGAGTTTTTGTGAGATCAAATTGGTCTCAAAGCAGTTTGTAAATTATTTAGGCCTACACCAGCATAAAGTAATTTTTCACTCTTTTTTCCTGAGTTGATTAGAGGCTCAATAGAAATTAAGAAAATGTTTAACTTGATTTTGCATGAACAGTGAATTCAGCTTAGTGATCTGAATGAGCAAATGCCTGGCAAACAGGCTAACTGTTACTGATTAGCCAAATTCTTATAAGAGCTTGCCAAACATCTTTGCTATTTTAAGGTATGAAGAGGTCATATATAGGTGATTATCACCATTATGCATTATGTAGGCAGTATAGTTACTTTAGTTTGCTCAACAAGGCAAATGCTTTATTTTTTTAGGATTTATTTTGCTTTTTAAAAGTGTCAAGACTCACCAGATAACGAGTACAGTCAATTTCCATAGTTTTCTTGGAAGTCAAGCTATGTTTAAGAATGGAAAAGCTTACAACCTGTGAATTTTTCCTACATTTTTTAAAGTTGTATACTGATAAAGATCACATGAATACTGCAAGGATAATTATCTCTGTCAAATATAATGCATAATAATAGATCATACTTATTTTACAAATTGTAAAATAGTGTGTTAAATATCTTATGCAAATTGTCCCATTTGAACTCCACAACAATCCTATGAGATAAATAAAGTAGCTCTTGTCATGACTGCCATCCTATAGAGAAGGAAATTTAGGCTTAGAGAAGTTGTGATTTGCCCAATATTAACCAACAGCAATGAATGCAACTACAAATTGAAAAAAAACACCTAGAAAACCTATATTTTCAGATAGTAATCCATTCTTTCTAGTATATGACCCCCCCCACACATTCATATTCTTGTCTCCCATATAATGACTTGTCTTTTAAGTTATACAAGGACACTTTTCTTTTAAAAAAATTGCCAACTAAAAAGTAATAGTTGTTTCTAAAACTGGAAAGTTGACCTAGTTCTTTTTTTTTTTTTGCTTTTTGTCAGGGCAGTTGGGGTTAAGTGACTTGCCCAAGGTCATACAGCTAGTACAAGTGTCAAGTGTCTGAGGCCGGATTTGAACTCAGGTCCTCCTGACTCCAGGGCCGGTGCTCTACTCACTGCGCCACCTAGCTGCCCCAGACCTAGTTCTTAAAATTAAAAAAATTTATAACCATTTTTGGTATTATAAAATTGTCCAGAAGAAATATGTACCCTATATAATCTGATGAGAACTCCTTCCATGTTTGAGGTCCAGCCATCCATTAAAAATGTTTAATACCTTGGCAAACAATCTTGGTGTGGAAGATTGTACAAACACAATTCTCACTCAGAGAAAGGCTTTCTGGAGGATGTATCATTTGATTTGAACCTAATATAATGGATAAGATAAAATGGAGGAAGGAAGGAAGGGAGGGAGGGAGGGAGGGAAGAAAAAAGGAGGAAGGGAGGAAGAAAAACAGACAATCCCAGAAACCCAGGTAAGACCAAGGTTCTCAATTATTTAGTGAATTGTGGTGTCATTGAAAGAAATAGGGTGACAGTGGAATATGGAACTCTCGTTTGGAGTCAGCTTGGTTACTTATTACCTGTCCGACCTTGAGTAAGCCACTTGATCTTCATGAGCTTTAAGTTTCCTCATCTGTAAAGTGAGATGGTTGAATCAGGTGACCTTAGAGATCTCTTCCATTTTTAGTCCTGTTATCCCAAGAAGGAGTTAGTTTAGGGGCAAACATTCAATTTGAGGTGCTTCCAGGATATCCATTAGGCAATTGAAAATGTGTATCAGAAGGCTATAAGACAGATTAGAGATGGAGATTTGTATTTGGCAGTAAAATTATCATAAACATTATAGTTGAAGCCATCATAATGGTTAAGATGTTGGGGTAGGGTTTACTGATAGAAGAGAAGAGAGGAGCCAATGAAAAAGGTAATGAAGTTGTAATCAGAGAGAGAGGGAGGGATCTTGAGAGTGTAGGGGTAGAGGAGGGTTTGTCAAGGAGAGGTAGGTAGCCCATAGTATCCAACGTTGTCCAGAGCTCAAAGGAGAATGAGGTTACATTTTAGAAGGCAGTTTCCACAGAGTGGTAGCAATTCAACAGGGCAATGGATCCAAGAGTGAGAGGATTGTAAGAAAATGGAAGTATTAAGGTACAGGCTAAATTTTCAAGAAATTTTCTGGTGAATAGAAAGTGAGCTGTTAGGATGAAAGTTTCATTATATACATAAATACAAAAGAAGACAACTCATATCTATAATGCACAGAAAAAAATGCATCTTTCACTGAAAACGATAACGCCTTACAAAAACTTATTTTCTCTGCATACTGACAGATATGAAAATTGCTTTTATTTATTATATTTCTGTCTAGCATCTCTTGGGAAGGCTGTTCAAGCCTTTCAATATTAAATATTTAATATATATTCGCCTTTTGTTTTATTATATTCAAGGATTTTTTTCCTTGACTTCACTCTCATCTCCTACCTCCCCTCATCCCCCCTGAGCCCTCCACACAGATGGAAATGAAGAAAAGGCCTATAAGCATATAATTACTCATTGATGAATGGTCAACATAGGCAATTTGGAATGGCAGATGAAGAACTAGCTTCGAACCCAGCAAGATCTGGGTTCAAGTCTCACTTCTGACACATACTGGCTGTGTGACCCTGAGCAAGTAACTTAATCTATTAGTGCTCTAGGCAACCCTCTAAGACTATGAGTTGCAGTTGTTGTTCAGATGTGTCTAATTCTTCTTGACCTCATTTGGCCTTTTCTTGGCAAAGATACAGGAGTAGTTTGCCATTCTCCTCTCCAGCTCACTTTACAAATGAGAAAACTGAGACAAATAGGGCTAAGTGACTTGCCCAGGGTCACACAGCTAGGAAGTATATGAGGCAGGATTTGAACTCACAAGAATAAGTCTTTCTGATTCGAGGTCTGGCACTCTATCCACTGTGCCACTTAGCTTTCCCGTGAGTTGCAGAACACCTGCCAAACTTGATTGGTAGAGGGAATTTCTTTATCTAGGACTTCTTTCAACTAGTGAAAAAATAAGCCCAGTTCCCTATCCTCATGTGAATGTTCTAAAAGCAGGGAGTCAATATAAAATGACTAGACCATAGGGCTGCAGACATCCTGCAGGATAAGAAAGTACGAAGTATTTTTTCAGAATGTTTTGTGATTAAGTGTATTTGTGACAAATTTTTGGTCACCTTTCCCTTGTTAATCATATAGGAAAACACGCTGGACTGTACTTTTTGGCAGATATCTTTTGATGTGATTATTTTAGCATTCAAAAAGAAAAAATAAAGAAAAACAGCTTGCTTTCAGCAGGGGTCCCACACAGGCTACCTGTCTCATACTTTCCTATTAATCCTCTCTTTGTCTTTCCACCTTTCATTCTACTTTCTGTAGACCAGATATGGTCTTTCTGTGACCAATAACCCTATTAGAGGAGAAGGGTCTCCCATCCTTGTGAGGACTGCTGTTTCTGTTAGAAAGTCATTTACAATTTTTCCAGGATGCAGTTTCTGATTTTCTGTCTCTCTCTCCCTCTCTCTTTCTCTCTCTCTCTCTCTCCCTCTCTCTCTCTCTCTCTCCCCCTCCCTCCCTGCCTCTCTCTCTCTCTCTCTCTCTCTCTCTCTCTCTCTCTCTGTCTCTCTCTCTCTCTCTCTCCCTCCCCTGTCTGATCAGCAATCAGCATAAATGTTTGATCTGAACTGTTTCTGACCTGACAGGCCTCCTTAGACAACCTGGAGGCACTCTCTCACAGAAGAGTCATCCTATCGGCTTTTTAACCATACTGCAACTCAGAATTACTGAGCTCATGTGCAAGCCAAAAGCCCGAGCCTCTTCGGGTCCATAGATTTAGGCATGCATGGCTCACCTGGCAGGAACTGCTTCTCACTTTTGTTAGCTCATTCTAGACTTTTCTTTAGATCATACCTTCTAGGAGGCCGAAATTATAAACTGAACCCTGATACAGTGGTACATATTACATTATACAATATCCTGATGATTTATAGGCAAAGTGTGAATACAAAAAAATGCTTCAGGTTTCAATGTGCTCATAAATCTTGGCTTGCAGACCTAGTGGGCTTTGGGATACATGCCAGGATAGCTTGATTCATTTGCATTTTGCAGTGCATGGACTTGTTTTGAAATGTGGTTCTAAGATAGTATTTCTTTCCATAAATGGAACGTTTTAATTATTTGGTCCCCCTTTCCCTGATTTCTGCAGAGGTATTAGTTAATCCTGAGTTTGTTATTGCCTTGAGACACTGTCAAACTGTTCATGCATATTTTGTTAACCTTATTATGCTGTTTCCTTTTTGAAGATCTTTTCTTCTTTTCTATCTTTGAAGTGTTTTTACTCAAAACATTTATTTTCAACCTCGTGGTAGACAGAGCATGATAATGATAAGTTACATTCAATTCAAGTTTACAAAGCCATTTTCTCAGAGCAACTTTGTATAATTCTTATTATTCCCATTTTAATGATGAGAAAACCAAAGTTTAGGGAACTGATAGCTTCCCTGTGGTCACACAGCTAATCGTAGTATCACAACCTCAGAGTTGGAAGGGATCTCAGAGTGCATATAAGCCAAATCAGTAAAGTCAGTGCTATTTTCTCGTTCTCCAGCTGCCCCGCACTGGTAGAGAGGTTCATGCTGAGTCTGATTCTTGCCTGCCTTCCCTTATATGCTTTGATTCATCTTTCAAAATTTAAAAGGAATACTATTTTAACAAAGATTGTTTGTTCTAGCAATAATGCTTTGATTTTATACAGCCTGTTTCTTCTAGAGAACTTTGAACAACTGTATATTATTAATCCCATAAATTCCGATCATCTGGTTTGGGGGAAAACTCGATTTCTCTGTTTCACAGAAGGAAAATAATGTGATTTTCTTAGCTCATCTTTGGGGTCTGTGGCAGTCACAGAGATATGATTTCCAGCTGTTTAATTCAACATCCTCCCCATTTGTCTGTTCTAGGTTTGGAAATCTAGACATGAAGTAGCCATGGTAGTACCTAGTATCTTCACCATACCAATAAATGAAGAGGGGAAAAGGAGTTTTGCCCTATAATAAAGGATCATGAACTAGTTTAAGCACCACAGGGAAGGGATTTAACTCAGTATAACCAAACATGCAATCGTTTAGTATGGGAACCAATATGATATCAATTATTCTTAGTCAATGAAGGCAAACAAACAAAATCAAATTAATCTATAAATGCCTACTAAATATAAAGCTCTTAGAAACACACCAAGAAGTAAGAGGTAAGCCTTTCCCCCTGACCCACTATCCTCTTCTAGATGAGGTGTAAATTCTGTGCACAAAGCATGAGTTTTGTTTTCCTGAGTCCTCCTTACTCCTTTTTTTCTAACCCTCACTCAAGCCCACACTTTCAAAGTTGTATCAGCATTGAGTATCTTGGAGTAGACATCTTGGCAATGGCAGACTTTATCTGAGTTGTCCCTTTGACATAATACTTTGAAACAATATGGATTCGAACACAGATTGAGAGATACAGAAGATGCAGAAGGAGATAGAGGAAATGAAGACGTAAGTATGTACACATATACATGTACATACTCATACACACACACACAGACACAAATGCACAGACACACACCACAAAAGATATTCCAGACTATATGTGGACTTGGAGAAAAGCCTGCACATCCATGACATTTCTTTCCACAGAAAAACATGCATCTGGCAACAGGTACCACATAGAAATATGGAAATAGAGAAGCAAACTTCAATAAAAGATTAAAGAAAGGGAATTTGGTGCCTCAGTGAGAAAGGAGAGAAGAAGAAATGGACACTCCTGGCCTCATCTGAACTTTGAAAGAAGTCTTCAAACTGAACCACTTTTATAAACCCAAAGGGAACAAAGGATAAATGCAACAGGGAAATATGCTCTGTGGAACAACTGTCTTAGCCATTTGGGGATTAGAATCATGATTCCTTTATTGGTCCAGATGGAAAGTGGACTAGACCAAAGGAGAAGACTTCTTGATACCCTCCAAAAAGGGGAGGAGAATTGAGAGCTCAGGCATGAATCCCTTCTGTTTTTGTTCTGGGTTAGGTAAAACTTATCATGCCCTATGTCTTTTTTTTTTCATTTTGGATGCTTACAGAAGAATTAAAAGCATTTGTGCAGAGAGAAAGCCACAAGCCCAATTCAGGTGTACCCAGAGTAAACCTTGGATGGAGCATGAAAACAAATCATAGAGATTATTATTGAGAAAGGCCACCAAAGTGAGCCCAGTCCTTTGTGTGAGAGGGCAGAGTCCAATTAAGAGGGATTTCATGATACAGGGCAAGACACTTAACCTCTGTCTAGCTCATTTTTCTCATCTGGAAAATGGGGATAATAATAGCACTGATAGTCCGGTGTTGTTTTGAGGATAAAATAATATTTGCAAAGCATTTTGCGAATCTTACAGCTCGATATAAATTATAGCTATTATTGTTGCTGTTGTTAATTGCATAAAGAAATTAACAACATCAATAATAATAGCTATGAGGATATAAACAGCTTATATTGAAGATGGAAGAGTTGGGCTAATTTGTGTAAGAGAATCTATTTCTACATACATTAGAATGAATGAGTTGGGAGAGGAGAGAAAAAGGCAAAGTTAAAAATTAAAGAATTTAAATAACAGTAAGATAATGTTAATAATGTTAATTATTACATGATTGAGAGAAGTACTACATAAGAACCCCTAGGAGCAGCTAGATGGTGCAGCAGATTGAGTGCTGGGTGTGGAATCAGAAAAACTCATCTTCTTGAGTTCAAATCTGGCTTCAGATACTTACAAGCTATGTGACTCTGGGCAAATCACTTAACCCTGTTTGCTTCCATTTCTTTATCCGTAATATGAGCTGGAGAAGGAAATGGCAAAGCACTCCAGGATTTTTACTAAGAAAACCCCAAATCGGGTCATGAGTAGTTAGACATGACTGAAAATGACTGAACAACAAGGCAACAATATAGTGGGTATGAATCAGGAGAAGTTGGATAAGCTACCTTGAGCAAAGAAGACCCCTGGGATGGGCTTAAAAAGGGAGTGCTTCTGTACAATGGGAGATATGCAATGATGTTAAAATGGGAGCAGGCCAGACATGGACCTGGAGAGGAGCTAGTGCTGGATCTGTAAAGTCCCCGAGGGAAGGAGCTAGCACCAAATGGAAGCACAGAGCTACAGGTGGCCCTGGAGGGGGTGCTACACTGAAATACCTTTTCCTTTCCAAAGAAAGCAGTTGAACATGGATTGGAAGATTTAACCAACAATGAGATGAGAGAATTAAGGACAGAGGGAGAAACATCTCCATTTTTTGTCAGACAAACCCAGAACTAAAGAGCAACAAGGCTTGTTGTCATCCACTTGATTGATATGAATGACTATGAAGCAAAAAAAAAAAAAAAGAGGTTCATTTTTTTCTTTCATGGTGTGTGTATAGAAATGAGGTTTTGAGAACAGGGGATATTTCACCCTTGGAACTCAAGGCAAAAAATTAGGCAGATAGTTTGGTTGTTTGGACAGTTATGGTCCAAACATGTGTACGGTAACTTCTACTCATATGTGTTATATATGCCCACCTGGATTGTCAAAATGTGATTCATGGGTAGGCAAGGAGATGTATCTCTGGAAATTTGTCCATCTCTCTTCAATGGAGACCAAGTGATGATGAAATGGGCTGGTTATCATATTCTCCTCCTAAAAGTTGGCTACCAGACTAGAATTCTATTTGCCACCCTAAATATTGCTGGTCTAGGGGCATGAATTTTAGGTTCAAAAGGAAAAAAAGGTATTAGCTTCCCTGGTTGCTATCTCTTAAAGGGGGAGGGTAACCCAAGCTTTTACCTACAGCCTTGACTCCTTTCCAAGTAAGTGCTAGGTACATAAAATAGCATGGTAAGTAGCAAATGAGTAAATCCATTTATCCAAGAAGAGAGTAAATAGAACTCATAGAAATTCTCCAGATTAGAATATACCAGAAAATAGACAAGAGTGAAAATCTCTTTAGATGAGATATTACTCAACCAAGAAGAGACACCCTAATTTCACGCAAGAGAAAATTCCTGAAAATCTCTTGGGACTCAAGCTAAAAATCAGGGACATATTGAGGAGCCAGTTTCCTTTACATATTTGCCAGTATCAGAGGCATAATCTATCTTTCTCTCCCTCTCCCTACTCCCCTCCCTCTCCCTCCCCCTCCCCCTGTCCCTCTTCCCCCACTACCTCCTTTCCTCCTTCCCCTTCTCTCTCAAGTTAGTAACCAAAACAGTTTGGAACCATTTGTTTCTTCTCTCAAAGCACAAATGAAGAATCCGTCTCCTTTCTCAAATTCTCATCCCCTCACAGTCTCATAGGGTCACATCAGCATTCTCTCCATCAATCCAGAGTCATGTTTAATAGGCAACATGAAATTTAATATGAAATTTAAATTTATATGAAATTTAAAACTTCCCCTTCTTCACCCAGCTTAGGTGAGTCAGGCTTACATATACCTCAGGATAATTTTTTTTCTGTTTTTATTTCTTCCTACATTAAATTCTTTAAACAGGCTGCATGTGGGACCTCTCAGAACCACTATTTGCAGATAAAATTAGAGAGGAAGCTTTTCACTCCAGTGATAATTTCAGAATTGCAAGTAAAACAAAAGTTTTCCATAGAAATAAAGGAGCCCCTTCTGTACATATTCCTCCTGCTTTCTTTGCCTTGGTAGCAAGGAAACCCCCTCTATTCCTAAGGTTTTCTATTGGTAACACGATAGCTATCACTTCTTACCAGCCTCAGTGACAATTAATTGGCTAACATTGGTAACACCATCTGGTGGAAAATGTACAAAAAGAAAACTGCAGGCTGATCCAAAAATGGATCTGTGTTCATTCTGGCCTTATTACAAACAAGAATCCTATTATCTGGATCTGTTGTTTTTAAATGACAGTTGTGAGCAAGAACAGAATCCAATGTCTTCTCTAGTGCTTATCCTAGCATCCTTCTATCTCCCCTTCCCCTAGTAGTGAAGCACATTGGTGTTCTTCAAAAAAAGAAACAAGTTTAATTAAATGATGTAGGAGGAAATGAGTATTTTCTTTCTCCCCCATTCTTTTCTGATCATAACCTTGCTATTGCGTTGAGGAGGCAAACTCAATTTTGACTTTGCTCTTAACTGGCTAATGTATTGCTGCTTTTTGAGTCATCGTGCAAGTCAGGCTTTACAAAAAAGACAAAGGTGCACTACCCACAAATTCAATTCAGCTGAAGAGTTTCCAGACAAATGTACCTCATCCATCATTCCCACACAGACATCAACTTTTTGGACAATTGGGTAACTCACTTAGCAGTTCACTAAGTTTGTTTTTACTTGCTTGCTGCCATATAGTTATTAATTTTCAAATATTGTCGATGCCTTTTTTGACACCACAACCATTTTCTAATATATGTCCATCTTAAGTCCCCATCCCTACAGAAAATAAACACAAAAAAATCTGTGACACAAGATATGCAATATTCTACACCTCAGGTTCCCGGAATAAGATTTGTCATAAATCTGATTGCAAGGAATCTGAAAGCTGAGCTGCTTTTTAATGTTGTTCTAATGTATAGTGTGATAATCAGTATGCATTCTGCTCCTAGTTCTGCTAAATTTTCTCTTTATCAGTTCACTATAAATATATCTGCACATATATGTGCTCATTGGTGCATTGTGAGCTCATGTCAGTCTGGACTGTTTCTAAGATGACTGACATTTTAGCTCAAAAATTAGAAATATATTTAGTCCCTTAAATAATTTTATTTCATATATCATGAATTAATTAATTGAGTTTTTATAGATATCAGTAAAACAGTGTCTGGATATTTTTGTTTTTTTTTCTTAACACAAATCTTTGTTTTTATGGCATTCCCATCAATGCCCCACCCCCTCAAGCTGTCACTATTAGCCAACATCTATAGTTATTCTTGAAAGGAATCAGAAACATTCAATGCCCTGATCTCAGAGTGTTATGGGATTAAATACAGTTCACACATGAACAAAGACACTAATGCCACAGTCAGATAGGTATAAACCACTATGAGATGCTTTATCAAGATTATAGTGTGGCACAAAGTTAATTAGGCATCTTTTTATTCTGGATCAGATTAATATCATTGCAAATGTGGAGGAAGCCTTGAAATGAAAGATTGTGCTAGAGATGCTAAAACAGAAATATTGCGGAGCTGAATTTTACATATACATGTATCTATGAATATATACTAAGCAGATAGGGTTTACCCTCTCTTTTCTTCTTTTCTGTTCTCTCCAGTATAGTGCATTTAACCCCCGAGAATCTTGGGATATGTGGCACCCCACTTTGGTGGCAGAGGCTTTATTTGCTATTGCAAACATCTTCAGTTCTCTGCGTCTGATCTCACTGTTTACTGCCAATTCTCACCTGGGACCTCTGCAGATCTCTCTCGGAAGAATGCTGCTAGACATCTTGAAGTTTTTGTTCATTTACTGTCTTGTATTGCTAGCTTTTGCAAACGGCTTGAATCAGTTGTACTTTTATTACGAAGAAACAAAAGGAACAAATTGCAAAGGAATACGGTGTGAGAAACAGAACAATGCCTTTTCCACGTAAGTTCCGCGGACGTTTCTGTTGGTGGGTGTCCTTGGTTGGTACAGTGTCCTGTCTGGAAATTAAGAAATCTACAGCAGCTGTGACAAATGGGAACGATGAGAAAGGAAATGCATCCGGACAGAGGCTCACGTCATACCACGTGCAGACTGAACGGCAATGAGCAAGTTGTTTAAACTTTGTTGAGCCTCATAGGTTCTGCCCTGCCATCCTGGCAGGGCTATTGTAAGATGACAATTGCAAAAGTATTTCACAACTGTAAAGCAGTGCATAAGTGCAATGCTGCTACTAAAGGGGAATGAATGGCTTTTTTTTTTTAAAAAAAAAAAAGGCTCAACATAGAAAACAAGACAATGTTATTGGGCTCACGATATAAAAAAAAAATTTAAATCTATTTTTTAAAAAAGTAATACATTGGTGTGCTTTATTTTAAAGACCACTATGACATTTTTTCTTTAACACCACCTCATAAAAATTAAGTGTTTTATCTTTTTAATTATTCGAGAGCTTTGAAATCAAAGGGCGGTTTGAGAATTGAGAAACTTCAAATATGATATTGCACAGTTACTGATGAAACAAAATAATTTAACATAGGCTTGGGAAAGTTGGTGCTCAAGATTTAAACAGAATGTAGTCTTAAAACTTTTATTTGCAACTCTTCTGGATGAAAATTATGCTGCCACCCCCCCTCCAAAAAAATCCATTCATACTTTAGTTCTCAAGGACTCTTGATTTCACTGAATTGGGTAGTCTCTGCTCTGATACAGCTGGTAATCCCTTATTGCAGTCTGTGAATTGCTATTTTGAAGGGGAAATACCATTTCCAGGCACTGTGCTTTCTACCAATCTCATTTGATCCTCACAATGTGGGGACAGGGGGGAATGGGGTGGTGGAGGTACTATTATTATTTGCATTCTACAGATGAGAAAACTGAAGCAAAAAGAGGTTAAGTGACTTACCCAAGGTCACACAGCTAGCAAATGTCTGAGCCCATGTTGAAACTCACATTTCTTCTGAATCCAGACCCAGCACTCTATGCACTGTACCACATAAATGCCTCAGAGATTACTTCCGAGGCCCTCTTGTCATTCTGAGGGTCTGTGAATTAACTATACCCCTTATTGACTCATCTGTGCAGCACAACTGGCTATCCATACAGTCTCTTGCCAGGATAACTAACATTATTCCTTTTATAGATACATATTTAAAATACATTGCTTACTTCTGTGCCTTATTCATCCTAGCATACCAAAAAATAAAAAAGACAACTTATTCGTGTTGACATTACCCTATACTATACGGTGAGACCCTTAGGTCTCCTACACGAGCATGACTTAGGTAATTCTTCTGTCTCCATTTGACGTAATTTTTTATTCTTTTATCAGCTATTACCTTTCACTTCTGTGAATATTTCTGTTTATAGCAACCCATACTCCCCACTTCTTCCACTGACCTTTCGATGTCAACCTAGGAAGGACTGAAGACCACCAAGGCAAATCAGATCTCCATAAATCATTGTATTTATTCCATCCACGATTTCAAATCAATAGGCTTTGGTGGGAGCCTGAGGGTGAATATGCCTTCCTAGTGGAAAGCCCTTGGACTTTGTGAGAGTTATTTGCCTTACACTCATAGCACCATAGCAATCACTCTTTCAATCAAGAAGTCTACAGTAGGTACCTAATCTGTGTCAAGAACAGAACTAGACACTGGAGATAGAAATACAAAGAATGAAACATATCCACTTCCAAGGAGCTCACACTCTAATGGGGAAGGCAATAGTATGTATTATAACTATATGATGATCAAATAGACGAAGAGTAAATAAAGATAAGTTAAAAGTAGTTAAATATAGGGTAGTTTATAGGACATAAGCAATTGGAGGAATCAGAAAATTATTATGTAGAAAGTAGTGCTTGAGCTACGTCTTGAAGGAAGAAAGATCCTTTAAACGGGGAGATGAGGGGGGAGGGCATTCAAGGGGACAGGTCATCATGGCTTATGGGAAGGCACAGAAATGGGATTAAAAGGAGACAAGTTTATCTCAATCATAAAGATCAGCCTGAGGGAGTGAGTAATATCCAAAGAGGAGTAAGAACAAAGAGGTTAGATCAGATTGTGAAGGGCTTAAAAAGCCAGACAGAGAAGTTTACACTGTTTTGTTTTTTTTTCCTTGGAGGGGGAAGGCAAGGCAATTGGGGTTGAATGACTTGCCCAAGGTCACACAGCTAGTAAGCGTGTCAAGTGTTTGAAGCCGGATTTGAACTCGGGTGCTCCTGACTCCAGGGCCAGAGCTCTAATCACTGTGCCACCTAGCTGCTGCTATACTGTTTTCTTAAAGACAGTAAGAAGCCCCTAGGCTTTACGGAGTAAGAGAGACTTGGGAGTAAAAATTATTTCATTTTTTAAAAATGTCTATCCTAGGTGTCCAGAAGAGCCCTCGCCATAAAGCAGGTGCCTAATAAATGATTGCTTGATTAATTGATGACCAGATCTGTGTTTAAGGATTATCACTTTGGTAGCATAGAAATAAGATGGGGAAGATGAGGCAGAAAAATCAATTAGGTGGCCATTGAAATAGATTATAGATTAGTTGAAAGGCATTAAGGGATTGCACTTTAGTACATTATGTAGAGATGAAAACCTAGAAAACAAAAAGACCTGAATTAAAGTATGGTGTGGGGGATGGGAGGGGAGTGGGGTGACAGAAGGGAGGGCTGACTGAGGAACAGGGCAACCAGAATATATGCCATCTTGAGTGGGGGGGGGGAGGGTAGAAATGGGGAGAAAATTTGTAATTCAAACTCTTGTGAAAATCAATGCCGAAAACTAAATATATTAAATAAATAAATAAAATGAAAAAATGTATGGTGTGACCCTGGGCAATTCACTTAACTTCCATCTGCCTCAGTTTTCTCATCTATAAAATAGGGGTAAATAATAGCACCTACTTCATAGGGCTCTACTAAGCATCAAATGAAACAACATTTTCAAACCTTAAAACACTATATAAATACAAGCCATCTAACGTGGTATTTATTTGTGTGAGGAGGTAGGGTACACAGGTGAGAAATATAGAGATTAAAATAGCTTTAATAACTGAATAAATATTTGCAGTGAAGGAGAACAATCATATGGAGGAAGAGTAGTGCCTTCAGCAGAAATATAGAAGTTTGGTAGTGAGATGAGTTTTGGAAAAAAAATAAAAGATTCTGTTTTGTATATGCTGAGTTTTAGACATCTCAAGGCCATCCAATATGAAATGTCCAACGAGGAGTGGTGTGAGATTGACACTCAGGGAAGAACTGGGATTGGATATATTAATCTGAAAGTTATTGGCACAGAGATGATAATTAAACCCATAGGAAATGATGAAGCCATCAAGAAGGAAAGTGTAGAAAGATAAGAGAGCTATGGGAAATACCTACAATTAAGAAGCATAGTATGGACCATTAATTGGCAAAGGAGACTATTCTTGGTGTTTGGGCTACTAGAGCTTAAAGTGCCACAGAATTGAAGATATTGGTATGGGTATTTCAATATCACATATTATTGGTGTCTGAAGAGTAATACTTTTGTCTCTTTTTATGTTACTTTACATTCCATATGCTTTGCCATTTCTATTTCATGGGGAACAGCCAGTAAAATTTTTATTTTTGTTATTTCCTTTAGTGTTTATCTAAACAAGAAAACAAATTAATTGTTAAAAGGATTTGGGAAATAGTTTCCACAAGAGACGATGGACTAATTGAATGCTCTCCTAGTAAGGGGAAAAAATATCTCCTGAAACTTTCAAACAAGGGATGTCAGCTGTTGAAAGAAAATTATGACCTTGTCTGGGAGTTTCTGTTCCTAATCTGAGTACAATCTTCAGTAATTAGTCCCTATGAAAGAAGTTCCACATGAAGGCGATTCTTATTGAGATGTATTTTAATCCCTCAGCCTGTGAGCATTTATTGATTCAATTAATTTGGGAATGACACAAAATCCAATGATAATGAAAAGCTGGAATACTGAACTCTTAACTAAAGGCGAAGGGGGAAGATAGTTTGATTTGACAAAACATCAGGTTGTTAACACCAGGATCAAGAAGCTTAATTCAAGAATCTGTTAAGCATCTTTAAGGTCAATGAGATGATAAACAAATCTAAAGAGTAATTCATCTTGTTAAAAGATAGGGGACAATAAGGGAATACCTCAGGAAGAAAACATGAGATAAAAGGATAACTGTGAAATTTGAATTTAGTTTTTCTTTTTTTAATTCAAATTGAAAAATCCAAATGAATGTTTTACAAAAAGAAGCCTTCTAAATATTGCTGATGTGACAGATGGGAATAATTTAGGTATGAGTAAATAAATACTCCCCAACTACAACAATAACATTTATTTTGTGGCGCTGTTTTTATTTAACATTTAAAAGTCATTTACTAAAATACCCACATCAGTTGGAGTATGGAAGCTTTAGTAGGCAGCATGTTTTATTTAATGTCTATCTGTTTCTGAACTGTTATATGTTGGAGAAACACAAGCTGAAGATTTGTATTCATGTATTAACAGTGAGAAAAGTGTTTGGCAAAGGAGATTAAGGAGACCATAGTGGAGATGGGGAGAATTCGAATATTGTCCAAATAACACTATTAACTTTTAGTCAATGATTATTAAAGTTAATAGGAACAACTAATTCATTTCCAGGAATGAGATTTGGCTCTCTGAAGCTTCCTCAGATAATTAATTCCTTAACCCGGTAAATTGGATTGTTTACCCTAGTGTTGTTAAAAGGCAGCGACAACAATAACAAATATCATTAGACATTTTAGTTCGGTAAAAAGGGGCAAGATTGACTTACTTTCTAATGAGTCATAGATTTGTGGAAATAATTAATAATTCTTAGTCTTTTCTTATTTGAGAGGCATCCTGATATAGGACTCCTTAAAATCAGGAAACACGAAAGCAAATCCAGTTTCTGACTCTAGCTGTGTGACTTGGAACAAATCAATTCACCTCTTGGTACATGATTCCCCACCAATAAAATGGGCATGCTCAAAATTTTCCCCTATTGCAAATGGTTGTTGTGAGGCTTACTAGAGTTCTAACTTAATAGAGTTTGAACTGGTTTCAAATCCTAACTCAGACTTTTACCAGAAATGGCTCTGGCAAATCACTTAGCCTCTTGATCCCATTTCTTCATTTCCAAAATGAAGTGGTTGAGATACAGACCTCTAAGGTCCCTCACTTAATCTAAATCTGTGATCCTCTAGGTGCTTTGTGAACCTTAAAGTCCTACAGAAATAGAAATCATTTTGGAGGCCAGATATTGATGGGCTAGGAAGACAGTATGTTCATCCTATCTCGATGAGATAGGAGCTTATTTGGGAATATTTGTTCTTCATAAAAGGTCACCAAGTTCGTGTAGAGCCTGGTTGTTTGTTTTTTAAGGGGAAATCTGCCTGACACATAATGAGGTCCTGGGTGAGGAACATAGTCTTCTGATGCAAATCAGGGTCTACTTTGCAACAATTTACAATATTAGAGAGCTTGACAGGATTTTGACAGGTTAAAAGGGGCTCGCCCACATCACACAGCCAATATGTGTCAGAACTGGGACATGAACCCAAGTTATTCTCACTCCAAGGCCACCTCTCTATCCATCATACCATACCCCAATGTAGAATGAATTTTTTAAAGTCATCTGAAGAGTTAAAGTTGAATAAGAAATTGTTCACATTTTGATTTCCAAACCTTCTAAGACTTATCCATGCTTCATCTTGAATGCACAGGAAATGGGTAGCAACATTATTTTTAACAGTCTAAAAGTGGGGGAAGGAGAAGAGGAGAGATGAACAGAGACAGAGACACAGAGAGAGATAGAGAGGAGTTAGAGAGACAGAGACAGAGACAAAGGAAGAGATAGGACAGAGACAGAAATTAATTAAAAGGATAAACTTAGTTTCCCCAAATCTATAACTACATAACTCATCATTTTTCAAAAGTTACTAAATGAATACATAGCTCTCTATTTAAAGATTTATTACTAGGAACCAGTTTCATCTGTGGAAGAATTAGTATCTGTCTTCTAGAAGTTTGACTACAAGGTTCTTTCCTTTCTTATTTCAATTTTAACATACTTTTCTTAAGATAATGACTCTCTTGATAACATCATTAAATTAATCAAATGAACATAAGAGTAAATTCATATATATATATACATATATATATACACACACACACACATATATATGTGTGTAGGCATGTATGTATATAAATGTGTGTATATACATACACATATGCATGCATTCCTACATGCATACATATACATATATATGAAGAGAGAGGGGAGAGAGTTTTATATTATTCTTAAGATGTTCTAATAAACATCCTTAATGATCTTTTATCTTCCCCAGGTTATTTGAGACACTTCAGTCTCTATTTTGGTCTATATTTGGGCTCATTAATCTGTATGTGACCAATGTCAAAGCACAGCATGAATTTACAGAATTTGTTGGGGCCACCATGTTTGGAACATACAATGTCATCTCTCTAGTTGTTCTACTCAACATGCTTATCGCTATGATGAATAATTCTTACCAACTCATTGCTGTAAGTAAAATACTTTAAATTTAATATTTTCCCTGAAGTATTTTTCTTTCTAACTATTCCCATATTCCATGAAAAGGCTTGCAAAATAACTTTCAAGAATGGCCAGTTTAAGAAGACAGAGTGAAATTATAGAATTTTGCGAGCAATAGTCTAATCTTTTTTTCTTTTTTATTTCCTTCAGCTTTTAATTTTCTTTATTTTAGAGATTTCATCTATCCATGTCCATATTTTTTTCTCTCTTTTATATGAATGAATGGATAAAAACAATTTAAATGCCTACTATGAACCAAATACCAGGGATACAAATACAAAAGCAAAGAATTCTTGTTCTCAGAGAGGTTACATTATAAGAGGAGGAGACAATATACAAGGACAACAGACATAACCTAGCACTTCAAGGTTGTAGCACATAAAGAAAGATGCACAAATTATGTATGTCATAGCCAAGTAAGACATTTTTCCCTGAAATTAATGTGCACATGTGAACAAAAAATCACAGTGGAACAAGATAGAATGCAATAAAGTGTATCTGTCCTATGTATTTCTGTCTTATACAGCAATATTTCACAAGTACATCCACTCTGAATATTTGACCCACAAGTTGCCAAATTGTCTATGTAAACAATTCCAATGGAATGCCATTGGAATTCAACAGCATCCCATTCAATGGAATCCCATTCTTTTACATATATATTGTTGCCAAAATTATTTGAATAAGAAGCCAACTCTGAATTGTATTTGTGAAGACAGAATAGTTTCCAGAGGGTACCTATCACAGATGAAATACTGCAAAAAATTATGTGGATAAATATGCTTTCTAAGCAGTTATTCCTAGACCTAAAATCTTCAAGAAAGTCACAATGTCATATATGTCAAGGATTAGGATTTATAAGAGTTTCTGACTTACCTCTGATGTAAAAGATTTTCCAGACAACTATCTTACCTAAAGGTTTAAGGGAAATAATAGCTTGTTATACTGATGATTTAAATAGTTGTATAATGTTCCTCTAGGTAGCTCACATTTCTAAAATCCAAGTTCGGTTTGTCAGAAAGGAAAAAAAGAGGAGATTTAGAAAGCCCTTAATTATCACAGTTTATGCAAGGAAGCCACTCACCTGTCAAAAAATGTTGATCCAGCAAGCTGCAAAATGTCCTTATTCTATAAAGAAAGTAAAATTAGGTAATGGTAGCATGAAATTTGTCATGATGCTGAGGGAAAGTCTTAATGAACAATGAGCAAATCATTTTCTAAGCTGAAATGCTGTTCTAGGAGAGAAGATCCTGGAAATGAGAGAATCAGATGAGATAATGTATGCAAAGCATTTTACAAAACTTAAAGTGTTACATAAATTATAGCTGTTAATATTCTTCAAAATACTATTACTACTACTACTACTACTAATAATAATAATACTAATGAAACTAAAGTTTAGACCTTATAGAATTCTCCCCATATGCTGCCAACTCATTATACTCATAAGCATAAATGTCTCTCTCTTGACTCAGAAATTTGACACTAAATTCAGAAATAGTCTTGGGTCACTTTTGCATTTCTTCCACCTCCTCGCCTCCCAGTAAGAATGGTCAAAGAGAAAGACAATGTGATGTAGAGAGGGACTGACATGATGAGAAAAGACCTAACCAGCCAGGAAGCTTCCCATCACCTGCACCTTAAACTTTTCCTCCACTTCTTCCTGTTACCTTCTTGTAGCTACTACCACTGTCCTTAACCCAGGACTGTAAAAGAAATTAATAAGAAGAAAAAAGTTTTAGAAGAGTCCTCGTTTCCCAAGATCCCTGTTAAAATCAGACCTGACACTTTGCTAGTAACCTGAGGGACAGAAATAACTTTAAATCTCTTGGTTAAGTAACTCTAGTCATCTGCGCAAGTTCATAACTGTTGCAGATCTCATCCACACTGACATGCCTCTAATTGTCCTAAATATTTTCTAACATTTGGTCAGAATACATAAAACTGTCATTTTTTAAAGGAAGTGTAATGGGGGGACTGTCCAGTTGGCCTAGCCCATAGACCATGCTAAGATTTACCTTCCCTGGTGGGTTAAAAAAATATGTGCAATGCTACCTGGTTGTTCCCTGACTCATTCCAATCCAACCCAAGTGATCAAGGGATAGGACCAATTCCTGGCCCTGGAAATCCTTTTCTCCCTTTGTGAAGCCCTCATGAGGTTTACCTTGCATCTGTTTCTCTAAGTTCAGTTCCTTTCTAGGGTGGATAGCCAGCACATCCATCTGTCATGTGTTTCCATGATCCCCAAAGCTCCAGCCTTTTTCATGGGACAGTCCTTCCTCCTTCTGTAAATGTTCCTTCTGCTGCTGGTCATTAACTCTCTAGCAGACTCTGCTACCAACTCCATTTGCTGGTGAGAGGCATCTCTGATGGCTTTGCTGGATCTCCAGTTGTTATTGGATGCCAGGAGACCCCCATCTTTTTCACCCCAAATCAGGAAAGAATAAATACAAAAGAAACAAAGGCAAGATGTGCTGGTGGATATCTGGTGACTAGGTGGGAGGAAACCTGCCCTCCCCACAGAAACAGTGCATAGCAGTCTTCCTCACTCAAGAGCAGCTAGGGAAAAGAAAAGCACACAAGGACTGAAAGGGTGTAGATCACTCCTTTTGTATGTGATCTCAGTTCCAGCTTACTGCCTCCTGAGTCAGCACTCTTTCCCTGTCCTCAAACAATCAAAATGCCCCATTAGCACACAAGACCAGTCCCTAGTCACCCATGGCTGAAAGTAGGCTAACTAAGCATCCATATGTTGGATTTGAATAAGACAGAGAATATTACACATATTCTGCATAACCCACCAAGAAGGACAAAGCTATCTATAATTGATGTTAGAAGATTACCTTCCTACTGAATGGTGATACAGGTGGCCGGCTGTCTTTCTCTAGTTGATACCTTAGCATTGCCAACCCTAAAATATTGAATTATTGAGACATCTATTTCACTGGAGAAAGGAAAAGAGACTCGATAATCTGTATTTTTATTTTTAACCAGGACTAAAAGGGTTCAATGTAGTTCTCAGGAAGGAGTACAAGTGTCTTTCTGTGGTGAGGGAGAGGGGCAATGAAGGCTGGAGTGAAAGCTCACCATCAATTGGAATTAATGACTGTGCATTAAGGTAGAGACCTAGTTCCGGCCATTAGAAGGTCAGTCAGCAATTATCACGTTCTTTTGTTTAGGATCATGCAGACATTGAATGGAAATTTGCACGGACCAAGTTATGGATGAGTTATTTTGAAGAAGGAGGTACTCTGCCTACTCCCTTCAATGTCATCCCAAGCCCCAAATCTCTCTGGTATCTTCTCAAATGGATTTGGACGCACCTGTGCAAGAAAAACATGAGACGAAAACCAGAAAGTTTTGGAACAATAGGGGTAAGAATACAGAATGTTGGTATTTCTCTCTCTCCCTTCTTTCAGTTGTTGGTATAAGAATCTCCTTTCTTGCTTTACTTGCTAAAGGTACCTTTAAGGAACCAAATTAACCTGCTTTACTCTCATGGATGACAAACCCACTAAGCATTCCCATTGCCTCACTAAATACTCCTATCATCCTCCCACTCTCATAAGAATGTACATTACTCAAACACTGATTACATATGTGGTTCAGCAGGTGATGCCCACCACTGTGACGGAAGTGTATTGTTCCTGTTGCCAGCAGCAATATCACAGGGTTTTCAATTGCCAACAATTTTGCCAAATTACTGCATTCACTTTGAGCCATATTAGATGCATAATAGATGAGGATGCAGCTACAAAATTGTATTTAGGGTAATTAGAGAGATGGAGAATTGGATTTTTTTGTAAAAATGTGCTAGAATAATAGAGTCAGAGCATTAGAAGGGACCATCTGGACCATTCTGTACCTGAACAAAAATTTCCTCTACAACATACCCAACAGGTGACCATCAAGCCTTTGCTTTGAGAACTCCAGTGGAAGGGTAACCCACAATCTCCTGAGCCAGCCTATTCTATTTTTGAATAGCTTTAATTATTAGGAAGTTTTCCTTATGCCAAGCCTAAATTTGCTTTTTTTTACAATGTACAATCATTGCTTCTATTTCTGCCCTCTAAAGCAAGCAGACCATGTCTAATCCCTTCAATTACTTAAAAACAGCTCTCCTGCCTCCCCACCCAACCTCACCCTCACTAAGTTGTCTTTTGGCTAAATGCTGCCAGTCTTTTTTCCCCTGTGGATCCTCACATGGCAAAATCTTGAGGCTTCCATCAAATAGACAGATGATAACCAACATGTTCACCATTCTCTGGACACTCCAGGTTTTTAATATCCAACCTGAAGGCATGCAGAGCCAAGATGGTGGAAAAAGGCAGCCACTCATTTGAGCTCTTCCCAAAACCCTTCCAGACACCTTTAAATAATGCCATAAACATCCTGGAGCAACAGAAACCACAAAAGACAGGGTGAAATAATTTTCCAGTGAAAGACAATTTAGAAAGTGAGCAGGAAAGGTCTATCACACCTGGGTGAGAATAGAGCACAGTCCAGTACAGGCCTCACTAGTACAGATCCAGCCACAGCCAGTCAGGAGCAGGCCTTTGGAGCCACTGAATCAGCCACTGCAGCAGCTATTTCTGCAGCTCTCAGCCCACACATGGTAAGGGGGTAAAACAACTGATAAGAAGGAAATTACAGGGGTCTTTTTGCTAACACTGAGGCAAGATTCTGTTGTTTTGCTCATACTTGGAACTGGGTTGAAGTCCTGCGTCAGTCCCAGGGTGAGGAGGAACACTGGCATACCAAAGCTTGTAGCCACAGTGAAGTGGGGATCTTCCTCACAGTTCCAGGGCAGAAAAGAGTGCTTGTGGTCACTCACAGACAAGAGCACAGGCAAGGAGAGGAGTAAACACCTTTCCTTAGATCATACCACCTTGGAGGAACTGAAAACTTACAGGTCCCCAGGAGTACCTCTGAAAATAGCTGCATAAAACCCCAGAATCTTGGTACAGTGCACCCTCCACCATAGAAGCAGAGCCATACTTGAACAAAATCTTAAAAGTCAAGTTATAGGCTGGAAAAATGAGCAAACGTTGTAAAAAAAAGTCTGACTATAGAAAGTTACTATGGTGTTAAGGAAGCTCAAAACACACATTCAGAAGAAGATAACAAAGTCAAAGCTCCTACACCCAAAGCCTCCAAGAAAAATAAGAATTGATCTCAGCCCATGGAAGAACTCAAAAAGGATTTTGAAAGTCAAGTAAGAGAGGTAGAGAAAAAACGGGAAGAGAAATGAGAGTAATGAAAGAAAATCATGAAAAAGAGAGTCAACAGCTTGGTAAATGAAATACAAAAAATACTGAAGAAAATAACACCTTAAAAACAGACTGGGCCAAATGGTAAAAAGAGGTACAAAAAGCCAATGAGGAGAAGAATGTTTTAAAGACCAGAATTGGCCAAATTAAAAAAGATATACAAAAATTCACTGAAGAGGAGAACTCCTTAAAAAGTAGACTTGGCCAAATGAAAGAGAAGGTACAAAAGCTCACTGAAGAAAATAATTCCTTAAAAATTAGAATGGAGCAAATGGAAGCTAATAACTTTTTAAGAAATCAAGAAACAATAAAACAAATCCAAAAGGATGAAAAGAAGAAGACAATGTGAAATATCTCATTGGAAAAACAACTGACCTGGAAAATAAATCCAGGAGAGATAATTTTAAAATTATTGGACTGATCAAAAACCATGATCAAAAAGAGCCTAGACATCATCTTTCAAGAAATTATCAAGGAAAACTGCCCTGATATTCTGGAACCAGAGGGCAAAATAGAAATTAAAAGAATCCACTGATCACCTCCTGAAAGAGATCCCAAAATGGAAGCTCCCAGGAATATGGGGAGCTTCTGCCAGATGGCAGAGCTCCCAGGTCAGGGAGAAAATATTGCAAGCAGCCAGAAAGAAACATTTTAAGTATCGTGGAGCCATGGTCAGTATAACATAAGATTCAGCAGTTTCTACATTAGAAAGCTTGGAATATGATATTCTGGACAACAAAGGAGCTAGTATTACAACCAAGAATCACCTACCTAGCAAAACTGAGTCAAATCCTTCAAGGGGAAAAATCGATTTCAATGAAATAGAAGACATTCAAGCCTTTTTTTTGGAGGGGGGAAGGCAGGGCAATTGGGGTTAAGTGACTTGACCAAGGTCACACAGCTAGTAAGTGTGTCATGTGTCTGAGGCCAGGTTTGAACTCAGATACTCCTGACTCTAGGGGCAGTGCTCTACTCACTGCGCCACCTAGCTGTCCCTGCCTTTAAACATTCTTGGTAAAAAGACCTGAGATGAATAGAAAATTTGACTCAAATATAAGACTCAAGAGAAGCATAAAAAGGTAAACAGGAAAGGGAAATCATTAGGGACTTAGTAAAGTTAAACTGCTTACATTCCTACCTGGGAAGATGATATTTGTAACTCATAAGGCCTTTCTCATCATTAGGGCAGTTAGAAGGAGTCAAATTTACAAAAACAAGAGCCATTACCCAATTGACAAATGATCAAAAAATGTGACCAGTCAGTTTTCAGGTGAAGTGATCAAAGCTATCTATAGCCATATGGGAAAATGCTCTAACTCACTATTGATTGGAAAAACGCAAATTAAAACAATTCTGAGGTACCACCTCATAAATATTAGATTTTCTAACATTACAAAACAGGTAAATGACAAATATTGGGTGGGATGTGGGAAAAAGGAGACACTAATGCACTGTTGGTGGAGTTGTGAACTGATTGAACCATTCTGGAGAGCAATTTGGAACTATACCTGAAGGGCTATAAAACCATGCATACTCTGACCTAGCAACACTACTACTCAGTCTGTATCCAAAAAGACATAAAAAGAAAGAGAAAAGAACCTATATGCATAAAACTATTTATAGCAGCTCTTTTCTGTGGGCAAAGAATTAGAAATTGAGTGGATGCCCATCAAGTGAGGAATGACTGAACAAATTGTTGTATGTGATTATGATGGAACACTGTTGTAGTATAAGAAATGATGAGCAGGATGCTCTCAGAAAAACCTGGAGAAACTTACGTGAGCTGATGCAAAGTGAAATGTACTGTGTGCAGATTAACAGCAATATTGTAAGATGGTCAGCTGTTAATGAATTAGCGATTCTCAGCAAGAATTATCCAAGAAAACTCTGAAGGTCTTTTGATGAAAAATGTTATCCATCCCAAGGGAAAGAATTAATGGTTTCTAAATGCAGATTGAAGAATACTTTTTTTTTACTTTCTTTATTTTTCTTGAGTCCCCTCCTGCCTTGGGTCTATTTTTTTCACAACATGACTACTATGGAAATATTTTGCATGACTACACGTGTATAACCTATATCAAATCACTTGCCTTCTCAATGGAGTGAGGTATGGGGAAGGAAGGGAGAAAATTTGGAACTCAAAGCTTTAAAAATCAATGTCAAAATTGTCTTTACATGTAACTGGTGAAAAATAAAATACTAAATGAATTTTTAAAATATATTCAACCTCTATTTGGCTCTTAGAATCCTTCACAGTCTAGCTGCAGCCTCTCTATTCAAGCTTATCACACATTACTCTCCTTCACTCACTCTAAATCACAGGCAAAGTGGCCTTCTTCTGTTTCTCTTGCATTCCATTCCCTTCCCAATCCCTCTGCACAGGTGGACGCCAATGACCTTATCACCTCCACCACTTCCTCTATAAGGCCTTCCTTGACATCCCCCAGTTGGTAATGTTCCCCACCAAAAATAGTCTGTAAGTTCTTTGTTTATACTTTGAGTTTAATTCTGTCTGTGTTGTATAACAGAGGTAGATGTAAACTCCTTGAGAGCAGGAATAGTTTTGATTTAAAATACTCTACATTGATCATAGTACTACATATTTATGTGTATGTGTATATATATATATATATATATATATATATATATATATATATATATATATATTAAATCATTCTTTTTCAGTCATATCTGATTCTTTATGACCCTATTTGGGGTTTTCTTGTCAAAGATACTACAGTGGCTTGCCATTTCCTTCTACAACTCATTTTACAGATGAGGAAACTGAGGCAAACAGGGTTAAGGGACTTGATCAGGGTTACACAGCTAGTAAATGTCTGAGGCCAGATTTGAACTCAAGAACATGAGTCTTCCTGACTCCACGACTGGTACTCTACTATACCTAGCTGCCATTACATATAGTAGGTGCTTAATGTTTGTGGAATTGATTTGAATTCCTAAAATTTGGTGCATTGAGCTAAACACAATGACTTAGATGAAATCTGACCAGGGTTTGATTGTCATGTGAAATAGGTCTTAGCTTGGAAAGTCCAAGGTCCCACATTGCATCCTGGACCATCTCCAGTTGTCCTGATCCATATCTGGCCACTGGACCCAGATGGGTCTAGAGGAGAAAGGGAGGCTGGTGACTTTGCACAGCCCTCCTTCACTTAAATCCAATTCACTTGCATGTCATGGCATCACCTTCCATGATGTCCCAGTCCTCTTTGAGAACGAAGGACAAACAGTAGCAAGAATGCACTAAATTCCTTATTTTTGCAGATAAACTGGTTATCAGCCACTCTTTATCTTATAAAGTAGTTTTGTTTTGTTTTTAATTCTAACATTGGATTTTATTTTAATTCCAACTAAATTACTTCTTATTAGATTTGGTCTGATATTAGATATTTTAGCTTTCCATTCCATTCCTTTTTTTCTTCTTCAAATTTGATAAGTATGTCATCTATTCCTTTTTCCAAGTCACTAAAAACATAATATTTATGAACACAGAGCAGAAGGCACAACTTTGAGACACAACTACATATTTTCTTACAAGCTGATATCACACTATTAATATCTTCCTTTAAGTCTGGCTTTTAAATAAGTTCCTAATTCTCTTAATTGCCTATTATCTTCCACATGTCTCTTCATTCTGTTTTTTAATAGCATAATTTGACTAAAAGATTTGCTAGGATTTAGACAAAACTATATCTACACTATTTCCCTGATCAACATGTATAATAACTGTGTCAACAAGAAGGGGAGCCAAAGGGGAATAAGGTTCATCTGTTCTGATGAAAATGTATTAACTAACCTTAATTATATGTCGTAGAAATGAGCCAATAACTAAAATCAAACTGAAACTGTCATCGTCTGTGGATTCCATTTTCTTGCCATATATGAAAATTCCTACATTTGTTCTTCTCCTTGACCTTTCAAAGATCAATGACTGGCTCAGCAGTCACATCTTCCCATTCTTCCCCTATGGATGTTGCTAGTAGCTTTTGAGGAACTCACCAATGGATCTCTTCTCACTTCACCAGCATTTCACTACCACACCAAACTGTTTCATTCATTTTGCTAACATCCTTTCCCCTTTATTCTTTCTGATTAGGTTTGAGTTCTCTTTTCTTTCTTCTCAGGGCTTTCTCGTTCTTTTATTATTCCATCTCCTTAAATCATCCTCTTCCCTTTTCTCCTCATCTTATCATTCTCCTGTTTTTATCCTCCCCTACTTTCTTCTCCTCATACTCTCTATTCTTTCTCTACTCCCCTATTCCTTCTCTTTCTTCCTCTGTTCCTTCTCCCTTTATCTATTTCTTCTTTTTTCTCCCTCTGTCATTCTCTCTCTTTCCATCTTCTCCTTCCTCATGATAAGCTCCCTGGTATTAGAAATTAGCATTTTCAGAAGACCCTTCCCTACTGAAAAACAAAAATGCTAGGAATTCCCACAGGGAACTGAGGGACCTGGGTCTATATACTACCTACCTCAACTGCTTTGGGCAGGTCACCTTCTTTCCTTGTGTCTAATGTCTCTCTTTTATGAAAAAGGTACAATCTCATCTACCTGCTAATCTCCCCTATACCAAGTTTTATTAGTAACACTAAGCTAACAGTATCTATACAACACTTTGGCCGCAATAGAAAAGCCTTTCAGACAAACTAGATTAATACAGATTAGTGTTGGGAAATTGCTTTAGATTTTTAATAATTTTTTTTGTCTTAAGCCATTTTATGACTCCTGATTAGACTTTCTTTTGACATAGCAAATTATCATTTTCAATCTATGCCTCTATATATCAATAAATATTATCAATACCTGACTTTTTCCTAAATAGGGGCTCATTAATTTTTCATATTTCATTGGTAATATTAATTTGATTGGTGAATTTTGATGGGCATCGTATAGTTAGGAGAGGTAGTTAGAGGACCTTTGTCCAATTTCCTTTTCCCTCAATCATGGATAGCATTGTAAGGGTGGAGGCTTCTAAACAAACATAAATTTATTCTATATTATCTCCCAAGGACAGATTTCAATGCCTCTTGACTTTATAATTCTTCTCCTCAGCAAATTCTATCACTATCTGCAGCAGGTTACTTTGCCATTTCTTATCTGTTAAAAGGGTTCTTTAAAAAGCACAGGTTGAAAAGAAGAGAGAGAGAAGCAAGTTGAACAAGAAAACAGGCTGTCGAATAAGAAAAGTTGGAGGAGGAAAACAAGGATAAAGAAAGGAAGGCAATCTGAAAGCACAAAAGGGAAAAAAAATCACTCTAATCTATACGTGTTAGTGAAGGCAAGGAGTGGTGCATATAATCTAGGATTATAGATAATATAATCGACATTTTACTTGTTTCTTAAAGGCAAGTAAAAATTGAATTAAATTGGATTGAATTGAATAGAGAACTCTAGGAATGTGAGGTCAGGCCTTGGCAAAGCTGTAAGGAATACTATTGACTGAGGCACTAATGTGCCCTCCCACCTTCTCTTCTTATTCCTTTCTCTTCCTAGATGTCCTAATCTCATATGTTCGTATCCAGCTCTACCCCTTACTTCTTAGCATTCTAAAATTTGATTCCCCCATCCAGGCTGGCACTTTGTGGCGCTCTCATGTGGTCTGTTTGACCGAATTCTGAAAAGAAAGCTAATAAGACAATTTTTAATAAAATGTTAATAACTGATAATTTTAAAACATGTTACTTTTCACAGATGTCATTGAAATTTAAAATTATATTCACAGAGACTCTCAGGATAGCCTATTGTGTTTATCAGATTTGCAAGAATTAAAAACTGCGAGGATATGGTTGAGATCCAAAAAGATATTGAACAACTTAGAATGCTGAACCGGATCTAATAAGAGTAAATTTTGCTTGGGTTCAAAAAAATTCAATTTCCACAGTGAAAGATGAGGGAGTCACTGAATTTTCTTGGGCAGGAGAGTGATGTGTAAATAAAGCCTTTGCTCCTATTAACATGCTGTAATAACAACTGCACTGGCACACCTAGGACGGCTGCTAATGCAGTTTCTTTTATCTGCCTTACTAGGAAAGACTGCTTAAAAAGGTGTCAATAATCTTCTTCTAATTACCTAAGTACATAAAAGACAAACAGAGAAAAAACAGAGAAGAGAAATAAAGACCAACAGACAGGGCTCCATTGCCTGAATCAAAACAATACTGCTATCTATAGTTTACATTCACCACTGGATCAAGAGAGCAGTTAGGAGGTGGGGTCTGAACATATGCCTACTTAGAGTCTTGACCAGGGAATCACATCTTTGTCATAAGCAAGCCCCACCAAAGCAAAAACTCACTGCTCAGAATATATACTCTTTCAGCTAATAAGCTCAGACCAAGAACCCTCCTGACTCATTGCCTAATTAGAAATGAATAAAATGAATGTGTAAGTCTTCCCACAAGCAAGCAAACTTCCTTTAATGGGCTCTACATGAGGCCTATTGATGGGCAGGGAAGATCTTATTCCCCATTGACCTTACACACACTAGAAAAGCAGGTGGGTTGTGTCAATAAGAACTTGGAACTAAAGTTTACTACTGGCTACATGCAGTATCAGTCCTCAAGATTTTACCATAATGCAAAATTATTTATATTTTATTTGAAAGTAAGTATGGGTGTCTCTGGTATCTTATGAATTCACTTGAAACTAATTAAAACCACATCAGGTCAACTAAGAAATTCAGATTCCTCAACTTCCCCCAAGCCTCAACTCCTGCCTAATCCCCACCAAATATTATTCAAATTTATTTTTGCTTCTCTCTCCAAGGCCTCCCTAGGCCCACATAAAAGAAGCAACACAAGCAGAGCTGTCCTTCTCTAAAATTTCTGGTTTATAAGATAGACTTTCAGATGCCTACATGCAGCTATTTTGTCCCCCTCAGTATATTCTTCTCCAAGTTCATAGTGCCATTGATTTAGGACTGACTGGCCATCAGGCCAGACTTTTTATTGTATTTATTTTTATCAATTTTTTCAAAGAAAAAAAATCAATTTTCTCTCCCTTAAGCTCCAACCCCTACCACTGAAAAAAAAGAAAAACAACCCTTGCCACTAATATATATATCAAGGAAAATTAATTCTTGCAATGTTTGTGACTAAATGATATGTCTCCTTCTGTGCTCTGAGTCCCTTGCCTGCCTCTCTGCTAAGAGTTATGCAGCATGCTTCATCCTCAATCCTCTGGAATTATGGCTGGTCATTGGATTGATGAAAATTACGAAGGCTTTCAAATTAATTTGCATTGGCAGTGTTGCTATTGTATAAATTATTCTCCCATTTCTGCTTACTAAATCATGTATCAGTTCACACAAGTCTTCCCAAATTTCACTGAAACCATCCCTTTTGTCATTTAATATTCATATACCATAATTTGTGTTGCATTCTTATATCATGATTCATGTATCTATTCTCCAATTTATGGGTACCACTCTTAGTTTGTAGGTCTTTACTGTTACAAAATAAAATAAAAAAGTTAAAATATTCTAAAGTATGTAGGTCCTTTTCCCTCTTTCTTTGATCTTTTTGGCAACCCCTTTATTTTACAGATGCCCAAAATGAGGCAAAAAGAGGGTAAATAAATTAAACAACTTTAATTCATTTAATTTTTCTGTCTCACCTGTGCTCT
Source organism: Trichosurus vulpecula (assembly GCF_011100635.1). Classification (NCBI taxonomy): domain Eukaryota; kingdom Metazoa; phylum Chordata; class Mammalia; order Diprotodontia; family Phalangeridae; genus Trichosurus; species Trichosurus vulpecula. The sequence goes on along the minus strand of NC_050574.1, from coordinate 91,403,034 downwards.
CCAACCTGATGTTAAAAAAGAAAATTGCAGGATTTGAACTTGACTTTTTGATTCCAAATCTAGCACTTTAATCCACTATGCCAGGTCCTACCAAGCTAAATGTATTTTCTTTTTGGACAGCTTACTATTTTAGTAGAAGAGGGGAATTCCATTGAAAAGGAATGCTTTTAGTTTTCACAATTTACTTTATGTCTCTCATGCTATTCTTGTAGTAGAGGTAAGTGGAAAGATAGTTGTTTCTATAGTCTAGCGATGGTGTAGACCCCTCTCTAATAATCAGAGTGAAATGGACTGCCTCAGAAAGTGGTGGGTTTCCCTTCACTAGCAGTCTTCAAGCAAAGGTTAGATGTCCAATTTTCAGGCATGTTCTTATTCAAGAATGAGTGGGACTAAATGGCCTCTGAGGTCATTTCCGACATACCTTCGATGTTTCTAATTCTTAGATTTCATCTAAGATATATGGTGGCCTAAATCTTGGTTCCAAGATTTGCCTTGTTTTGATTTCTGCACTATTAGCTAGTCTGCCTACTGTGGCTGCCCTGTTAATCCATGTTCATCATGACTTGAATAGGGCAGGACTCTAGGGTAACCTTGAAGTCATTTCTTCTACCTTCTCTATTTGCAGTGACCTGACTTTCAGCAACCATTCCTTTGTCTCTTGTACTGTCATTTATTCACTTTACATGCCTAGCAAAAGATTTAAGCTATAATGGGTTTCAATTCAACACTGACAATTTGGCTATCCTCCAGAATGTGATTATTGGCAAGCTTATCTGTCAATTTATCACGGCTGACACTGCTGAAACTGTACCTGTCTATCTGCAGTTTGAAGTTGACCTTACTTTTAGAATCAGAGAGACTTGGCATATTTTAAAGGTGAAAGAATCACAACCTCAAACCCTTTATTGAATGAAACAGTTATCAGAGGGTGCAAACCCATTATCCAGAATGGTTTCCCACCCAGCAGTCATGAACTCCCCACCAAAGGAGATTGTTATTATGACCTGTTGTAAGAAACTAGGGGCAATAAACACATATAATGTGTGGCTAATGATAACTCTCTTTATTCTCTGCTTCTGTTTAGTCAACCTTTTTTTTAAAGTGATCATATCAGTGAACTGAATAGAGTATTTTTACCTTGTCTCTGTGAAAAAAATAAATCTTTGTTAGTGTTCATCATCCTTAGATATGATTTTTTCTTTCCTTACAGAACCTAGAGAAATCCTGTATCTGTTTGTTCAGAGAAATAAGGTGCCCACACTCTAATTAACCTAAAGTGCAGGCTTTCTTTGTGGGAGGGAATCTTTAATTAGAATATGCCACATCAGAACATTAATGCTTTTGGCCAAAGGTCACAACCATAAAACACAGCCTGTCTAGTTTTTAGATTAAGATACAAGATAATATTTGAATTTCTTTAGTTTTGCAACAGTACTATCTATTATACAGCTTTGACAGTGGAGAGCCAAGAGTATGGGTCTGATCTTCAAATGGAACTAATGAGTTCACTTTGCTGTTTGGCCCCAGGCTGCACTCCTACATCTGTCTATTCACTTCACAGACAGATGTGCATTGTTTTGTTACTAGGGGACTGGAGATGGTGGACAGAAATGCCTAGTTCATTAAAGCTATGGGGGAATGCAGTACATTGCCATTAGATTTCAAGTCAATTCAATTTAAGGAAGAGGTATTAAGACATATAAGTAACAAAGAGGCAGTATAATATAGTGAAGAGGTTGCTTACCTCTTAAGCAGGAATATCTGGGTTCATGTTCTACCTCTGACAAGTACTGGCTATGTGACACCAAGCAGTCACTCAATTCCTCAGAGTTCTAGGCAGCTATGTAAAACTGATGGTAAGTGTCAGAGAAAGTGAAGACCTGCTTTATGGAGTGGGTCTCCTCATCTCAAGTATCAGCTTGTCTATGCCATTGAAATCACAGAACCTGTCTCTCTTTTTAAGAGCCTACTTTGCACAATGCATTATCTTAAGTGTTACAGATACAAAAACAAATAAATAAATGAGTGGATGGATTGATTGACTGGCAGATGAAGAGTCCCAGCTCTCAAATACTGGTATTGCAATAAGGACTTATTCAAAATCATTGCCCTTTCTACTCCATGACCTTCACTAATTATACACGGTGTTCCTAAAGTCTGGAGACATAGGCAAAAATGCGTATTTTCAAGAAATGAAATGAATGACATTTTCACCACATTTTATTTAATTGGAATATTAACAAATAACATCTTCAATATGATTTCCATCATTTGTGAGGCAAAGGTTGATGCATTTTGCAAGATTCACATGAACTCGATGCAATAACTCCACATTGCCGTCAATTTTAGCACACTCACTCTTTATGCAATCAAGTGTGTTGCATCTGTGATTTTCATTGAGTACACCATCTCCTTTAGCATACCCCAGAAAAAGAAGCCAAAGGGTCTAAGGTCTGTTAATATTCCAAATGTTTCAAAATATGCATTTTTGCCTATGTCTCCAGACTTTAGGGACACCCTGTAGTTATATCATCAGGAAGTGGAGGAAGAGTTCAGGGCAATTGCCTTCCTGTTAAACCTCTCCACACCCTGCTTCACATAGTCTTTGTGCAGGGTACATCCCATTCCCATCCCCATCCCATAGAGCCCTGGCTCCAAGAGATGAAATCCGAGACTAGTAGGGTTAGAAGGGACGTAAGAGATTTCCTGTTCAATTCCACAGTTTATAGATTATTTGGTTGGAGAAAAGATTCCTTATTTCATATGTAAAGTGTCCTAAATATTCAGCTAGATAATGCTAAGTCTGGCCATTTTATTTAGTGTCATTTCTTTAAGTTGGAACGCAGTCCAATGGATGGCAATATGTAGATTTTTACCAAATAATATACAAAAGAATAAAGCTGGAGAATTTTTATAGCATGTCTATAGCCCTGGCCCCTTTTCCATTATATTTTCTTTTCTTTTTCCCATTGTTTAATTTGAAAAGCAGAACATTGCAAGCTGCTTCACTTGAGGAATGCAGAAAAGAATGAAAAAGCCCAAGGCCTACACCACTCCTAAGAACAGCAGCAGACCAAAACTAGAAAGGAAATGAGAGAGAACTACCCTGAAAATTGACTGCAGGGTACCAGCTGCATGAAGTGAGGCTGACATTCTGCATAGTGGACCTGGAGATAACTAAAGATAGTGAGAAACAGAAAATGTCACAAACTATTCCCTGGAGCCCGCCGCCCCATAGCGATCAAGCCCTGCCTTTTCTGAAGCAACTTGACACTTTTATCAAAAGCTCTAGCTTATACCACAGCATCACATGTTTCTGGGCACTCTGTCTCCCTTTGGCACTAGTGCTGAAATTTAGATTCTTCTGTTTTCTGCTCCCAGATAATCAGGATGAAGCTACAATAAGTTGCTTACATTCATCGAGCTATGAGTCCTGACCAAAGTGGGTGCCCCTTCCCTTTAAAAGTAAGACTGCCAGGACTATTTTGTTCACAGTCCTTTAATTAACATGCCATCCAGATAGCCATTCAACAAGCATTTATTAAGTGTCTACTATTAGGCAGCACAGTCAATAGAGTTCTGGGCCTGTATTCAAGAAGAGCTGAGTTTAAATCCAGCCTCAGATATTTGTGACCTTGAGCAAATCACTTAACCTCTCTTTGCCTCAGTTTCCTCAATTGTAAAATGAGGATAATAATAGCACCTATCTCCCAGAGTTGTTGTGAGGATAAAGGAGATAACATTTGTAAAGCACTTAGCATGGTACCTGGCACATAGTAAGTGATACACAAATAATTATGATTATTATTACATGTAAATCACTATGCTAGGTGATGAGTACACAAAGATAAAAACAAGACTATCCCTGTCATCAAGAAATTTGCAGTTGACTCTGTGGGACATAACATCACAAAAATAACTATACCCAAGAGAAAAAAATAAGGAGTGAGTCAGTTTTGACAATTAGAAGGATTAAGGAAGGTTTCACAAAGGAGATAACAGCTGAGTTCAGGCTAGAAGGAGGACAAGGATTCTGAAAATCAAAGATGAGAAAGGAATTAATTCCAGATGCAAGAATATAGAAGTAGGGGGCAGGTAGGTGGCACAGTGAGTAAAGCACCAGCCCTGGAGTCAGGAGGATCTGAGTTCAAATCTGGCCTCAGGCACTTGACACATTCACTAGCTGTGTGACCTTGGGCAAGTCACTTAGCCCCAATTGCCCTGCCTTCCCGCCCTCCAGAAAAAAAGAATACAGAAGTAAGAGATAGAGTACTGAGCTTAGCAAAATGGCTCCTAGTTCAGAAAACATCCTTAACTGTATTATTTCATGCTTTAAAATATGTTGATCACAAAATTTTTGCCAGTCATTAAGTCCATCACCCCGTTTCTAGGTAGGCCTGCATTTAAACCTTTCCAGGTTGGTTATGAACTATCTTGCCTTTAAGGAATTTCAGAGGAGGAAAATACAGAAACGAATACATGTCAGCAGAAGGTAATGTTTCATATGGCTCCCTTAACCAAATTTCTCTGCATTAATAATAGTAGCTAATATTGCATAAAGCACAGCACTTAAAGGTTTTCAAAGCATTTTATACATCAATTGAGGAAGTAATTATAAAGTCCAGGGCCTGTCACATAGTGAGTACAAAATAAATGTTAGCTGTTAGCAATATTATTATTAATTATTATTATACATTGTGGTGGGTGGTAGTATTATCCCCATTTTGTAGACAAAGAAACGGAGGCTGAGAGGTCAAGTAACTTTGCTAGAGACACCCAGCTAACAAATGTCAGAAGGAAGATTTGAGCTTTGATTTCCCTAGCTATAAATCCACTGCTTTATCCACTGAATCAAGCTGGATCATGGACTTATTGAGGAACCCAACATGAACATTATAATTGAACAAATTCAAATTGTTCAGTGTTCTTATCATGTGGATTCTATCAGTAAAGCCAGTAATTATTTTATTTTTGTCCATTATAGTGGTTTTTCTTTGCCAGTCAACAAGAATTTATTAAGGCTTAACTGTAACAGGCACTGCGCTAAGTCCTGAGGCTACATGTAATACGAAGCACCCTCAGGGAGCTTACTGGAGGAGGTCCACACATCAGAGTGAAGCTGTGAAGGGAGTGGAGGGGGTAGGAAGTGGCTGAATCCAGAGAATCAAGGCCCTCCCTGGGCCCTTCCCCAAATGGAGATTTCTGGAAGAACTCCCCAGTGTGACAAGAAGCCCACAGGAACTGAGGCACGCTGGTTAAGTTCAGAGAATGTGGGCAATTAAAGATGCAGGACTGGAGGTCAGAAGAGAAGTTAAAGCTGGATAACTAGACCTGGGAATCATTAGCATTGAGCTAAGTGGGAACGAATGCAATCAAATAAGCAAGAACATAGAGGGAAGAAGAAAAGAGAGACAAGGACTGAGTCATGGGAAACATTTATGGTGAGTGGGAATGACATTCATGAAGATCCAGGCAGACTGAGAAGGAGTAGCCAGACAGGTAGGAGGAGAACCAGGAAAGTTTAGTGTCATGAAAACCTAGAAAGAAGAGAGTATCCAGGAAAAGAGGGTCTCTGAGAGTGTTAGAGGCTGAGAGTCAAGTCAAGACCGAGAAAAGGCCATTGGATAGATAGACAGGTCATTTATCCTTGCAAAATACTCTAAAACATGTTTTACTTTACTTTCAATGGCCTTAGCTTTCTTAAGCATCATATGAACACTTGCTGGAAGCGTCTGATATCCATAGCCCAGGGACCTCTTATCACTCTATTTTACTAGTTCATTACCTCCATTTAATGTTCTTAACCTTTTTTGTGTATCATACACCCCTTTGGCAGTCTGGTAAAGTCTATGGACCTCTTCTCATAATAATGTTTGTTACTTATAGTCACAATTGAAGAAATGCTAATTTTTCATGAAAGCTTAGTGAAAATAAGAATGTAACTTTTTTTTTCTCTCCATCCAAATTCACAGACCCTTTGGCAGTCTGGATTCCAGATTATGAAGTGTTGATCTAGACTGACCATCAGCATTTCCCTATATAAGTGGCCTTGACCAGGCCTTTTGGGAATAAGGGTGAAGAAAATTGCTTCAACAATTTCTTCAGTTGTAAGGTTAGGGTAGAAATCATTTTAAAGTGCCATAGTGAATATGGCTTTTCATAAGAAGTGAATAAAATCTACTTTAATTTTTAAAAAGCTGTTTTGAAGTGTTAACAAAATGCTTTTAAAATATATGTCTGAGCGTTCAGCCATTCTTATGATTACTCTCCCATTTACATTATTCATAAATGGCAGTAAATCCCCCATTTCATTATGTCACAATAAAGCCTTAACTAGGGATTTTTTCATATGGGTCACAATAGTTGAAGGGAAGGGGCATTGGTAACACAAGGGCAATCTGACAAGGATTGTTACTTACAGACAGGAGTGATGTGTTGCTAGAGAATCTAGCCTTTTCCCAATCTCTGCTGTTCAGACTGGGGATGAATGTGCCATGCGGGGCTGAGGGGAGGGGCCATAAAATGAGAGGATGTGGCAGAGAACCAAAAGGTTCTCAAGAAGTTGCCTAAGATAAGAGGTAGGGGTGCAAAGGAGCCCAAACCCCTGATAGCTGGCACTCTAGGCCACAGCTTTGGGGGTTTCGTGTTTTGCCTCTGGTATATGTTAGAGATCCTCTGTAAATCCTCTACTTTTCAGAAGTTTTCTTAAGTCTGGCTTAACCTATCTTTTTCTTTAGGATATCCTCTTTCCTCTGTATTTTTAAAAATTATTTAGGAGGCAGTAAGATGGTGCAATGTATTGAATGTTGGACTTGGAGTCAGAAAGACCTTAGTTCACACCCTGTTTCAGACACTTACTAGCTAACGATCCTGAACAAGTTACTCAACCTCTCTCACCCTCAGTTTTCTTATCTGTCAAAGTAAGGGTAATAGAACCTACTTTGCACAGTTGTTGTGAAGCTCAAATGAGTTGACTCATAAAGCATTTTGCAAATCTTAAAGTGTTATATAAATGTTAGCCATGATGATGATGATGATGATGATGATGATGATGATGATGATGATGATGGCTAGAGATTAGCTGTTAATTATAAAGTGGCTTATGCTGATTATCGATTAGCAATGTTGATTAGTAAATTCTGGTATGAGAAGTACCTATTAGACTATGCAGTTTTAAGAATTCTCTTTTTATTTTTTTATTTTTGGGGGGGACTGTGTTTTGTCTTTCTTTATATTCTTAGGATTTAGCACAGTGTCTGGCATATAGTAGGCACTTAATAAATGCTTTTAAAGAGAACTGATTGGGGTCTGTAGGGACCACCCTGCAATATGTCTACTTATTCTAATCCAATTGAGAGGAATGCCCACTGAGTATAACCAGGCGGTTGGGTCCTGAATAAAGATGAATTAGTATTAGAAAGTCAAGAATAGAGACTATATGTGCCACCTGTACTCATTTTTTTTCTGTGTATTGCATAATTGAATAATACTGGATTAGGAATGAGGACATGTAGGTTCTTATTCTGCCCTTGTCATTAACATGCTATGGTGACCTTGAGTACATTATTACAACCATGTAGGATCAGTTTCCTCATCTACAAAACCAAAGAGATCGAATTATGGGATCTCTAAAGGTCCTTCCAACTCTGCTGTTAAATGGGTCTATTTCCCAAAAAGAAATTTTTGTTATTGCTTTGTTATTAATCCTACACTTCCTTCTACATTATAAATAAATGCAAACTTATTTCTACTTCTCTTTACCTTTTCTACTTAAGGGTGTAATTGGGTATATCTTATTATCTTATATGTGCCTATAAACATCATATATGTGTATACAGTACATGCATGCATACACATATATACAAACATGCGCATATGTACATATATTGTGTTGTATGTACATGTGTGAATATATAGTCTATAAACATATATGTGCTTATGCATGTATACAGTATCTACATATATACAATATGTATATATACACAAAAATAAACATCTTATATGTATATACAATGTGTCTATATATATACATATATATACAAAGATATATAATAAATAATCTGATTCCATTACTTGTATAGAAATATACTTTGGGATCATCAGATGGTCTGCTTAGGGGATACAGTTAATATTAGTTTAAGTAAAATGTAAGTAGAAAGGTAAATTTGACCTCTGATCCCCAACTAGTCCCCATTTGCAAAACATTTATTCCAAAGTCAAATACAAATAAAATTATTATATATGTTATTATTCATGCCACAATGAACCTACATTCTTGAAGATACTTGATTAGCATCTGTGTACAAATGAAAAATATGACTAATAGTATGAGAAAATCCAAAATGACAATAGTTAAAAATCCAGAGTAGCATCATAAATCCAGAGCTGAAACGTATGTTGCAATAGAAAGTGATAAAATCAGAGTCAAAGGAACTGGAGTCAACTCCTCACTCTTCTATTTTACTACATAGGTGACCTTGGATGAATGATTTAACCTCTCATTCTTAATTTCTTCATCTGTAAAATGAGCTGATTGGACTAGATGACTTCTAAGGTCCCATCCAGTTCTCAATCTGGATCCTTTATCATGTGAGACTAAGAGTAAAACTTCTTCCTACATTAAATTCACCTTTTCTAGGGAAGTGTGTGTGTGAGACACATACACATGTGTATATGTGTATGTAAAGATACTTATATATACACATATACAGTCATACATATCCTATCTTAAATGGACCTATAAATACATGTAAATATATATTCATTTTGTGTTATAATGTACATAAGATATGTACTCATATAGATATGCATGCATATGTATATACATATCTTGTCTGTATATGCCTGTACGCATGTATCCATATGCATGTACATATATTTATGTGTATATATGTATAAACAGATATTATATATATGCATTGTATCATCATTTGGGTATACATGTGTGTATATGTACATATACATGTGTGTATACATACACATATACATATTTTTTTCTCTTCATTGGTATATACACTCCTTGAAACCAGAGATTTTGGTTTTTTTTTTCTTTGTATCCCCAGCACTTACTATAGTACAAATGCTTGTTAATTAAGTGAACCTTATTTGCAAGAATGGTTTTTAAAAACTTGGTATAAAATTAAAATTATTTTAGTTTTTCAAATTTAAGTTGACTTAAGGAAATCTGGAAGGATCAAGTCCTTTGCCTATTTACTCCAAGTACTATTGCTTATGGCATTACTAATGATCTTGAATTGATTTTGGACTATCTCACTAAGAATCCGATAACTCCATCTGGTGGTTGATTTTTAAATATTACATACTCAATTTGCTCAAATTGGTTCTTATTTTATGTAGACCTTATAGAAATTATCATCTTTAAAACTCCAGTTTAAGATTCCTTTGGGTTCTAAGCACCCTTATCACATTTAAAAATCCATAAATTTCACCAGAAATTGAATGGTGTTCAAAACAATTAGTGGCTTTCACTCATACACATTTAGCAAGCCAGATCCTGTCCCATCTGTTCCTTAGAATCATACTAATCATCCTGAATCAGAAATGCATTTTTCATGGCCAGTGGAGAATCACATCCAGCCATTCCACTCAAGGAAATACAACGTGTATCCTGTGACTACTTTGTTGAAGTATGAATATATGATTATTCATGGACTTAGCTCTTATTAGAATTCTATTTTACCTGCTTTCATGGACCTGTTATGAGGAAGAAATTTGAAAAACTCCCTAAAATCAAGATCTGTTGTCTTATCAGGAAATTAGATGGTTTTTGCTCAGTTATAACTGTATATTCAGAATATTTGAAATTAGTATCGTGCTGGGGTTTTTGTAATTGTGTAACCAGTGTCACTCTTTTTTATTTTTTTGTAAGTATAGCAGTGGTAACAGGCTTATCTCAGTCTTTAGGTATAATCTCTCTCTTATATTATTATAGGTATTGCCCAATTCCTTCAGTATCTTAAGAAGATGTTACCTATAACATGTTTTTACACAGTTAACTTCAAAAAAAAAAAAGGTCTATCACCAGGGCTTCCCTATCCAGCTTGATTTCCTACCCTTGTTCAACACTTGGGCTTTTGGCTCCCTTTTATGTTTTTGTGAACACAGTAATAAATGTTTCCTGCTTTCTATCATCTATGATTATTTATCCATTATTATCTGTTAGACAAGTAATGCTTCTTTCATTTTCCTTTGGTTCTGTCATATTTAAAGAATCTGCCTCTGTTCTTTCAGTTTATATCTTATTTCCTATATTGATTTTTATTTTCTTTTACTATTTATTCTTTCTGTGTCCTCTTATAATTCTTGTAAAAAGCTACTTGACGAGTAAGCAAATGTCTATTTCCTTTTCAGAGACGGACAGCTGATAATTTGAGAAGACATCATCAGTACCAGGTAAGTCACCTATTACAATTGTATATTAATTTAAGGGTTTGCAATATTTTCTTTTCAATGGGGACTTAAAACAGAAGCTACAACTGGCTATTTAATATCAGTGCTATTGTTATTAAATGTCTTAGGAAGTCATGAGGAACTTGGTGAAGAGATATGTTGCAGCGATGATTAGAGATGCTAAAACTGAAGAAGGCCTTACTGAGGAAAACTTTAAGGTAACCATTTATATGTTCACCATTGCAAGAGAAACTGAATTCTTTTTAGTAACTGGACAAAACATAGTATGTCGCAATTTTCATATATTAAGAGCCTGAAACACAGCTAAATCCCTTGTGTCCCAGAAGCCTTGAATATCTTCATATTTTCTAATGGAAGACTGCTAAATAATAATAAATAATAAGTTATGTGCTAGATCCCATTTACTACAACTTTAATTTACTGCCACTTCTCAAAATACTTAGAATACTCACAATACAGAGGATCTCATAGGGTTCTGATCTGTTTTACTCCAGGTAAAATATCAAAATTTTTATTTTCCCCAAAATCTTGACTTTATTTTTTCAGACATGAAATATTGTTATTCAGTAAACAATTGAGTCCTTTATACACATACTAAGTGCTTAATAAATGTTTGTTGATTGACTGACTTAACATAAAGCCCTGTAGTAGGTTGCATTGAAGAACAGTAAGGTGGGTGCTTTTAAGAAATTTTATAAAATATTGAAGGAAATGGAACGAAGATAGGTAAAACATAGGTATAATCAACAAATATTTATTAAATACCTACTGGCGGATAAGTCAGAGTCCCATCCTAGTGTGGGAAAATAATACATGGGAAGAATTACAAGTGAAAATCTATGAGTCATGAGTAAAGTGAGTAAAGTTCGCTTAAGGGGAACTGAGAACCTGACATGGGTCGTAGTGGGATGTGGAATGCATTCAGTAGGCAGATGGTCAAGAAGACCCTAAAGCATGAGCAGAATTTAGTAACAGAACATAAGGGACAAATTAAAGTTAGAAATTAAAGTCCATGTCAAGGTGAAAAACCTGGGGACCAGAAGAATAAAAATTATCATCAATGACAAACTAGCAAGAATGGAAGGTAAAACTCTATCTTAGACATGATTTTCTTTAGATAAATGAATGTGATCTCCTACACAATGTTTGAAAATATGTTGAGTAACTGTGGACCTGTGAGTGATTTAACAAAGAATTAACACTGGAGATAAATATTTTGGAATCTTCATATGGGTAATATGTACAAAGAACTTTCTAGAGAGAAGGGAAGGGAGAAAAAAGGAGAAGCTATAGCATCCCAAGATAAGACTTTGTCCCAAGTACCTGATAGGCCTTTTTTACCTTTTTCCGCCTAAACTAGAGTAATGACCACATGTCTCATTAATCTCAGCCCCGCAAACCCATAAATTTGGGGAGTGGAAGGGGACCTTGGAGATTAAATAATCTAACGTCTTCATTTTGCAGGCGAGAAAACTAATACACCAAGAGCTAAAATGACTCACCAATTCTCAAACAGCTTTCATAAGGTCACAGACTTACTGCAAAACCACACACTAGAATTAAAAAGTCAAGGCATTTCTAAACATTACAAAATTCCATGGTGCCATAGTGAATAGAGCTGGGAGGCAGGAAGACCTAAGTTTCAATTCTGCCTTTAATACTTGTTTTCTGGGTAACCCTGGCAAGTCGTGGCCTCTCAGGCTCAGTTTTCTCATCTGTAAAATTCAGATGGCAATAGTACCTGCAGTATTGTTCTAGTGATCAAACAAGAAAATGTACATAAAGCCTTAACAGCTTTACAAGCCTAAAAATTTTGTTTGTAACAGTGACTCTGCATTCCCAACCTGCTCCCCCAACATGCCTGAGGATCAGCTATTTTACATTTCCCTCAGGGTTCTTCAATACTCTTAGGAAGGTTTGGGAGTATCTAATCTCTGCCACTGGTCCAAGTCCTCCATGATCCTGTCTCCTCAATTTTAGAAGTCCCCTACATTCTGGTTCCATTTAATCATTTAACAGTTGGATTCTCTTTTATAAAGGAATATCAAAAATATAACAAGAGTAAACATATAAACATCCCTCCCAACAATTCCAGATTATAGTTCTCCTTCCCCCATCACCTCAGTCTCTGGAGAGGATGTATGGATTAGGCTTACAGCTTGGCTGTTTTTAAATTGCATCAGACCCACTAAGCTCCAAGTGCAGAGTGCCCTGCTAATCATGCACATAGGGACCCTGGCTTTTCTGGGCTTCCCTTCTGGCATAGTTTCAAGACCCAGCCTAGAATCCTGATCTCCAAAGCCAGATGGCCTGAGCTCCCAAATCCAGTGACTCCATCTCTTGTACCTAGAACCGAAAAGGACAAACAAAACAGACCAAAAACCTCAATGCTAATTTATCTGGAGCTTCAGAGCCTAAGGGAAATGGAAAAGTGGCTCTTCCTTGCCCAGATTATTGTATGGTGTCTTTATTATGGGTGAATGGGACACCACTATAAAGCAAGACTGTCCCAGTCAGGTAGTATTAAGGATGTGGGCAGTTCCAATTATGTAGCCAGTTGAAGAAGAATGTTCCAGTCTAAGATGTTTTCTCCCAATAGCAAGTCCCTGGAATCTTTCATATGGATACCTCAATCTCAGGTGTTCTAGACATGTTGCTTTAGTCATGTTCCATATATAAATGTTAGGAATGGTGATGATGACTATAGCTGGAATGGCTGATTTCAGCAAAAAATAGCATCTTGACTTCCTGACAGTGGATATAAACATGTGAAATGAACCCAAATTATTTCCATATTTCTTCATGAAAATCCTAAACTGATTCTACCCTTCTCCCCTTTTCCCCCCTCCAATGATATTAGGAGCTAAAACAAGACATTTCCAGCTTCCGTTTTGAAGTCCTAGGATTGCTGAAAGGAAGCAAGCTTGCTTCTTTACGATCTTCAAAAATTATAAAGGAGCCTCCATTGGAGACTGAGGAGAGGAGTGACAGTGAAGGGAGTGACAAGACAAAGAAAAAGAATTTCAGCCTCTTTGATATAACCAGCATGATTCATCCAAGGTCAGCAGCCATCGCTTCAGAAAGACACAGCGTGAGCAATGGCACTGCCCTGATGGTTCATGAAACCCCCAGAGAGAAGCAGAAGAAAGTGAATTTTGTATCCGACGTCAAACACTTTGGGCTGTTTCATAAGCGTTCCAAACCACACTCTGCTGAGGCAAACGCCAACCAGATCTTCTCGGTTTCAGAGGAAGTTTCACGTCAACAGGCAGATGAAGAACTTGGGAAACATTTTCAACTGGAAGCAAGAGGACTGGCCAGCAAAGGTGAACAGAGCATCCCAGGCCTCAGTGAGCAGTGTGTGTTAGCAGACACGAAAAGAAGGAACAGAGAGACTTTGAATTTACATTTCAGTGACAGCCTTTGCACCTTGGAATCAGAGAAGTTAGTGGTAGAGGACACTGTGCCCATAATACCAAAGGAGATGCATGCCAAGGAAGAGGCCAGTGCTAAAGACTGTGAGTTAAAAATCACAGAGACAGTGATACACGAAGACTATGTAACAACGAGATTGTGATACTTGAAGGAGGAAAATTATACAAATAAGTGTATATACATTTTTTTGCCTAGTATTGGGGTGGGATGTTTAAATCTATATTCTCAAATGAGAGCATTTATCTACTGTCACATTATCGTGTAACATGACTAAGTAAGGGAAAGGCTATAGGGTACCTTTCTGTTTTTTAGCTTGCTTTTGCTTTCACAATTTGTTTTACATTTTTAATAAATTAAAACATCTTGTATTCTTGTACTGTTGCAATAATCCACAGACACTTTTTAATCTATCTTTTTTTTCAATTAAAAATGTATCTTCTCTCATATGGCATTTGTTTCCAACGATGCATATTTTTATATGTAAGAATAATGTAGATAACTTAACATATGCTACATTTTAGTTTCTTAAAGATCATTACTTATTATGACCTTTCCTCCAAATCCTGAAGTTTGAGTTTCAAACATAAATTTAAAACTTAGATGTTCAAATTACTAAGTATAAATATGAAAAACTTTAATATATTTTCTGCAACCTTTAATGGGTTATCATTTAATTTTTAAAGTAACATTTCATCTCTTCTTTGTTATAATTATTTTGAAAATAACTCTTCATGGACAAGTGTTCACAATTAATTTGCAGAATTCTTAGGTTTTGCCAATGTTTCCTTTCAATGAGTAAAAGAAATGTGTGTGCCTTGAGGATATCTTAATGACTATTTCTTTCAAAAGATTCAATCAGAAAAACAGCTCCCAGTCTAAGATATTGTTTTTTCCTAAAATAGACTACCTGTGTAATATTCAAGATCTTGTACATGTGATTTATTGTAGAATAGCTGTACTTAATAAAGAAATATTTTTTTCCTGAATGCTAGAAAAGAATGATATTCTGTTAGAAATATTTTCTGAATCATAAGTGAATTTCTTTGCTATACATAGAAGTGAATAAGGAGAACTTTTTATAAAGTTTGAATTTTTCAAACACAGTTTTCTAGGCTTTTGTCTACCCATAAAAAGTAGAAATTCAATATTTTAACTAATTGTTAAAATTAATATTTTATGGAAATTTTAAGAAACCTAAATTCTGCTTGCACAGTATTTTCAGGCCACAATCATTTTATCCAGTGAATTTAGGCATAGTCAAAAATCCAACACTTAAAATTAAATAAGTAGGATTATTGATTCAAAATGAATATTTCAAAATTAAGGCATATTTTCACTTTGCAATTGGTGACTGAATTCCAATCTCTGAAGAAATTCTCTCTCTCTCTCTCTCTCTCTCTCTCCCCTTTACCAAATTTCTACGTAGTGTGCTTTCAAGGTTGTTTCCTCATTGCTAATTCATTATATTCTTATTCAGATACCCTAGTACATTCTGCACATGGTCACTGATCCATATAATGAAGTGTTTTCATTTCTCTTTCACAGTACAGGTGTCTCCTTCAATTACCAACCTTGCATTTGACTCCTTAAGCCAGGCTTGGAAATGAGTTTATTTGAGGTTAACTTGTAATCATCCCAGTTAAATTGAAAAAGATATTTGAATGATTCCATTTTATTAGGAGAATCATAGTCCACAATAACTTGCCCAAAGTCACAAAGGTAAGGTCAGATATGCAAGACGAACCTAGGTCCTCTGATTTCAGAGGTTTTGTTCTTTCTATTTTACCACAGGAATCTGTATCACTTCTTGACAATTTCCTGATTTGATAAACTTCTCTTTTTGAAAATCAAAACATTAGCCTTTTCTGGCCATACAACACTAATTATATTCTTTCAGAGTTTTTTCAATCATTATCAAAAATATTTCAGCATTCAAATGTGTTGGGTCTTTTAGTACCCTGGGATATAGGTCATCTGAAACTAGTTATTTTAGTTCACCTAGGGAAATTACATATTTTTACATATGTCTCTATCCCATTTCTGTTCCACCCAATACAAAGATAATTCTCCTTAGCAGAGAAATAGCAGCAACGTAAGTCAAATCTATCGCCTCTGTACCAGTTACTATGATCATACTACCCAGCTGAGACACAATGCTATCCCTTCTTTTGATTCCTATTTCCTTAATACTAGCCTAAAAGAGCCTTACAACAAAAAAAATCAACTTCATTATCCAGACTTCTAGTAAGACTTATATGTGTGTTTGTGTGATCTGGTAAAAGAAAGAAAAGAAAAGAAAAGAAAAGAAAAGAAAAGAAAAGAAAAGAAAAGAAAAGAAAAGAAAAGAAAAGAAAAGAAAAGAAAAGAAAAGAAAAGAAAAGAAAAGAAAAGAAAAGAAAAGAAAAGAAAAGAAAAGAAAAGAAAAGAAAAAGAAAGAAAAAGAAAGAAAAAGAAAGCAAAAGGTATACTTAAACAGAAAATATAGGAGTAGAAGGAACACTAGATTGAAATGATTTGTGCCAAGAACTAATGCATGTAAATATTTCCTAAGAGCAGGTTTAGATTGATAATGAGTAAGGAAGAAAGTGTTCCAGGGGGAAAATATAGCTATACATTACACATGAGGGAGAAAGATGTGAATCCTGTGCAGGAAGTACTGTTCTTTTCCAGAATAATATAAGCTTACTGATGACAGGAACTGTTTAAATTTTTTCATGTTCCTAGCATAGGGTATATAGATAGTATATACATCTAGATGGTATCTTGCGACAGCATGGTTAACTGGAAAGCTATGTATGTGTGTGTATGTGTGTAGGTATGTGAGTATAGATGCATATATATTCATTCTCTTAACACCAAAGTTTTGAAATGTAAGACTAATCAAATTTTTAAAAGATGAATATAGTAATAGAATAATTATAAGAGATTTTAATATGCTTTTTTCAGAGTTGAATATCTCTAACAGAAAAATAAATAAGAGAAGGAAAACAGAGTGGAATTGTTTTTTCAGAAAAAAACATAAATTTGAAGAAATGGTGACTTCTGAATGAGATTATCAAAGAAGTGTATGCATATATATATATATATATATATATATATATCCATATATGTATATATGGATATATATCCATATATATACATGAACATGAATGATAAATGTCTGAAATTAGATCCTGTTCCAGGATGCAAAGAAAAATAAGTATAAAAAGCACAAATATTAACTGGATGAATGAAATATAATTTAAGTGGCAATTATATGCCTTAAATACTGGGGATTGAAATAGGAAAGCAAGGCAGTCAAAGACCTCACATTCAATTGTGTGGGTCAGAGAGTGAGAGAGAACACATATAGCCAGTCTTAACTGCAAGCCAAGAAGAAAAACCCAGCAGTCCTTAGGGCCTAGCCCAAATCAGATGGTAATGCATCTTCTTTAGTATCATTGCTACCAGCAAAGACAAATCTATTTGACAGTGTCAAAGACTGGTGGAAAGAACTTTCTTTTTTGAATCTTCAGGAGTTGTGACTGCTAAGGTTGCTGCAGTACCTTCAGAGGCTGTAGCTAGGTTACCTTTACATAAGGATTCACTGGCTAACTACCAACATGATGAAGGTAAGCTCAAGCAAAATATTTCCTCCCAGGCTAGCCATCTTTCAGAGGAGGAATCCTCATGTGAATGTAACCTAGCTAGCCTTGGAAAGATGGCTATAGGGGCTGGGCTGGAAGTAGAGGCTAACCTGGGAGGAAATGTTTGCCTGGGTTTACCTCCACTTTGTTGGTAGTTAGCCAGTAATTGGTAAGGGGGAAGAGGAATGATGGACCACTTATCCACAAGACTTGTCTTTCCAATAGTGGCTGGGAAGGGTGTTAGTTTGGAAGTGAGGCTCATGTTCTGGGCAGTGCTGCTATTTTCAGAGCTTTGGGTACATGGTTCTTGACTGTTTTCAGCTGGGTTTAAGGGGAAGTGGTAGTAAAGGTGGCACCAGTGGTTTGACTTACCTGGCAAAAATACTCCTGTCTTTTCCTCAGGGTGCCTTGCAGTTCTAGCCAGACTGACAAGCCTGACCAGTTGATTGCAGTGCATCGGCAAACAATGTTGGGTGGAAGGGGAATTGTGGGGCCACTTCTCCACAGATGTTACTTCTTTAGACAATGACATTAAAACAAGGCTGGAAGGATTGCAGGTGATTTAGAGAGTGATATTATTCATGAGAAAAGGAGACCAGTCCCTCTTCACCATTGCCTCTTAGAACCTGAGAATTAAACACATCTTTTATAGACAATTTCACAAAAAAAAATTGATAATCAGCGAAGAGAACATAAAATGCATAGTCTAAAATGAAAAATTAAGTAAAATGTCCAAAATAATGAGTAAGTCAAAGAAAACCATAAAAGTTAAAAAGTACTATACCTATAAGAAACTATACCTAAATATGCCTCCAGTAAGTAAGTAATCAGAAGAAAAAGTATAAATCTGAAAACAAACACTAACAAAATCAAGAGGATTTATGAACTATGCACAACAAAAATACTCCAAAATAAAGAGATTAACAATACCAAAACACACATAAAGAAATAAAATTAAGGACTGTTTTAAAGGCTAACAGAATTGATATTAGATAATGATGCAAAAAGAAAAGAAAGAAGAAAACTAAATTACTGAAATCTGAAAAATGAATAAGATAAATTCAAAATAAATTGACAGGAAATAAAGAGAATTATTGGAAATTATAACCCATCCATAATGCCATTCTAATGTGATGGATGATTATGTAAAAATAGAAAATGCCCAAATTAACAAAGAGGCATCTTAAAAGTAACCAAACCTAAGAAAAAGAAATTAGGTCTAAACAAACTAACAAAAGGGGGGTGGGTGGGAGGATTCTCAATCCAAATGGATTTACAAGTGATTTCTAACAAATGTTTACAGAAAAAAATAATAATTATTCTATAAATACTATTTTCAATAATTAAAAAGAAAGCATTTTACTGGACTTCTGTTATGAAACAATTATGTTCTTGATACCCAACCCATGAAGGTAAGAAAGAGTATCATAGACTGCTTTCAATAATGAATATTGATTCAACATTTCTAATTAAAACTTTAACATAGAAAAAGCAGGAAATATTTTTTAAAAACATCCTTTAATATGATCAAGTTGGATTTATGCCAATCATGCAAGGATTTTGAATACTGTATTATAAGAAAAATTAACATGACTAATCATTGTTCATATTTGATTTTGTTGGGGAAGGGGTGTTTATTTTGTTTAGCTTTGTTTTTACCAGACCTGCGATTTCTTCAATCTGGGTAACCTCCAATGAGGAGCTTCCTCTACCAATGCCAATTAGCACTTTGCCTGAAAAAGCCATAGATGTGGGGCAGCTAGGTGGCGCAGTGAGTAGATTACTGGCCCTGGAGTCAGGAGGACCTGAGTTCAAATCCAACCACAGACACGATGCACTTACTAGCTGTGTGACCTTGGGCAAGTCACTTAGCCCCAATTGCCCTGCCTTCCCTCTTCAAAAAAAAAAAAAGAAAGAAAAAGTTATAGATGTAGAGAATTGCCAATTTTAGCTAAATATAACTTGCCCAGGGTCACATAGTCAATAAGTATCATATGTGAGACTTGGAGCCAGTTTAATCAGATTCTGAAGTCAACTTTCTATCCACTACACCTCTCAATTAACCATGTACATTGTTATATGAACACAGAAAAAGAAACTTTGACAAAATACACTACTTAGTTGTAATGTTTTGAAAAAACAACAAAAATAAAACCTCTACCTAAAGGGAACCCTGGAACTTTTCCTTTTTTCTACTTCTATTTTGTACGTAGTACTTGAATTGCTAGCTAAGGAAATGGAAAAAAATTAGAAAAATAAGCAGTGGGAAAGAAAAAGTCAAATTGTCCTTGTTTTTCAAAAGACCTAATGGCTTACTTAGATAATCCCAGAGAATCAATGAAGGAACTAATAGATATTTTTAGTAGCTTTGGTAAATTAGGAGGATACAAAATATACTTATAAAAATCATTAGCTTTGCTGTGCAATATTAGCCTAAAGAAATGTTATAAAGAGAAGTTTTATTCAAAATAATCACAAAATCTATAAAATGTCTGAAAATTATCCACTAAAACATTCTCAAAACCTATGTATGTATGAGTAAAAACACTACTTTAAGGAATAAAGAAATATTTAAATAATTGTAAAGACATTATTCATGTTTGGGTCACAGCAATATAATAAAAATGATCTTACATTCTAAATTAACTCATAGATTTTGTGTTATGCCAATCAAACTAATTTGGTTATCTATAGATCTAGACAAAATAACAATAAAATTGATCTAAAGAGGATAACAAAAGTAGAAGTTAAAGGAGGAAGGAAGAAAATAAGCATTTATTAAGCACTTCGTATGTACAAGACACTGCTAGAACAAAGAAAGAAAACCCCTTCACTCAAGAGCTGATGTTCCAATAGAAGTTAATACACAAAAGAGGGTAAATAAAGGCAGTAGGTGGGGGGGGGGCGGGGTGAAGGAAAAACCTGTTTTTTGAAGTCCAGAAATCATGAGCCGAACATTGTTAAAATAAAGGCCAAGGAACAAGAGTAACTCACAAATGAGAGAAGTGGGGTAGGCCTTTTGAGATAGTGTAGGCTAAAGATCTGATTGGCTATTCCAGGGGGAACAGATTATAGGAGTTGAGGTAAATCTCATAACCAGATAGTAGCAGAGGCTATTGTCTTAGTCTGGAAATCAAAGGCTGAACTGGGAGGGAAATAAATACTGTGTAATCTGGGTCCCTTCTCAAAACATGGTGGTGCCAGGAAGAAGGGGTTAGCATTACCAGGTCTCAACCTATATTATAATGCAGTAATCATAAAGAATATTTTGTATTGGTTAAATTTTTAAACCATATAACAGTGGTACTTAATAGATAATCAAAATCTAGAAATAATTAGACAGGGTATCCCCATATTTGATAAAACTAAGAACACAAAATTCTGAAAGAAAAGATTTGGCAAAATGTGCTAGGAAATTGGAAAGCTTTTTATCATAGAATGGGTTTAAGTTTGTTCCCAGAGGACAGATAATGAAACACATTTCTCTCTTCCTGGTAGAGAAGTGAGGTACTAAGTGCAGGATGTTATATCCTATGTCAGTTTTATTTAACTATTTTTCTTAATGCAGAAGACATTCTAAAGGGCATATCAGAAAATGAATTTGATGTAGAAAACAAAGGTATTATTTTATTTTTTTAAGGAACATGTTGGATTTGGCAGAAATGGACCTAGGTTCAAACTCAAATTTTCTTTCTTGAAACCTTTGTGATGCTAGATAAGTGGTTTAATCTCTTTGGGCCTCAGTTTCTGCATCCGTAAAGTAAGGAAATTGGATTGACTTCTACAGCACCTTTGAGCTCTGTCTTTGATACAATATCTAGGAACTTCATAAATTTATCTTCCATCATGAATTTAATTTCTGATCTGGAGTAATTGATTATGACCTGGAGCATCATAGGAAATAAAGATGGTTAGGAAAGGGTGGTGGGAGTGCGGTGAAAAGTTTTGTAATTCCCTCAATTGTGTAAGCAAGCCCAGAATTCTTATAGTACTTCAAACATAAGGTTGTGTTTTATGGTAAAACATTAAGTCTACTTATCTTTCAGAGAAGAAATGCAAAGATTTAAAATCCTTTTGCATCAGTAGACAGCTTTTTTATTTTTAGTAGTATGCAATTAGGTCTTAGAATCCCATTTTCTTCAGCTGACTTTCCTTAAGAGTAGTCCGGTGAAATGTGTCAATGAAATGGGCTAAGGGTCATTTCAAATGGAGCATACTCTCTTCTTTCAAAGAGCTTGCAACCATGTAAGGGGAAATCAGATATACATGAATATAAATATGAAGTGATAGAAATCTTAAAAGCTTTGCACGTAATTGCAAAACAGGAAAATAAATTGTCAATTGCTGCCCCTCCCTCCTCTCTTAATTCAGAATCTCCAAAAGATTAGAAATTAATTAGCATTGTAGAAATTAATTAATATTGAATGCACATTGGAAATGCCAAAATGATCATTTTCACCTGAGTAATATTTTTTCTCACTGGAAAAATGAAGAAGTTGGGCTAGCTTTCTTCCAGCTTTTAAAAATGCAATTTGGTATGACAGGAAGTGCCCTGAATTTGGAGTCAGAGGACAAGAGTTTAAATCCAGGCTTCCCACTCAATGACCATAAGTCCTTGAGCTAATCATGTTTCTGTCCCTGGGCCTTAGTTTCCTCGTCTGTAAAGAGATCATATGAGATTAACTTATCCTACCGATGATTCTATTTTTATATTTGATTTGCTGAGAACTTTTGAAACCAGCAAGTTCATTTCTCTAGGTTTTTTGTTAAAGCAGCTTTCTGTAAGTTTAAGAAATCTCTACATTTTCCCTGATTATTGACTTACTGATTTAACTGGAGAGTTCTTTAATCACTATTAAATGAGATCTTAACCTTTGCCACTCACAGAAACCTGCCAGAAAATCTTTCACACAGGGATTGTCTAATTTATTTTACTATGAAGAAATATTACATTTATAACTACATTTTTTAAAAAAACAGTAGTATCTTGATTAAAATCATAATGGGGCATTTATATCCCCCTTGAAGGATTATAGCCTAGGATTTATACAGGAACATTAGAATATCAGAAGTACATTTGGTTTGTACAAAGTGCAGGGCATTTTGTAGGTCAACGGGTTCTTCTAGCAAGTAAGGGTACAGATGAGGCAAGGTTTACAAATGATCCAGGAAGGTTAATACACACACATACATGCATATATACAAATACATACATATATACATATATATCATATACATATACACATACACACACACATTTTTTAACCTAGAAACTTATTTTGTCCATGTGTAATTGAAAGATTGAGTAGGTCCTTTGGTGGGGTGCAGAATTGGGGTTTTAGATTCTTGCTATTTGGGGTCTTAGTTTCATAGTGGGAAGGTAGTTAAAGGTCTATCTAGTCCAGCTTCCTCATTTTGTAGATGACAAAATTGAGCCCCAGAGTGGTTAAGTGATTAGCACAAGGTCTCCTAGGCTATATATGACACAGTGCTGGAATTTGAGCTCAGTTTCCCTAAGTTTGGTGTTCTTTCTTCTTTAGCATACTTGAGTAAAATATTTAATTCCTCTGATGCGTCATTCTCATTAGAAAAAAGGAAAGAGGAATTACCTCTTAGGATTGTAGAAAGGTCTTACATTCATGAAAATGTGCTGTAAAATGCCTATTAACCTCAATACTTTAACATTAGAGAATTTGGCTCAGGAACATAGAAAAATGATTAAGAAAGTAACTGAAATTTAACTTTTCATAAATAAAAGCACAACATGGCCATTTAAAAACATAAGTCTTCTCTAAGGTTTTATTTAGACTATTTGACATTATGTGAAATCTGAAATATCTGAAGACATTCATACCTTGAATCAGTCAATCAAAAAATCAGAAGTATAGTGACTTTGAGCCAAGAGTATTAGCTTCTGTTATATTCAGTCAGTCAGTAAGCATTTTTTGCATATCAGCTATGTTCTAGGAATGATGCTAAGAGTTGAGGATTCAAAGTCATGCCAAAGATGTCCCCTGACCTCAAGGAGCTCAGCTGAGGATACCACAAGCAATTAATATGTACAAACCAGCTACATACAGGATCAATAGAAAATAATTTATAGAGGGGAGGCATTAGCACTGAGGGATTAGGAAAGACTTTCTGTAGAAGGGGTCATTTCACTTGGGATTTAAAAGAAGCCAGAGAAGGCAGTAGGCATAGATAAGGAAGGAAAGCATTCTGGGCATGAGAGATATCCAGTGAAAATTCTTGGAGCCAGGAAATGGAGTTCAAGCAAAAGAAGAGCAATCCAGTGCCACCGGATTGAAGAATATGTGGTATGGGAAGAAGGGAAAAGTATAATGAACACTGGAAAGGTGAAGGTAGGGGAGCAGAGAGTGAAGTTGGGTTATGAGGAATTTTCAACATCAACGGATTTTGAATTTGATCTTAGAAGAAATAGGGAGCCATTGGAGGTTATGGAGTAGAGAGGTGATAAATTTGTGCTAATACTTCTTTATATAAAACAAGCTATTTGCTATCCTTCATATGATAGTACCAATACAAGCCATCAGGGTAAGGAGGAAAAGTAATAAAATTTCATCTTTGTTCTGTAAACTCTTTTTAAATACAAAGCTGAATGGATAATCTTATATTCCAAACTGCTTTTATTTCAAACAAAATGAATTGTAATTTGCTGAAGAAAGTGTTGTAGTGGTCAACAAGAAAAGTTGCAGTGTATATGAGTCATTCTTGTACTGAGTTGAGTTTTCAGATTGCGATTTTTCCAAAGATCTTGTTTTTTATCCTATTTTCCCCTAGAATAACTTGCTTATTTCCATTTATTCTGATAAATTCCGTTGTCGTGTTTCATTATTCTAATAAATTTTTCCAGACAAGCTGAAAGAGCTGTAGGAAATTAAATTCTTATTGATCAATTTCAGTTCGTGTTAGCAAAGTTTGCTAGAGGTTGCAACAATTGAATGTTTTTATTGTTTCTGAATTTGAATTGTTAGTGGTCTCCTCTACCCCCTCCTCCTTTTCTAAATTAACATAGGCAAGAAAGAGTAGGACATGAAATAACTAAGGATTCTGAGAACCATAGAATTCATTCAGTAATGCAGAGGAAAAACTAGAAAGATAATATGATTGGGGGTCATCAGTCCTGGGTTCCATTCCCAGTTCTTCCACTAATGAACTCTGTCACCCTGAGTAAAGTCTTTCTGTGTCTTTAGGGCTTTTCCCCTTGTCCATAAAATGAAACAGTTGGTATAGATGCACTCCTAGTTTTCTTCTATCTTGAAAATTCAATGATTAATCATATTATACAAAGTTAAACTTTTTGAAAGAAATTAATATGAATAGGGAAAATAATTCAATAAAATATGAAAAGTGAAATTAATATGAATAAAGTAGTTAATGTAAATTGTGAAATTAATATGAAAGTGAAAACAGTTTAATGGAATATGAATATTTTCTGAAAACACAAGTCTGATCCTGTCACCCCCTACTCAATAAACTCCAGTGACGTTCTGTTGCCTCCAGATACAAAATTCTCCTTTTGGAATTAAAAGCCCTTGAAAACCTAGCCCCATCCTTTCTTTCCTGTCTTCCTATACCTTACTCCCCACCAGGCACTCTTCCATCCAATGACACTGGCCTCCTAGGTATTCCACACACAAAACCCTCCATCTCTCAGCTCCTGGCATGATGTCTGGCTATCACTCCATGCCTACAATGCTTTCCCTTCCTTCACTCCAACTACTGACCTCCCTGGCTTTCTTTAAGTTTCAACTAAAATTCTACATCTTACAGGAAGCTTTCCCCAACCCTTCTTATTTCCATTGGCTTCCTTCTGTTGATTATTTCCTCTTTATCCTGTTTATTGCTTGTTTTGTATATATTTGTTTGCATATCACCTCTTTTTCCAATTAGATTATAAGTTTCTTAAGGACAGGGATTCTCTTTTACTTCTTTTTATATCCCTAGCACTTCCCACTGTGGCTGGCACATAATAGGTGCTTAATAAATGTTATAGAATTGAATCATATTGAAGCTGAATAATTAAAAAATAAATAGTTGGATAAATCTAATCTATCACATTTCTCCCTGAAACTACTTTGCCCCTACTAAATTTTAATAGAATTCATTAAAATTTTGATATTTCCATACTAAATTTCTCAGATTCAATTTTTTGAAAGACAGTTGATCCACAAATCCAGTTCACGGTAACCATAATATCTTTTGGTAGTATATCAACTTTGGTTAGAATTAATTCCTCAAAAATTGGCATAGAAATAGATCAACACAAAAGAACTGAGTGTTGTAGTAGTAAAAGAGATTGCACTCTGTGCAATTAAAGTTACTTCTCCCAAAGCATTAGCATTTAAAGCTCCTGAAATATTGTTAAATATCTATCATTAATCAGAAACCATAATACTTCACATCAGTGTAAGACACATCTTCCTGAGTTCAAATCTGGCCTTAGACACTTACTAGCTCTGTGACCCTGTGACTCTGGGCAAATCATTTAACCCTGTTTGCCTCAGTTTTCTCATCTATAAAATGATCTGGAGAAGAGAATAGCAAAACACTCCAGTATCTTTGCCAAGAAAATGGGGTTATGAACAGTCAGACATGGCTGAAGCAATTTAACAACTATTATTAAAAGTTTCTTTTTCAAATACAATTGAGGAATGCATTAAAATGACATTCATATTT
Source organism: Trichosurus vulpecula (assembly GCF_011100635.1). NCBI lineage: Eukaryota > Metazoa > Chordata > Mammalia > Diprotodontia > Phalangeridae > Trichosurus > Trichosurus vulpecula. The sequence goes on along the minus strand of NC_050574.1, from coordinate 91,376,842 downwards.
TCCAAATACAAAAACAGTAATGCAAGCGTTAAGTATAAAAATATGAACCTAATCAAATTTGCATGATCTTATAAAGTTGGATATGAAACCAAATTTTTACCACCTGTAGGTTCTCAAAATCCTCATTAAGAGTCCCTTACACAATGGGACAGTTACTTTTGGGTCCTTTCTTTCCTTCCAGGGCACAGCAAAACAGAGCAGATTTGAGACTAACCTTCTCTATGGCCTTCAGTCAAGGCCTTTAGACAATAAAACTTCTGTAGACTGTAGTTATATAACACCATTGCATTGACTTCTTATGCTTTTCCTTTTGGAACAAATATTAGCTCAATTATTGCTCTTAAATGTTTGTGGCAGTCCACTGATCTTAATGTCCTGCAGTAATTTACAATGCCTATTTTTACAGCTTAGGACTGCCAAGGAAGCACAAGGCAGTGTCAGAGCAATCAGTACCTGCAAAGGGAACTTGAGGGTCAACAGCAATGGTTCTTGTTCCATTGCACAAAAAGCTTCTGTCCACCTCTGCCCTTTAGTAGAAAATCACATTCTGTTCAGCAGGAGGGATGGAAGGAAGAGAACATTAGCTATTGAATTAACTACTTCCAAAATGCCCTTTGGAGCATATGAGCTATTGTTAATTGCTATCTAGCTATTAATTTAATAATATTAAATATTAATCTAACTATTGCTTTTTGTGTTTGAATGGACACTCTAGGTTACCCTTTCAAATGAATCATGTTTAATTTCAAGCAGAATTTCAAGACACCCCCTCTTCCATGATAACACACAGACACACATACAGATTCTGTGTGTGTGTCTCTGTCTCTCTCTTGCTGTCTTTCTCTGTCTCTCTCTGTGTCTCTGTTTTCTCACTCTCACTCTCTCTCTCTCTCTCCCCCTCTCTGTCTTAGTCTCTCAGTCTCTGTGTCTCTGTCTCTGTGTCTGTGTCTCTGTGTCTGTCTCTGTCTCTCTCTCTCTCTCTCTGTCTCTCTCTCCCTCTCTCTCTCTTTTTCCCTTTTTCTCCCTCCTCCCTTCTTCTCTTCCCTCCATTGTGGGGGATGGGAGAAGTGATTGGAAACTTTTTCCTCTGTTTATCAAACCCACTAAAATAGCAGGAAGAGTGAACCTTAGCATACATTCAAAATAGTTCATTTTGGAATCATAATTAATCATAAATTGTGTCAATATTATACAGCAAGAGGCATGTGTAAAGCAATCAATAATCATTTACTAAGTCCCAACTATGTGCCAGGAATTTTTCTAAGGGCTAGGGATATTTTAAAAAAAGGCATGAGTGTTTCATATACTTACACAGTAGCAAGAATATGTATTAATGCTTCCATCAGAGGTAAATGGCCATGAAAATCGAAAATTCACCGCACTCAATTACTTCTTGCCATATAGTAATGCTAATCAAAAGTAAAGACAAGATAACTGTGAGGTAAGACTACTCAGAAAACTTAGGCTATTTTTCTAGGGAAAACATGTCATTTAAATCAGTAACTAGAAAATGAAATTACAGATGAAAATGTTATGTGAGGAATTTGCGGTTGGAAGTGCTGAAGGTTTGGGGATGGAACTGCGTAGCAGCTTTATTTGTTTGATTTAAATAATTTGTTCTTACCTTGAAACAAATAAATTTGTCTTTAAAATACAACTGTCCTAAAGATTTGACAATGAGGGTTTCATGAATCTGGAAATCTTGAAGATTTTATTTGAGCTTAGATGAAGTTCCGTTTTGCATCATGCTCAAAGAAAGAGTTTGATGAGTAAATGTATACTGTATATAATGTTTGAGGAATTGGTATGAAGAGAGGGAATAGTCAACCTATGAAAAGGAATCAATTGGTTTTAAGGACTTTATTTACTTTATTATCTAATTGATTGATTGATTTTACAAATATTCATTATCTCTTCCTCCCACTGCCTCCTCCACTGAACAATTCTTTAAATGAAAAATAAAACTTTTGTTACATATATGCATAATCTAGTAAAAACAAATTCCTGTATTTATCATTTCCAAAAATGTATATTTCATTCTGCATTTTAAGTCCATCACCTTTTGCCAGGAGGTAGATAGTTTATTTCATCTTCTGTCCTTAGGACTCATGGCTTATCATTGCATTGATCACAGCCCTAAAGTGTATCAAAATTGTTTTTCTTCATAATGTTATTGTCTTGTTCTAGTACTCCTTTCTTCACTCTATATTAGATCATAGACATACTCCAAATTTCCTCTGAAAGCATTTATTTTGCCATTTCTTATGGAACAATAATATTCCATTACATTCATATACGATAATCTATTTAGCCATTTCCCATTAAGCGGGCACCCCTTTCATTTTTGGCTACTATGAAGAGCTGCTAGAAATATTTTTGTATATATAGGTGACTTACAGACTTTCATACATTAATGTTTTTAATGCTTTAAATGGCTATTTAAAAAAAAAAACTTTATTCCACATAGACATGTCATTATTAGTTAGAGCTATTGTATATCCTTGTAAGTAATAAAATTGCACTCTCTTCAAATATTTTATATTTCTGACTTTTCGTTAACTTGCTTTACCTTGCTGCAATATTACTGTAGTTTCAGTCTTAATTATCTTAATGTATTTCTACTTAATTTATTTTCATTTCCTTTTTTTCCAAGAACTGTCTGAATGTTTTACTGAACATGTTGTTAATAAGCCAGCTTCTACCACTCCTGAGGAAAAAGAGGAAGTCACATTTGGAAGCTTCATTAAATCTACCAAAGATTTAGCATCTGTAATAGCTGTTTAATGCATTCAAAGCAAGAAAGCATAGAGCCCTGTGTTTCTGAGTAAAGACAACAGGCATCTCATTCAATGAATAATCTCTATCATTCTGTAATGGTGCCCCAAGGCAGGAATTCTGATTTTAGAGTCAGGAACCTAGGTTCATACCTTAACTATACTATTTACTACCTGTTACTTGGGTAACAGGTTACTTAAAATCAATTTCCTCATTTCTAAAATGAAGAGACTAGGCTAGAATGATCACCTAGCTTGAGACCTATGTGTTTATGAGTATAATTTCAAAGGTATTTTCTTTTTTGCCATTTAGACCATAATGCTACCTCAATATATCAAATTTCACATTAAAAAACTATAGGGAGAATATTGCCCTCCAAGACCATTTGTTTCAAAGCTAATTAAGTTTCAAGACCGCAGTGGATACTCAATGACATCTGCACAACAATAACTTGAAGAACTTGAACTCTAAGTTGACAAATTCTGAAAGAAGGAGGCAGTAAAGGCTGGACAGTGAGAAATTAATTGACAATAAAGTACCATTCATGGAAGAGTACACTTCACTTTCCTCCCAATCATTTTTCTTTCTAAGTATACATCCATAGTGATTGAAGAAAAAAAATGCAAGTTTTTAGGATCAGATAGAAAGACAACAATTGGATCAAGGACTTCAGTGATGTAGAGAACTTCTAGGGAAGGAATTTCCCCCTACCAATGCAGGTGGACACTCTGCAAATAAGAGAGTTGCCTTCAGTGCTGAGAAGTCATAACTCAAGCAGGGTCACACAGCCATTATTGTCAAGGGTAGGACTTGAACCCAAGTATTCTTGGCTTTAAGAGCAGCTTTCTATCTACTAGGAAACAGTGCTCTCTCTTTCTCTCTCTCTCTCTCTCTCTCTCTCTCTCTCTCTCTCTCTCTCTCTCTCTTTCTCCATATATACACATATGTATATGTTGTTTGCACATTGTACTTGAAGAAGACCAATCATATCACATCACAGTGTTGGGGCAAGGTACAGCATGTTAGACTGTGTCTAATCACTCTAATATGAAATATGAACTCAGGAGGCTCACAGGTTAGGCACAAATAGTCCATTTGAACATTTGGGGTAGACATATCTCTAGATTTGTGCATCTTATGTTTCCTTTGTGCTACTGGGATTCTGTTTTGATCATAGAACACAGCCCTTTCTTTGATGTGGGCATGCGAAGCTTGGAGGTCCTGTGCCAGTATCTCCTGTGTCTCACAATCAATACTAAAGTTCTTCCAAGAAACCTTTGAGAGTGTCCTTGCATCACTTCTTCTGACCTCCATGTGAGTGCTTACCTTGTGTGGGTTCTCCATAAAATAGTCCTTTAGGTAAAGGTATGTTTGACACTGGTGCTACAAAGCTAGCCCATCAGAGTTGTGCTCTCTGCAGTAGAGCTTAAGAGCTTGGCAGTTCACCTAAAGAAAAGACTTCAGTGTCCAGTATCTTATTTTTCCAGGTAATGTTTAGAATCTTCCCAAGACAATCAAATGGAAGCAATTCAATTTCCTGGCATGACATGATTAGACTGTCCAGGGTTCGAAGTCATAGAACAATGAAGTCAGTACAATATCTCTGTAAGACCTTCAGTTTTATGGGGATCCTAATGCCTCTTCTCTCCTATACTAAGAAGTGAGGTCCTTAAAAAAAAAGGTTCTCAGATACCCCAGGAGCTGCCAAATCCTACTGCTGCTTCAGTTCAATGAGAGGATGACCCTATGCCATGAGTCACCTATGTGACTACTGTTCCCAGTATATCTATGCCTGATGCTTTGTCATTCACCCATCACCATAGGACTTCAAGGTAGGTAAAATTGAAAGATATTAAAATAATAACACAGTAAGGTAATAAAATAGTAACAGTAGTGGATGATGGGCAATAGCTTGAATTGGATGTGAACTGCATTTAAATGAGACATTGTTGCACAAAGGCGTCAGCCTCACTCTTCCAGAGTCATCAAAGTCCAATGGCAAGACAATAGTCAAGATGATGGGTGATGGCCCAGTGTGTAGTGGATGAACTCAGCATCTTCAAGTTCTAACCAACTTCTAAGTCCTCCACAGCTCCTGCTTCCACTGCCTTCGTGGCCTGTGGAACAAATTTGTTTCATCTGCCCATTCTACTGGAAACAGTCTTCATATGCTGGCGATAGATATAACCCTAACTCGCTGATGGGTTTGAGGCCTGTTGGTTACCTTCAACCTGCTTTAGTCCATCTGCCAAGACAGTTTTACTGGGGTATAGTTCCTGACCGTGCTACAGATTCTTGGAGCCACAGGCGAGAATTGGGTGATAGATAGACACTAAAGGTGGATGAGAAGCCCTGAAAAAAGGTGAGTAACTTTCCACAGCAGATGTACTGGTCCTTTTTGAACATCCCATCTATCCTAATGCGTGTAGACATATACACACACATAATGCTGCCCTAGATGCAGATAGAGATATATAATATATGTCAAAAGTCTTACTGTAGTTTTAAGCTATTAAAACTTAAAACTACACAAGATTTTTGAGACACACCATATGTGGGAAGAGGGAGGGAGATAGATGGATAATAGTAGACATGAAGGCTTCAAAACCTAAAATAAAGTAGACAGAGCTTTAGACTTGGCTTTAAGAAGACTTGAGATCAAATCGTGTCTGCTGCACTTAGTATATGTGTGACATTAAGCAACTCATTTAACCTATCTCAGACTCAGTTTCCCTATCTGTAAAATGGGGATAATAATAACCGTTGAGAGGATCAAATGAGACAATGTGTAAAGTCCTGTGTAAACCACAGCGTGCTATATAAATGTTAGCTATTGTGATTACAGAAAACAGAGAAAAAGAAAAAAATTAGGTCTGATGGTTTTGTTTACAATAATCAGATTGGCAAACACATATTCAATAGAGAAAATGAGACCACCAGATTAAAAAGTCCATCAATTGAGTGAAATAGGAATAAACTCAAGTTTACCAAAAATTTGAACTGAGAGTATTCTGGATTCTGAAAGTAAAAAAAAAATTAATTTCCTATAACATTTACAATTCTGTTATATTTTCCCAGGATTCTTCATGTCACCCTGGGCCAGAAGGAGAAGTAATGAAATAGGAGGAGGAAGAAATGCTGTGCTGAGACTTTAGAGCTGGGAATATTCCAAAGCTCATGAGAGCCTTTCTTCATGAGATTCCCAGGCTGTTTGGAGAGAAGCAAAAGAGTGGGATTGCGTGAGCAAGGTCTAATTATCTGACCATATGTTTGTGACTTAAACTATGCCATTAACCTCTGGTAGATGAGGCTGTAGAGAGTTTCTTAATTTTTAGAAGCCCTAATGTCTTGTTATAAACATTCTTTTTTTCTTTTTTTTTAGCTTTGACCAATCTGTCAAGCAAAGTAATAAAGGTATCAAAATCTCTTTCATTGCCCATTATTAACAATTTTATTTTGTTTCTCAAATTGTAATGTTCCTGGAACAAAAGAAGTGCTTTGTAAATGCTTTTTCACTAACTGGGAAAATGAGGAAACATTTAAATAACTACTTATATAAGTGATGGAGCACTATGCGTATTTTAAAGAAACACAAGCATTAACTATTTCAATGAATGAATGAATAAATGGAAGAGCATTTATGAGCCTATAACATGTGCAAAGCAGTATGTGCTAGGCATTGAGAATATGCAAACAAAAACAATAGACCCTGTCCTCAAGGAATTTACCTTCCAATAGTGGTAGAGAACTCATGGGAAAGTGGTAGTCAGGGAAAATAGTTTTGGTGTGGGAAGTCCCAAGGATGTAAATATACCTATTGAAATAATTTTCAAAGTGTGAACTAGAAGTATCATTAGTCTCTAATAAAACTCACTAGCCTGAAAGCCAGCTGGATCATTATATTGTGAAATTACAGCAAGGATTTTACTGTGCAATATATTTTGACCCTTCCAATGGAAATGTGACAACTATGCACATCCCTGCACATCAGAAACCACTCCTATTCTCTCTCTCTCATTCTCAGAGTTAATTGTTGCATGAAACACAAACTTAGAAATTTCAAAGGAACACAAATTCATATTAAGTTCTATTTTAATTTTTCCCTATATTTTCTAAATAAAGATCACCAAGATGAACTAAAATATTGCTACCTTCACTCTAAGTGAAAGCATTTAGATGGCAATGAAAATTTTGGAAAAGTAATGAATAGAGCGTACAACTCATTTAGGAATAGTGGATAGAACACCAGTAGGAGGCGGAAAACCAGCATTCCCATCTAAACCTTCACCTCAATTACTTATTAGTTAGTAGAACTTTGACCCATAGTTTTACCTCTTTGGACTCCAGTTGTCTCACCCATAAATAAGGTTGATAATGTGGTGTTGTTGTTGTCCTTTCTATGTGAGGAAGACCAAAATGACATCACTATGTCAGGGTCAATGTATAGTGTGTCCCTCTGTAGCTGATCAGACCAATATGAGCTTGGAAGGCTCAGATAATCTCACAAGTCAGGTACAAATAGCCCATTTGAACTTTGGGGATGGAAATGTCTCTAAATTTATGCATCTCGCATTTCTTTTGAGCTACCACAATTCTCCTTTGCTTATAGAGCACAGCACTTTTTTTTGATGCAGGCATGACATGTGGTCCTTGTATGAGTTCTCCATAACAGAGTCTTCTAGGTAAACACACATTTTGCATTCAAACAATGTGGCCAGCCCATCAGAGTTGCCCTCTCTGCAATAGAGTTTGAATGCTTGGCAATTCACTTTGAGAGAGGACCTCAGTGTTCAGTACTTTATCTTGGCAGGTAATCTTCAGAATATTCCTAAGACAATTCAAACATAAGCAATTCAATTTCCTGGCATGGCACTGTTATACTCTCCGGTTTTCAAAGGCTTACAATGAGCTTGGCACAATGGCTTTGTAGACCTACAGTTTGGTAGGCATCCTAATAATACCTCTTCTCTACTACACTTTCCTTCAGAGCCTCCCAAACACTTGAGCTAACTCTGGCAATGAGTATATCAATCTCATCATCTATGTGGACATCCCTGGAAGGTATATTAGCAAGATAAATGAACTTATCCACAGCCTTCAAAATTTCTCTGTTTGATGTAACTGATACTTCCACGTATGGATGGTGCAGTGCCGGCTGGTGGAGAACATCTGTTTTCTTGGTGTTGATTGTCAGGCCAAAATTATACCTTAACTGCTTGAACATCCCCTATCTGAAACAAATGATTTCATGAGGTACCTTCAGACCCAAAGGTCTCTAACTCTCAAATATTTCTATTCTAAAAGTATTAAAAGTACATGTGTAAATTCTAGTATTTGCTTATTTGCCATTCTCAATAACTATCATTATAGAAGTATAATTACATTTTCAATTTTGTGATATTTATTCATTCATCCCATAGATAATAATGCTACCTTATATATAATGACACATTTTAAGCACTGGGGAAATTGGAAAGACAAATAAGACATGGTACCTGAAATTACTGTACAGTGAATATAGACTGCTATTGGGTAATTCTATTCTTGAACTATTTGTAAAACTACTACTGTGTTCCAGGTGCAGCAGCAGGCACTGGTGTATCTATAAAGATTGAAAGATCCCTGTCCTCAAAGAACTTACCTTCCACTGGACTGGGGTTGGATCAGGAAAAAATACAATATTAAGAGTGAGTGTAGAAATGCTAGGGATAAGAATTGGGTTAGGTCGATGGTACAAAGGAAATTACCAGACAAACAGTTCTAGGAAAATTTGAGGACAGAAAGAAAGAACACTTTCATAGTGGAAGGGATTTTACAAAGGAAGTGGCATTGGAAAAAATAGTGGAGAGGATAATGGATTTCAAGGATGATAAATAACCTTTGCAAATGGATGGAGGTGAGAAGTGGAATCTTTATAACTGATAAAAAATTAAATTGAATGTTTTCTACTTAGATCTCAAATTATTTTTGACTTCATCATACCTCAGACATGCTTCCCATAAGGGGTGGACATGGAATGAATCACATGTGTGCAGTTGTTGAACTATTTGATGAGGCACAGAAATAATGAGGTGCTGGACTCATAAGAATAGCAGGATTTTGAATTGTTACCCAAGTCTATTACTCTGGCTCCTAGAAAGAATCCATCTAACCCAGACTTGATCAAATGGTTGCCAGTGTTACTTCAAAACAACATAGAAACAAAAAAGAGATTCCACTGGACATAACTACTATGTCAAGCGTCAGGGTACCCAGGTTTCATCCCCAGTTGTGATGTCAACCATTTTACTTTGACAGTATTATTTAATTTCTCTGCCTCAGTTACTTTATATTTAATTAGAAGTGAGATATGCCCTTCTATCTCAAGTGGGTATTTTAAGGTTTCATGAGATAATAGGCATAGACATTCTTTGGAGAAAAATAAAGGGTTATATAAATTTAATTATTAATATACTAACCACAAGTTCCTCATATTTTAATAGAAGTACACTTTCTCTTGTTTTATGAAACAGACAACAGATGGTCACCATTTCCACTGCAGTTATAGATCTAGATTTCCTGCCAGTATTTCCTTCTGCCATTAAGAAAAATTCCTTCTTTGTGATTATGTAATCCCAACTCTAAAGAGTGGTGGGTGTTTCAATTCTACTTTTCTGTACCAGTAAACCATGTGTTCCAAAAAGAGGAACTAAATCATTTATCAGATAAATTTATGAAGCTACCAGGTATGAAATGAAAGCTATGACAATCTCATGCTGGCAGTGAAGGAACCATAATAACAGTAATCTACTCTTAAATGGCACTCTGTGGTCACAACCATACCTAGGCAACTTTATAAATGGAATGTTGAGTGATCATATCCATTTAGGACTAAGTGTAAACTTTGCTTCCAAAGTTGTTGTGTTTTTTAACTTAATTTTATTTACTTATTTTTTTACATTTTAAGTATCAAACTATCTTCCTCCTTCCTCCTTCCAAACCCACTTTAGAGAAGGCCAACATTTAACACAGAGATAGATAGATAGATAGATAATGTGAGTATATGTAAAACCATACTATGCATACTTAGTTCTTTCTTTGGAGGTGGATCTTCCTTCATGGGTCCTTTGTAGTTGATTTGAGTATATATAATACTCAGAATACCTTAATCATTGACATTTATTCTTCAAACAATGTTGCATTTACTGTATCCAATGTTCTTTTGGTTCTGCTCTTTTCACTTTTCATTATTTCATGCAATTCCTTCCATGTTTTTCCAAAGTCAACCTGCTTAGTATTTCTTACAGCACAGTAGTATTCCATCATAATCATATTGCCACAACTCATTTAGCCATTCCCCAATTAATGGGCATCCCCTCAATTTCCAATTCTTTGACTCCATGAAGAGAGCTACTATAAATGTTTTCAAACATATAGGTTCTTTTCCTTTTTCCCTGATCACTTTGTGAAACAGATTTTAAAGTGGTATTGCTGGGCCAAAGAGTATACATAGTTTTATAACTCTTTAAGTATAATTCCAGATTGCTCTCCAAAATGGTTAGTTCAGTTCACTTTCACTAACAGTGCATTAGTGTCTCAATTTTTTTACATCCCTATCAATGTTTGTCATCTTCCCTTTCTATCATTTTAGCCAATCTGACAGATGTGAGATGATATCTCAAAGTTACTTCAATTTGCATTTCTCTAATCAATAATGATTTAGAGCATTTTTTCATATGACTATATATAGTTTTGATTCCTTCATCATAAAATTGAGGAATGATTCATATATTTATAAATTTGACAAAGTTCTCTATGTATTTGAGATATGAGACCTTTACCTGAGAACCTATCTACAAAATTTTTCCCAATTTTCTACCTTCCTTTTAATCTTGGATACATTATTTTTATTTGTACTAACTTTTTAACTTAATGTAATCAAAATTATCCATTTTACATCTCACAGTGGTTTCTATCTCTTGTTTATTCATAAATTCTTCTATCCATAAGTCTGTTAGATAATATATTCCTTGTTCTTCTCATTTATTTATTATATCTCCCTTTATTTTTAGCTCATACATTCATTTTGGCTTTATCTTGGTAAATGGTGTCAGATATTTATTTACACCTAGTTTCTTCCAGACTGCTATCCAGTTTTCCCAGTAATTTTTTTTTGCCAAATATTGAATTTTTATCCCAAAAAGTCAAATCCCTACATTTGTCAAACACAAGGTTACTTTAATCATTTACTACTGTGTGTTCTCTGTCTACTCTGTTTTGCTGAGCCACCTTTCTATTTTTTTTTTTTTAGCCAATAGCAGGTAGTTTTTATAGTTACTGCTTAATAATACAGTTTAAGATCTGGTACTGCTACCTCCTTCCTTTACATTTTTTCATTAATTCCTTTGATATTCTTGACCTTTTGTTCTTCTAAATTAATTGTAATTTTCTTCCAGCTCAATGAAATTTTTTTGGTAATTTACTTAGGGCAGCATTGAATATGTTGATTAATTTAAGTAGAATTATTATTTTTATTATATTGGCTCCACCCATCCATGAAAAATTAATATTTCTTTAATTACTTAAATCTCAGTTTATTTGTATAAAAGTATTTTATAATTATATTTATGTAGTTCTTGGATTTGTCTTGGCAGGTATACTCCTAAGTAGATAATGCTGTCTACAGTTATTTTAAGTTGGGTAGTATCTCTTACTATCTCTTCTTGCAGGGTTTTGTTGGTGATATAGAAAAATGCTGATGATTGATTTTATATCCTACTGCTTTGCTGAAATTATTGATTCTGCAACAAGCTTTTAGGTGAAACTCTAGGATTTTCTAATATCTAGGATTTTTCTAATTTTTCTAATATTTTCTATATCATCTGCAAAAAGAGTTTTATTACTCATTGCCCATTCTTATTCCTTCAATTTATTTTTCTTCTCTTATTGCTATTGCCAACATTTCTAATACAATATTGAATAATATTGGTAATAATGCTCATCTTTGCTTCATTCTTGATCTTACCAGGAAGACTGCTGGCTTATCCCCATTACAAATAATGCTTAATGATTGTTTTAGATAGATGCTCTTTATCATTTTAAGGAAAAATTCATTTTTATCTATGCTTTCAGGTGTTTTGGTAGGAATAAGTGTTGCATTTTATTTAAACAAAGTTCAATTGCCTTCAACATTTGGGCCTGATTGGACAAATTATCATAACATTAAATGATTCAAGCTTTCCTAGATTTCTTACAACAGTGTAAGTCATTCTCATATACTAGAGTTTTCAAGTCAACATAATTTCAAATAATGCCTCTTAGAATGACACAAAAAGGAAGAATAATATAATTTTACCTTTGGTAGTTTTTCATGGAAATATTTGATTAATTTGATTCAATCCAACAAATATTTGCTAAGCACTTGTTGTGTGCCAATTGGCCTGGGCATTTGGAATTCAAAACAAATTGAAAATTCTCCAGTGTAATCAGGGAGATTGCATTCTATTGATATTAACTACTTTGATTTGAAATCTTGCGAATATGTGTTCCTTAGCTTACTTTTATTTCTTAAAATTATTTTCAAATTCTCATGTCACTTCATTGGATTTAAAAGAAATTAGTTCCATCTCTAATTTTTGAATAAAAAATTGACAGATTAATTCTTACTTCTCTTTCATTCATTATTAAGTATTACTCAATATTTTTCTTTTAAATTATTTCATTAAATACATAATCATGGTCATATACAAATTGAAGGCATTCTCTAAATTGATACACTTTGATAAAGTAGCAAAATCACTTTTGAATTCATTGAAATGACATTTCAATGACTAAATTCTATTTAACATATTCAAATGCAAATGGAGAGGATAATACAGGTTGTTTGGATTTTTGCTTTTAAGCTAAGACGTTTTTAGGATGTACTTTACAGATATATCACTGTAGTAGGGAATACACATAAAATCAATTTCACTCATAAATCTGTATGAAAATACCAAGTTCAGCTTTCAAATTTTCTTTTTGAAATAACAATCCCCAGTAGTAAAAGTCAGACACTATAAGATCATTGCCAAACAGTTTTGAATGTCTACTAATAACAAGGCCAGCAAACTAAACCAGGATTTGGGAAACAGCAAAACAGCATTCCCAGAAGAGAATTATTCATAGTTACTAGAATCTATAAACAACATGTTTGCCCAGCCCATATTTTTCTTTACTGCTTTAAGTTCAATGCTGAGGGAGAACAGATTCAAAAACTAGGAATCAGTCCATTTTCCCCTCTAGTCTTTATCACAGGCTATCTGCCAATTAAAACAAAGATTAAATTATATGATATCTTCATGAATTATAAAGTTATCAAATTAGTTACGATGAAACAAATAAGATGCCAACTTTATCTAAGTCAGGTTTCAAATTCTTCCTTAAGAACATTTCAGATGATTTAAAGATATAATATTTTCAATACTGAACTGGATTTTTATGTTACAGAAGAACACAATGAGCAAATTGCCACAGAATGTGCAGGTGCAGATCTTTTTATCCTTTTTTTGCTTGTTTATTTTGGATGGGAATATTTGGAGAGTCTCTGAACCTAATCCGAGCATGCATGGAGTAATGGGAAAAACTTGCTAGAAAGTGTTGTTGGCTTTTATTTTTCATTTAGAAAAAGCCACAAAAACAGTGAAGCTCCCCCAAACACCTTGTTCCAATGCCTCATAGAATTAGATAATTTAAGAGATGGGAAAGACCCTAGAAGCCAAGAAATTCAAACAAAACAAGTGGTTATCCAGTTAGAGGTAGCCCACTTTCTCTCAAAATAGTGTGTTGTACATTTAAATAGAAAATTTCTTTTTTTTCTATAAATCAAACTTTCTGAAGTATCTAATCACTGCTCCTTGTTCTGCCCACTGGAACCATGCAGAACAATTCTAGTTATTCTTCTAAACCCTCCAGCATTGGAAGATTACTATCGTGACCATTCCTTCAACTTTTCTTCATATAAAACAGGCAGGCAGACTGAGAGGTGAGGAATTCATTAAATACTTCCAATGTGTCAGGCAACGTGCCAAGTGCTTGTGATACAAATATAAGCACATCTCTGCCTTCAAGGCCCTTATATTCCAAAGTGGAAAGATAACATCCCAGAAAGGGATGGGAATGTAACTGGCATGGCATGGAACTTAGCAGGAAATGCCATGACAACCTGGGCCAAGAGTAAATGAGGCAAAAGCTGACCTATCAGAGCCACAAGTTATAGGGGCAAAGTCCAGGTTACCATATTGAAGAGAAAAAGATTAGTTCAGGAAGAATAGTGATGGATGGGGAAGTAGTCTCCAGTCATTTCACTATCCTGGTCAGTCTCCTCTGGACTTGCTGAAGCTTCTCAATGTCCTTCATAAAAGGTGGTGCCTGGGATTGAACACAACTCTCCATTTGTAGTGCGATCAAAGCAGAGCACAGCAGAGTCATCATAATCCATGTTATGGAGAGTGAAGATAAGATCAGGTCAATAATTTTCAGTGCCATGCTATATATACTGTTGACTCATATCAATCTTGAAGCTCATTATGCCTTCAGATCATGTTTTTCACAAGATCTTATGTGAAAAAGTTAATTTTAAAAATGTATTTTATTGGGTGACTTAGCTAAGCCAGTGATATCATGATGCTAAATAGGCCAGGTTGTGAAATTATCATCTTGAGCACTCAAAAAAATCCCTATTTTTTACAGACAAGGAAACTGAGGCAAGAAATGAAGTGACTTGCCATTTCAACAATCTGGCTAGCAGCTGCTGTAGGGGTGAAAAACCAACAACAACCAGCTCATAGAATGCTGCAAAAGCCCTGGTTCTTTTGATCTGCTTTACTAAGGAAAGCAATGTTAAGGGGTTGACAAGTTTACATTTATCCAGTATACAAATATTATTCACTTAGTTCAGGGGAAAAATCCAGCACCCTGAACTTCAGGGCAAATACAAACAAATTACAAACAGACCAAATACAATTCATAGTTACCAAAAAGCAACAACATCTGAGTTCAGCTGGAGGGCTCTTAATTATAGCTTCCCAGGGTCACCACATCAGCGCACCACCAAGAGTGAGAGCCCTAGGCAAACAACTCTATCTTCCCTTTTTTATACAGCTTCAGACATTATCAAATGTCATCTGAGCCACCAGAACTTAGGCTCCTATGATTGGCTCTGGAGTTAGCACCTCCCCTCAGGAGCCTGGGAACTTCACACCCAGGTAGGCTTAGCACCTAGTAATTAGGGGTGTGGGGCAAACTTAGGAGCAAAGATCTAATCAGGCCTCCCTTAGTTAGCCCCACCTGGGGCCCCACCTTAGTTACTAATTCACACACATAAGTTTAGCACCCGATAGGGGTTTGGGCCTGGGGCTTAGCACCTAGTAAGACTCAGCCAAAGACAATTAATCATTTTAAAAGAGTAAGAAAGTCCCAATTGATATTACACTTGCCTGGTATCGCATATCTGAAGTCAAATTTGAACTCAGGACTTCATGACTCCAGAGGCAGCTAGGTCGCTCAGTGGATAGAACACTGGGCCTGAAGTCAGGAAGACCTGAGTTCAAATTTTGTCCCAGATATTCACTAGCTTTGTGACCTTGGGCAAGTCACTTAACCCTTGTTTGCCTTAATCCACTGGAGAAGGAAATGGTAAATCATTGCAGTATATTTTCCAAGAAAACCCCATGGACAGTATGGTCTATGGAGTCACAAAGAGTCAGACATGAGTGAACAACTGAACAACAACTTCCTAATTCAAGGTGCAGCTGCTGCTCCTGTCTTCTACTTTTATTAGGTGTGAGGTAAAACCTCAAAGTTATTTTCATTTTCATTTTTTTATTGTTAGTTGTTTGGAATAACTCTCTTTTGTATGTTTTTAACTGAATACAATACTTATTTGGAGAACATTATGTTCATTTCCTATGACCACATCCAGATTCTTGTTAGAGAGATTCAATGCAAAAAAAGTCTATGTTTTAATCATGTTTTTTTTTTCATATTGTGTGTGTATGAGGGCACAAAAGTATTATCCAATTGAGGACAATTTAAAAAATTTTAAAGAGATATTAGGATGTCGCATTGTAATAACTGCCTCATGGTTGAGTCAGTCAATGCAGGGCCCTTTGTCAGAAGGGGCTCTAATTTGAGACATTCTTTGACTGATGGTTCTGTCTACTAACTGTCATAGATCTTTCCCTCTGGCTGATCCTGTTGAAGTTATTGTTGTTCATCCTTTGTTAGCAGAAGAAAGAAGCAGTGTAAAGGAGATACATACTGAAATATATCTGCATATAAAAGCACAAATTGGAATGAATTGGACATAAGTAAGGCAGAGCTGTGCAAAGTTGTCAGCCTCACTTTCTCCTCCACAGTCATTGAAGTCCAGTGGCAAAACAAAAGTCAAGATGACTGGTGATGTCCTATGATGCAGTGGATGACTTTGGCCTTTCAAAATTAAGGTCTTTCCCAGGGTCTCAGTTTGTCTGAGGAAGAAGAAGAAGAAGAAGAAGAAGAAGAAGAAGAAGAAGAAGAAGAAGAAGAAGAAGAAGAAGAAGAAGAAGAAGAAGAAGAAGAAGAAGAAGAAGAAGAAGAAGAAGGAGGAGGAGGAGGAGGAGGAGGAGGAGGAGGAGGAGGAGGAGGAGGAGGAGGAGGAGGAGGAGGAGGAGGAGGAGGAGGAGGAGGAGGAGGAGGAGGAGGAGGAGGAGGAGGAGGAGGAGGAGGAGAGAGGAGAGAGGAAAGGGGAAGGAGGAGAGAGGAAAGGGGAAGGAGAAGGGAAGGAAGGAAGGAAGGAAGGGAGGAAGGGAGGAAGGAAGAAGAAGAAGAATCCTCTTGTTGATCTACTGGAGTTTTGGAAATAGATAATATTCTCAGCCCATTTTGCCAAACGTTCATGTCTAGCATAAAGTTTTCAAGGACCAATACTTTTCATTCTCACTTTTCTTTCCCATGTGGTGATTTGGGTCACCAAGTACATGCTTTCTACAAATGAATTGGATAAGAGCACATACTTTTCTGAATATTTGCAAACATATATTGAGTGATATCTATAGATATAAAAATATAATAAATGGAGATTAATAAAATATCATGTTAACAAATGCCTAAAATCCATGATTCGCAATCAACAAAACAGCAGTCTACCAGTCTATGAGAAAAATAAAATGAAGCAAATCATTACAGATGTTATTTTAGTGAGGTGATATTGGATGAACTCGTAGCATGCTGAGTTGTTGTTGTAACAGCAGCAGCAACAACAACAGCATAGTGAGTAGTAAAAATTCCCAATAAGTATGTGTGTCTACATGTGACATAATGGAGATGGCTTTATTTTGTGTGATGAATTACATAACTATGTGGTAATAAAACTCCTTCAGTTTAAACTTAGCATAAAGGTAAAAATTGGGGGGAGGGGTAGGAGGAGTACAAAGGAAGATGGGAAATAAATAGCTTCTCTCTTCTCCTTTCTTACCTTTAGTGGATTTGCAATATGATGTAGTGATAATCTGGGACCTTCCTTCCTTTATTCAGCCACCTAGAAATTTTCTCTTAAAGTTAAGCAGTTATGACAATGTACTATCCAGAGGTATCATAGTATGTTCAGGGAGAGGAGAATAGGTTGGGTGGTAGGTGGTGGGAGGAAACTCTCTCCTTTTTCATTCCTTCAGAGGGGGAAAATTGAGTCTACAAACTGAAAAATATCAAAAATGTGTGTGTGTGTGTGTGTGTGTGTGTGTGTGTGTGTGTTTGATTCCACCTTTATAGGACTGAGATTGTGTATATATAAAATGAAGGTGATAGCCTAGAATGATTTATTAGGTCTCCAACTCAAACATTCTAGAAATTCAGGATTCGTTCCATGGTTCATAACAGCCTAACCTTCAATCCAAGGACCAGAAAACAGAAATTCTTCCTATAAAACTGTTAATCCCATTCAACAACTGTTTCTTAAAAGGTTTCCTAGAACCATGTTAAACACTGGGTGAAGTATGTATCATAGATACAATGTAACCCAAAAATGATGGCATCACCATCATCAATTATCATTTTATTATAACAAAATAATAACACTTATTAAGAGAGGTGCAAACACAGTGCAAGGTGAGGTTTAAGTGGAGATTATTACTGACTGTAGTCAGGAAAGGCTTCAAGAAGGGAGTTGGAATTTGAAATAGGTTTGAAAGAAAGGGTAGGAAGCTGAGTCAAAGAAGCCATAGAACAGTTTCCAGAGTTAGCAAACATGCTGAGTTAAGTTTTGAGTTCAAATCTTAATACAATTTGATAGTGATGATCATAATTTTCTAGCTATTCACGTGTTTTTTCAAGAGAATTAGATTTACTTATAGACTCTCAAAGGACATTATCGATACCCACTAATCCTGCAGTAAGCAAATTATCTGTAATCACTAAAGAAAACTGTAGAGGCTAGCATTCAGCCCATTGACAGTTCCAATTTGTGCCATCTTATTTCTGATACATCCTACATGATGCTCACTGTAGCCACGTTTACAAATAGGCTAATTACAACAGCTAAATCAGGTCAGAACTAAACAAACTGGAGATTTCTGACCCCATTTTCTGGGAATATTTTGAAAAAGTATTAGAATATTTTCAGAAACTCTAAAACTCTGAGTCATGAAGCCATTTAACTGTTATGATATTTTTGTGTGAGAAATCAGATGACAAATTATACATTAAAAGATGGAATTTTGAATTATATTTGTTTTCTATATTTTAGGTTCATTTTAATGACTGTATGCTTTACTTATGACCAATGCCAAACAAGAGACAGTATGGTTATAGACATTAGTAATGTGTTTGTATTTGCATTTAAACCAAGTTTCTCCATCAACTTCACTTTACCATAATCTGAAGACGAAACACACCATAGTACTTTTTGAAATGGGAGGAAAAGCCCCTAAAAGCAAAACAGCCTGAAACTGTGTTTTATATCCTTTTGGACATTTTATATATTTCTTTTCTTTATTCTCTTTGGTGTTAATGTATGTTAAGAAAATTTCATTGAAGCCTCCATTAATAGTTCATTAACGTATTTTTAATAGATAATTAGGGATGGGAAAACTGGTTGATATTTTTAATTATGTTGTATAAGCTTATGTTACAGCTGTCCTAATAATGGAGATTTTCACTAATATGGTAGCAATCCCTATGATTTAGTGAGTTTCTCAAAATCAAGTCATTCCCTTTGATCTTAGTTGATAGAGGATTAAATGATAGAGTCAGTACTAGGAAGAAGGGGCACTGATGCATCCTAAATCAGTTTCCATCCAAATGATTTAATTGAATTCAGGCTGCATTGGTAAGTTTGGCTTGGGAAGAAGACAGAGCTCTAAGGGTAGCAAAACTTTAATGCATATAGCAGCTCTTCCCTAATTTGCATTTGCAGGTTAAGTCCCCTTGGACATGACTACCGGCAGGTACTCTGTGGGGCCTCACTCCTAAACCTATAACCAAGGAACTCCCATATGTTCAGTTAACCTTTAACAGTCAATCAATTGATAAAATTACCTCAAATCATAATCCTTTACTAAAATGAATAGTAATAAAAACAAACAAAACCAAAATCATTCCATTAACCTGGAGTGAACTCTCCTATGAAAATGTACGACATGAGGGAGAAGAATGAGCACACAGAGAGTTCGCATTGGGGTGGCACCCATGTAGGGATTCCATGTGGCCAAGCCACATCACACCTCTGCCACTGCATGGTCTCAGTGCTGTCTCTTCCTTTAGTGCCCTCATACTGGTCCCCAAAGGAGCAATGTGGTTCCTGGGCAAGTCATTTAATTGCCACTCTCCACAGTTCAGCGAGAAAATGAAGCTTAGCTCTCTCCTGGGCATGCTGTTTTCTATTAGGCAAGTTACTCTGCTGCAATAGTGTTCCAAATCACAACTAATAAGAGAAACACACACAAAAATAACTCTGAGCTTTCACCTAACACCCATATAATTTTTCTGTCTACAAGCACTTATTAAGCACCTACTATGTGCAAAGAATTTGGCTGTCTAGTCTGATAGACTTAACTAGTTCTAGACTTCCCATATTGGGCTATGACCTCAGTCTAGGCTGTTTTTGTGATTGATGCTGACAATCCTTTCAGATTATTTGAACCCCAATAATATCCAAAGCATCCAAACTGCTTTTGCTCTACTCTAAAAAGGCCCTTTCTGTGTCAGCAACTTCAAAGACCAGATAAGATTGACAAGGGGTATCTTTCCTGTTGGTGACAGGATGCCTGCAACCAGAACAGTGGGATTTCTCTTATCTTGATATTCTAGAGACATTTGCATTTTGGGATCATCAGCTCTAAATGACACTACCTTGTCAATTGTCTTGTTCAACTAAGAACTTCCTTTCTTATGATATGGTGATCATAAAATTGAGTAACACAGACATGCTGAGTTAGGACTAAAAATGTATTTAAACCATCTCATTCCTTTGCTCAGACGGTCAGAACTTATGCTCTGGCTCCTTGTACGTACAAGTAAGCTAGCTCTGCTAGCTTTAAGGGAATAAACATAATGAATTTACATATCACCTAACTTGTTTGCCTCCTTTAACCAAACTTTCAGGTCGAAGATACATAAGAGAATGTAAACTAATTATAGATAATACCAAGCATGTTCTTGACCAAGATTTTCATGTTTAAAGCAATAATACAAGGAATTGCCATCTTAACATGCTCTCTGCAGAAACCAATCAGGTTTTTAGAACATGAGAACCCCAAATGAAGTGAAGTTTGTATTAAAAATAAAATGTTAAAACATCAGCAAGAAATGTGCTTTGACACAAAATCATGATTCTGGCAAGCTGTGATATGGATGATGATTTAAGGAAAGAAAGAAAGAGAGAGAGACTGAGAAGGAATGGCCGGATAGGTGGGAGCAGAACAAAGGGAGAGCAATATCACAAAACCTCAGAGATAAGAATGTATTCAGGATGAGATGTGGTCAATAGATGAATAAAGGTCAAAAAGGAGAAGGCTCTGGTCAGAAATAGCCTCGTTTGCTTCCCGTCAGTAGTAGTTTAAATGAAAAAACCCCTGTCAGAAGAAGAAAAAATACTGGGGGGTGGGGGAGGGGAGGAGAATCCATCCCAGCTTCTTTCACAAAGATACAGAATGCCATGAAAATGTAAGCAAAAGGAAGGCAGAAAGGAAAAATACAGTAAGCAGAATTTCTCCTAGACACATAGCTTATTAGTATCAACTTAGTGTGTTCTAAGCATATGAGGGTCTGTTCTTATTTTCATGGTGGATTGAAGGGAATAGCACTCTTTATTGGTAGCAAATACCTCTATACATGCTACACAGAGATTATCGATAGCAACCGTTCATTAATACTATCTCATATTAAAACTAATTTATTAACAAACATCAGAAGGCGAACCATTCTTCTATAAGTATGGGATTGTTTCCATTACAAGTACTTTGCTTTGTGTCTTTCCTTTCCTGTTTGGGAAGTGTTGAAAGGAAGATTCTTCATTTGGGCTTTCACCCTGATTAACAAGGCAAAACTCAGGACAAAGAGAATTTAAAGGATTTTATAAGTACAGCAAGGTAGCAATACATTTGTGAGGCTGATCACTGAAAATCAGCAATGACTTCAAGGTGGAATCAACTTTTATAGATAACTTTAAGACAATTCGAATAGGTCCACCTCAGAAAAAGCGGTCCCAGCATCTCCATTCCTTCCCAAGGTAGAAAGAAGGTGACAATCTGCAGGTGGAGGTACATGACAAACAGAAGGTGATACAAAAACTGTAGACTGGGTTTCTCCCCGGCCAGGGCCACCCCCCAACACTGTTTGATAAGCAGGGCTCGGAACAATGAGTAATTGTGTCAGCATAACTTCCAAGAGGAGTGTTATATAAGCATAAACAGAATAAGGAATTTGTCTCTTAACTTTCTCCTTGCTGCATATAGGTATAGACTCACTTTTGAATCCAACAAGAGTTGTGCCATGAGACTCTTAAGACATGGATCAGCTACCCTGGCCTCTAAGTACACTTCTGATGGACGTCTGAGTTATGTGAAATGTCTTGGCCAATGAAGGCTGAGCCACTGAGAGTGAGTGAAGTTAACTGCTGGACTTTTTTCTGACTTCTCAAAGCTGTCTTTGGCGACCCTTCACACAGCGTTGTGTCGTCAGCAACCTAATTACTGGAGAATTTGATCTTCTGGTTATTAAGCCAGGGATGCAAGCAATAGAACGCACTAAAATCTCCAAGGCTACTAGAAGCAAAAACAAGCTTTGCCTGCTTAGAAAAGGAGGAACAGTACTGGAGGTAGTGTCTATTCAAGGCATTATCGATTATTGTGCAATGAGGGCTTATGCAAAAAAGTGATTGTTCACTAAGGACTAGAAATAGAAATGCTGGGAGTTTGTTTTCTTGTTTATTTCCTTTTTAAACTGGTTGTCACTAAAGGCCTGCATTTTGAAGAAAACTGATGTGACTGCTTAAATACACTTGGGTCTTTTATCTGCCTCTAAATTATAATGTAGGCTTGCTTTGTATTGCTGTAAACACTTGAAATTTCAGCTTCTTTCCTGAATTAACTATTGTCTGGTTATGGGGAAGAAGGCAAGAAAGTGTGTTGTTCTTATCTGATCTCCTCAGTCAGTTGTCCTCTGCCTTCATTAGCACATCCACTTGGCACCCTGAAGCTGAGGCGGTTATGGTTCTCCCTTCCCCCAGACTGCTCTTTTTACTTGGCTAGAGAAGAGAAATTCTGGCAATTGTCACATAGCCTGGGAACCTAAACCAGGAACTTCAGTGAAAAGGATGCAGATGGACACCATAATCTTGGATGTAGTGACTGAGCCTGAGATCCTGGTCTTTATACCCTATCCCCTCCCAGCAGGCCTTGGAGGGGGAGCCAAGCTAGACTCTTAGTGGTTTGGGGGGTTATACCTCTGAGGTACAGGGCCACGTCCTGCCCTGCATCAAGCCAGAGGTAGATAGATGATGAAAAAGATGGAGTGCTAGGCCTGGGACATCAGAAAGATAGAAGTTCAATTCCACCGCACAGAATTATTAACTATATGACCCTGGCTAACTCGCTTAACCTTTGGCTGCCTCAATTTACTCAACTATAAAATGGGGATAATAATAGCACCTACCTCCCAGAGTTGTAGTGGGGATTCAGTGTGATCATATTTGTAAAGCATTCGGCACAGTGACTGTCACATAGTAGGTACTTAATAAACATGTTTCCTTTCCTTCTTTATAAGCCCTTTCCAACTATCCATGGCTCAGCAAATGAGTCAGGGTGATGGTGGTTTCTAGCATCTGCCCTGTGCTGCAGACCTGGACTAGATGACTGATTGGGGGCCAGGGCTCACCTAGACTCAGTACTAGAGGGGGTGCTGTGGTGGAAATAACACTCCCCTGCTCCTAGCCCTCTGCCATAGTCTTGAAGTGGTTGAAGAATTTGGGGATAGAGATCTGGTAAATAGGGAAGAGGAGTTGGGGTCCCTCATCTCTAAACCCACCCATTCCCACAGTTTTGAGGGAATATAAGAAAAAAAAAAGTTTTGGCAAAATACATGAAGAAAATCCGGCCTTACACAGGTATGTAGTTGGAAAAAGAGGAATATTTTAGTAGGCAAATGTATTATTATTTTAATTAATTTAATTATCACTTGTGAACATAGTTTTGACCTTGTACACTCTCTGAGTCACAGAGATTTTGAGTAATCCTTGGACTACACTTAAAGAAGCATTGATCTAGCCTGAATGATCAATTTTACAACTGACTAAACTGAGGCTCAGAGGAATAGACTCATCCAAGGTCACATAGGTAAAGAGCTGAGTTGGGAATGAAATCCTGGCGTTCTGACTCAAAATTCTATTCCCTTGCCATTATACCAAAATTCCTTTTTTTAAGTTGTTGAAGAACATAAACCATGCAGCATGGAAAGATAAACCATTTTGGTGGAATTAATTCAAAGACTGATAACCTCCCAAATCTTTTGAGAAGTCAAATCAAAAAGCATTTTTAGGCGCTTGCCATGTGCCAGGTACCACGTTAATTACTGAGTTAACAAAGAAAGGCAAAGGCAAAAACAGGGCCCCTGACTTCAAGGAGCTAACAGTCTAATGGGGGAGACAACATGTAAATTGGATGAATTGGAGATAAAACTCAGAGGGAAAGCACTAGGCTAATTGCTTTCTATCTCTATCAAAAGAAGAAATATTTTAAAGATAAAAAGCCAAAAAGAAAACTAGCTTTAGCTTAATCATGACATTTCACCAAAACTCATAAGATAAAATTGTAAAACTATTAGATGCCATTGATATGGCATTTCCTATGCTTTTTGTACCAGTATATCACATTGATGTTGAGTTTCATCCTTTCATTTGTAGGAAGACTTTGAAGTTCATATACTTTCTGAATAGCCCAATAACACTTAATCCGAGAGCTAGCCAGCAAATCTGGAGAAGATTTTGAGACTTTCTACGTGCAATATTTCTCTTCTCTCAGTAACAAACCAATCACAACAGCCTCAGAATAGTGATAGTGAAAAAGATTAGGATCACGCTAGCCAGCAAATCTGGAGAAGATTTTGAGACTTTCTACGTGCAATATTTCTCTTCTCTCAGTAACAAACCAATCACAACAGCCTCAGAATAGTGATAGTGAAAAAGATTAGGATCACAGGAAGGAAAGAAACTTGTATTAAAATAGAGCCTTGGAAAGAAATTTGTATTTCAGGGGGAAAAAAATAACTGGCCAGATTATGGCTCAGATAAATGACTGTCACTGGGATCTACAAATTATGTTTGAGCATCTCTGGCCTGTTGGTAATTATAGTCCTCTACAGATCTGATATAAGTCAACTGCACATTTATTGAGTAGCTTGGAGGTAGTCCATTGTGTGATGAGTAAACTCATAGTATCCTATTGTTTCATGGGATAGCCCCCACTAGTTTTATTCCCAAGGTGGCCCCCAAATCACAGGCAGGGTTAGGGTATTTGGAACTGGATATGGTATTAATATGATCCCTCTCCCTATTTCTGGATTTAGTTATTCCAAGTCTGGTATAACTGTAGTAGCAGCCAGGCAAAAGAGAAAAAAAATACAGAAAGCATATATATATATATATATATATATATATATATATATACATACACATATATACACATACATATACACATACATATATACATATATACACATGTATATACATATATATAAATTCTGTGATTTTATACACACATATATTCCCTATGTGTATGTATATATTTCTATACATATACACATTTATACACTCACAAATCCTGTAAATATGTATATTTTTCAATTAACAACCATGTTTTCCTCTCCCTCCTACCATCCCATTAAAAAAAAGGTAAAGAAAAACAAAATCCTTTTAACAAATATGTATAATGAAGCAAAACAAATTCCCATATTAGCCTGATCCAAAAAAGCATGTCTCATTCAGCAACTTGAGTCCATCACCTCTCTATTACATAGTAGGTGCCATTCCTCATCATTGGTCAGAGGGAAATTTACTAATCTATCAATGATTAAATTAAAAGGCATCTACTAATATTTACTATGTGCAAAACAAATATAAGGATAACAGAAAAAAGAAAAGATGAAGGAATCAAATTGTTAAGATTCAAAGCAAAATCTCTAAATGTCTACACTATCTTCCCCAGGAAGATCCAGACTCCTGGAGTCCCCACATTCCTTAGGTCAGTGGATATTCCACTCATTTTTAATATATGCTGCAAGATTTCCCTTAAAAGACAGATTCTTAGTCACCTTCTCTCTGAGAAGCATAAAACATCTGACACTTCTCTGAAATTTCCTCTAGTACTTTGCACATAGTACACAAAGTTCAGTACACAAAGGTTTGTGGGACTTCACAAATAAAGCCTGAATCTTATGACTATAATCAGGCTAGTTAGTGGTTGTACTGCCACCTAGTGATTAAGTGCAAACAAGAAATGTTTAAAAATTTTTTCAGAGTAGACATATAAGGGTCATTTGTAATATGATTTTTTAAAAAGTATATGTCCAAAACCATTGTTTGTATTGGGGATACATTTTATCATATAAATACAGGGGTAAAGAAAGAATCCCCCTTTCCCCACTATTATTTAACATGGGTGAGAAAATGATAGTTGTAATAGTAGGAAAAGTGAAAGAAAATAAAAGTGTAAGTAAGTACTGACAAAGAGAAGACAAAACCATTCCTATTTTTAGAAAACATGATTTAAAAGATCGCAGAGAACCTTCAAAGAAATGAAGAGATAAGTAATAGCTTCAGTAAAGTAGGATAGAAAATGAATACACAAAATCAATTATATTTCTTTATAGTTACAACAAAATCCAGGAGATAATGCTAAGAAAATTAATCCTATTCAAAACAGCTTCAAATACGTGAGATAACTGGTATTCAATTTACCATGACACATTAAAGTCGTAAAATGTAATTGCAAACATTTTAATAAAGATTAAATTGAATGATTGAAGGCATATTTATTGCTCTTGGTTAGACTCCTAAGGAATAAAAGTGGCAATAGTAGCTAAATTACAGATTAAGGGCTATACCATTCAAACTACAATGGGTTGCTTTATACAACTAGACAAAATATCTTTTGGAGGATCAAACATTCTAGAATCTCATAAGAAATAATGAAAAAGTTGTAGGAATAAAAGGGAACAACACTTCCAGACATCTGATTAGATAATCATCAAAACTATTTGTTACCTTTTTAAGAAAGATAAAAAAAAATCAGTCAAACAGACAAAATGGGGAACAATCACATATAACTGAACTTAATAGTCAAATGATTCCTTATTTGACAAGTGCTTCTGGGAAAACTGGAAAGCAGTTTTTGGGGAAAAAACATAGATTTAGACTAGTATCTTACAATATATCCCACAGTAAGTTCCAAATAGATACTCAGCATATGTAAAATGAGACACAGGGAAAGAAAGAAAGGAAATTAGATGGCAGGTTCTTTTAAAACTACTGTATGACATGGGGGAAAATACTTAGAAAAGAGATCTCAAATGAAAAAATAAATCACTTCGATTAATTGAAGTTGAAAAGGATTTACACAAACAAAATCAATGTAGAATAAGAAGGGAAATTATTGATAGGGAAGGGAGGATCTTTATATCGAAAGTCTCTGGTAAGGGTCTGATAGACAAAGCTTATGGGTAATCATTATAATGTAAAACCAAGACCAATTCTCACTGTTAAAAAAGTGAAAGAATATGACAGTTCTCCAAAAAATCTCCAAAAAGCAGAATTTTTCTATTAACAACCATAAGAAAGGTTGGTGCAAACAAATAATAATAAAAGCAAATGAAAATAACTTTGAATTTTCACTTAATATCCAGCAAAAAGGCAAAAAATCACTATATATAGAAATAGTCAAAGTTGGACAGACTGTGGGAAGATAGATACACTATTATGATAATATATAATAATGGACTATTGGCACAACTACAAATTAGTTTTAAAATTTTGAAATAATGAATGAAATTAAAAAACATTAATTAAGTTCTTACTTATTCTGGTATTCTGGGCCAGGCACTATGCTAGGTTCTGGGAATACTAATGCAGAGAGAGAGAGAGAAAGAGAGAGAGAAAGAGAGAGAGAGAGAGAGAGAGAGAGAGAGAGAGAGAGAGAGCCAGCCTTAGTATGAGAATGGTGGTCACAGAGAATTGTTTGGTTCAAAAGTCATGGAGAAAGTGAATTGCGTCATGTCCTTTCTAGGAATGGTAGTGTTGATTTGATAGCTATTACCAGAGCAAGAGATGAAGGGATGGGGAAAGAGGAAAGATATCTGGAGTTCATTGTGGTAGGTTTAGGATCACCTAGATATGCACAATTCCAGACAGCAGGGACTCAAGGCAAGAGGAGCTGGACGACACTTGGAGGTAGAGGGTGCAGCACTGATGAAGGTGACCAAGTGCATTATGGAGTGTCTAGGGGGCACCTAGATAAGTCTGGAAAGAAATTGGAATTTAGGCTAAAAAAATGACTAGAATATACCATTTGACAAAGAGAGCCACCAACAGGCATATATTCTAAAGATGTCACAAGACAGTTGTTATATATTTCAAAATATTAACTGAATCAGTTTCTGTTTTGTGGTAGAAAAGAACTAAAAAGTAACTAGGTGTCCACTAATGTTCAAATGCCAAACGTATGCTTGCCAAAAAGACTATTTTATGGAGAACTCACACAGGGCAAGTGTTCACATGGTGGTCAGAAGAAGCAGTACAAGGACACTCTCAAGATCTCTCTTAAGAACTTTGGAGTTGATTGTGTGACATGGAGACACTGTCACAGGACCGCTCATCATGGCGTGCCCTCATCAGAGAAGGTATTATGCTGTATGAGCAAAGCAGAATTGAAATATCTCAAAAGAAACACAAGATGCACAAATTTAGAGAATCCACCCCAAATGTTCACATGGACTATTTGGTGGTGGAGCATTCCAAGCTTGTATTGCATCTGGTCAGCCACAACTAGATACACTGAAACTTGACTCTAGCCTAGTGATGTCATTTTGGTGCTCTTCGAGAATGAAGGACAACCACCACCACCACCAAAATCTTAAAGAAACTGTGGTATATCAATTAAGAAACATTTATAAAGTACCTTCATATTCCAGGCACTGAGCGAGGTACTGAAAATACAAAAGCAAAAACAAAACACTCTCATCTCTCAAACAACTAATTTTCAATCAGGAAGACAATAGTACTCATTTAAATATAAGTAAAAGATGTACAAAATAAATACTGCTTAGTTTGGAGCAAGAATCAGTGGCAGTTGAGGGGATCAAATAGCAGTTAAATATTTGCCATAAGAAATAATATGACAATCAGAGAAATGTGGGAAGATTTGTGTGAACTAATGGAGAACAGTATATATAACAACCATAACAACATAAATGGAAAGTAAATAAAAAGAAACTGAATGTTGTTCAATTATAAGGACCAAATTTGGTCCCAGAGAAGATTTGAGAAAATGCATCTCTCTCTTTCTCTATTTCAGAAGTGGGGGACTATAGGTGTGATGTGACATGTGTGTGTGTGTGTGTGTGTGTGTGTGTCCTGTCAGTATTAGCACATTGCTTGATTTTACTGAACTGTTTTTTTAAAAATTCCTTTTTCAACTTAAATTAGAAGAGAAAGTTTTCGGGTGGGGCAGTTAGGAGGTATATGCTTAGGAAGGCCTGTGGACATATGAACAGGCAGTTTTCAGAAGAAATCAAAGCTATTTATTGTCAATTAAAAATGCTCTAAATAACTATTGACTAAAAATGCATATTGAAACAACTCTGAGGCGCCACCCCACACCTAACAGGAATGACAAATGCTGGAGGGAATGTGGAAAAATAGGTACACTAATGAATTATTACTGATGTTGCAAACTAGTCCAATCATTCTGGAGAACAAATTGGAACCATGCCCAAAGGGCTACAAAACTGTATATACCCTTTGACCCAGCAATACCACTCCTAAGTCTGTATCCCAAAGACATAAAAGGAAAAGGAAAAGGGCCTATATATTCAAAAACACTTATAGCAGCTTTTTGTGGTGGCAAAGAATTGGAAATTGAGCAGATGCTCATCAATTAGGAAATGTCTGAACAACTTCTTGTGATGGAATACTATTGTGTTGTAAGAAATGATGTTCAGGATGGCTTTAGAAAAACCTGGAGAAAACTATTTGAACTGGTACAGAATGAAGTGAGCAGAACCAGGAGATCTTTGTACACAATAACAGCAATATTGTAATTGTTACCAATTGTGAAGGAATTAGCTACTCTGATGACTATAAAGATCCAAAACTATTCTGAATGACTCATGATGAAAAATACTATCCATCTCCAGAGAGAAAACTGATGAACACTACATTCAAATTAAAGTATAATTTTCTCACTTTGTTTTTCTTGCTTTTGTTTTGCAACGTGGCAAATATGGAAATACGTTTTACATGATTTCACATGTATAATTGATGTCATATTGTTTGCTTTCTCAGTAAGTGGAGGAGGGGCTAGTGGGAGGGAAAGAATTTGGAACTTTTTATTGAAGAGTGTTAGGGGCAGCTAGGTGGTGCAGTGAGTAGAGCACCGGCCCTGGAGTCAGGAGGGCTTGAGTTCAAATCTGGCCTCAGACATTTGACACACTTACTAGCTGTGTGACCTTGGGCAAGTTGCTAAACCCCAATTGCTTTGCCTTCCCCTCTCCAAAAAGAAGTGTTTTTAAAGGAATGCATATAAACTTCCTTCGCCATACTATTCTGGATGCCACACTATTCTGGATGCCACAATTTCTTGGTCTCTTCTTATTTCACTCAGTTTCTCTTTCCTTACCCTCAGGCTAACCTATTCACCCTTGGTTTCACGATTACTCTGTTCAAGAAATTTTACAAACAATAATACTTAACTTGAAGTAATCTCCTTCCTCCATTTTCTTTCCCTCATTCAAGTGGCCCTTGAAATTTCACTTCCTCTTTGAAGCCTTCTTAGGCCAATTTAAAAAAGTTTTATAACTTCCCTTCTATGTGTCTCTTCCTAAACCTGATATTTCCACAACAATCCTGTATTGATAGTGCAACTGATGCCTTTTTACCATTGGCCTACTTACAATAGAAAGAGAGTTTAAAAACTAATAATTTGCTATATTTTTTTTACCTTCATCATTGTCTTATGTTATTTAGTTATCGAAATACAGAGGAGATATATTCATTCCTATCTGGGTTCTCTGAATAGAAGATGAGAGGACAATAACATCTCTATACCTCCCTGTAAAATTCCTAGCCCAAGGCAATAGGTGTAAGTGATTATTATGGATAGTAATGGTTGTCAGGACAAGAAGACATCAAGAGTACATAAAATGAGTCATGTATTAAGGTTTGATGGTCATGTGTCATTTAGTCCAGAATTCACTTTTACATTAAGTTGAAAACATCTTTTTTTTTATCATTTTCTATGTCATTTTGAATAAAATAAAAATATCTCTCAAGTTAAAAAAAAAAGCCTTATTCAAGCCACAGGGATACATTACTATGGTAACACAGTCCCCAGTAGAAAAAGCAGCAATGATCCTGCCACAGCAATGATCCTACTGTAGGATGTTTCCCCCTAGATGTATAACATGAGCATAGAGATAAGCTCTCTCTCTCTCCCTCTCTGTGTCTCTCAGCCCTAAGCAGAAAAATCAATGTTTAATGTTATAAAAATTCAAAGGATTTTCAAGACTGTTGATCTGAAACAATAGATCCATAAGAGTATCAAAGTATTTACAGGGTCATGCCAGAGTTCACATTGTAGACTGATCAGAACCTCATTATAAGATTGTAAATATTTAATATCTGTGGATCTGCTGAAAATGGAAAAATCTCAAGGTAAGCATCTGATCTCTAGTTTGCAAAAAGTGATTTCTCAGAGAATACAGGCAATGTGCAGAAATAAAAATGGCTTTTCCATGTACTCTATCAAGAGAAATGACACAGAAAGGAGAAACATAGATGCAATGGTGAACTTTCTAATAGTTGCCATTCTGAAGCTACAGGAAAACCTGAAATAGCCCTAAATAAATAATAAGATTTTTTTTGATTTGAAAAAAAAACACCTGGAAAAAAATACAGATACACAGTCATACATATGTGTATATATATCTATCTTTTTTTCTTTTTTTGAGGCAATCAGTGTTAAATGACTTGCTATTAAATGTCTAAGGTTAAATTTGAACTCAGGTCCTCCTAACTCTAGGGCTGGTCTGCCACCCAACTTGATCCATTGTGCCACCTAGCTGCATATATATCTGTGTATGTGTATGTGTATACATACATTTTCCAAACTGATTTGTTAATAAAAGTCAATGAATTTCCCTTTAAAGAAATATACATACATATATATATATATATGTATATATATATATATGTATATATATATGTATATCAACAAATTAATCTGGAAACTTATTGGAATTATGTATCATTCAGTCTATTTCAAAATTTTCTAAGAGTTATCATCCCCTTTAGAAGTTAGAATCTCCTCTCTACCATTAGTAACAGGCATAACTCAATTATTCCCCAACTCTTTGGGGTAAGATACAGGTTCAAAATAGTTCATGTCATTGGGAAGTGAGAGCAGTGTAAAAAGAAGCCAATACATATTTATAAAAAATACATTTTCTAGAACTGTTTGAACAGAACACAGAAACAAGGCAGCTAGATGGCACAATGAATAGAGCACTAGGTCTGGAGTCACTCAGTCTTGCACTTAAATCTTGCCTCAGATAGTTATTGGCTATATGACCCTAAACAAGTCACTTAATCTCTGACTGTCATAGTTTCCACATGAGTAAAATGTAAAAAATAAAAGAGTGTCTGTCTCCCAAGATTATGTTAAGAATAAAATGAGTTATTTATAAAGTGCTTTGAAAAGCTTAAAGTAGTATATAAATTCTACATATGTGTGTATACAAATAAATATATGTATATTTATATATATATATGTATACACACATACATGTACTCAACTATCTAAGGATATAACAATATGACTACTACTGCTACTATTACCACCACCAATACCACTAACATAGATATACACACACACATATATATCCACATATATACACACAAATATATGCATATTTATGTATGTATATATGCATATGCATGTAGGAACCCATGTCTCATTTCCAAAGCAGAAAGGAACATAGCAATTATAACCACAAGAGATCAGGGGCCTGAGTCACAATTCTAGGGCCAAAAGGAGCAATAGAATTTGCAGGTGTAGGGGAATAGGGACACTGCTCACAGTTTCAGGGTGGAAAAAAAATGCTTATTGTCACTCACAAGAGAGTAGGGGAACTGGTCACAGTTCTAGGGCCAAGAGGAGTTCTAGTATTTGTGGATAGAGGGGAATGAAGTCCTTTCCTGGGTAAAGATGATTGCATAGGCCAGGAAAGCAGTGACCATACTTTTCCTCAGAAAATTTACAGAAGCCCAGAACTAGCTCTGAAAAGAATAGCACAAAAAACCTGAAGCTTGAAACAGTGCTCCCTTCACCCTAGGGGCAGAGCACACCTTTCGCATGGTTTTAAAAGTCAAGAAATAGGCTGGAAAAAAAATGGGCAAACAACAAAAAAGAACCTAGTTGTAAAAGTTAATATGGTGAAAGGAAGGATCAAGAAACAAACTGAGATGAAAGACAAAGAAGTTTAACAAAAAGCTACAATTAATGCCTGAAAGGAAAAAAAAAATTAATTGGACATAAGCCCAATGAGAATTCCTGAAGGAGCTAGAAAAGAATTTTAAAACATGAAATATTGGAAAAGAAAAGAATATAACATAAGAAAATTATGAAAAGAGAGTCAACAGTTTGGTGAAAGAGGTACAAAAACATAATGAAGAAAATAATACCTTAACAAAAAGAATTGCCCAAATGGTAAAAGAGGCGCAAAAATCCACTGAAGATAAGAACTTAAAAAGTAGAATTGGCCACATGGAAAAAGAAGTACAAAAATTCACTGAGGAAAAGAACTCCTTAAAAAGTAGAATTGGCCAAATGGGAAAAGAGGTACAAAAATTCATTGAAGAAAATAAGTCTGAGGAACAGGGTCATGCTGGGAGAAGGGGAAATGGAGAGGAAGAATAGGGAAAATCATCTCATAAAAAAGAAAGAACTTTTACAGTGGAAAGGGAATGGTATAAGTGGTGGCAGGCAACACCTGACCCTTACTCTCATAAGAATTGTCTCAAAGATGGAATAACATACACATTCAATTGGGGATAGAAATCTATCTTATCCTACAGAGAAGTAGGAGGGGGGAGGGGCTGATAGAAAAGAGAGTGGATTAAGGGAGGCAGTGGTCAGAAACAAAACAGACTTTTGAGAGGGGCTGGGCAGAGAGAGAGAGAGAGAGACAGACAGACAGACAGAAGGATAAAGAGAAAAAAATAGGATGGATGGAAATGCACAGTTAGTAATCATAGCTATGGATGGGAATGGGATGAACTCAGCCATAAAACAGAAGCAGAGAGAAGGATGGATTAAAATCAGATTCCACTTTCACAACATGAGTATTGTGGAAGGGTTTTACATAATGATACACATGTGGCCTATGTTGAATTGCTTGCCTTCTTGGGGAGGGTGGGTGGGAAGGGAAGAGGGGAGAAAATTTGGAACTCAAAGTTTTAAAAACAGATGTTCAAAAACAAACAAAAAAGTTTTTGCATGCAACTAGGAAATAAGATACACAGGCAACGGGGCATAGAACTTTATCTTGCCCTACAAGAAAGGAAGGGAAAAGGGGATGGGAGGGGAGTGGGGTGACAGAAGGGAGGGCTGAGTGGGGAACGGGGTAACCAGAATATATGCCATCTTGGAGTGGGCAGGAGGGTAGAAATGAGGAGAAAATTTGTAATTCAAACTCTTGTGAAAATCAATGCTAAAAACTAAATACATTAAATAAATAAATTTAAAAAAAAAGAAAAGACAAAAGAAAAAAAAATCAGATTCCAACAATATGTTGTTTACAAGAAACATGCTGGAAGGACACATTAAGTAAAAATAAGAGAAAGGAGAAGAATCTATTATGCTTCAGCTGAGGTAAAAAAAAAATTATTGATAGCAATCATGATCTCACACAAAGTAAAAGCAAAAATAGACCTAATTAAAGGAGTTAACCATGGAAGGAAGCTGCATTTTCTTAAAAGGTACCATGCATAATGAAGTAATATCAATACTAAATCAATACTAAAAAGATATGCACCAAATGGCATAGCATCCAAATTCTTAAAGGAAATGTTAAGTGAGTAATAGGAGCAAATAGAAGTAAAACTATACTAGTGGAGAACCTAGATAAATCTAGACATAAAATGAAAAAGGAAAAAGTTAAAGATATGAATATAATTTTAAATAGCCCCTCTGGGGAAAATTAGATGGGAATAGAAAAGAGGATGCTTTTTGCTCAGCTGTATATGGCACCTGCACTAAAATTGACCATCTATTAGGGCATAAAAACTTCACAACAGAATGCAGAAAAGCAGAAATATTAAGTGCACCCTTTCGAAGTCATAATGAAATAAAAATTACATTCAATAAAGGGACATGGAAACATAGATTAAAAATTAATTGGAAATTAAATAATCTAGCAATAAAAATTACATTCAATAAAGGGCCATGGAAACATAGATTAAAAATTAATTGGAAATTAAATAATCTAGTCCTAGAGAAGGAGTAGGTCAAAAAAATCATAGAAACAATTAAAAAATTAAGACACTAATGGATTGTTGGTAGAGCTATGAATTGATCTCAACATTCTGGAGAGCAAATTAGAACTATGCCCACAGGGCTATAAAACTATGTGTACTCTTTGACCCCGCAATCCCCCTACTAAATCTAAACCCAAAAAAGATTCCCTGCCACCTCCCCCATAAAGGAAAAGGACCTATAAATTTGAAAAATTGTGATAGCAGCTCTTTATGTGATGGCAAAGAATTAGAAATTGAGGGGATGCCCATCACTAGGGGAATGGCTGAATTAGTTGTGGGATGTAACTGTGATGGAATATTATTGTGCTGTAAGAAATAACACGTAGGATGATTTCAGAAAATCCTGGGGAAACTTATATTAACTGATACAAAGTAAAGTGAGCAGAATGAGGAGAACATGGTACACAATAACAGCAAGCTATTTTAAGTAATAGAATGATCTAAGACAATTCTGAAGAACTTTTGATAAAAAGTGCTATCCACCTCCAGAGAAAGAACTGATGGAGTCTGAATAAAGATTAAAGCATACTTTTAAAAAAAATCCTTTCTTTTTCTTTTGTTCTATGTTTTCTTTTGCATCATGGCTATTATGGAACTCAAAAAAATGGTAAGCTTTTTTACATATAAATGGGAAAAAATAAAATGAGACTTCAAAAGAGACAGATGATGACTGCAAGATGCAGAAGGAACCATATGATTAGACATGGATAATATGGGAATTTGTTTTGTTTGACTATGTATATTTGTTACAAGGGTTTTGTTTCTCTCTTTTTTTCCTTCAGTGAAAGGGGATGGGAATAAAATAAAATAAATTCTTTTTAATTGAAAAATAAAATGTAATTAAACACGTTTAATAATTTAAGGACAGAGATAAGTACTCCTAGCTTATATGTAGAAAGTTGAGTGCTTTTTTTTTTTTCAAGGAGAGTAGAATGGACATTCCAGGCCACTGAAATCATGCCAAGTTATTATTTGCTTCACATTGGCCTAAGCATTTAACCTGTAACCTGAGTTTCATTGCATCGACCACCATCAATGCATACATTCATACATACATACACGTATACATACATACGTGTATATGTATGTTCATATATGTAATACCAAACCACCAATGCTATATGTAATAATATGCTTGACCTTTATCCTCCAAGACTTCATCTTGCACTTTTTTAAACACATGTATGCATTTTTTTTCTTTCAATTGCATCTCCTACTCATTTTGAAAAATAGTATGTGGTCCTCTAAAAAAGCATGATATATGTAACACTTGGAGGAGATGGTTTTCCCTTGTGCTGAGGATAAATGCAGAAAGAATCCAAGCAGTTCCAAAAGAAATACTAGGATGTAAATTCCTACAATAGATAAGATGATGGCAAGAAGACACTTATTTGGGGGGCAGAGCCAAGATGGTAGATGGAAAGTGGGGACTTGCGTGAGCTCCCCACCAGGTCCTTCCAAAAACCTATAAAAAATGGCTCTGAACAAATTTTAGAACTGCAGAAACCACAAAATAGCAGAAGGAAGCAGGGATCCAGCCCAGGACAGCCTGGATGGTTGCTGGATGAGGTCTATCGCGCATGGAGCTGGGAACAGAGTGTAGCACAGCCCAGTGTTGGTGGCAGGAGGACCAACCAGAACAGGAACCAGGCAGAATAGGCCTTAGTGCCCTGAAGCAGTGAGCTGTGGCAGTTACCAGACTTCTCAACTGACAAATATCAAAGGCAACAGAGAAAGTTAGTGGGTAAAGCTGCAGGGGACAGAGTGAAAAGAGTTTGCTGTTCAGCCACCCCCATGGGGGCAGCAGGGGTGGTGCAGCTACCCAACTACAGCTGCAGTTGCTTCTGGCCCCAGGCCCACCTGGTGGGAGGAATTAAGTGGCAGATCAGAGCAGGAGTGCAGAGCCGGCTTAAGACCTGAGTCAGGTCCAGGCTGGTGGTTCTTGGGGAAGGAGGAGTGGTGGTGTGGCAGAGCTGGCTGTATAGAAATAGCTCTGAAATCAACAGCACATCCTCTCAAGCTTGGAACAAAGTACTCTTTACTCTACAAGTAGTCATACCCCTACAAAACCACAAGGGTCAAGTAAGTTGGCTGGGAACATGGCCAGGCAGCAAAAACACACTCAGATTCAGTCTCAGACTTTGGAATCTTTCTTTGGTGACAAAGAATGCCAAAATATACAGCCAGAAGAAGTCAACAAACTCAAAGAGACTACATCAAAAGCCTCCAAGAAAAACATGAACTAGTCTCAAGCTATGGAAGAGCTCAAAAAGGAGTTGGAAAAGCAAGTTACAGAAGTAGAGGAAAAATTGGGAAGAGAAATGAGAAGGATGCGAGAAAACCATGAAAAACAAGTCAATGACTTGCTAAAGAAGACCCAAAAAAATACTGAAAAAAATATTGAAGAAAACAACACCTTAAAAAATAGACTAACTCAAATGGCAAAACAGCTCCAAAAAGTCAATGAGGAGAAGAATGCCTTGAAAGGCAGAATTAGCCAAATGGAAAAGGAGGTCCAAACGACCACCAAACAAAATACTACCTTAAAAATTAGATTGGATCAAGTGGAAGCTAGTGACTTGATGACAAATCAAGATACTACAAAACAGAACCAAAGGAATGAAAAAGTGGAAGACAATATGAACTATCTCATTGGAAAAACCATTGACCTGGGAAATAGACAACTTGAAAGCCATGATCAAAAAAAGAGCCTAGACATCATCTTTCAAGAAATTATCAAGGAGAACTGCCCTGATATTCTAGAGCCAGAGGGCAAAATAGAAATTGAAAGAATCCACAGATCACCTCCTCAAAAAGATCCCAAAAAGAAAACTCCTAGGAATATTGTTGCCAAATTCCAGAGCTCCCAGGTCAAGGAGAAAATACTGCAAGCAGCCAGAAATAAACAGTTTGAGTATTGGGGAAAAACAATCAGGATAACACAGAATCTAGTAGCTTCTGCATTAAGGGACCAAAGGGCTTGGGATATGTTATTCCAGAGGTCAATGGAGCTAGGATTAAAACCAAGAATCACCAACCCAGCAAAACTGAGTATCATGCTCCAAGGCAAGATATGGATTTTCAATAAAATAGAGGACTTTCAAGCTTTCTCAGTGAAAAGACCAGAGCTGAACAGAAAACTTGACTTTCAAACACAAGAATCAAGAGAAGCATGAAAAGGTAAACAAGAAAGAGAAATCATAAAAGACTTACTAGAGTAGAACTGTTTTTGTTTACATTGGTACATGGAAAGATGATGTGTATAATTCATGAGACCTCAACATCAGAGTAGCTGAAAGGAATATGCATAAATATATATATATATATATATATATATATATATATATATATATATATATATACATACATACATACATACATACATATACGTATATATACATACATATATGTGTGTGTATTCATGTGTTTGTATGTATGTATATGTGTAGATATATATATACACATACATATACATATATGTGTGTGCATATATATATATATATATATATAGAGAGAGAGAGAGAGAGAGAGAGAGAGAGAGAGAGAGGGCACAGGGTGAGTTGAATATGAAGGGATGATAACTTAAAAAAGTCAAATTAAGAGATAAGAGAGGAATATATTCAGAGAAGGAGAAAGAGAGAGATAGAATGGGGTAAATTATCTAGCATAAAAGTGGCAAGAAAAAGCAGTTCTGTAGGAAAGGAAGAGGGGGCAGGTGAGGAGGAATGAGTAAATCTTACTCTCATCGGATTTGACCTGAGGAGGGAATACCATACACACTCAATTGCATATCTTACCCCACAAGAAAGGAGGAAGAAGATAAAAAAGGGGGGACAATAGAAGGGAGGGCACACAGGGGGAGGATGTAATCAAAAACAAACACTTTTGAAAAGGGACAGAGTCAAGGGAAAAAATTCAATAAAGGGGGACAGGTTAGGAAGGAGCAAAACATAGTTAGTCTTTCACAACATGAGTATTGTGGAAGGGTTTTACATAATGATACACATATGGCCTATATTGAATTGCTTGCCTTCTTAGGGAGAGTGGGTGGGGAGGGAAGAGGGGAGAGAATTTGGAACTTAAAATTTTAGAAACAGATGTTCAAAAACAAACAAAAAAAAAGTTTTTTCATGCAACTAGGAAATAAGATACACAGGCAATGGGGCATAGAAATTTATCTTTCCCTACAAGAGAAGAAGGGAAAGGGGGATGGGAGGGGAGTGGGGTGACAGAAGGGAGGGCCGAGTGGGGAATGGGGCAACCAGAATATATGCCATCTTGGAGTGGGCAGGAAGGTAGAAATGGGGAGAAAATTTGTAATTCAAACTCTTGTGAAAATCAACACTGAAAACTAAATGTATTAAATAAATTAAATTTTAAAAAAATAGAAGACACATTTTTCCAACATGCTGCAAACCAAAAGAACATAGTCAAAAAAAAAAAAAAACAACTGCTTTTTGAGAAGATGAAATTGCTAGGAAGGGAGAGGAGAGAAAGTCATGCCCACAGCCAAGTTTGGTGCCAAAGAGTGAGAGGAAGCAGTCGAAGTGGCAGAAACAATGGCTGTTGGGCCAGTCCCTAAAGCTTCCCAAGCTGTGGTGGGGAATGGAGGATGTTAGAGATCTATTAGGGAATGCTGTATAGAAAAGTATGAGACAG
This sequence comes from Trichosurus vulpecula, assembly GCF_011100635.1. Lineage (NCBI taxonomy): Eukaryota > Metazoa > Chordata > Mammalia > Diprotodontia > Phalangeridae > Trichosurus > Trichosurus vulpecula. The sequence goes on along the minus strand of NC_050574.1, from coordinate 91,337,115 downwards.
AATTTTCAAATAATAGGAGAGACATCTTTAGGAGAAGCAAAGTGAATTTATTTTACAAACCTTGCAAGATTTGGGCACACCTCCATAATGGAGGAGGCAAGGTAAAAGGGAACACTGCCTTAATTTATATTCTTAATGAAAAGATCCCTCCCCCCTCTATCTTTTCTCACCATTGGGTAGGAGGCGGGCTTACAATCTAGGCACGAAAAACTAGACAGAGAACTAGGTGACCAAGATTGATCCGGTCCATTCAGGTTTTCCCTATCTGGAACTTAACTGCCAGGGGTGGCACCCAAAAGCCTAGGAGAAGAAAGGGCGGGGGGATGGCAATTCCTTCAGCCTCATTCAATGCAGGTCACAGTGATCCTTTTCTTATTTGGTCACCGAGAGGGGCGGGGCAGGGGGGAAGAGAAGGACACTTGCCATTTCAGGTCCTGATTTTCTAGAAGTTCAGCTTAGTCACTACAAGGTTAAATTCTAAGCTTCTCCTACTCCCTCAGACATTCTCTATTTCAGAAATATGAGAAGAGAGTATGTAACCCCTGTATTTTCACCCTGTGAAGTCTTTACAATTTATCCTTTCCATTCAGTCCCTCCTCTGATTTCTTATGATTTTGAAGACTTCACACATCATTGCTGATATAAATTGTCCATCACCTTATCTTCCCATCATGCTTGCATCCCCATTACCCTTTTCTAAGGTTTCCATTCCTCAAAATCTCCAACGCATTGACAAATCAAAGGGGGCAGTCCCCTTTGTAAATGCAGATACAGAGACCTAAAGGAAAACGATGGTGCAATTGTCCCTTTAAGATTCAAAAAATCTCCTCCCATACAGTTGTCTGGCAGGGAGCATCAATGAAGTCTTCTGGTCCTTGGAATCTGTTTCAGACATCTTCAGCACAGCATCCCAACATCTTCCTCTTGTCTTCTTACAGCAGCTAACTTTCTGTCCATCCTCCTACAAAAGTCATCTTAGCACAATTTTAAGTTACCATTCCTAATCCTTATAATCCTGATCATTTTACAAATTCAAAATTGAACCTTGATCAATTGTTCTATTTAAGAAATTCACATCAGAACCCAGTTTCTTATATGTTACTTTAACTCATTATTAATTTCCTCACCAGGAGGATATTTCACTAAGGAATTAACAATGAGCTCCAGTATGTACATAAATACATTAAATAACCAATTTTTAATACAGTACATATAACATCATAAGCTTTTGTCATGCCATGGGAGAAGGGGAAAGGGAATAAACAACAAGCCATTCTTTTTTAACATTATTAATTGTAGCAAAACCCTAGACAAGCTTGATATTAACCAAATAGCAAAATAATATTCTCATAAGCCCTTGACCTAATAATTGTCTCCAAACCACTACTGCTCTTAGAATCCCCTTTAAACAAAGGGAAACATCTTAGGATGAGTCTAAAGCAGTTTGCATAAGTTTCTGCACATGTTCTAGTTCTAGATAAAAATAATATTAAGCTGCCCAGTAAGGTAACACAAAAGAACTCATATCTTTTACTGACTACTTGCTCTGGTCACAGAAATTTGCTATCGAAGGAAAGAAAGCAGGGACACATGACATACCAAATATGGCAGGATAAAACATCCTTGGCTTTGTTTAAATTCAGATATAGTTACAGTTCTCCAATTATGTCATATCTGCCTCCATAGCTAAACTCAGGGATAGTCAGGTGGGAAAATAATTCCTTTCCAAAGGAACACAAGCGGGAAGAAATGAGCAAAGAGGATCCCACCCTAGATTGAGGCTAAGATTGTCCCCTTGGCTGTTCTTGACCTCCTACAGGATCACATTTCCTCTGAGCAGCTTATCTTGTGGCATTTTTCTCAGATACTGATTTAATGCAGACAACCACACCTGAATTTAAATTCAAAACAAAATTAATTATGGTCCTGAGTGCCTTTTGGCTTAAACAGCAAGTCTCACTAATCATAGCTAATCAAGGTCCTCCCTTAGTAACTCCATATACAAAAGTTTACCAATTTGATACACTTCAATTTTGTTAGATACACTTTATATTCTAGCCTCCTGCTGCTTTCTAGCTTGTGCTGTTTCCAGGCTCTTCTATTCTCCTCTAACTATGCCTGATCTGAAAGAATGAGATATTCCTCAAGAAGTGCAAATATTAACCTCATCTCTACATTTTAGATCATGGAATGAATTCAAATGCAAACAGCCACATTTAACTTTTCCCATCAATACAAAAATATTCTACGACTTATTTCTCTCAAAGAGACTTACATTGAAATTCTTTTCCCCAAACTGAAGATGTCTCTGATTTAGTTCCAGTGATTAATTACAATATTTGTATTAATACATAATTGCTCTTATATCACTTTAAAACATCTAAGGACCTTAGCTCACATAGATACAATATAACTTTAAATCCCAGCCTTAGTTTATGGGATAATGATTCAACCTTACATTTGTATCTTATCTCACAAAACTTCTTTTCCCTTTTCCCAAATTGTTACCGTTAAATTTTAGGAACAATATTATCTTTCATTTGACTATACAAGAGTACCAATGTAACCAGTCATTTGATTAAAAACAAGATTTTACATATTTGCATTTATCCAATTTTCCATTTTTCCCCATAAAACCAACTTCTTTCACAATGGTAACAGATTCTGGCAGGTACCTTCCCTTTTGTCACTACCTGCTTATTTCTCATTACAGAGACCTGCCATATCATCTCCCCCTGAGGGTGGGTTCTTTTCCATCAGATGGCAAGCTTTACTAATGAAAACTATCAAACCAAACCCCATCTCAAATCTAATCTCATCAGTTCTGTTGACTTTAAGAAGCCAGATTTGGAGGCTTCTGACTCCTACTGTTCTCTTTCTTTCAGTAAAATTCAAATCCCAGTAACTGCTGCTCCTCCCCCTTCCTTTCCTTCTGAAAGGTGGGCAAAGGTAAAACTCTTTCTTCTTATCTAAACTAAGAGGGAGGGAGGAGTAAGGAAAGCACAAACTGTAGTTTCAAAACTCCTTACTCAAAAATCTAGGATAAGACATCGAATGGATCTTTCTTGGAGTACTTAAAACACGTGCTTTAACCACCCTCCCCCAAGGCCTCTATAGGAAAGCATTAATTCCCCAACTATAAGGTTCTCACCCAGAAACTCAGAAAATTCACAGTAGGTTTGAATTGTAACCAATTAGCTTACAAATGGAAATTCAGCAGGCCTTCTGAAAATTATAGAAAAGACTTTACAAAACATTTTTGAAAGTATTTTCACTTCTTTCAAACAGTTTAAAATTGATCCTGATGTAAAAAAGGAATGTCACTAAACTTTCATGAAGAAAAAGTTTTTGGACAGCTCTAAAATGAGATGTGTCTCTTTCCTTCTTAAAGCAAAATAACCTTTAACATTGGATTCATTCACAAATTCCCAAAGTGCCATCACAAATTAGTCCATAAGCCTCCAGATTAACATACATAAATATATCTTTAGATGATACAGGTTTGAAAATCACACCCCTATATTTTTCAAAGTATTATAACAAATCAATTCTTTGTTATTACAGAATTTCTAGATATCACAAAGTTCTTTAGTCAAAAAGGTGTTGTAATGGGGAGAACACTTAGTTTCTATAAATTACATACCCAATTAAATTAGCCTTATCACAATAACAAAGTTTACCAGGACTTTAAAAACTTTGTCCATAGGAATTCCTCTACACTGAAAACTTTACATAAGATTGATAAGAATTCAGACTAGATGGTGTCAAAAGTCCTTGGTTCAGCTAACAACCTCAATATCTTAATTAAGTACAATTCTTAATCTAACAACATCTTAGATTGTAAGAGGAATTATTTTAATCACTAGTGGTAACATTTTAATTTTCTAAGGCCCAATACTCTTAGAACTCTTAGAAAAGATCATTGTTTATAAAATCACATTTTTAACAGCTCACAATGTATCCTGAATTGACAGAGATTACAAGACGACCCAATAAGGCCTTTGCATAAATACATGATTTATAGCAAAAATAACTGAATTTCCATTTAAGTAAAGACAAAACTTGGAAGTTATACAAGTTACAGCAATTGTCCAACTTCTTAACCTAATACAACTCTAACAAAATTTATATTGTAAAAATTTAATCACACCCTAAACATTATTATGTATGTAAAATTTGAACTACTCATTTTCAGTCTAGGTAAATACATTTCTAAACCAAATATTACAGTTTAAAATGATTAAATTTTCATCACATCCTGTAAAACCACCCAATTCACATATATCAAAATTGGATTAAAATCACATAATAGTCTTCTCAAATTTCACAATCTGAGAGAATTTTAGAAATAAAATATAATTTTAGAAATACATAAACAGTAAATTTCAGATGATATCAGTTGCATTTCCAGATTATCACATATAGGCATTGTTGATTCTATTACTTCTGGTATTTCTATATTAATACATTAATATATATAAATATACTCATAACATATATTACAACATCAATACCTTAAATACACTTTATTTATTTAGCTGTATATTCCTCAGCACCCACTACCTCTGGCCCAAGTATTAGGAAAATTTGCCTGGCCATGAATGAACTTAGAAAAAAAAAAGAAAACTTTATTTCATCTCTTTATTTGCTTTTATGAACCATACAGATTTGAATTTGGAACCCTGCTTTCTCCAAGCTTCATCTTATGCATTCCAATCCCTGACTCTAATTCTTCAGAGATTTTACAAAAAGGTTTGAATTAACAAAAGGCCTAAGGAATTTGAAAGAGGTGGGCCACTTCCCTTTCAAGGAAAATGACCAAGCTAAAACATTTTTAGTTTCCCCTCCCTTTGTCTGCCTTAGCATGAGAGGGGGATCCCTTTCACTTGCTAAGGAGGACTGACAAAGGTGAGCTGAAGAAGAGCACAGAATTACCCCTAATAAAGATCTCAGCCCTAGGTGAATTACTTTGGGCCTGGCATCCCCTTTTGAGAATAAAGGAGCCTGCCTTTGTAGGTATGCTGATTTCAGGTGGCCAGCTTCCTCAACCTCTTTGGAATGCAGTTTAATTTCCTACCACTAGCCAACAGTAAGACTTCATATTTTTATATAATCTCTGTGGAAACAAAATTCAGTCATATCTTACATGGGCAAAGCTTAATGATTATACAGATCAAAATCTTTCTCATAGTCCATGCCCAGATTCAATAAAACCTTTCATCACTAACTAATCAACCCTATTTTCCCATCAGGTTAAAAGTTTCTTTTAGCTTCAGCTCCTGATTAACACACCCAGTCTTCTAAGGTGGAGTCGGGGGGCAGGGGTGGCCAAGAGCACATGGCAGCTAAGGGAAGCCAGGAGGTCTCAAGCCCCATTCTACAACCCCCACCCAAATCCCTTTATCTCTAGCCTTCTATCTCTTTCTTTCCCAACTTTTACTGAAACTTTACCCTCTGCATTCCAATTTCAATCTTTCTTTCTAATCTTGACCCAAACTACCTCAAACATTTCAAGTAAATAATAAATTATATACTCACCCAGCTTTTCCTTTTCCCAGCCACTTTCTTTTACCTTAAAACTTAAAAGTTAAAATGACCAACAATATTTTTCCTTTAGAATCTAACCATACCTTAATTCTAAGCACCCAGCCCTCCAGGCTGGCCTCTTCAGCTCCAATTCTTCATCTAACAATTTGCATACCAAAAGAGCCCACTTCAGTCTCCTAGAGTTAAAAATTTTTACCTGAACATAGAACAAAACTTTTTCTTTCAAACACAGACAAAACATTAGTTAGACAGACATTTCACAAAAACAATTTAGAATTTGAATTCAGACCCATTCCCAACATTAAATTAAAAAAATACATTTCCTGCTCCACATCTCTTTCAGTTACAAGCCTCCTTTCCATGAAGCAGTGAAAGGTGTTGAAATGCAAATCAACCTACCCCTCCCAGAGAAAGAGAGAAATTTTCCCAAATCTCTTTCCCTCCCAGGTAATGCCTTTCCTCAAAGTACCAGGAGAAACCCATTTTCCCCCACCTGAGTCAAATATTTTAAGAACTCTTTCTATGGCCATTCCTTTCTACTTTCGGTCTCATTATGTGACAACACTCCAGGGTTGTCCAAGCGCTGAGATTTGCAACCAATTTAGAGGAGCAGGCTGCCCTTGTCTCCAGTTTATTCCAATCCCCCTGGCACTCCAGAGCCAGGTGGCTTGGTTTTTCCAAGATGTTGCCATCTTGACACAGTCACCCAAGCATCTTCTCAGTGTCCTAAATTGGTTAGTCAAGACTTCTGAGTCACGAAGACAAGGTAAAACACTGAGCACTTGTCTATGCATACAACTTTCCTGGCTGAAAACTCCCACTCAGTGCATAGTGCACTCAATCAAATTTCCCCTTTCACTTTGCTTCTCCAAGTTCCCCTCCGCCAAGTTTGTGAATCTCCAGTGAGAGCAGCCCTGTCCTTGGGTGGTCAGCAAATAGGAGAAATCTCCAGTGTGTGCTGGCCGAGCCCCAAATTTGGTGCCTGTCCATGTGGAGAGCACAAGTCCCGGTGGAATCTCAAATCTGTATGGACAGAATTTTCAAATAATAGGACACCTTTAGGAGAAGCAAAGTGAATTTATTTTACAAACCTCGCAAGATTTGGGCACACTTCCATAATGGAGGAGGCGAGGTAAAAGGGAATGCTGCCTTAATTTATATTCTTAATGAAAATATTCCCTCCCACTTCTATCCTTTCTCACCATTGGCTGGGAGGCAGCTTACAATCTAGGCATGAAAAACTAGACAGAGAACTAGAAGACCAAGGTTGATCCAGTCGGTTCAGGTTTTCTCTATCCAGAACTTAACTGCCATCCGAAAGTCTAGGAGAAGAAAGGGGGGGGGGGGAGGGCGGGGTGTGGCAATTCCTTTGGCCTCGTTCAATGCAGGTCACAGCGACCCTTTTCTTATTTGGTCACCGAGAGGGGGGGTGGGGGAAGGGAAGGATCCCTACCATTTCAGGCCCTGATTTTCTAGAAGTTTAGCTTTGTCACTACAAGGTTAAATTCTAAGCCTCTCCTACTCCCCCAGACCTTCCCTATTTTGGAAATATGAGAAGAGTGTAACCCCTGTATTTTTACCCTGTGAAGTCTTTACAACTTATGCTTCCCATTCAGAAAGATGAGCAGCTGTAATAGATGCCAATTGGTCAACACTTTTAGAGGAATCCAAAGGCAGTGGACTATGGCTGAGGAGAGGCATTAATTCAGTATTCATCAAAGAAGCTTCTGTCCACGTGGCAAAGATTTTCCTGTTGATGTTGTCATTATGTTCCTTTCTACTGGGCTTGGTTCTGAATTTCTTCTATCTCTTTATTTTGTAATATGTTTATGCTCAAAATGCTTATTGGTTGCCTTTGTTATTAGCAGGGAAGTTGAATTAAATAACTGGAAGTGAGTTCCACTCCAAAGTTCCCAAATTGACTCTCTGGGTGGGAGATAGATGAACAATGGAGAGTATTAATTATTGATAAGCCTTTAAGAGAGAATCCGAGTTCACATGAGTCTAGAGCATTGGAACTGAGCCATAGTTTCCAAAAGAAGCCTCTGAAAATGTAAATAAAATAGAGAAGTGAGAAAGCTTCTTGGATAACTCAAAAATTCCCCCCCCCAAAAGCTTTTATCAAAATAAAATAAACTTTTAAGGTGACATTGTTTAAAGTCCAAATCAGCTGGATAATTGCCTCATTATGACTTTCACTTTGTGAGTTTGTACAGTTTTCAGAGCTAGAACAAAAGGCCAGCTCCCATGAACCTTCCTGAATGATTTTTTCTCTTAATAATTGCTTTATGAAAAATTATTTTAGCTTTAATATTCTGTTGCTGATTTTGGCCCATAAAATTTGAGAGGAATAATTGTTGTTTTATTTGAAAAATGAGAGTGAAAGGAATAGATAGCTCCAGTAGATATTTTTCCTTTTAAAGGAAAATCAAGCCACTGAGTTCAGAGTTCCCCTCCTTTCCATCTTCCTGACTTTTTTGGTTGCTCATTATGTCATAGAGGTGAGCCTGGCTTCTCAAAGGCTATGCCAGTAGAAGAAGAGAGTTCAGGCCTATCAAACTTGAAAAGTTTTATTTGGGACCCAGCAACAGGTTTTGTGTCTGTTGTCTGAAGGCTGGGCTAGTTAAATATAGAGAATTCATGATAGCTGTTTACAAATCTGTGGAAGAAGTACTTTTATATTCTTGAAATGTTGAAGATGTATTTGTTTATGTCTTGCATGTCAATAAATTAATCCATACATACTTCTTAAGCACCTACCATTTATCAGGCACTGCTAGGCAATGTTCCTACTAGAGTGTAAGCTTCAAGAATTTAAAATTTGTATTTTTTCCAATACCCAACACAGGATTCTGGAAATAGAAGGCCTTGAACTAAATTGAATTGCACTTTTTTGAAGTTGTTCAACAGTCAATCGAAAAGTATGTATTAAACCTTTACTTTGTGTCAGTCACTGTGAGAAGTCAGAGAATACAAAGAAAAACAAAAGCAAAAATAGTCCCTGCCCTCAAAGAGTTATAAATTTAACAACTTAGAATTTAAAGCATTTTTGATCAAAATAAACCAAATAATAGTGGGAAAGGGAAAGTAATTTTTCTTTGTTGTGTTAAGTTTTCCCTGCCTCAATCTAGGCAACCTATAGCAATCAAGCAAGCAACATGTTATTTATTAAGCATCTTCAAAATAGGGCCACTAAGCAGCACAGTAGATAGAGCACTGGCCTTGGAGTTAGGAAAACCTGAGCTGAAATGTGATCTCAGACACTGACTAGTTGAGTGACTCTGGGCAAGTCACTTAACACTGTTTGCTTCAGTTTCCTCATCTTTAAAATGAGCTGGAGAAGGAAATGGCAAACTACTCCAGTATCTTTGCCAAGAAAACCCCAAATGGAGTTACGAAGAGTTGGACATGACTGAACAACAAATTACCATCCTAGTAGATATTGGAGATAGAAATAGAATGAGTGAAATAATCTATTTACTATGAGTTTGCATTCTAATGAGGGTGACAACAAGTACTTATAAAAAGCTATATAGAATAAATATAGAGTTAATAAATGCAAAAAGGTTTGAAGTAAATAAACCATGATTTGGGGGAGAAGACACAATTGAGGGGATCAGGAAAAGCTTCATGCAGAAGATGATATCTGAGATCATCTTAAAGAGAGGGATTCTTTGAGGTAAAGCTAAAGAAGCAGTGCATTCTGGGCATGGGGAACACCCAGTGCAAAGGCACAGAATTGGAAGATTGAGTGTCATGAGTGAGGAACAACAGGTGATGGAAACATGCTCTAAGAGAAACGGGAGGATTCTGAGTGACTGGTCATGAACACATAGCTAGAATGATGTCTGAAGAGTGGCATTACTGTTATTTTCCTCTGGTGGAGATCTCTATTGAAGATTCTCTAATTTATTATTCTTTTCTGGCCACTTTACTGAGTTCTAAGCTGGAGTACATTTCCTTCTAGTCCTTTCTCCCTGCTGCTGCTTTCCTTTGTTAGGCTGAAACTCAATCACTCCTCTTGGGTGGCAAGAGGGAATAAACATTTATTAAATACCAGACACTGTGTTAAGTGCTTCACAAATATCTCATTTGATCCTCACAACAATTTTGTAAGATAGGTGGTATTATTATCCCCATCTTTACAATTGAAGAAACAGAAACAGACAGAATTTAAGTAACTTGCCCAGAGTCACACAGCTAGTAAGCATCTGAGGTGATACTTGAATTCTTGAATACTTGAAGTCTTCTGTCACTCCAGGCTCAGCAATTTGGCCCCAAATTGGTGGGAATTCTACTATCCAAAGAGAGTGCTACTTATGTTAGAAGGGAAAGCTCATTACCTCTACCCCCCCCCCCCCACCTCCTTAGGTGAAGGAGCTGAAAATTGGATCAAAGGAAACTTTTCTGCCCAGAGAAATAGAGATGAATTGGGCTTTGTGTGGGATGAAAGACCCTCACCAATTAAAAGTTAATTTATAATAAGGAGCCATCTCAGGGTGGTAACAGAAATAAATTTTATTCCATTCTCAAGAACAGGGCATCCTCTGCTAGCACAGAACAGAACCAGCAAAGGAGGCAAAGTACAAAAGGCAAAGCACCAATAATTATACCTAACACAAGAGAATTCCCACTCACCTCTGATCCTCCTCACCATTGACTGGGAGGTGGGTTTACAATCTGAGCACAAAAGCTAGACAAAGAACCAGGAAATCAAGGCACAGAAACTCCAATTCCCATTCCCTTAGTTAATGTTTACAACTGAGGTGACATCTATAAATCTAAAGAAGGAGAATAGGATAAGGGGAAGGGGAGACCCTCTCCATTCTTTTACAGTACTTTTACAGTAAAGGAAAGCAGGTCACAGTGACCCTATTCTTGCTGAGCCATAAGAAAGAACAAAATGTTTCAGGGTAAACTTTCCCAGAGGCTGAGCCATCAGACTCTCACAGCCTCAGGATTTTTCCACTTCCCTATTTCTTGATTTTTAAACATTTCTTAGTGTAGGTATAGATATATATTTATACATATCTTCCCTGTGAAGTCTTCCCATTTTATTTTCCTCACACAGCTTCCTCTTTTAACTTATGGTTAACTCTAATACTAACTCTTTACTCAGAAAACTAAGGTAATGTGAAATTATGTAATCATGTAATATTAGAAGTCAAAGGCTTTATTGTAGAGATTTTTCAGTCTAACAGCCTTGACAAGTAGTCATTTATCCTCTCAAAGATTCTAGTGGTAGGAACCTCATTATCACCTTGTGAGGAAAAGTCAAACAGTTATCCAACAAACCTGAACGATGTAGAAAGACGAACAGTGATGAGGTTAAAGAAAATGATGATGGTAGGGGAACCTTAGGTTTTTAGGGATGCTCGAGACCCCAAAATACCAATATGCTGGATCCTGCCAAATGAATTAGACTCAAGCCTTCTCAGCCAAGAAAAAGACAAAGTTTATTAAGGATTCACCATGTGAGAAACATGGTTTTGGCGATCACTGGACTTCCTAGGCAGGGCCAAAGTCCTGAAGAAGAACCCTGTGATAATCCCTGGGGAAGGCTGTACAGACCACAGGACTCCCAGAGGAAGACCAAGTGGTAGCCATCCCTTAATCTGTGGGGATCACAGGGCCTCCTAGGGGTCAGACCCTAAGGAAGACCCAAGTGATGGCCCCTTAGGATGGCAGTAAGATCACAAGGCTCCCGAGACAGGGCCGGAAGTCCCATGTGATGTCCCCTTAAGAAGGCCGTGCAGACCACAGGGTTCCCCAAGGGAATCCAGAGTGGTAGCCCTCTTAACACCGCAGTGGGGATCACAGGACACCCCAAGACAAGATCCAGGAGTAAGCCTGGCGAGCTTCCGCTGCCTGTTGCTTCCCTTCACTTGACCTTAGGAAAATCCATGTGATTTGCCCATTCACACCCAAAGAATTCAGGACCAGAGTGGGCAGAGGAAGGCATTTTATTACGCTCCCCGGGAGAGCGGGTGTAGTGCTCGCAGGAACACTCACACCGATACAGCTGCAGGAGCAGGGGTAACCATTCCCTCCACTCCTGCTAGAGTCATGGTTAGTTTACAATCTTTGTTTTTTACATAGTTTTCCTAGGTTATATAGTTTATATAAATAGGATAATAAGGATACAGAAGCAAAAGTGAAGTTAATTAGATTTTCCTTGTCTTAGTTTAGGATTAAACTATATTCTTTTACTTCCCCTACTTTCCCTCTTTAACATATGCAAATGATGCAAATCAGTAGGCCTGGATTCTTGACCAAGACCAGACCCTAGATAAGCTTGAACAGGTTCAAGTGGGTTTGGCCTCTCTAATCCCCCAGACTGCCTTCTCAAAAAGTATGCACATGAGTACAAGCCTCTGACCTCTCACCTGACCGACCTTGAGGCCTGCTCTCTGCTAAAGCTGGGGTGGGGGAGGGCAGGGAAGCACACCTTTAGTTCTGTGGAAACAAAACTCCTTCTCCCATTTCTTACAATTTCCCCCTCTTCTTTTATTCAAATTTTTGTCTCCACATTTTTAATATTCCCTTACTCTCTTTCTCATCTGAATTTTTTCCTTAATCATCACCCCCTTAAATATGGGAAGGATTGATCGACGCATTGAAAAATCAAAGGGGGCAGTCCCCTTTGTAAATACAGATACAGAGACCCAAAAGAAAACAATAATGCAATTGTCCCTTTAAGATTCAAAAGTCTCTTCCCATAAGCTGTCTGGCAGGGAGCATCAGTGAAGTCTTCTGGTCCTTGGTATTTGTTCCAGCCATCTCCAGCATCTTCTTCTTGCCTTCTTGTAGGAACCAGCTTTCTCCACTCTCCTACAAAAGTTACCTTAGCACAATTTTAAGTTACCATTTCTAATCCTTATAACCCTAATCATTTTACAAATTCAAAATTGGAACCTTGACCAATTGTTCTGTTTAAGAAATTTTACATCAGAACCCAGTTCCTCATACTTTACATTAACTCCCTACATACTTTACTTAACATACTTTACATTAGCATTTCCTCACCAGGAGGATAATATTTCACTAAGGAATTAATAGCAGACTCCAGCACCTACCTAAATACATTAGATAACCAATTCTTAACACAGTACATATATAAAACTTTTAGTCATGCCATGTTTCTTTGATGGCATGTACAAAATAAACCACAAGCAATTCTTCTTTTAACCTTACTAACTGTAACAAAGCTTTAGACAAGCATGATATTAACCAAATAACAAAATATCCTCACAAGCCCTTGACCTAATTGTCTCCATACCATTTCCAAGAAAAAAAACCTAACTTAACACTAGTCCTAGTTCTAGAGTAATCTAAGATGTTCCATAATCAATTATTTTAATAGATTTACAAAATCTTCTGATTATAGAAATTTGCCACCAAGAGAGTAGGGACTAAGAGTAAGGGGACCATATTTTCCCCAGCTTCCTGTCAACTCCAGGCGGAGGCTGTGTCAAACTGCAAGCTGCATTGAGCCAGGTCTAGTCTGCCAGGTTTCAGTTGAGGCATCAGGTCAAGACGGTCCCACCTCAGCGCATGCTGAACAGTTGCCCCCTCAACTTTGCCAAGAAATCATACCTGCGGCTCATGCCTGCCCTCCCACAGGGCTGCTGCCATCTTGGGTCAGCCTTCCTTGGTACTCACACCTGGAGTTAGACTCAGAAAAACAGTTAGTTAACAGTCCCATTAAAGGCAAGTTCCAATGATCAGTGACTATAAAGTCACATTGCTTCAGGAACATCCTTAAAGCTAGCTCTAAATAGCTTGCATGCATTTCCTCCCTTGTTCATAAAATCTTCCCATTAAGATCATAAGTTACTTCTCTAACACATTTGCATCAGTTTCTCCTCTATTTCTCTATTCTTCTCTAATTATACCTGATCTGAAAGAATTGAACCATATAATTTTTATCTTTATGTTTTAGATGATGGAATGAATTCAAATCCACATTTAACTTTTTCCATCAATACATAACTATTCTACAACTTCTCTCCTAAAGAGACTTACTTTGAAATTCCTTTCCCTAAACTGAAAATGTCTCTGATTTAGTTCCAGGAATTAATTACACTATTTGTATCAATACCTAATTGCTCTTTTATCACTTTAAAACATCTAAGGACCCTATCCCACAAAGATACAATATAACTTTATATCCCAGCCTTAGTCTATGGGATAATGATTCAACAATATTATCTCATAAAACTTCTTCCACCCCCCCCTTTTCGGATTTTTGCTCCCACACTTCTTTTTCACTCCTATTCTCAATTTGTTTGAACATTAATTCACATTCTTCATCATCTGTTTTTACAATCAACATTTTTACCCTCCCTCCTTCATTAAAATATACCGCCCCCATACCCTGAATGGCAGTTTTGGTAACCAATTGTATAATACAGGGTATACATAGAGGTAACAAGAATAGGCCACATAATGCTAGCAGGAAGACTCCAATAATTTGTTTCCACCAGGAACCCCTGAACCAATCAAACCAAGAAGGATTGAATGGACTGGTCCATGTCTGAATTGGGACATCTTTTACAACCTATCCATTATCATCTATTTTTATGCAACAACTAGAGTGGTTGAGTTTCCCACAAACACTTCCCTCTTCTGCTAGCAAATAATCAAGAACCAATCTACGTTGCAGTACAGCCTCTCTGGTTTGGGTAGCCTGATCAGCCAGTAGGTCCAATGCCTCGGCAGTCTGGTTGGTAATAATCTCTACTACAGATTTTGAACAATTCTTTGTGGGGGCCACTCATCTCCCCACCCACTGGCATCCCTGGTGACTGTTACGGAAGTATCTATCCCCCGCTTGAACCTCTCACTTGGGGGCATTAGATCATATAGCTGTATTCCCAATTTGTTCCCTTCTTGTCCTGCTAAAAAGGAAGCATTCCAAAGAAAGGGATAATATTGCTTATCTTGGAACCCCAAGGGCCCTCCTTGGTAAGACCGGGTTCCATTCCTTCAATATTGGCACCTCCACAGCTACTCTGTCCTTCTCCACTCACACTTTTCTACCCGGGGGCTACTTGTTTTGTTACTTTTACTCCAAAAAGTATCAAAATGTCCAAAACAAAAACCATTATCCCATCCCCACTGTCTATAAGGATGCAGGAGTATTCCACTAGTTTTTCTTTCTGCTTGACACCTTGCTATAGCTACCGAGTGCCAGAAATTCCAACCTATATTACCCTTACTCATAAGCCTTATACCACAAGAGGTCATTAGGTCTGGTATGGAAGAGACCAATTACTAAGGATCCAGGCCGGACTCAGAGGTACAGGTACCCAGGGCCAATTTTCAAATTGTTGTGGACCCCCACAGATCCAACAATTGGTTACATTAAAAGTTCTGGCAATGACTTCTTTCCCTTATGCCTCCCCCCTTATTCTGATGGAAGGAAAAAAAATGCCACTGTCCCTGTTATCCCCACTATTCCTAATTTTCAACTAGTGGAATAATCCCTCCATCCTTCATTGAAGCTGGCATATACTGAACGATTAACAAGATAATGGAAACAACATTAATACAAAGGTTATTAGTCCATTCTCTCCTGGTGTCCCTCTCCCTTCCGGTGTAGAATAATCTTCAAGGGATCAGAATTGTCCTTAATAGTCCAGTCTTGGGATTCCCCCACAGGTCCTTTTACCTTGGTGTAATGAGTCCACCCTTTCTCAGCAGTTCGTATAGCAGTCTCTGTAGTGAGAAGTACCTGGAACGGCCCCTCCCAGATGGGCTGAAACTTAGTTTCTCTCCAGGATTTAATCAGCACCCAGTCTCCATAGGTTTGAACTGCCACCAATTAGCTTACAGGTAGAAATTCAGCAGACCTTCTAAAAATTATAAGAACAATTATTTGGACAGCTCTAAAATGAGATGTGTCTCCTTCTTAAAGCAAAATAACCTTTAAACATTGGGATTAATTCAAATTCCCAAAGTGCCATCACCAATTAGTCCATAAACCTCCAGATTAACATACGTAAATATATCTTTAGATGATACAGGCTTGAAAATCACACCCGTGTTTTTCAAAGTATTATAACAACTCAATTCTTTATTATTACACAATTTCCAGATATCACAAAATTCTTTAGTTAAAAAGGTGTTGTAATGGGGAGAACACTTAGTTTCTATACCCTTTGTCCATAGGAATCCCTCTACCCTGAAAACTTTACACAAGATTGAATATCTAGAAATCCTTGGTCCACTTAACAACATCAATTTCTTAACTGAGTGCAATTCCTAATCTAACCTCTAGATTACAAGGGAAATTATTTTAATCACTAGTGGTAACATTTTCATTTCTAAGGCCCAATACTCTTAGCATTGTAAGAAAATTTATAAAGCCACATTTCTAACTGTTCACAATGTATCCTGAATTGACAGGAGGACCCAACAAGGCATTTGTATAAATACTTGATTTATAGCAAAACCAATTTCAATTGAACTTCCAGACAAAACTTGGAAGTTATAATTTCTTAGGTTATAGCAATTGTTCAACTTCTTAACCTAATGTGGCCCCAACATAATGTAATAATGCCCTAAACATTATTATGTATGTAAAATTTGAACTACCCATTTCAGTCTAGGTAAATACATTTCTAAACCAAATATGACAGTTTAGAATTATCAAGTTTTGATCACATCCTTTAAAAGCACCCAATTCACATATATCAAACTCAGATTAAAATCACAATGGTCTTCTCAAACTTCACAATCTAAGAGAATTTTAGAAATACAGAAACAATAAGTTTCAGATGACATCAATTGCACTTCCAGGTCACCACCTATAGGAATTGTTGGTCCTATTACTTCTGATATATATATATAAAAATTGAGCAACAACCTGTTGACCCTTCCAATAGATAGGGGTTCAGTCTAAGATCAGTACCTGGAAATCCTCACCCTTAACTCCCATAACCTTTAGGATTTTTCTCCCAATTTTTACCCCAATGGGTAGTGTACAAAGGGAAGTTCTCTCTGTCCCTGTCTACCAAGAATATTATGTCTTCTTTATGATCCCCAAACTTTAGGTTTACTAGGGGTTCTCAGCTGGGTCTAGAGAGAAAGAACCCCAGACCTCAATAGTCTTCTTCAAAAGTGAGGAGGGGAGCTACCTGTTCTTCCTTTCTTAACTCAGGACACTCTCTCTTAAAATGTCCTTTTTATTACAATAGTAACAGATTGTCCTACCTGCCCATTTACCCACATCTCTCCTATATCCTGAAGCCCTGTGCCCTTTGAGATTCTCCCTTAAGGATTGTTTATGATCCCCTCTTCCTTCTTGCTTCCTCATAATTTCCCTCATAGTATTGGCCACCACCTGAGCTTTCTGTTTCTGTCTTTCATCCTCCTGCCTTACATATACTTTCTGAGCCTCTCTCAATAATTCACCTATTGATCTCTCACTCCATCTCTCTCAATTTCTTATTTATATCTGGTCATGCCCTAGTGACAAAGTTTACTTTTAGCATACCTTGGGCCACAGTGATGAGGGCACGGTCCCTGGGAACCCCCTTCAATCTGGAATACAGTCTCTAGGAGCCGCCTTGAACTGTACTTGAATCTTCCAACTAGATCTGGCCTTCCCCTAAGGCCACAAGCCTTACATTATCATTAGGCCCAAATCTCTACCTAGCCTTGCTCTTTATTGTCCAGCTACTTCCCACCCTGGATACTATCAATATCCATGCCTTCAGCTACTTCCAACCCTTAATTCCATTCTTTTGGTTGCTGGAGTCTGACCTCATCTGATCCTCCTTAGACTCCTCCCCAAGATCTTTCCTAAAGCCCTCCTCTAGTGACCCCAGACCACCCCTCAATGCCTCCTACAATCTTTGTGTATATAATCGCCATCTTGCCTCCTTGAAGGTGCTCAGATTCAATCTAGCTCAGCCCAGACTAAGTCTGGCCCCCCTGACAGGCGTCACAAAGGGGTGGGACCACCCAAGACAACCTGTCATGGTGAACCTCCAACAAACCCCATAGCCTCCCTTGGCCGAGAAGGCCCAAGCCGAATTCCTTCGGCAGGACCCAGCCTGTGGGCACCTTGGGGTCTTGAGCACCCCCAGAAACCAATGGTTCACTAACAACCTTTATTTTGATTTAACCTCTTTAACAGGATCCTGAATATCTCCTAATTCTTTCTAGGAGCTGAGAAGGAGATTCATTTTTTTATTATTTTTCCTGATTTCAAAAGCCTTATATTCTGTGATTTTGGCACAGCTTCCCTTATCCCTTCTATTACTAATTGTCTAAGATCCTGCATATTCCTATGATGTTCTTTAATATTGTTATCCCAGCTTGGATCTTCATTTGGGAATTTTCTATCTGCAGCTACCACTCCTGGTCCTGGAGGGTGTCCCCTTTCTCATCCCTCCATGGCTGCCTTTCTAATCATACCCTTTTCTTCTCCCATAAACAGGAGGTTGAGTATGGACATTAATTCTGCCTAGTATTAGGAATATTTGCCTGGTCAAACTTATATAAAAAAAAGAAAACTTTATTTCATATCATTATTTGCTTTAAGAACCATCCAGTTTTGAATTTGGCACCCTGCTTTCTACAAAATTCATCTTATGCATACTGGCAATTAACAAAATGCCTAAGGATTCTAAGGATTTTTGAGGGGGAAGGGGTGGGGCACTTCTCTTAAAAAAAAGATAAGAGGGAGTGGTCCTTAAATTAAGAGCACATGGGCTTGCGTATTCCCCCACTCATTCTTTATACCAAGCTAAAATATTTCTCAGTTTCCCCTTCAGCCTGCTGCTTCTGATAAAAGGGAAAAATCCCTTTCAGTTTTCTAAGGGCTCCTCCCTAGGTGGGGCCAGGCAGCCCCTTGAGGGCAAGGGAGCCTACCTTTCTAAGCACTAACTAATCCTAATTGACACACCCAGTCTTCTAGGATGGAGTGGGGGGGAGGGGGTGGCCAAAAGGAGCACGTGGACTGAATACCAGGTGGTCTCAACCGCCATTCTACAACCCCCCCTTTTATCTCTACCTTCTATCTCTCTTATTTTCCCAATCTTTACTGAAACTTTACTCTCCATATTTCCAATTTCAATCTTTCTTTCCTTAATCTTGACCCATATTTCAAATAAATAAATTACATACTCACCCAGCTTTCCTTTTTCCCAGCTGCTTTCTTTTTACCTTAAAACTTAAAAATGACCAACAATTTTTAATCACATTCTAAGCAGACCACTGAGCCTCTTTAAAGTGGTCATCCAGTTTTTCATACAGACCCCTTTACTTCTCCTCTACAGTTTAAACACTTGCCTGATGTTAGATAGGCTAACTCAATACAAAATACACAGATTTTTCCTCTAGAATCTAACCAACCCTTAATTCAGAGCCCCCAGCCCTGCTGACTGGCAGTTTCAGCTGATTCCTTATCTAACTATTTCAATACCAAAAGTCTCCTAGAGTTAAACATTTTTACCTGAACATAGAACAAAAAGGCACAGACAAAACATTAGACAGACATTTCACTTGAACAATTTAGAATTTGAATTCAGACTCACTTCCAATATTAAACCAAATCACTTTTCCTTGGGTCGACCCACGAGTGCTTTCCTTCCAAGCACTAGGAGAAATCCATTCTCCCCACTTAGTTGTACTTTCCCTGGGTCGACTTATTGTCTTCCCAGGTAGCCAACATTCTTCCTAACGGGAGGAGGAATGTTAGGAGGATCCTTTCCATCCTCCCCAGGTACCTTTTCTTAGAGCTCTTATTTCCCGTTCTAGGCAAACCTTACTTCTCAACCTAGAACCCCCAGACTTGACAAGGCAGTACTACTACCCGTTTGTTCCTACCTTGCTCAGGTGACCTGACTTGCGCAGTCTCCGGCCGTTCCCTCTGCGTTCGTCTGCACACTCTTCTTGTTCAAACAAGGTCTCAGGTTCTTCAGAGCCTCCAGGGGATTTTCAGCTTAAGACAGTGGGACCGCTCTAACAGTGAGCGGGAGCGCTCTTCCCTCTGCCCTATCTTACTCACCCTTCCTGGGGTCTTCAGAATCCCGGACGAGCCCCCAAATTGTGAGAAACATGGTTTTGGTGATCACTGGACTTCCTAGGCAGGGCCAAAGTCCTGAAGAAGAACCCTGTGATAATCCCTGGGGAAGGCTGTACAGACCACAGGACTCCCAGAGGAAGACCAAGTGGTAGCCATCCCTTAATCTGTGGGGATCACAGGGCCTCCTAGGGGTCAGACCCTAAGGAAGACCCAAGTGATGGCCCCTTAGGATGGCAGTAAGATCACAAGGCTCCCGAGACAGGGCCGGAAGTCCCATGTGATGTCCCCTTAAGAAGGCCGTGCAGACCACAGGGTTCCCCAAGGGAATCCAGAGTGGTAGCCCTCTTAACACCGCAGTGGGGATCACAGGACACCCCAAGACAAGATCCAGGAGTAAGCCTGGCGAGCTTCCGCTGCCTGTTGCTTCCCTTCACTTGACCTTAGGAAAATCCATGTGATTTGCCCATTCACACCCAAAGAATTCAGGACCAGAGTGGGCAGAGGAAGGCATTTTATTACGCTCCCCGGGAGAGCGGGTGTAGTGCTCGCAGGAACACTCACACCGATACAGCTGCAGGAGCAGGGGTAACCATTCCCTCCACTCCTGCTAGAGTCATGGTTAGTTTACAATCTTTGTTTTTTACATAGTTTTCCTAGGTTATATAGTTTATATAAATAGGATAATAAGGATACAGAAGCAAAAGTGAAGTTAATTAGATTTTCCTTGTCTTAGTTTAGGATTAAACTATATTCTTTTACTTCCCCTACTTTCCCTCTTTAACATATGCAAATGATGCAAATCAGTAGGCCTGGATTCTTGACCAAGACCAGACCCTAGATAAGCTTGAACAGGTTCAAGTGGGTTTGGCCTCTCTAATCCCCCAGACTGCCTTCTCAAAAAGTATGCACATGAGTACAAGCCTCTGACCTCTCACCTGACCGACCTTGAGGCCTGCTCTCTGCTAAAGCTGGGGTGGGGGAGGGCAGGGAAGCACACCTTTAGTTCTGTGGAAACAAAACTCCTTCTCCCATTTCTTACAACCATAATGGGTTGTATTAAGAAATCCCATCCTTTGTGACACTTGTTTTCACAAGCAGGCCAAATTCAATCTGAGCTAGATTGAATCTGAGTGCCTTCATGGAGGCAAGATGGATCTTATATACGGAAAGATTGTGGGAGGGATTGAGGGGTGGTCGAGTAGTCTGGGGTGACTAAAGGAGGGATTTAGGGAGGGACTTGAAGAGGAGTCTAAGGAGGATCTTGATGGGACTGCAAGAGAATGGGATTTTGATAAGATCGAGGGTGGGAAGCAGCTGGACAACCGAGGGCTAGGCTAGGTAGAGATTTGGGCCTAGATAATGAAAGGCTTATGGCCTTAGGCAAAGGCCAGATCTAGTGGGAAGATTCAAGGAGAGTTCTAGGGGGTTCCCAGAGACGGTACTCCAGATTCAAGGGGGTTCCCAGAGACTGCACCCTCATCAACAGGATCACTCCCCCCTCTCCTTTCTATCTTCTGTAATCATGGGAAATAGGTGGTATAGTGAAGAGATTTCAAACTCATGACTGAACCAGATTAAATGTAATCAGGAAATATTTAACAAAATAAATTAAAATACAAATAAAACATTTAAAAAAATCATGGGAAAAGGAAGAAAAGATTTGACTGAAGAAGCTAAAAAATCAAGCCATAGTTCCAACTCTTCTACTTGTTAGCCACATGACCATAGACAAGTCATTTGAACACTCTACACTTCACTTCTAAAATGAGGAAGCTGGACTAAATGCTCTCTAAGGCTCCTTCTGATAATATTTTTTTTTTCATTCCACGTTGCAGTGACAGCCTGTCTTCCTGAGATGGGAATCTTCCTTCCCTGATTCTGCTTGCCTTGATGAGATTGCATAATTGATGAGGGCACAATCTCTGGGAACCCCTTGAACCCTTGAACTCTCCTTGAATCTTCCCACTCTACCTGGCCTTGGCCTGAGGCTATAACCATTAGGCCCAAATGCCTACCTTGCCCAGCCCTCTATTGTCCAGCTGTTTCCCACCCTTAATCCTGATCAAAATATCTATACCCTAGCTCTGTTACCCTAGCCCTTTATTGTCTGTCATTTCCATGTAGCCTTCAGCTATTTCCCGCCCTGGAGTCTGACCTCATCCCAGTCCCTTCAAGCTCCTCCTTAGACTCCTCCTCAAGTCCCTCCCTAGACCCCTCCTCTGGTCACCCCAGACCACCCCTCAATCCCTCCCACAATCTTTTTTTTTTTTTTATTTTAAATGCAATTTATTTATTTAACATATTTGGTTTTCAGCATTGATTTTCACAACATTTTGAATTACAAATTTTCTCCCCATTTCTACCCTCCCCCCCACTCCAAGATGGCTTATATTCTGGTTGCCCTGTTCCCCAGTCAGCCCTCCCCTCTCATCCCCTTTTCCCTTCCTTTCTTGTAAGGTAAGATAAATTTCTACGCCCCATTGCCTCTGTATCTTATTTTTTAGTTGCATACAAAAACTTTTTTTGTTTTTGAACATCTGATTTTAAAACTTTGAGTTCCAAATTCTCTTCCCTCTTCCCTTCCCACCCACCCTCCCTAAGAAGTTGAGCAATTCAACCTAGGCCACACATGTATTATTATGTATAACCCTTCCACAATACTCATGTTGTGAAAGGCTAACTACATTTTGCTCCTTCCCAACCCATCCCGCTTTATTGAATTTTCTCTCTTGACCCTGTCCCCTTTCCAAAGTGTTTGTTTTGATTACCTCCACCCCCATCTGCCCTCCCCTCCATCAACCCCCCACCTTTTATTTTTTTTTTTTATCTTCCTCCCTCTTCTTTCCTGTGGGGTAAGATACCCAACTGAGTATGTATAGTATTCCCCCTCAGGCCAAATCTGATGAGAGCAAGGTTCACTCATTCCCCCCTCACCTGCCCTCTCCCCTCCTCCCATAGAACTGCTTCCTCTTGCCACCTTTATGCGAGGTAATCCACCCCATTCTATCTCTCCCTATCTCCCTCTCTCAATATGTTACTCTCTCATCCCTTAATTTCATTTTATTTCTTTTAGATATCTTCCCTTCATCTTCAACTCACCCTGTGTCTGCTCTCTCTCTTTTACATATATATATATATACACACATACATAAACACACATATATATATACACATACATACACATACATACATATACACAGATATATACATACATACACATTCACTTATATATATACATAAACATATATATATACATATATATATATATATATGCATATTCCCTTCAACTACCCTAATACTGAGGTCTCATGAATCATACTCATCATCTTTCCATGTAGGAATGTAAACAAAACAGTTCAACTTTAGTAAGTCCCTTGCAATTTCCGTTTCTTGATTACCTTTTCATGCTTCTCTTGATTCTTGTGTTTGAAAGTCAAATTTTCTATTCAGTTCTGGTCTTTTCACTGAGAAAGCTTGAAAGTCCTCTATTTTATTGAAACTCCATATTTTGCCTTGGAACATGATACTCAGTTTTGCTGGGTAGATGATTCTAGGTTTTAATCCTAGCTCCATTGACCTCCGGAATATCGCATTCCAAGCTCTTCGATCTCTTAATGTAGAAGCTGCCAGATCTTGGGTTATTCTGATTGGGTTTCCACAATACTCAAATTGTTTATTTCTGGCTGCTTGCAGTATTTTCTCCTTGATCTGGGAGCTCTGGAATTTGGCAACAATATTCCTAGGAGATTTCTTTTTGGGATCTATTTGAGGAGGCGATCAATGGATTCTTTCCATTTCTATTTTGCCCTGTGGCTCTAGAATATCAGGGCAGTTCTCCTTGATAATTTCCTGAAAGATGGTATCTAGGCTCTTTTTTGATCATGGCTTTCAGGTAGTCCAATAATTTTTAAATTATCTCTCCTGGATCTATTTTCCAGGTCAGTGGTTTTTCCAATGAGATATTTCACATTGTCTTCCATTTTTTCATTCCTCTGGTTCTGTTTTATAATATCCTGATTTCTCATAAAGTCACTAGCTTCCACTTGCTCCAATCTAATTTTTAAAGTAGTATTTTCTTCAGTGGTCTTTTGGACCTCCTTTTCCATTTGGCTAATTCTGCCTTTCAAGGCATTCTTCTCCTCATTGGCTTTTTGGAGCTCTTTTGCCATTTGAGTTAGTCTGTTTTTTAAGGTGTTGTTTTCTTCAGTGTATTTTTCAGTATTTTTTTGGGTCTCCTTTAGCAAGTCATTGACTTGTTTTTCATGGTTTTCTCGCATCCTTCTCATTTCTCTTCCCAATTTTTCCTCTACTTCTCTAACTTGCTTTTCCAAATCCTTTTTGAGTTCTTCTATGGCCTGGGGCCAGTTCATGTTTTTCTTGGAGGCTTTGGTTGTAGGCTCTATGACTTTGTTGTCTTCTTTAGGCTGTATGTTTTGGTCTTCTTTGTCACCAAAGAAAGAATCCAAAGTCTGAGACTGAATCTGGGCGCGTTTTCGCTGCCTGGCCATATTCCCAACCAACTAACTTGACCCTTGAGTTTTTCAGTGGGGTATGACTGCTTGTAGACTAACGAGTTCTATGTTCTACATTTGGGGGGGAGGTGCCAGCTCTGTCAGAGCCACACTCCTCCTTCCCCAAGGACCCCCAGTCCAGACTGGGCTTAGATCTTCAGCGGGCTGTTGCACTCCTGCTCTGATCCGCCACTTAATTCCTCCCACCAGGTGGGCCTGGAGCCAGAAGCAGCAGCAGAGGTAGCTGCCCCACCTCCGCTGCCCCCGGGGCTGGAAGCCGAACCGCGAACTCCTTCCACTCCCGCAGCTTTTCCCACTAACCTTCTCCGCAGTCTTTGGTGTTTGTGGGTCGAGGGGTATGGTAACTGCCGCAGCTCACATATTCAGGGCGCTAGGGCCCCCTGCGCCCGGCTTCTGGTCTAGATCGTCCACGCCGCTCAGGCTGGGCTCTGCTCCACTCCGTTCCCAGCACCCAGCTCCCAGGTCCCAGCTCCGTGTGGAATAGACCTCACCCAGAGACCATCCAGGCTGTCCTGGGCTGGAGCCCTGCTTCCCTCTGCTGTTCTGTGGGTTCTGCCGTTCTAGAATTGGTTCATAGCCATTTTTTTATAGGTTTTTGGAGGGACTCGGGTATGGAGCTCACTCTAGTCCGTGCTTACCAGCCGCCATCTTGGCTCCGCCCCCCCCCCCCAATCTTTGCATATATGATCTCCATCTTGCCTCCATGAAGGTGGTCAAATCCAATCTAGTTCAGATTGATCTGGCCCACTTTCCTTACAAGGCGTCACAAGGGGTGGGATCTCTTGGGGCAGGCCTATTTGGCTAACTCTTAATAAACTTTGTCTATTCCCTTGGCTGAGATAGCTTGAGTCGAATTCTTTAGGCAGGACCCGGTGGTCGGTACTTTGGGGTGTCGAGCACCCCCCACCCCAAACCCTCTTCAATAATGAAATCTCAGTGTTTTCAGTCTTGTCACACTACTCAGTCCTCTTTCTCATTCAGCCCCAGTTAATGTGAGAATAGCCTTTTGGAGAAAACTATTTAAAGTAGCTTCTTCTCCCCATTCTCCTCTCCCTACCCCACCCCCTACTTCCACACTTGCCCTTTGGCTGTATGACTCCTGCCCAGATAACTAGAGGAAAAAGGAAAGCAGGGAGAAGAGGCAGAACCAATTAGGCTGATACTTCTACTCTCTCATAACCCCAAAAGAACTCTCATGGACCTATTGGTCAGTTCATGGACTTAGGTCACTCCTCTTCTATTTTTCCCCCTTTAATGCCCTCATCTTTGTCATTTACATTTTAAATGTAAATTTACAGTTTAAATTACATTTTAATTACACTAATTAATTAAATTACATTTAAATTACATTTTAAATGTAAATTTAAACTTCAGCACTGATGAGGGCACAGTCTCTGGGAACCCCTTGAACCCTTGAACTCTCCTTGAATCTTCCCACTTGACCTGGCCTTGGCCTGAGGCTATAACCATTAAGCCCAAATGCCTACCTTGCCCAGTCCTCTATTGTCCAGCTGTTTCCCACCCTTAATCCTGTTTCCCATCCTTAATCCTGATCAAAATATCTATACCCTAGCTCTGTTACCCTAGCCCTTTATGGTCTGTCATTTCCATATAGCCTTCAGCTATTTCCCCCACCCTGGAGTCTGACCTCATCCCAGTCCCTTTAAGCTCCTCCTTAGACTCTTCCTTAAGTCCCTCCCTAGACCCCTCCTCTGGTCACCCCAGACCACCCCTCAATCCCTCCCACAACCTTTGTGTATATAATCTCCATCTTGCCTCCATGAAGGTGGTCAGATCCAATCTAGCTCAGATTGGTCTGGCCTGCTTTACTTACAGGCGTCGCAAGGGGTGGGATGTCTTGGGGCAGGCCTATTTGGCTAACTCTTAATAAACTTTATCTTTTCCCTTGGCTCAGAAAGCTTGAGTTGAATTCTTTCGGCAGGACCCGGTGTGTCGGTACTTTGGGGTGTCGAGCACCTCTCACCCAAACCCTCATCAGCACTGGAAAACTGCTAGAAGCTTTATCTTTGTCTGGGTCAAGGGGAGGGGGGGCAGTCTACTGGGCCTGAGCAGCTCCTATGACCTAGTGTCCCTTCCCAGAGTCTCTGCCCCTAAACTTTGGATTTTCTTTAATTGTATCTTGGTCTACTGGATACATAGATGAATTATCCTGTGGCTAGCTCTTAGATGTGATGACATTGCCAAGGTGTTGGGGGGAGGGAAGGAGTTTTCTGTGTTCACCCCAACCTAGGAAGCCCCTCTGCTTATTCCCTTTTCTCACCATCCCCAACTTTATACTTACTAAAGCTGCCAACTTTGACTTTCCTCAGAAACACTACTCTATGCCAGTACAAGAATTTGTTCTGAAGTTTGGAAACTTTCTCCTTGGCAAACTTGATTTCTAGCCTGATAAACAACCAGAAAGATACATTTAAAGAAAACAGGAAATGGCTGATGCACTAGAAAGCACCAAAATAATCTTGTGGGCTGTTCCCCGCACTGAAATGAAACTTCTGACATTCTAAAGAATTTTCATCTATTGACCTTTTCCAGAAATCATTTTTTAAAAATAACTGATGTGGAACTGGCCAACAAGTAATAATGCGCTTCTAATAATACATTTTCTCACTAGAGTCATAAAAGTTGGAAGGAACTTTGAAGATCTTCAAGCCCAGCTTTGTTTTACAAACTAAGAAATGCCCATAGAAATAACAGGATTTGCCCAAGGTCACAGAGCTACTTAGTGGAAAATCTGAGAATAACCAATAGAAAGTAAGTTCCCTGAGGGCAGATACTGTTTGTTGCTGTGTCTGGTCTCCCTAGTGTGAAGTACATTGCCTTTGAGCAATCCTAGGTATTCAGTAAACATTTGTTGGATTTAATTGTCGAGTTGAATTGAATGCAAGTCTTCCAGCTCTTATGTCTGGTGGTAGACTTTCTAATGTATCCTAAAGACTCTAGAGACTTACTCTCTTGCTCTGAAACTGTACCTTTAGAAAGTCTGCCCTGCAGATGGGCTCTGCTGCTATATACTTTATCTTTCCCATTAGAATGTGAGCTCTTTGAGAGCAAGGCCTCTTCTTTTTTCTATCTATTATCCCTGGAATACTTAGCATATCCCTATATAAAGCATTTAGTAAATGTTTTATTATTACACTTATTCATTCTTTCCTTCCCTCCATCACTCCCTCCCTTCCTCTCTCCCTTTCCTATTTTCTTTCATTATTTCTTTTTCTTTCTCTCTTTCTTTCTTTCCTTCTATCTTTCTCTTTCTTTCTTTCTTTCTTTCTCTTTCTTTCTTTCTTTCTTTCTTTCTTTCTTTCTTTCTTTCTTTCTTCTTTGCTTCTTCCTTCCTTCCTTCTTTCCTTCTTTCCTTCTTTCCTTCCTTCCTTCCTTGCTTCTTTCTTCCTTCTTTCCTCTCTTTTTTTATTCCTCCTGGGTCATCCACTGATACATAAACACTTTAACAGAAAGGATTCAGAAACTGCAGTCTAATTTTTAGGACAGAAACTGGCATTTGGAGAAAGAAGTCACTCATTTTTGCATTTGGAGTAGCAGAAAGAACACTGGCTTTCAAGCTAAAACATTTGGACTGGAGTTCTAGCTTTCCCACTTTTCATTATGTGTAAAATGAAAAACTGGACTAGATCATGTTTAAGATCCCTTTCAGCTCTCAAATCTTATTATTGCTTTCTATGGAAAATAACCCTCATTTATTGTCGTGATCAGAGCAGAATAAGGTATTTGGGAATTAGAGCAAGGATACATTCACATCAGCTGGTGGTGGGCTCTTTTTAGTAGTAATAGATCCCTCCCTTTCTTACCCGGGTAACCTAGGTTTAGTCAACGTAGGCTTGCCAAAAAGACTATTTTATGGAGAACTCACAGAGGGCAAGCATTCATATGGCAGTCAGAAGAAACAATATAAGGACACTCTCAAGGTCTCTCTTAAGAAATTTGGAAGTGATTTGTGACATGGGAGACATTGGCACAGGACTTTTCAGTATGGTGTTCCCACATTAGAGAAGGTGCTATTCTCTATGAGCAAAGCATAATTGAAATGGCTCAAAGGAAACACAGGATGCACAAATTTAAAGTATCCACCCCAAATGTTCACATGGACTATTTGTGCTTGACCTGTGGTAGAACATTCCAAGCTCGTATTGGTCTGATCAGTCACAGTCAGACATATTGAATCTTGACTCTAGCATAGTGATGTCATTTTGGTTCTCTTTGATGAACAAAGGACAACAATCAACCAACCAACCAACTCACCCAGGTACCCATTCAAACCAGGAAAATAGAGAACCTAAGGAAGCAACCATGTTGCTATGGTTGTTCTCCTGAAGGGTTCTCGGGTTCTCCCATGGCCAACATATCGATCCATGTGTGAAATGTACACAAGGAGCCTTTTACAGCAGGCCCTAGAGCTACCAATCTTCTTGCTCTATGACGATGAACATTCTTTGATATTGAGGAATAGAGTTGAGAAAAGTTCACCTTTGTACTATGCCCAGGTGGGCACTCTACTCTAATGCATCTGGACACAAAAGAAAGAACTTAGTCTTCTAGTCTGGCTCTGTGTAGTTTTTCTATTCTGAGAGAAGGCATTTGGAGTCAACATAAAACCCCTACTGCTACTTACAATAGCTATTTTTTTGTTTTAGGTTTTCCTTGCATGGACCATAGCAGTAACTCTTCTGGGATTTAGTTGGTGCTGATACAATAAAATATGACATCTAAGGCCATTATTAAATTGGCACTGCAGCAGGTTACTATGGGAAAACAGTTACAGAAACCTTTTATTTTATTTTTATTTTTAAAAAATATATCTTATTTATTTCATTACATATTTCCCAATTACATGTTGTTTTAAAAATAATTTTGAGTTCCAAATTCTCTTACTCCCCCCTGCCTTAAGAAGGTCTGCAATTTGTTATCAATTATACAGAACATATTTCTATATCAGCCATGCTGAAAAGAAAACACTGGCCAAAAAGAAAAGTAAAAAAGATAGTATGCTTCAATCCATATTTAGAGTTAATCAGTTCTTTCTTTGGTGATGAGCAGCATTTTTCACCACAGGTCCTTTGGAGTTGTCTTGGATCATTGTCCTGATCACAGCAGCTAAGTGTCTCACAATTGATCATCCTTACAGTATTGTACAGCAACATTTTGGTCAATGTGGAGTGGAGAAAGCACCACTTTGTTGCTAGATTATATCATTAGTAGGTTCCAGGAGATAAAGGTCTGTCCCAAAGGCCATTGGATGAAAAGCCACTTTTACACTGAATCATAAATGCAGGGAGTTATAGAATTTCAGAATTAGAAGGGACTTCGAAGATCTTATAGTCTAATCTGTACCTGAAAAAGAAGAAATCCCTTACCAAGCAATTAGCACACTGTGGGCACTGCCCATATACAAAAGTAGCAAAGAAAATGGGATAGGTCTCCTCCCTCTACTGGAGTTCCTCTCTTCCTTCAAGGCCCAATTCATGTATAACCTCCATGAAACTTTGCTGGGTAATACTCACTTCCTTCTCCCTCACTCCACTGCTCCAAAGATGCTTCTTTAAATTTTTTTGTAGCATTTTGCTCAGTCCTCTGATTTCCATTCACTTCCGTCTCTCTGGTACTATATTTATTTGCGTATTTGTCTTTTCATCAATTAGGCTGCTAGTGACTTATGAAAGTAGGGTCTAGGTCATATTTATCTTTGTATTCATAGCTCCTAACATGGTAGGCCCATAGTAGGTTCTTAATCAATGATAATTGAATTGAAGTAGTGCATGGCAATAAACTTATCGACAACAGGAGAATCAACAGAGAATCCATAAATCATTGCTTGGCAAAAGGGATAGTGAGAATTTTCCTTTGGAAATATAGGCTAAAAAAGGTTTCCATGAAAGAAATCCAAACTATAAACAGACATGGGGGAAAATACTCCAAATCATTAATGCTTAGAGAAATGTGAAATTGTGAAATTCTGCCTTATACCCATTAGATTGGCAGGGCATCATGGAAAGGTTCCATTTATATAACATGTTAGTGTGTGATGGTACTTGGCAATCTTCACCCTTGGAAACAGGGAAAAGGAAATGTCTAGAAATATGACACATAAATAAATGACCCTGATGGCTTAGGGGGAAAAGTCATGGTTTATTTTCAGAAGATCTACAATGTTTATTACAGGTAGAATGTAATAGGGGATCCTTATTAGCATTCATTTACGTATTTACTTCTCTCCTCCTCTACCAACATCCTTGGAAATTTTGGACAACACATTTGAGAAAGAGAGAGAGAGAAAGAGAGAGAGAGAAAGAGGGAGAGAGAAAAAAACTTCCCAGTTCCTGTATTGAGCATTTGATAAACATTTGATTGTTTGGCTCTCAACATCAGTACTTAACATCAGGTCTGGTGATGTGATTTTTGTCCCTTTTGTCCATAGACACATATTGCAACATTTCTGTAAGTTAGTAGGTCAATTTCTAGAGTTGATTTGGCCAAAAGAAAAAATCATCTCCCTACAGCCCCCTGCATCTTGATGAAGGTCCTCTGAACTCAGGGAGACTGGTCTCCAGATAACGATGATGATAATAAGGATAATGATGATGGTGGTGGTGGTGGTGGTGATTGTGATAATGACGACATACATATGTCAGCACTTCAGCATTTTAAAACTTATTTCATTGCAGCTGTCCTTTCAAATGGGGAATATTAGTAGTATAATACCTATTTTAAAGCTAAGGAAATCAAGACCCTGAAAGGCTGACTTGCCATGGTCACATAACTAGCAAAAATCTGAGGCAGGATTCAAACCTTACTATCCTGACTTCAAATCTATCATTTCATGTTATTGCCCTTTGCCCTCATAATCAGAGACCTCTCATGCAGTACTGAGTTAAATTTGAAGTCTTTCCAGTATTTTAGGATCTATTAGAGATTCTACTCTTCTGACACAGCTTCTGAGCACCCAGGTCACCTTTCCTACACAATGAGGCCTTTGGTTGTGGTATCATTATTACTGAGAAAGGATTGCCCAATTATGCCCTGAAAATACTATCAGAAATAAGCTAGCAGTTTAGCTGGTATCACTTAGCATAGATCTGGTGTCTGAGGAAATATGACATGGTATATTTTGCTAAGAGAAAGTAGACTAAGAAAAAGTCATGGAATGTCCTAATAGATGACCTTACACAGCCAGGGGTTAGAATAAGATTGCAAGATTCCTATGGGATGTCAGAGATCAAGGGAGCATTGGAAGGATAGGAAGAGAATACCTGGGTGCCAACTTTACCTGTGTGGTCTGCTCTGCTAATCTGGAGAAGATATCAAATACTGCAAATATGTAGATAACTGTGACTTTTTTCTACCAAGTCAATTAAAGAAATTGATACTAAGAAATTGGGAGAATAATTAGTGAAATATTTTAATTATTTACATTACCAATTTTACAGATTGATTCATCTGTTCATTTTTTTAAACATTAATTGTATTCTTTATAATTTAGATATAATATGCTTTTTAGGCATATATTGTTCCATTCCAACATTTAAGTTTATATATCATAAGATGAGCCTGCTATAGGTTCAGGGTAGAGTGGATCTTCATATAACAGTTCTCATGAGCCTGAAATGTTTAATAGCCATTGGTACTCCAGAATTTTCAGTAGATCCTTATTTTTTTCTAGTATAAAATACAAGCTTGTAATTTGTGACTCTTCATAATTTATACCCACTTCACCTTTCCAAGTATTTATGGAACATCAGTCCCTTTTATGTGCTTAATATTCCAGCCAAAGTGGTCTACTTACATCTGTTTCTAAAGATACTAGGGCAGCACTGGAGTTTGTTGAGTGAGATGATATTATGATAATTAGAGTGGGACTTTTTTGCCCATTCTTCTCTTTTGGAATGCTAAGGCCATCAAGTCCCTTTAATGAGTCTTACCTTTGTTTGAATGGGACAGGTAAAATGGGACCATGGGACCCCTTTGTCTTCAGTTTTGGAGTGCTTCTCAGCACTGAGGTAATCAAGTGCCTTTGATGAGTCTTGCCTTTCAAATGTAATGGCAAGCAAAGTGAACTTTTTGTTGTTTTTGTTTTGGAGTGCTTCTCAGCACTAAGGAATCTTTGATTGAATTGGGAGTCTTTGCTGACCTGCTTACATCAAGTGAAGGCCTAGGTCACTTGGATTTGAGTCGCATGGTTGTGACACGCTTTGACCATGAAGAAGTGTGTATATATACTCAGAGGGTGGTGGTACCTTCAAAAGTAACAGGGAATTTGGGATGATGGAAGATTTTGGGGGTGATAGATAATGAGTTGAGTTTTGACATGGTGATTTTAAGATGACTACTAGATATATATTTCAACATGTCTGAACTAATTGGCAATTGGAACTACTAGGTAATAGGAGATGTAAGACTGGAGGTCAGAAAAGAGCTTAGAGTTAGATAAATTTATTTGAGAATCATCTGCATAGAGATAATAATTGAATCCAAGATGGGATTACCAAGAGAGATAGTAAAAAAGAAGAGGGCCATGCATAGGCTTGGGGTATACTCATGGTTAGCAGGCTCAACTTTAAGGAAGATCCAGCAAAGGAGATTGAAAAGAACACATATTTCGCTCTACGCATTTGAAAAGATCATTGTTAGAAAGTATCCATAGGCTTTATAGGACTGCCAAAGAAGTTCATGACACAAACAAAAAGCTCAGAACCCCTCTTAATATACTGAGGAGCATGACGATTTTGGATTACAACTTCCACCCTTCTCTCCCAGATGTATAATTGGACCCAGGCTGTGTACTGCTTGATAAGCCAGTTGCTAAATCCTACTGGTTATTCTGAAAAGACTTTAAAACTAATAGAACAATCCATTTGGGCTCCATTTCAGTCAGGAAGTGAAAGTGTCTAGGGAGAAGAGAAGCTCATGCCTTTTACGAGAGCATCATTTGCTTTCAAATCCAAAACTGATCTTAGCATTAGTGAGGGTAATAGCTTGCATTCAAGATAGGCCAAAAACCAAAACAAAACCGAACAAAAAACCCCCAGCTTTTCTTCAATTGCTTGTGGAATCTGTCTTGTGATAACTTTTTATCTGTGAAAGAAATAAATGAATGAAAGTACAATGAGCTTCCCTATCTGAGAAAGAGGTGACATTTCCTGGCCTACCTTCTGTAGTGAAATGATAAAGGAATATGAATAAGGAATAGAAAAATTGTTTCCAAGGTGGTTGGTACAGAAGTTTCTCAATCATTCCCATAATTTTGTTGTTTTGTTTTTTAAAGACATTCAGTTTCCAGCTTCTTCAGCCTAAATTAAATGTCAACTTGGGTGTTTATACATAAATCTTTTTAACTGCTGGAGGGTTATTTAGTGCACCACTGATCTGAATGTTTTTAATATATTATAAGTGAGGAAATTTTAAGTTTATCCTGGATCTAGGTCACTCCTACACCTTCTTATAAAAAATAGATGAACATAGTTCTGCATTTAGGAACAATAGGAAACCTCAAGACCAAGGTCAGTCAATGTATCAATATATTGCCATTATATACATGCGTGAATATATATATACACATTACACACACATATACATATGCCAACTTATGATGAACATTGGTAGATAAACGAGAGAAAAGACAGACTCTAGCCTGAGAGAGGTAATAAATGCTACTTGGGGAAAGAAAATGAAAACTTGTCAAGCATGTAACATTAGGAAAGTCATATGCTTTTAAACATTTAAATGATTTATTACAATCAAACTATGTCATTTAAATAGAACCTGTGATTTTATTGGTATAGAGAACACTCAGATGAGGAAATTCTTCCAATTCAAGTGAGCATCTTCTCTGCAACTTATAGTCTTAGAGAGTTCCATGGGGCACTGAGAAGTTAGATGACTTGCCCAGGGTCACATGGCCAGCATATGCCAGAAGCAGGGCTGGAACTCAGGTCTTTCTGATTTCAAGCCTGGCTCCTTATATTCTGTACCTCCTGCCTTTCTCCAATAGGCTGTACTAGACAGAAAAACACATAAACATTTCAAACAAGTTTTTCATCAAAAATAACAGGTATGCTTCTTTGTAATATCTTGAATATTGATGATATAGAGCTTTCAAGATTTTGTCCCCTTCAGTACATATTTCTTTTGTGTGTGCTTGGTCTGGTTCAACAATTCTTTCTTCCATCTTTTCTCTTAAGTTTCATTTCTACTGTCTCATGCAGTATACCAAATACCCAAGTGTTAGTCTGCGTGTGGCATATTCCCTATAAATGAAACCAATAGTTCCTCAGCATTTTGGTCAAGAAACAAATGAGTTGGTTATGTTATGGGGATGAAGAATAATCACTTCAGATGATGCTTGGTCTTCTTGCCTTAAAAACAAAAAAAAAAACACAAAAACAATGGCAGTTTTTGCTCTACTGGTGGCAGAGGATACATAGACACCCTATAAAGAAATACTCAAGACTCTCCAAATCAAATCAACATAAGCTTTAACACATTATGACTTTAATACAAAGGTAAGAATGGGGGAACATGATGCACGTGGATTGTAAAATAAAGCTCAGGAAGCCTTAAACCTACATATAATGAATACGTTCTTCAAGAAGGGATTTGGGAGTCAATAGACATGTTGTTGTTGTTTTGTCAATTAGTCACATCCTGCTCTTTATGACCCTATCCAGGGTTTTCTTGGCAAAGATACTGAAGTGATGGGCCATTTCCTTCTCCATTTTATTTTACAGATGAGAAAAATGGGGCAAACAGGGTTAAGTGACTTGCCCAGGGTCACAAAGCCAGTAAGTGTCTGAAGCTGGATTTGAACTCAGATCTTCCTGACTTCAGGTTCTACACTTCATCCACTATGCCATATGGCTGCCTTAGGCAATAGACATAGAGAGCTCAAATTTTATGAACATATGTCAAGACCTGTAATTTCACTGATATGAATATTTGGGGAAGAATTTATCTCTACCAATGCAGTTTAGCAAATGTTCTTCACCTGGAAACTGGTCTCTTGTGCCAAATGGCTTGACTGGGATCAAATAGTGAGTTTGTATCAAAGGCAGTTTTACAACTCAGTTCTTCCTGATTCTGAAACCAGCTCCTTACCCACTACTTAATGGTAGTGACAGGAGAAAAAAATTTTTTAATAATAATAATTATGTGGCATTGCAAGGTTTGATAAGTCCTTTAGATGGGTGAGGAAGGGCCTGAGGGGAAGGAGAGAATTTGAAACTCAAAATAAAAATAATGAATGTAGAATCAAAAAAAAATTTAAGTACTTTACATCTTATCTCATTTGATGCTAACAAAAATACTATGAGGGAGATCTTTTTTTTTAATGCCCCATTTTATGCACAGGAAAACTAAGGCTGAGAAAGCTTAAATGACTCCAGGATTGTAGAGCTACAATAGACCTGTGATTGGTATGGGAAATTCCCGAGGATGCATTTAAATCATCACTTTCTCTGCAATGTATCATCTTAGAGAATGCCTAGAGTATGGAGAAGTTAAGCGACTTGCCTTGCCCAGGATGATACAGCAAGTATGGTAGGACTTGATCCAGGTTATTTCTAATTCTCCTTAGCCTCTGCTCTCATTACCTCTCAGATAGAAACATAAACAATTCAGTCATTACTATCAAATGGGAAGTTCTCCTGTAAACACTAATAATAGTACAGAGTAACATCTAATCATAGAATCACAGAATTTCAGAGTTGGAAGGGACCGTGAGAGGTCATCCATTCCATCCTCTAAGTAAAGTATGCACCCCCTCTACCACTCCTAGATAGTGGTCCTCATTCTATATCCAAAGGCCTCCAGTAAATTCTACCTCCCAAAGTAAGCCAATATGTTTCTGCAGAGCTGACATTTTTAATAAATCTTGTCTCATGTTGAACTAAAATTTCCCTTTCTATTTTTTTCCAAATTGTTTCTAGGTAAATCCTCTGGGTCAATTAGAATCCATCTTTTTTTTACTCTTCTACATGAAAACCCTTCAAATACTTGAAGACAACTCTAATGCTTCCCTGTCTTCTTCTCTCCACATTAAATATCACCAGTTCTTTCAAGTGATCCTCATACACATGTTCTACAGTCCTCTTATCACTTCCATAACTTCCTTCTAAATTTAATCCAGCTTGTCTTTCAATAATGCAGCTAATCTATGATTCCATCAATGTGAAGATTTCCCTACTTGGTCCAGATTGCAGCCTATCCTCATTTTCTCTTCCTCTGAGAATCTTCTTTATATGTTCTCTCTACCAAGGGTGCACCCAACATGCTAGGCCTATACTTCTAAATTTCTTGACATTGTGTAGATGCCAAAGGAGCATTCAGGTTATCTATCAGTTATCACTCTCCCTTTTATATAACCACCCCACCTTACTTTCTGGCACTGCATGTCTTTGATAATATCCTTTCCAATGTTTTTTTCTGTGTACTTCTTAATTGCCAATATTTTTTCACCATCTTCCCCTATGCCATTTGTCAGTAAGTAATAAAATATATGGGCGGTGAGGTGGTACAGTGAATAGTGCATCAGGCCTGAAGTCAGGAAGACTCAACTTCATGAGTTCAAATCTGGCTTCAGATACTAACTAGCTATGTGACCCTGGGCAAGTCACAACCAAATTTGCCTCAGTTTTCTCATCCATAAAATGATGTGGAGAAGGAAATGGCAAACTTCTCCAGCACCTTTGTCAAGAAAACCCCAAATGAGAGCATGAAGAGTAGGGCACAACTGAAATGACTGAACAAAAACAAAATAATATATACATAGCTTTGGAGGGTCTTAAATGTTTTTCATTGAACTTCTGTAATTCTTCTTATGTGACTGATATTGACACATGTTGGCACAAGTTTCTGTTATCTTCACAGGAATTTAAGCTTGTCTGAAGCACTAAAAATGAGATGACCAAGTGTCCTTATTATGGGGAAAATTATTTGTAAGCAACAAAATATTATGCAAATATGCAAGAAATTTTTTGGTATTGTTCCTATTACAACTAGGCCTGATATACAGTCTGCAGCAAGTAGATATAAACCACTAGAGGTCAGAATTTACATTTGTTCTTAATATCTAACTCCAGCTTGGGAACTAGGCTCTCCTTTTTCTCAGACTTGGCTCACAAATATGTGAAGGCTACTGCTTGATGGCTTATTAAAATACCACTTTTTTTGGTTTAACAAGCTGAAGTCAGTATTGGATGAGTTTGACTGCAAACAATTCTGTACGATGATAAAACACAGAATAGAACCTACACAATATTGAACTTGGGACTTCCGATCAATCTTTGGAAATATTATGACTTGGTCAATGGCAATATACAACCATCTATGCCAGCCAGAAAATAGCCTCTTTTCTTCATCTCTTCTGTTTCAATTACTTTGTATCATTTAAGAAAAGGATTAACAAATATTTATTGCTAGGATCTCTAGCAACAAAGAGTTGTCATTCTCTTGCATTATCTCCTGAGTCAAAATATCTCTCCATCCTTCTAATGCCAATAGCAAGTTGTCAGTACCTCTTGCAGTAATCTTTCATATCTTTCCTTATATTAGAAGTTTTGGTATTCTCATTACCTGTGTCCATAGACAAGATTTTCACTACCACCATCACTATCAAAACCACCACCACCACCACCACTATTACTATTAGCACTACTACTACTTTACTACTAATACTACTGCTGCTGCTACAACTACTACTACTATAACTAATAATAATAATAATTAATATATAGGGCTTTAAAGTTTGCAAAGATTTTTACATATATTATCTCATTTGAGCTTCACAACAGAGATTAGGGTCTGGCCCATGGTAGGTGTTTGACAAGTGCTCACTGAATGAATAAATGAGCTTTTTTTTTTTGCATAGTGTGGATTCACTCAGCAGATATTATGGAGATGTAAGGACTATCTAAGACACAATCTCTGTCTTAACAGGTTGTAAGTTCACCATCACTTCACTATTATTACATGCATTCATTAACTAAGCACTTGTTGGAGATTCTATAAAGGGAATTCAGACATTATATAAGAGGCTGGATTATATGGGGTTCTTTCCAATTCAAAGAATGATTACTTCTGTTTTTAAGACAAAAATAACAACCCTCTCTTCCTAAATTTTCTAGCTTAATATTGTCATCTTCACCCAGGAAAATTCAAAACCATCTCAGATACTGACCCCAGCTCTCTGCTTTGTACTAGTGGAAAGGATGATGTGCACATAAATTATCCTCAAGCTGCACACCCAAAGGACACAGTAGGAGGCAGGTAGGTGGAGTGTAGGAATTGGAATCAGGAAGACCTGATTTCAAAGTCAGCTTCAGACACTCACTAGCCGTATGACCCTAGCAAGTCATTTAACCTCTGAATGTCTTAATTTCTTTATCCATAAAATGGAAATAAAATAGTAGCACCTGTCTCACAGAAAAGTTGTGGGCATCAAACGAGTTAATGTATGTAAACCTAAATGGCTATATAAAAGCTTTATAATAATAATAACTGACTATTGTTGTTCTCCTCATCATTATTTTCTGGACCATTTGGGAGGGGAAAATGGTCCACAATATCCCTGAGGTAATTCCTTATGCATGCACTAGATCAGAAATTCTTTATCTTTTGTGTGTGTGTTGTGGGCTCAGGTGACTCCTATAGAGCAGTTCTCAGAGTAAGATTTTTAAAGTAACTTAATTTAAAATGAAAGTAAATGCAATGCTTCCATTAGAGATTAATGAAAATAAAAATGCATTTTCCCACCCAAGTCCACAGACCTCCTGAAGTCTATTTATGGACCATCCCACCTCTCCTCCCTCCCCACCCCATGGATTCATGGACCCTAGGTTTAAAATACCCATAATTGATTAATGTTTGCCAGGGACTTGCCCACATCCTGGTACCAGTCTATGGAAAATTTTAACCAGTTCAAACAACTTCTTTTTTTTTCAGGGTTTTTAAAAAGTTCATTAAATTTCATTACCTATTCTGTTGCAAGGTTGACACCTCATCTGTATAAAATAGCTTCAGCCAAGCAGTTTTTTAAAAAATTAAGTTGGTATTGTCCTGCACTGACACAAGCCAGCTAACCAATCTCAGTAAATTATTCCCATGGACAGAAAACCAAATGTATTTGGAACAAAACAGGTGATGGATGGAGTTGGCCATTACATTATTGACTTAAGGCTTTTCACAGATAAAATTCTAGCTCTGAAGTACATGGTCATAAAATTCATTTTTACTATACGTGATGTAATAAATTCAGAGCTAGACAGACACTAACTTGAAATTACAAGGAAGAAGTTGGGCAAAAGGTGCAATTTTTATCTAGTCATTTTTGAGTACTTAAGATTTTTTTTTCCATGCCATGGTGTTGTTTCAGAAGTGTTAAAGTTGCTAACCTTCCATATACTGCTAATTTAGGACAAAACTATACTGGGCTGTATTCTAATACTAATTTATTTGGAGATCCAGTTTTCAATCCTCAATAGGTTTTATCTATCTCTCATATGCATCCTCACACATCAATTCATCAAGTTCTGAAGGGTTGCTCAGAGACATCTTGATCAACCAATCATCTTCATAACAAGATTTGTTGACAAGTCCTGGGTCTTCTTCAAGAGCTACAATAATTTCAGTTGCTTCTCCAGTTAGTGGAGAATAGAGTTCACTGGCAGCTCTCACACTTTCCAAAGCTCCAAACTCATCTTGTTTGTTCAATTTTGTTCCAACTTCTGGAAGACTACAGTAAACTCCATCTCCCAATGCTTCCTGTTGTTGCAACAATTCAGCTAGCAGCTTCCGTGGGGGTGAAAGACCAACATAAACCCAACAACAAGAATGCTGCCAGCACAAGTTCTTTTGATCTGCTCTACTAAGGAAAGTAACTTCAGGGGGTTAACAATCTTATTTCAAACCAACATTCAAATATCATTCACTTAGTTCAGGGGAAAAAGCCAGCACCCTGAACTTCAGAGCAAATACAAACAAATTACAAACATACATTATAAACAGACCAAATACAATTCATAGTCACCAAGGAACCATCAACATCTGAGTTCAGGAGCCAGGGAGCACATGACAACAGCTGTCCCAGAGTCACAACCCATTCCTCCTGTGGTGCAGAGCCCCAAGCAAATAGCTCTGTTCCCTCTTTTTATATACTCTTTAGCTGTCATCAAAGGTCATCTGAGCAACCAGAACTTAGGCTCCCACCATTAGCTCTGGTCTTAGCAACTCCTCTTAGGACCTTGAGGGCTTCACGGCCATATAGGCTTAGCACCCAGTAATTAGGGGTTTGGGCCTGGGACTTTGCACCTAGTAAGGCTCAAACAAAGAGACTTAATTAATTTGTCATTCTAAAACAGTAAAAAAGTCCCAACTTAATTGATATTATACCTATACAAAATTTCTGATTCCCACTGTTCCAGTATTTCAGTTGATACTCATTCATGCATGTCTGTGAATTTTCCAATGGCTAGTCTCAGCGCCGCTAGAAAGGGAGGGGAACCTGGGCCAGGGTGGGCCTGGAGACAGGCCAGGGTGGCTGTGAGGGAGGCCAGGGACCCAGGGGTCTCAGCCCTGGCTGATGCCCACAGGGACTAGGCTGCAACCCGCAAGCTCCTGGCCACTCGCAGCACCATCTCAAACAACCTCTACTATGAAAGACAGGAGGCAGCATTTGATAAGCAATTGAACCACCACCTGCACCATATTGACCTCCATCTCCCTTCAGACTAATTGAAATAGCCCAGGACCCTGAACTCAAGAGCCTTGAAAATAGCAATTCTTCTAGGTCCCTGACCATAGCCACCTTCCTGTAAGAGTAATCCTAGTAGAGATGTGGACTGGAAACTTCTGCAGCTGCTAAAGCAGAAGAAAGAAGAAAAAAATCTTGTCACCAAAGTCCTTAGCACTATCAAATAGGTCAGCTTCAGAAACTGGTATGATCTAATCCATGGAAATGGCATAAAGAAGAGGCATTACCATCTGCTTTCTTGCTGGAACCTAAAGACCATAGGACCTTTCCACTTGGCGTATAGTTGAAAGCTTCTATATTTGTTGTCTCACTCAGAATGTAATCTCCTTCAGAAAGGGAAATGTCTTGCTTTTCTACTTATATTCCTCATGCTCAGTACAATGATTTTTCACATAGTGAACATTTAATAAATACTGTATTCATTTATTCATTCATTCCCTTCTTAAGCTTCTAAGTGCTTTTAAAAAATTCTATTTCTCCTCCTTACATCCTTCTCATCATGTATGGGTTCCTGCCCCCTCAGGTGCTAAGACCTCTGGTGCTGGAATCAAGGAAGAGAGAGTAGAATGTAATTTATAATTTAGTTATTTTGCCAGTCCACAGAATATTTCGATGCAGGGAAATCTTGTGTTTTATATCTCTCTATATCTGTGCTTGGCTATGGTCTTCTTGAGGATGTCCACAGTCCATATCCAGAGTGATGAACTATGTGTTGCCCATGACCTAGACCATTGTAGGACAGAAGGGCCAATTCCCTGCACCATGGGGAGACATCAGTTCTCTAGCTCAGGAACTGTTGCTTACACTTTTCAAGTGCCCATTGTCAAGTGCTCTCCTGTCAAGTGCCCACACAACTGTGGAACAGGAAAGAAAATATTCTGTAGCAGGTAATGTGTTGATAGATTTCAAAATGCCTCTGCAAAGTTCATATATAATAAATGGAACCCCTGAGGCTCTAAAGTACACCTCCAAAGCTAAAGAATTGCTCATTTCACAAACTTCACATTTCCATTTTCCTTTAGCTACCAAATATTAAAATACATTTTGGTTGTATTTTATTTTGATGTTTTTAAAGTTCTCTTTGTACCTATGTGCTCCTTGAAAACAAAATTATTTCCCTCCCACACATTACCTTTGCTGAGTGCAGGGCTGATCACTGAAGTCAAAGCTAGAAAAGAGCTGGTAGAAAATCTAATTCAAAACTTTGCCTTATAAAAGAAGAAACCGAGACTCCAAAAGGTCATTGAAGCATAGATTTATAACTGGAAGAGACCCCAGAATCCAGATCCCTTATTTTGCAGATCAGGAAACTAAGGCTGAATTAGGTTCAATTACTTGTCTGAAGTCACACAGTTATTAGCGACAGAAACATTGGAACCCGTGTCTTCTGACTCCAAATCCACCGCCGTGGTATGGTTTGTTCAAGTTTACATATTAAGTAACAGACTCATGGTCATTTGACTCCATATCCAGTACTCTTGCCTCTATAAAAAATTAAGAATTATTAAAGATTAACCTAAGCACAAACCATTCCACTAAGTTCTAGGATAGATATGAAAAAGATATGCCCTCTAGATGCTTATAATTTAGTATTGATAAAAATATGCATACTACATAGAACTGGGCTTAATTCCAGCTTAACCACTTGGCAGCTATGGAAGACTGGGGAAGTCAATAACTTCCCTGAGTTTCCTCATCTATAAAATTGAATAACAATATTAAATATAATTACACATGCCTTGCCCACCTCATAGGGTTATAAAAAGGGCCAAATTAAATGATGTGTGTGAAAGCTTTTTGGAAAATCTGAAGCCCAATACCAGTGAGTCATATGATACATGCTAAACCCAGAGGGCTCCCATTCGAGTCACCTTGTGGGATCTGAATTTCATAGATTTAGAGCTTGGAGCTGACCACAGAGGTCAGCACATCATTCTTTTTTC
Source organism: Trichosurus vulpecula (assembly GCF_011100635.1). Classification (NCBI taxonomy): domain Eukaryota; kingdom Metazoa; phylum Chordata; class Mammalia; order Diprotodontia; family Phalangeridae; genus Trichosurus; species Trichosurus vulpecula. The sequence goes on along the minus strand of NC_050574.1, from coordinate 91,294,284 downwards.
TGATGATAAAATTTAACTTCAGCTGGGTTAAGTGACTTTTCTAAGGTCATACAGGTACCAAGTGACAGAACTGGAATTTCATCTCAGATCTCTGCCTCCAAGGTCATGGCACTTTCCACTGTTTCCAATGTTCACCAAAAATTATGTTTTATACAAAATAAAGCATGATAAATAGATAAGAGAGCTACAAAGTATAATTCAAGGTCAAGGAAGGAAAGCTCATTTTTCAGTGGGAGGAATTAGAAAAGGTTTCCTGGAGGAGGTAGTATTTGTGCTAAGTCTTTAAAATCCTTTTAAGAAGAAAAGGTTTTTTGTTTTATTTTGTTTTAAATAAAGCAACCTTATTGTGCTTAAGTATTTACTATCTTCTTGGTTTGATAGAAAAAAAATACTCGGGTGAAGAGAAACTGAGGAAATAAAAAATATATAATTTGTGTTAAACTTCTATAAGGTTAGGAAGCATTTTCTCCAGTTACATCGAATAAGACCCACTGCAATTTTGTCCCCAGTAAAGCCAGTGCTGTCTCCATATTTGCCAGCTCCCAGTGCCAGCTGTCGATATTTTGCCAGAAGCCAGGCTGCATCATGTCTCCACACTTCCACACTAATACTTTTATTATCCCATAGTTCTCTTCCAAACACTGATTTGATGCTGATGCCATCCTCTATTGATCTTGTCCTTTATTACTTATTGGGCAGCCACTACGTGAGTCAGAGTCTGAACTTGCAGCAAGTTTGGGGTGACTGGGACTGATCCTACAAAGGATCATAAAGAGACTTTGTATGGCATCCAGTTCAAGGATGGCATTTTCTCATTTTCCAGAGAAGCAAAATAATTAATGAAGAGGGCACATGACTTGCCCAGCATCACACAGCTAGGAAATGTCTAAGGTAAAATGTGAGCCTAGGTCTTCCTGACTGTAAGTTCAAGGCTCTAATACATGAGAATATATCTGCCAGTACCCCATGGGTTCAATTCTTCTGGTGGGGGTAGGGGGAAGCACCTCCCACTTCTGCCCTCCTCTGTGTACCAGCCTCCTTATTCATCCTCTTTGTAGGTCTAGGCTGTCAGTCCTCTAACATTCTGTGGCTGCTATGTCTTTATACCTGGATGACTTCCTGTCAGGGCAATATGAACTGCCCTCAACTCTTGAAGTACTTGGACTGAAGACTGTCACAATAGAAGTCAAGGATGAATGTGAAATCAAACTAGTGAGGAGAAAGGGGAGGGGGTGAGGAATCAATGACAAAGGCTACTTGATGCGGGACACACTAGCCAGGACCCTCATAGCTCCAGAGCAAGCCTTTCCTTGATCATAATTGTCTTCTGTCATTCCATTTCACTCTTAGAACCATTTTCTGCTTTTGACCTATTAAAATCTCTGTATTTATCATAGAGAACCTGAATTCAAATTAGGGCTCTGTCTTTAACTACCACTGTGACCTTGAATTAGTCATTTTATGCCCTTTGTGCTTTAATTTAACCATCTCTAATATCAATCTAATATCAAAATCCATGGCCTGAAGCCTATGGTCCTGTGATACTAAATATTTTCTTCCCTTAGTCTGGAACTCACTAAAACCCAGCTTGCTCTTGAAGACACCATACCTCTTGCAACTTCCTCCAATACTTGCTCTTCTTCCTTCTCTCACCCGATAGGGGGTCATGAGAAGGAATTGAAATACTCTGTAACTTTTAGACCCTTCTTCTGCCACCATCACTCAGCAACCACTACTCCTTTAAATTCACTCCATCCTGTCCAAATCATTTTTCTTGACATTTATGGACCTCTAGGTCCCTCTCCTCCCTTCCCAGTAAATTCAGTATCTGAATCACAGTCTTTCCTTCCATTCTAACCCTTATCCCTTTTGAACAGACTAGTTTCCTAGTTCCATAATCTGCAGAAATTCAAAGGTCTCTGTTAGGAGTTTATCTGGGCCACAAAAGTGGTCATAACTTGGAATGAATACCATTCACCTAGTTCCTCTGAATTTTCCCTGGTGCTAAAATTCCCAATTATACCTTTTTTGAGAATCTCTAGAAAAACATCCCCATGAATATAACCTCTTGTCCTTGCCACCTTTTTCTATTTTCACATTTTCCTGTATATGAAGCCAAAGTGAAAGCTCTTGTGCATTCTCCTAGAAGCAAATATGAGAAGTATCCAGCTTTCATCCACTCTGTCAAGGAATATCTGCTGAGTTCCTACCATGTTTATGTTGCATCAGATATGGGGACAAGTCAACTTAGTATTTTCTTTTTTTTCCCTCTAATATCATGAAACTTTTTTTGGTAAGACAATTGAGGACTACTTTTAATTGATGTTGTATCCCCCAGAACATTGATATTGCATTCAAATATTTTGGGCTGTAAATTGATTTAGAAAACCACAAACTAACATCATCTATGTTTTATTATATTTTTAATTATTTTGTTAAACATTTCCCAATTACAATTTAATCTCAGGAATGTGGCAAAAGAGATTAAGTGGCTTGCCCAGGGTCACATGGCTAGCAAGTGTCCAAGGATTCTATCTTCCTGACTCCAGAACCAATACTCTACCCACTGCACCAGTAGCTGCTACAGCTATAAGGATGCCTTTCTATAAGACATGCTGAAGAACCAGTTGAATATAGAGCACTTCGGGAGGTGAGGTCAGGGACATCATTTTGAAATAAAATGCTACTTTGAAGACAGAAGTGAAGTAAAGTGGGTATAACAGTGAAGAAAGTAACTGACTCTCCTTGACTCTCCTTGGAAAAGGTGATTAGAAAACATGATCTGGATAGTTTTGAATAAGAAGAAAGTCAGTGGACAGGCACTCCTAAAATGAAAGGACTCATGGAGCAAGTAGGAAAGAGAATAGGTACATAGCACATGTTTCAAAAACTTGAAAATTAAGAAGAAAAAACTAGGAGAGTGTTTGGAATGGATAAGTAGGCCAAAGCACAATACCTTAAGCTTGAAGATAGAAGGAACAAATTGATAGGGGATAGTGAGAGGAGTGGTTGCAGCACAATGTCCTACTTTCAAATACAGCAAAAAGCGTAGGGGGATTTTGTAGTAAGAGGTACCATTACACAATTCCAAAATATGCACTAAACTCCCTCATAGATCACTTACCGATATGAAGATGGATTTGCTTTTATATAGGGAAAAGATGAGTGCTATACAGCTTCAATATTCTCTATAAAGAAATTTTCAGGGTCCTAGCAAAAAGAAAGGAAGAAGAAAAGAATGACAAGAGTTTTAAAAGACTGCTTAATGTGGCAAGGAAAATAAAATGATGTGAGTCAGGTGTCACAGGAGCCAGTGACAGAAGAATACAATTGAAGACCAGACAAGACGGCATGTTGTGAAGTTTGTTTGTTTCTGGGGGTTGGAATGACTGTTCCTTTCTATGTTTGGTCAACACTATTTCCCTATGATAGGAAATATTTCAGTTGAAAAGTGATGTACCTTGTTCACAATCCAAATATACTACAAATATAACAACAGACATTTAGTATGTTTCGTTTATTATCTAGATGTTTTTCATTAGGCATACCAGAAGAGAAAGAACTCTATGAGAATTAGCTATCAATGAATGAAAAATGTGCATATTCAGGTCCAGTTGTCATAGCTAAAAACTTTGGAAAAGATGCTAGAACTGCTTCATTTCAAGTCTTACTTATGGAAATGAAGTCACTGAAAATTAGACATTTTCCTACCATTTAAAATTCAGACATTTGTGCTCCACATTAAGTAAATGCTTTTATGACACCCTCACCACCACTGCCATTTCTTTAATCAAAAATTAAAATGCTTTTCAAGTAAATCATCTATTCTTCCGGAAAAATAATTTTCAGAGTTTTCTCCACTAGATGTCTCCAGAGAAATACAAGTAATATTGCTGGTAATAGTATCATACCAAGGAGCATTAAAGTTTGATCAGTATCTATTCAAGTACAAAAAATTATTTAAATTGTGTTAACGAATCTATTCAATCTGGATTAAAATGTTTATATGTGTGGAAGGAGGTCAGTAACATAATATGATCTGCTTCATAACTTAGTCTCCCTCTATCCAGGGATGGCCCTAAAGAGAGGACTAATGTCTTCATTTCAATAAACACTTTCCTACTCTCCCTGGGAGAGGAGGGTTTTGAGCCAGGATGTCAGCCAAGAGGGAGTTCTAAAATCCCCAAGCTAATAATCAAAGAATTAGTTGAGGATTGGCTTGAAGTGCTGAGAGACAAAGTTTTTACCTAGGACAAGGCAACTAGGATTTTGTCCCAAGGTGATAAGTTTAGAAGTTACTGATAACAATTGTATTTCCTTCAGTGGAAGAAACAACAGCGTTTAGTGCTAAGCAAGACAAGTTAAAGAAAGGATGTTGCCAGATAGAGTCTTCCTTTTGGTTATATATCAGATCATTTGCTTCCTTTAACTGACCCAGATTTGCTCCCTTTCCCAGCCCCCTCTCCCCCAGTAGCTTTCTTATCAATATTCTATTAGTGCCCTTGGATCATTTCTATGTTTGGGCCGGAAAGTATATTTTCCACTTGTTCAAGACTGTGCTAGTACCGTGTTGGGTACAAAAATAGCTCTTATGTACTCTGTTAGGAACCCAGAAGGGCTTTGTCTCTAAAATTTATACTATTGACTTTAAACTTTAAAATACTCAGTCACAAGCTCTAAATTGGGAAGGATAGAGGGTAAAATAAATTAGAACTCTTCCAGAGACTTACCATCCTGCCTTTATAAAAGATAGTGATGTGGAAATTCAGGAACTGCCAACAGTCCCCTCTGAGTTCTTAAGGCCCAAGATGCCACTGTGACAGAGTCATTTTCCCCCTGAGATGCAGAAATAAAGACAAAAAAATTCCCCTTTGATTTCTGAGTCACCCAGTTTTGATATATTCATAAGCTAAGGTCACCAGACAATGATGAACCCTCCCCTTGAATTCAGATTGCGCAGAGATAGCTGTAGACTGTCTGTAAGTTGGTAAAGTGAAACCCAGCATGACAAAAACTCTAAAGGCCACAAGGCTTGCTTAAAATCCAGGACATAATTGATGGAAATGACATCTGGCAGCTGGAAAAAAGTGTTCCTGTTTTTCAGACACATTATTCTTCCCTCTTGCATAATAAAGAATTTATTTTTCCTAAATGGTGAACATCATTGGGCTAAGCTTTTCCAACCCTGGGAGGTCAAAATGTGCCCCCTGAGGATAAAGGGGAATAAAAATGGATTTACTATCCTTATTATTGAATGAATGAATAACAGGTTGATTCTTTGTCCCAAGCGGGGGAGTCCCTTTAATACCTCTTGTTCCCCTAAAAGACAGAGAATGTCTTTGAAAGGGGGATACTTATCCAATTAGATTAATTAGTTAGTACTAGTTCAGTATCTTAGCGGAACCAATTGCTAGTAACTGTGAACTTTAAATATATCTTATTATAACTTTTAAATGCTTGCTCTTTTAGTGAATATTTTAAAGAAGAAAGGACAGTGAATTTATCAGCTCTCTCAGAGAGCATGTAATGTATTGTAAGTGGTTATTCTTCTCTGCTAAGACAGGCTAGAAGGGCTCCTTCAAGGCCTCTGAAGTTGGCTGGTCACTGATGTGCATTCTAGTGCTGAGTAACCCTGTGGCCCTATTCACTGTGGCTGCCTTGAAGTTTCATTTATCACTTATCTTTGTCTTGGCAGGTGTAAGAATCTAGTACTAAGAGACTAGAGAGATTGAAAAGTTCCCTGCATCCCTTATCTACTGAGAGGTAGAGATAGGGTAGAAGGGAAAGGCTGTTTCCAAAAGCCAAAACAGCTATGAATTTTCAGGCACTAGGGACAACTATGTCAAATCTTGACGTGGAATTTGGTTTTGCAAAATTGCCAGCAGATTTCCAATTTCACTACTGGTGTTGTTATGAAAAGCCCAAATACAGCTAAAATTTCCTGAATCTTCTGGCTGCTTCATGGCAGTGATCAGTGTGTAGGGCTTCATTTGAATTTTATTCTATGTCTGTCACTGATAGATGTATTGTGTGATCCCAGGCTTCCCTTTTGCCCCCATTTCTAGCACCTAATAATTAAGTTTTATGCATATCATAACTGTATTTTGAACTGACTTCAAATCAGTTTATGGAAGACTTTCAAACAATTCAGCCTAACTGTAGAATCGACGGCCTCACAAGGCTCCACCACTGAGAGCGTTCAAGTAGAAGCTGCACGATCCCCCACTAGGCATGTTGTAGACCAGATTCTCCCATTAGGAAGGAAGTTAGACTAAATGATGGCTAACTGATCTTTCAATTCTGATTCTATGGCTCTATATTTGAGGGGGAAATTTTAGAAATTCCAGGATTATATAAGTATTCTACTAAGCATTAGCCAAACAGCAAATGTACTGCATATTCATGGTTCTGGTTTTTACAATGCAATCCCTCAGTGAGTCATTCAACTAGTGTTTAGTTTATTAAGTACCTACCATTCAAAAAATAGAACATTTCCTGTGTGGGGAGGGAGAAGAGATGGAAAAAGAAAGACACAAATGACAAATGATTCTTAGGCTTAAAGAAGATAATATCTCCACTTAATGAAAGAACAAATAAAAAGCTAGTGTCAAAGTCCTATGAGAAATTTCAAAAGGGGAATAATCAGCCTAGTGTGTCTAGGAAAAAAAAACCACAACATTTCAGACTGACATCTACAGTAAGATTCTCTAACCAGCTGTGATCCACACAATATACAAAAAGGGCTTGCTGGGCTCCCTACTTCTGTAGCTGCCTTCTTATTTCTCCCTCTCACTAACTTTCTTTTGGAGGCAGATGTATATCTTTCAAACTGTTATTTCTCAAGAAGGGAGAACTCAGACCTACACATAGTGATTTTATCACTTCGGAGCTATACAAAATAGCACCATTAACTTTTCAGAAAACAACTGGCAATGTTACCAATTAAGAATCTTTAATTTAATTGTCCTTGTTCCCTTAACTTGTTGACAAAGTGAGTTATTAGCCTTCTCTTGGCCTTGTATTCCCCTTTGGGCCTTTTGGATGGACAAGACATGAAAAGAAGTTTTCTGTACCATCACTTCTTCATTGCACAAGTACATCACATGCCATAGAAGAAGCAAATACCAAGTGAAAAACAGCAAGGATAATCCTTGTAGGTTTCCACAGAGAAAATGTTGAAAAAATGCAATAAGATTATCACGAAGGTGTCTAGTGGAGGAGGGATGTATTCATCAATCAAGGTTACATAGAAATAAATTATTTCAATAAGTATTTTTTTAGACATAGGAACTAAATTTATAGGGCACATAAGGAATAGTCCAATAAAAACCAGCTGTTGTGAATTTAATGGTATTTACTCTCTCTTGGCAGGTAACTGAGTTTACAAAACTTGCTTGTCAGCATCAGAGATGACAAACTAAATGGTGAGGCATATACGTATTCCCTTGTCAGGAGCCTAAAAGGGTTAATTTAGAAGACTTGTACTGTTGGACACAACCCAAAGGAGAAGTGATTTTTTTTATTACTCCCTCTGTTATATTTTATCCCGTCTTGGCTCACTCTGCTATTTAGCTTACTAATATTTGTGTTAGACTAGGCCTGATTTTGTCCAGTGATTGTCATCATGTGTGTTCAAGAGAAATGGTATAAATTTTATGGGAAATAAGTTATAAAACATAACACAAGGTAAAATGCCTTTTGGCCTCATTTCCTAATTCAGGAAAAAATGGCAGATGTGGGTATCCTATTGTTGTTCATTCATTTCACTCATGTCTGACTCTCTGAGACTCCATATGGGGTTTTCTTAGCAAAGATATTGGAGGGATTTGCCATTTCCTTGTCCATCTCATTTGACAGATTACAGAGACAAATGAGATTAAGTGACTTGCCCAGAGTCATACAGCTAGTATCTGAAACCAGATTTGAACTCAGGAAGACTCATCTTCCTGACAGATGGCCCAGCACACTCCACTGCATCACCTAACTGCCCTTGTGGATATTCATTAAGTATCTATACCTGGATCGTTAAAGTATACTTTCCCAGGGTTAGTTACATTTGGAGATTTCTTCTATCCCTCCTCCCCTTTCCCTTTTATACTGATTAAAAAATCTTGTATTTGGTTTTCAGCCAACTTTTTTTTAAAAAGTTCAATAGATTAAAAGAGTAAGGAGAAAGAATCTAAAGTTTAAAATTGATTTTTGAAGTATCTTCCAATTACGATCAAAGATTTAACACCTATCTTTGATCTCTTCTGGCCAACATTGTAAAACATTTCAAGGATTAGGAGTTATCTGGAAGATGGAAAGGATAAAAAAAAAGTTCCATCTCTGGTCCAATGATTATTCCCTGGAGCATACCCACGTATCCAAAAACAATAGAGTTATGTAGAATAGACTGATGAACTGCTCCAAAAAGCTTTCCCTTAGCAAAATCCCAATACAGTACAACAGTCTGAGCACAGATTGAAACATGCAGTCACATGAAGTTCTGATTGCAGAGAGGAAAACTTCATAGTCACCAGGAGGGGGAAAGAAAACTGTGTATGGTTAGTGAGTGGAGCTAACTTAAGCTGATTGAAGCTGGCAGCTTGAAGTTGCTGATGTTTCTTGGAGAGTGTTCAGAGTCTCAGGTTGATACTCTGTTCCCTCCCACAACTCTCTGACATGTATATAAACCCCAAGCTCTCCAAAACTCATTGCCAGTTCTCTTTCTTGACTAACTGAAGCAACAAGGCGACTAAAGATGATACTTCTTTTACCCATATTTGTCACACTCTTATTGTCTGCACTTGAGTTTGCAGACTCCACTGCTCATTATGACAAGATTTTGCTCCATAGTCGTATCAGGGGTCAGAAACAAGGGTAAGTTAATATTTAATTGTTTTTATTATGGTTTTGCCTTATTCCATGCAAAAAAATACAAAGTAGAGGAAGAAAGAAAAAAATTCTTTCCTTTAGTTTAATCCTTGAAAGGGAAAATAACAATTTGCAACTGTTCTTAGTGTGTTTAATTCATATTTTAAAAATTACATGCAAAGCCTTTAAGATAAATACATTTTTTAGGAAATGTATGGTTCTTAAATCTAATGAACAATATGCCATGTCTTTCCACTGTAAAAAAGTCTAATGTCTAATTCTTTCTGAAAATCTTGGATGCAGCATGAAACTAAAAACCTCTGTAAGAATCTGTGCTTTTACAAACATCTTCTAAGTTTTTTCATATGTTGTTAAGGAAAGATTATAAGAGGCTAGAGTTTTTTTTTGCCTTGTTTTAGCAGGCTATGTGTGTGTAAAGAGAACAGGATAGTGCAATATAACTAGCTTCCTCTGAGTTTTTGCCAGCATTGAATTCGAAGAAGTTAAAAATCCCCAGTCCAAGCAAAACAATACAAGTAAGTCATGTTTCCTGCCATGGCACTCAAATTTGACTCGGCCTTCTTTTCAAATTTGGCAGTTTAATGTAACAAGTGGACCAAGAAAATGATGACTTTTTGATTCAAAATGGATTTGAACACTGCTGACTATGTCTCAGAGGGATTTTTCAGAGTGCTCACATGTTCACTAGTCCTGCCGAAGAGATGAAATCAGTTTCAGATGAGACATCCATTTGGAACAGAAACTAATAACAGAATATTTTCTGATCCATTTTATGCATGTCAAAAAGAAATGCTCATTTTCTGTTTGAACTAGCACTGTTATAAAGGTTTTCCCATTATGAAACTTCTGACCTAAATCTGGTTTTCCACTTGCTCCTCCATGAATGGTTGACCATTTATTTTGAAATATGTGGTTTTCCATCCAGAGTCAATCTGCCTAAATCAAGGAGCATGATATCTTGGGAGACATTGAAAAAATTCACCTGTCTCCCATTGCCTTTTGAGGTCTGGTTGTTTCAGAGTCCCAGAACTACATGGAACTGCAGTAGCTGAGATCGTAAGCAATGTGTGTATCTACACCTATATACACACACAGAGAACCATACATACATCATAATGAAAATAAAATGCACAAGACATGAGGCTTGTTCAGACCTGACAGTCTTTGTTGTAGTACTCTGTCTCCACAGGGAAGTCATCTCCTCGTCTCTGAGAAGGGGTGATTCTTCTGGGGGTCCAGCAGGATGGTGTCAAGGGCTATAACTGTGCTGGGTGGAAATCCCATCTGCTCTTGAAAATGAAAGCCACATGTTAGTTTTTAGTGCCTGACTTTGAAATGAAATGGGTGTTATTGTGACTTTAACTCTCTTTTCTTTCCTTCATCCTCTAGCCCAAATGTCTGTGCCCTTCAACAGATCTTGGGCACTAAAAAGAAATACTTCAGCACTTGCAGAAACTGGTACCAAGGAGCCATCTGTGGGAAGAAAACGTAAGTTGCATGTCTTTCACAATGAGCCAATTCAGCAGAATACATTTCAAAGAAAAGGGATGGAGGGCATACCATACTTTTTAAAAATATACTGAATGAGCCTCCACATTCACTCCCAAATAGAAAAAAATAAATGCCAGTTTTCAGGCAAAAAAAATCATTATGAATGATATTAATGGAAGCCAGATTTCTCCCCAAATGGTGATGTAGAGTGACAGAAGTCATATCGCATAAGACAAAAAGGCCTGGGCTCAGTGTCGGGACACCTGAATCCCCTAATCCTTGATTTGCTATTAGTTGTGGACTATGATGCCGGGTAAGTCACAAAAACTTTTTGTGCCTCAATTTCCTCTCCTCTAAAGTGGACACTAAGTTCACTTCCATTTCAGTATATTCTGATTGAGTAATGATACAGATATTTGGGCCAAATACCAGTTACCTGAAATAACAGACTGAAGCAAAAGAGTTCAAAGAGATTCTTTGTCTTCAAGAGCTGTTCTATAAAGAACAAGACCAATATTCCTTTGTCCAGTTTCTAAAATAAGTGCTGAAGCAATTATATAGATAACTGAGGTAAAAGAAAATTGTGATGAGGTTTTATTATTTTTATTCTTTTATTTTTATATTTATTACACTTATTTTATTCTTTTCTATACATACATACAAATAATATATAGATCCAACATCTATACATTCAATAATTGTTACTTTTCACTTTACAAGCAAACTTTCAAACTACTAGGAATGAGAATGATTTATTGCAGGGTAGTAGAAAGCACACTGCCTTTGAAGTCAAAGGATCAGGATTCAAAGCATGGCTTTGCCACTTACCACCTGTTCTGACCTTGAGGAAGTTGTTTAATATCTCTAGCTCTAATTATCCGCATCTGTAGAATGAGGAGGCTGAATAAGGTGACCTATGCGATTCCTCCAAACTCTGAATCTGTGCTCCCCAGGTCCCAGAGCATTTTAAGTGTTGGAGATACTAGTGTTGGAGATACTTCAGAAGAAAGCTATAATAATAATCGGGAAAGAAGTGCTTATCAGTGCTTGATGAATTAGTAACATTCCATCAGAGAAGAGATCATAAGAGAACAGGGGCTCTTTAGTTAAGGGAACTGGGTCCAATTCCTACGCCTGTGCTTTGCTACATATGTGATCTTGAGCAAGTCTGAACCTCAGTTTTCACATCTGTAAAATGAGGAGATTGGACTAGGTGACCACTTCTCTGGTCCCTTTCAAATCTAAATCTCTGATACTATGAGCTGTGTATTTTAATCTCCACTGCATTCTTGCCTTGGATCACAGCCCATGTGTGGGGCTATGAAAAATGAAAGAGAGTTCCCATTAGGATTTTATTACAACCCACTCACTCTGAGTATCAGGTTGAATAGGACTTAGAGTTATTTCAAAAAAGAGAGACTTTTAATATTTTTCCAAACTTTCTTAGGCTAAATTTCTTACCTTAATAAAACAACTTCTTACTGAATCTTTTAATATAGTGGACACAGTGGATATAGATAGGTAGTCCAGAATTCCTTGGAGAGTTAGAACAACTCCAAAATTCAAAATGGGCTGTTCTCTTCAATTAAATTCAGCATGCATTTGTTAAATTCTACTATGTTTAAGGCATTAGAACATAGTAATTAGTAAATTATTTTAGTGTGTACTTTCAAATCTAAGAAGAAATATGGCACAGAAAATACAGAACGTCTCAGAATCAAGAAGGCCTGGGTTTAAGTAAAGCATCTGATACTTACCGGCTGTTAAATCTAGGTCAAATAATTCTTCCTTCCATCTCTCAGTAGCCCAAGTAAAAACTTTAAGTTGCAGAATAATGATTGATCTGCATTGGTATAGGGCAGGAGTGGAGCACTGGTGGCCTCAACGCCACATGTAGCTTTCTAGGTCCTTGGGTGTGGCCTTTTGACTAAGTCTAAGTTTCACAGAACAAATCCTTTCATTAAGGGGATTTGTTCTGTGAAGTTTAGATTCAGTCAAAAGGTGACACTTGAGGACCTAGAGCACCACATGTGGCCTCAACGCGACAGGTTCCCCACCCCTGGTATAGGGAATTCCTTTAACAGGAATTCCCTGTAACAATGAAATGTTAAGAAAAGAACCACAACCTTTTGAATCTACTTTTTATGTGTTGCTTCATATACCATATCTCTGGGCAAGGATAAGGTCTAATTTGGGGTTTAATGATGCCCATCACATTCATTATTATGACATGCATACATATTTATGTTTATTCTATGGAATATAATTAATTGCAGTACAATAGAGAGTTGCTGACAATGTAAAGGAGAACTCTTGGTTTACAATTGTACTATCCCTTCCTGAGTGATGAAGATTCATTTGTTCCTCTTGTCCTTAAAATGGCATCCTAGTAATCACAGTCGCAAAAGGGTTCAGTTTATTAGTTTTTCATTTAATTGCAATATCGATTAAATTTCAGGGAACTCCTCATCCCAACATTCATCCTGAGTGTAGTGAACTCTTCTCCATTCCTATTATCATGTTCTATGACAATTCCAGAGAGACTACTAAAACTAGTTAGCACAATTTGATCCAGTAGAAAGATGATAATTTGGGCTGAATTTAAAATACTCTAATGAATGTGGGATGCATTTATTTGTTCTTAGTATTATATTTATCATCTCTAAGGTGAACTTTAATTCAAAATCTCTCACACAGAGATAATTGGGATATATTTATAGATCCCTGAATGAAGAGGAAAGGTGGATGATTGATTAATTTGATCATTAAAAAATTCTTTGGATCAGACTTGTGATTTTACTGGTATGGGGACCTCTCATTGATGAAATTCCCTCTACCAACAGCTGTTCTGCAGCTTATAGTTTTAGGCAGTAGGACTATATAAATGTCAATTATTATAAACCCACATATGTGAAGAAAGGGTGACATCAGTTTCTTAATGGCATAGTATTAAGTGACTTTTCCATGCTTCAATGGAAAGAAAATATACATTGAATATACAAATAAAGTCCTGAGAGATGACATTTTGCAATACATGTATTCCATATTATTCCCTTGGCCGCTATCTTTCCTATTAATAAATTTAAACAGAAAATTAATACAGTTTGTAAAATACCAATAAAAGACTAAATCCTTCACCTTAAATGTGGTAAATCCATGGTTTTATTTTCTCTCCTCTCTTCAAAACTCCCAAGGCAAAATTAGGTATTACATTTAGCAAATAGGCAGAAGCTTAAGCGCGGGATCATCCATAATATAAGATAGAAGACTATAATACTGTATCTATGTTTTGAATATAATAGTGATTAAAATTTATATAACATAATGTGCTAGGCACTGTACTAAGTTCTTTACTAATACTATCTCATTTGATCCTCACAATAGTCCTGGGAGGTAGGTGCTATTGTATTCATTTTACAGGTGAAGAAACTGAGGTAAACAGGTTAAGTGACTTGCCCAGGGTCACATGGCTAGTGTGAGGCCAGATTTGAACTTAAGTCTTCCTGACTTTGTGCCCAGTGCTCTGCCCACTTCACCACCTAGCTGCCTCATAAGTTCAAATTTTTAAAATTCAGAGAATATTACGATAAACTACATTTTAAAAATTAATTGGCTAAAGGCCATCTAACAAACACGTGTCCTTTGGTAATCAACAAAAATAAAGGTCCTTTAAAATTCTTAACTTTTTTGAACTTCAAAAGGGAAAGCTGAAAGAACCTAGAAATTATTATTTAGTGTTTCTGTGACATTCTGATAATATTGTACCTAACTGTACAGCCAACAAGTTTCCCTAAGTAGTACAGTATAGGCAGTTCCCTCTTGGCCTATACCTTATATTTCTGTGTATATCCCTGCCCAAAAGATGAAAGACAAATGATAAAAGTTTTTATAACACTTTCAAACCTTTTTTAACTACAGATTTCTTATGGTGACAGACCTCTGACCTTGGAATTAATCTTATATCACCAAAGAATTCTAATCCAGGCTCATGAGAACTCAGACCACTTTAAGTGACTGAATAGAATGAAATTGGGCTTGTTTCTGCTTGTTTAGGTCCTATTGTCAAATATTGGGTGTTGGATTCTTCTTTACTCTTTCTTCTTGCATGGTGTGAGCCTTACTTGGAAAGCCCAACTACTAGATAAGAAAGGGAAATAGTTCTGTTAAGGGAAATCTTTATGGTACTCTGCCCAGAAGATATGGAGGTATGGCGTAATCTTACTCCTATCATATAAATACAACAAAGATGCCAAAATCTGAATAAAGCAAATGCCAAAATACAATCTTGCTTTCCATCAAAGGACTACTTAAGAATCAGGCATTCTTCCAAAATAAAAACAGTATCTTCTTTGTTCATTTTTTTCACTCCATCTCTTTCCTTGATTATGCCAAGAACTTCAGAGAAGCCACATCTTTTTTATGAGCACATTAACACCCTTGCTTTAAAGTACATCTAAATTTACAAAACAGAAGAAATAAACAATACTGGCAGTAGCATTTCAGTGTTTGATGTCCATTCACTTATCTTCAAATTCCCCAAGACATCTTTAGGATGTGATACAAAACACAAGGTGACATGAATGGAAGACGTCTGTTTGAATTCACATTTGGAAAATTCGGGGGTAAAGCTGAATCAAGCATCTTTTATGTTTTATAATACAGGCAAGGTCTTCAAAGATTTAATGAACTCACCTAACATCATACAGTAATGAAAAAGTCTATGTAGACTGTGTGCTATGACATAAGCGTTTTGGGAAAATCTTCTCATGAGGCTTTGTAGAGTATTTAGAAAACTAATAAATACGCCTGTGATCATGGGGTCTTGAGTTTAGAAACAGGAGAGAGTTTAGGGGCTACCTAATATAGGTCCCTAGGTGGGCCCAAATGAGGCCCAGAGGGGTCAAGGTGCCCCCTCTTCAGCCCAAAGTCACTAATGTCAGACAAAAGATTTGAGCCTAATTCCTCATCCTAGGTCCAATGTTCCTTTCATTGTACCTCTTAGGTGATGCTAAATGAAGTTTGAGATTGATCTTCCCTATCAATATAGATCTCACTGGCCTCATGTTGCCTAGGAACTCCTTACTCCAAAGGCACTATAATTCTCTTTTTCTTAAAATAATGACTTGGGCATCTGGAGTATTCTAGAAAATAGCAATGAACTAACAATGAATTTTAGCTCCTCTGGGGCAATACATGTATGTATTTATCAATATGCATGTATATATGTACATATATGTATTTTATGACCTTTTTCAATGTTGTACTATAGATAGAAACTACTTCTTTGATGCTCCAACAATTGGTCCTCTCTTAGAATAGCTTCTCAAGCCACTCAACAGAAAACAGATTTAATGAGTTGTTTAGTCCAAGTTTAATGAGTGTTTCATCCAATTATTTGGTGCATACAGACAAATCCTTATACTCATAAAATAGTTAAGAGGGCCACAACAATATTGCATTGGGTTTACATATATGTTTTATGTTTTCACAATGTAGTTTAAACTCAGGGAATTCTCAAATTAGAGTTATAGTGTAATCTGGAAATTGCAATGTGTTGATTTCCCCCTTCCCTTCTTCACCCATCCACTCTAATGGTTCCAGATGTTTTACATAAAACCACTACAGCTAAGAAAAGATAAACACAAAAACAGAGCAAAGGTCAGACAGGGAGCTCTAAATTGCTAGGAGTACCATAATTATCCCTAACCCTCATTTGGAGAACATTAATCTGTTGACCCTTTTATTGCTATTAAAAGGAAAACAGCTGTTATAGCTGATAACGGATATCTGATAACAGCTAAATAAGCTGTTACCATTATAAATGGCATTTTCCTTATTTTAGTGGTTTATTAATAAGAATATTTTTGCTATTTTTTCCCAAATGCTTCAAATCTCTTTGTGTACATACCGCTATTAATAGCAATCACTGATATGTTGTAGGAGAAAAATTCAATCAATTAATAAACAAGCAAAGAAGAATGAAACTAAAAATGAAAAAAATATGTTAAATTATTGATGTAGTATTGAATCTACAAAGACTTTTCTAGCTTAGTGATTTAGAGATTTTTCTTTTTCTTTCCCAAGAGGATTTTTGTATTTCTTCCTTATGTATCAATATTCGCTCCTCATCTAATTATGTACTGATGCATCATTCAACTCATTTACTAACCCTCCAAGTTTCTATTAACTGTCAAAAATGCAGTTTCATTATAATTAAAAGTAAACTTTCTATATTAGGCCCTTAAGCTCTCCAGAGGCTTTAGTTGCCAAATGGAATTTGATAACCTAAAGCTCAGCTCTACATTAGTAGAAAGAAATGGAGAATTATAACCACTATTTGTGTAATTCTGGCAAAATTAATAATTTTACCTGAAATAACTGGAAAGTTGCAACAAAATTAATTGTTCTTACTTGAATTTTGTATATTACCTCACTCTATGAATTCCTTTTGAACCAAGCACAATTTAATTTGTTGATTTTGAACATCAAAGAATTTCCTTGAATGTTATTGATCTTTAGTCAGTTTTAAATTTCATCTGCCATTTGATTTTCTCAGATTTTCTGTACATAGACAGCTAAATAGAGATATGTATGATGTCTCTCTTTAAGCTATAAATCCTGATAATCAGTTTGAATAATTGAAATCAATTAATCCACTTAAGGAACTAAATTGTTCTTTCTCATGATATTTGATTGTTAAAGGATGTTCTATTATCCTTAAAAGTCAATGTTTCCCCTTAAATTTTAAATGTTGTAGGACAAAGTAATTCATGTACTAGAGAGAGACAAAAATGTTACATAGTTTGTCAACTAAACATAGAGGAAAAAAATGCTCATGAAGTTAATTCTAGTCTTTCCCCTATTTGATTTCTTCCTTTTCCCCCTGGATACAGGACTGTGTTATATGAATGTTGCCCTGGATACATGAAAATGGAAGGCATGGAAGGCTGCCCAGCAGGTAAAATATCTATTGCAAAATTTGAACATGGAGTATTTCTTGTGGCAGAAACTGAAGAATATAGAAAGCCAATGTTACTTGGGAAGGAAAAGCTAGATAGAGTTTTCCATGCATGAAATAATAATACTATGCATTCCAGAATGTGAAATCTTTGAAATTTTGTGCATATCAGGTCAATTTTGCCCAGCCTTTGAGTGGAGGCATTAGCTTTGTCAATTGGATTTATCTGTGATTCCATTGGTATGGTTATTAGAGATTATACTAACTATATGCCTTTTCATTCTGTATCAAATTATTAATTTTCATTGTGTTTCAAATTAATTAAACATGATTTATTAAGTCAACAAGCATTTATTAAGCAAGTCAAAGAATGAAACAATGGCTATTCTTAAGGAGCTTACATTCTAACATAAATATTATAGGTCATCTAGTACAGTCACCCTTCCAATGCAGAAATCATCTAAATAAAATATAGCAGGCAATGAGACTTCCTGACAATTTTTGACCACTTACAGTGACAAGGAATCTATTATTTAATAAAGTAACTTATTCTCTTTTAAAAATATATTCTTATTGTTAGACTTTATCAAACTAAAATATACTTCCTTATAATTTTCACCAATCACCTAGTTCTATCTTCCAGAGAAACAACAAAAATATCTATTTCTTCTTCCATATAAGTCTCTTGGATATTTGAAGACAGACAAATAATAATATTTAGTATTATTTATTGTAAAGTTCTTTAGAAATATTGACTAATTTTATGCTTACAACAACCCTAGAAAATAGGTGCTATTATTATCCCCATTTTACAGATGCAGAAACTGAGCCAGAGAGGAATTAAGTGAGTTATTCAGGTTCCCACAACTAGTGGGTATATCTGAGGCTAGATTTGAATCTGGATTTTCCAGATTCCAAGGCTAGTACTCTATCCACTGTACCACCTAGTGGGTCTAATCCATGCTCATATGGCATGATTTATCCTCAGCATACCAGTAAGACTCTTTAAGATAACCTCCAGTGTGTCAGGGTACCAATTAAAATGTGGCAAACAATTACAAGTGTGATATGACTAATGAAGAGTACAGGGAGACAACTACTTCCCTTGTCCTGGGAACTACATTTCTATTAAACAAACTAGGATTTCATTAGGTTTTCTACAAGTTATGTCATAACTTTATCAGTTAAAAACACTAGGGCATTCTTTTCACATGAATGACTATCAATTCAGGTCTAGTTCATTTAGTCCTTCTATAATTCAGTTTTTGAGACTAACCATGGTCTTGAATCTGATATTACAGATGGAAGAATGATATGGTAAAAAGAGCATTGGCTTTGGATTCAGAGGGCCTGGGCCTGTACTTGAATCCTGCCTTAGAGAGGCACTGCCTGTGTCACTTGAGCATTCTGGGATTCAGTTTCTTCATTTGCCACATTAGATGACTTGACTGGAAGACTACTAAGTTCCCTTAAAGCTCTAATTCTATCATTGCTGTCAGGAATCATCTGATTGATTTTGATCCCATTTCATTCCAGTGAGACCTTGTCAATTCTTGGCTGTCATTCAGTGTATTAGCTACAGCCCCCAATTTGTGTTGTCTACATGTTTGATACATATGTCATCTCTGTCTTCACCCAAATCCTGCTTGTAGTTCCATATGACATTTTTTAACATAAAGGCAGGAGGCCAACTTTCATTTCATGTTGAGTATGATCCATTGTTGAAATGGACAAAATTAAATGTATTTTCTTACATGAGATAAGGTTAAAATAGTAGTAGTAAAATGCTATGTGAATACTATACTAAAGTGCATATTATTATCTTGAATTTTTTTCAGTTTTGCCTATTGACCATGTTTATGGCACCCTGGGCATTGTGGGAGCTACTACAACCCAAGGATATTCTGATGTGTCAAAGCTGAGAGAAGAGATTGAAGGAAAAGGATCCTACACTTTCTTTGCGCCAAGTAATGAAGCTTGGGACAACTTGGATTCTGTAATTGCCTATTATTATTATTATTATTGCTACTAATACTACTGCTTCTTGACATTCAAAGGTGTTTATTTTTTATATTTAAAAATGATGAGGGCAGCTAGATGGCACTGGCCCTGGAATCAGGAGGACCTGAGTTCAAATGTGTCCCTAGGCAAGTCACTTAACCCTGACTGCCTTCAAAACAAACAAAAAAATTAAAATAACATATAGACCTGAGGCTAAAAAAAAATCATAAATTTTATATTTTAAAATTTGTGATATGCACATAGAGGAACATCCACAAACACATAGGTATGTATATAGACAGACAGTCGCATGCCTTTAACAGAGATTTGAAAAAAAAAACAGATCTACATTTTCAGGGCCTATAGGATATCATGGTAGAGCAAAGAAAAAGCCAGAGAGTTTGCCCAAAGGAAATTTGATCTATGTTTCTTTTTCTTCCTAGTTAATTTTGTTGTTGTTGCTTTGGATTGGGGGGAGGTGTTCATAGGGGCTTTCAATGTAATTTTAGCAAGCAGCTGTAGTACTAATTAGAAGATATTAATAAGACATAATTATTTCAATACATATTTTCCAGAAGAAATAAAGTTTGAAAACATGACATTTTTAGAAAATAACCTAAATTCAAGATTTTTGAAGGTATATATAGATGAGAGGCTATGTCAGATACTGGCTAAAGAGCGAGCTTTGGATTCAGGAAGATAAGAGTGCAAGTCTTGCTTCTCTCAAAAATGTATAATGCAGGGAATGTCATTCAATCTCCAGTTACCCAAGGAACTCTTTGAGATTGTAAGCTTTAGATCAGGTGAATGGGTATTGGCAGAGGTAGTTTCTTTACAGGAAGTTCCTTATACAAGTGAATTCATAGGTCAGGTCAAAAAATGTGTGTATGTATTAAATAAGGGAGGTTGAGTAGCATACAGTAATTTACTTAGGTAGTCAGAAGTCCTGAATTTTTTGTCTTGGACTCTTCATTTAAAACCATTGACTTAGGGTATGATAATCTGGGCATCATATCTAAAAAATGGAGTTAAAATAACTTAGCTTCATCATTCCATGTAAAAATGCATTAGAATACAGCTACTTATAATCATTAGGTAATACTAGGTAGATTCTTAGGGATTACAGCTTCCTGAATTCATGTCTGAGATACTGTATGTGAAAGGTCTTTGAAAATTATAAAATGCTATAACAATAGACTTATTATCATTAATTTTTTTTTCATTTGGCACAAAAGAATTAATTCTCCTATATGAGTACTTACCTTATACTTAGGTTAGTTATATATTTATTCATTAAGTAGCCATTCCCTGAGTGCATATTATGTGCCAGGCACCATAACAGGCCAAACAATTTTAATAAGTTATAAATGTAGTTACTGATTTTTGCTAATCAAATAACAGTGAGCATTCTAATGTAATTTTAAGTCATATTTATATCAATTTAACTATAACAAATGGATACTGCAATCAAAAATTAAAGACTAGAACTAGTATTACTTTATGTCTAAAATTTAATAATCACTAATAAGCCAAATTTCTATCATTTTGTTCTTCTTCCAGGATATCCGTAGGGGTTTGGAGAGTAATGTCAATGTTGAATTGCTGAATGCTTTACATAGCCATATGGTGAACAAGAGAATGTTGACCAAGGATTTGAAAAATGGGATGGTTGTTCCCTCTATGTACAACAATCTTGGGCTCTTTATTAATCATTATCCTAATGGAGTAAGTTTGATTTAAATGTCTTATACTTTTCTGGATTATTAGTTCCTGGCCTATGCATATGTTTGGATATATTCAAAGGAATCACTGTGGGGATATTTGGAGTTGTGTCATGGTTCTTCATCTTAATTTTAATATATAGATTACATGTACAATACAATGAAAGTTTGATGCTAACAAATGATCATTTGCATCTCTTGCCTTCTGCAATGCTATCAAGGTGAAACCGGATTACTTTTAACAGGAAACCTACAGCTGTTGTAGTTAATAGCTCTGAGAAAAATATTTTGGATACACCTAGTAAGACTGCCAGAGTCAGAATGTGGTGCTTTTCATCCCTATTTTTTCTTCTCCATTCTATATAAAAGCAACTTGTGTGTTTGAAAGGAAATATTTTTGGAAACCAGGACATGATGTCCTGGAGGATCTTTCAACAACTACCTCTCAGGAAGATTGAGGAGCATTGAAGGGACCATGATGATTAAGATGTGGCCAGAAAAGCCACTTAATATATTTCTTGGTGAGGGGCTTCCTATCTTAGTGCTTACCTGCTAAATTAATAGCTACTCCTTCAAAGTGCTAGCCAAAACTGTATTTTAGAAGAGAAAAGAAAATTTTAGAAAAGAAAACATGACCATGCGAATAGTGGAGAAGGGATAAAATTGAAAATGTTTGTCCTTGAATCATGATTGCTTTGAAAACAAAGCAATTTTAAAACAGTATCATAGCTTATACCTTTGTAAAGAAAAACAAAGAATCAAGGAAATTATCTGAGTAATTCAAGCAAGCAAACATTTTTATTTCAATTATATGGAGTCTTCAAAAGCGGCAATCTGGGACCTGAATTATTTGGAAAGTTGTTTCCATTATACCCTTTCGCTTCTGTAGACATAAAGGCAAAAATGCCTTCATAAACAGACTGAAAGATTTTCCTTCCTGTGGTATTTTCATTACATTTTGTGAGGTACTGTTTACTAAGATACATAAGAAATTGGGAAAGACCATTCCTCATGGTGGTTAATGGTGTCTCAGAATTCTGCTTTTTTTCTTCCAATAAATTATAGGTTGTTACTGTTAACTGTGCTCGAATTATCCATGGCAACCAGATTGCCACAAATGGAGTTGTCCATGTCATTGACCGTGTCCTAACACAGATCGGTACTTCAATCCAAGATTTCCTCGAGGCAGACGATGACCTTTCATCTTTTCGAGTAAGTGTGTGGGGGTGGATAGTAGAGGGAGGAGATAAGGAAATACACAATAAATGAATTGTCTTTGATCTTAATTACTTTCAAAAATCCTTTTGGAATTGAGAACATTGCTAAATTTGGTCATGATTTCTAATACATTTTTTGAAATTACATCATATTTTTTCCATTTGAATGGGGGAAATCTTTTCCTGAATTGAAGTCATTGTATCATATTCAAAGATAAAAGTACAAGAACAAAATAATAAAAGTTACATTCTCATCATCATCATAATAGCTCACATTTGTATAGTGCTTTAATATTTGGACAATGTTTTGTATTATTGTCTTTAGAGGCAGGTCTGACATAGTGGATAGAGATGTGGCCCAGGATTTAGAAAGACCTGGGTTCACAATACAATCTCTGACACACATTGGCTGAATGAACCTTGACAAGACACTTAGCTTCTCAGTGTTCCAGGCAATCCCCAAAGACTTTAAATTGCAGAAGACGTATTGATCTACATTGACAGAGGGAATTTTCTCTTCTGGAGATTGCCCATATTAATGAAGTGATAAGTATCATCCTTATCCTTCACCCTCTCTCATTGGATCATAGAACAACATGTAACCTCTGGGTGATCAATAATAATGATGATTCGATTCAACACAGCAAGTATTGATTGAATAACCTATTACTGAATAAGATTCAAAATAAGAGGAAGAAAAGGAAAAGAGAAAGGGAAAAAAGAGAAGAGTAGGCATTAGAGGAAGAAAAGAAAGCTCACTTGATTGGCATAGTTAAGTCAGCTTTTAGTATACCATGGTAGGTCATCCTACATTTGTGTTTTAGGCTGCTGCCATCACATCAGACCTACTGGAAGCTCTTGGAAGGGATGGTCACTTCACCCTCTTTGCTCCCACTAATGAAGCTTTTGAAAAGCTCCCAAGGGGTGTGCTGGAAAGGATCATGGGGGATAAAGTAGCTTCTGAAGGTACCGACATTTTCTTTCCCTTTATCATACTCTGCTATTCTAGGAAGAAATAGAAATGAGATGAACTTCTACAGTGTGTTGTCTTTGCTGTGGTAGGGACCACAAAAAACCATTCTCCTTAAGTAACCTCTTAAGTACATTAAAAAACAAACTAAAATAAAAACAACTCTTGAAATGCAGATGGACTATTAATGTTGAATTAAAAGCAAGTCCTAGCACTATGTTTTCAAATTTTAACATTAGGCACTCAGGAGAATGTAGGAAAGAATTCCTTTGCTACAACTTTGTTCATTATCTGTCTGATAGATGCGTGCAGTACTGGTTTACAGAGGTTTTTTCATATTTTAAAGATAATTCATGTGTCCAAATATCTTGCAAAAGTAATTGTTTTCTACAACTTTGACTTATTTTTCATCTTTTCCTTTTTTCTAGACTCTGTGGCATTGTGAGGGCTTTATTAATATAAATGAAATCTACTTCAGCACAGTTTAAAAATTGTAAATGACTAAGAAATGTTTTTTAAGCATATCCCTTGAACACTACAATTTTTAACATATCAATAAAAGTGCTGTAGCATTGCTAGCTGGAGGCATTCCATTGGAGTTTATTAAATAGATTTTTTTAATTTAGTTTTCAAAGAAATTTGTGAATTTGTTTTTTTATTTATAAAATTTGTACCTAGAAAAAGTTCCTTAAATTAAAAAAAATACTGTGTTTTTACTTATTGCTCTAACTTTTCCTAATGACCAACGGAAAAAGGTAACATTCTCCCTTTTCTCTAGCAGTTCTTCCAGTGATAAGTAGCTTTTATAGAACTGTATTATAAGTTTCAATGTATAACTTTTTAAGTGTACAAATAAAATGATATGTTTTTAAAGCATAGCCTTCACAATTATCTTCACAGAAATAAAATGTAATTATTTTAAAAGGATAAGCAAGAGTTTTAAAGAAATGTTAAATCATCTCATATTCATCTTCTAAATGGGTTTTAATCATTTAGACATAGTGATTAGTTTTTATTTTTGATAGGAAATAGAATTTACCCTTGCAGATGGTTCCCTAAAGCCATAAATGAGGAAAGCTCAGCTATTACCAGACTGTTCCTCAGGCAATAAAGAAAATTTGGCTTATCAATCACCTTCCCTATTTCAATTTGAATTTAAGATATCTTGTCTGACATATTTCACCTTTTTTTCACTTGAACTCACTGTATTTAATGCAGTAGGAAGAAATATTAGAAAACCAGAGGGAGGCCTTATAGACCACAGGCTTTCTATATTCTCAAAGGGACTGCAGCTCTTAAACTTGAGCTCAAGAAATATGTAAATGAATTGACTTATATTTGCACACAGATATTCACAAGCAGAAGCTATAGTACAAATAACTATTTTTTACTGAATACACACACACACTCATACCCATATGAATATGACAAACTCCTTCAGGTTCTATGACAGTCCCCTTGTTATCTATGTGAAAGTATCCGCATGCCACATTCCAGTGGTCAACTTTGGTCCTTGAGGAAGCTGTTTTCATTTGTAGACAACAATAACCTATTCTCAGTCTCAGTCTTTTCACAGACGGTCTACAGATGTTGAATATTTCAGAACTGGGATCACTAATTAGTAATTCCACCCTTAAAGGCCTCACTCCAAGATAATTTTCCTTGCATTTATATTACTAATTTAGTAATATTTTTACTGTGGAAGCTGGAACTTTAATCCTCTTTCCCCACACCACTCCCACACACAAAGCATAATATTTCCCGGGACCACTAGTCATTTCCTGATTCTATATTCTTCCCACTATTTCCTGGACTAGGCTCGTCTTTTGTTCTATTTGATGAAAATAACTATCCTAGGAGAAGCTAGTCTTAATTTGAAAGCCTGTATTAATCGATATGTGTAAATGACCTACTGATTTCATCTATTTGGCATATAGAATTTTCTTTTTGAATAGCAATTAAGTCTTTAATGTCATATCCTGTTATTTAAATGTTTCCTATTGTTCTTGCTTGGCCTCTAGCTCTCCTGAAATACCATATTTTAAACACTCTCCAATGTTCTGAAGCCATCATGGGTGGTGCAGTGTTTGAGACCCTGGAAGGAAATACAATTGAAATTGGCTGTGATGGTGAAAGTCTGACAGTTAATGGGGTCAAAATGGTAAACCGCAAGGATATTGTCACAAATAATGGGGTCATCCATTTAATTGACCAGGTGCTAATTCCTGATTCTGGTAAGAACTGGTTTTGCCTCCTCTTCTTATGATAAGAAAGACAACATGGCACAGTAAAAAGAGCACTGGACTTGTGGTCAGAAGGAGCCTGAGTTCAAACCCTGATTGAATCCAAATTCACAATTCAATTGGAAAAATTATTGTGTCCACTGTATGCCACTAGGAACTAGAGATACAAAGACAAAAACAGAAGTCTCTGCCCATTTTAGTACAAGCTGTATGGTCATAAATAATTTGCTTCACCTATTTTCTCCTCTGCAAAATGGAGATAATACTGCTTGTGTTATCTAGCCTATTGGAATTTTGTCAGAAAACTCTTTAAAGCACTATATAGTTAGTGAAATGTGGGTTGGGCCAACTGGGAAGAAGGAAAATGAAAAAGATGAGATAGCAAAGGAAGAAATAGGAATTTAAAATGATTATATCTATAATAAGAGCTACAGATATAATTGTGAGTGATGCTAGTTAGTAATATTAGAAGTCAGGTAAATAAGTTAGGTCATATTTTATCCACTGAGTATTTCTCAGGGTTTAAAAAAACCATAAGAATGATCATAGATTTAAGAGTGAGTAGGATTTTCAAAAGGCATCTAGTCCAACCTTTTTGTTTTACAAATGAAGAATCAGCCCCATGGTCGTCTAAATTCACATTAAGAGACAAAGGTAAGATTTGAACCTAGATTCTCTGACTCCAAATCCAACATACTTTCCACTGTATCATGAGTCATAAAAAAGTCATGTAAAGTATCTGACGGAAAGTTAAATAATTAGTCATTTTATGATGACCTCCATGACTTAAACAGTGAAATAAATCTTATGGAGACTTGATTTACATAGTATTAGAGGGCATTCCATGTACAGGTATGCTATCTGTATAACTCAAAGTGCAAGGAACTAGAGTCAGCTCTAACTTACTTATGAGAGCTGATTGACAAATTTTCTGTGTGAACATTTATACCTTAGAAAAAAGCAATCGTTTTAAATCAGGACTTGATTTCTTGTTTTGTTCATTATCTGGATTTAAGAAAGTGTCAATAATGGAGACTAAACTTAAAAGCATGCATGCATACATCCCCACCCCCAACCCCAGAGCCTTGTTGTCATTTACCAGCACACTCTCCTAGACTTTGCAGCCCTATTAGTGTAAATTAATCTTGAACCATATTTCCAGTCTTTCTAGCAGCGTTCTAAAAATCAGAATCATGGCCAGTGATTGCAGCCATCTTTGGGTCTAAGCTAAGTGAACTAAACTGATAGGGTATGGCTGAGAATGAAGAGAAATTAAAGGCTGCTGTAGTCATAGCAACTAAAGAATCTCAGATGGCACAAACATGTGGAGAAATTGTGGACAGAAGACTAGGAGGCCATCTTCCTTGTATTCAGAACAACCATACATCTAATGCCTACTATGTGTAAGGCATTATTCTAGACTCTGAAGACACAAAGGAAAAAAAATAGTCTCTGACCTCAAAGAAGTTCTATTATCTAGTTTTCTTGCTAGTGACTATAAAAGCCCAAAGAATTACTCACTAAGCTCTGGGGGAGAAGGGGAGAAAGTGAGAAGGAACTTTGTTATGAGAGAAAAGATAAAATAAATGGCTAGGTATAATAGCCTGAAGACAACTTAGAAGAAAATGATTACCTACCTAATGATGGTATTCATTAATATTGCAGCCAAGCAAGTTATTGAGCTCGCTGGGAAACAGCAAACCACCTTCACAGATCTCATGGCCCAGCTAGGCTTGGCTTCTCATCTAAAGCCTGATGGAGAGTACACTTTGCTGGCTCCTACAAATAATGCTTTTACTGGTAAGTATTATGTTGCTTTCCCCCTCCCCACTAGATTACACTCATATTTCTTTCTTATGATTAAAAAATTGATAAAAGCTTAACAAAAAGCTAATTTAGTTTCTACGTATTGCTTTCATATATAGTGGCTTATTAAAGTTTCATCTTTATCAAATTATTCCTCATTTTAATTTCTTGAATTTTCATTACAAATTGTCCACCAAGATGAAAACTCTGGATTCAATTACTCTGTGGTTCAAGTCTTATATCAGTGTTGATAGTATGGTGTCATTCTCCTTTGTAATCTAGCACCCATGATGTGTGTTTCTCCTTGCTTCTTGGCATCAGTATTAAAATTGAATTTGTAACTGCATGTATATTTTGCTTATTTAAATTAAGAGTTTGAATGAGTAAGATAAATTAATTGTAAATTAATAAATTAAATTATAAATTATAAAGATATTTCAATCTTTTAAGATGATCTCAAATGTTCACATGCTTCTCTTTTCCACATCTTATATGAATAGAAGCATTCCACTGAAAAACTTGTATGTTATGGGGAAAAAAATCAAAGATAAATTTTTATCCATACAGGTTTTATCCTATAGACAGTTCAACTAATTCACAAAGAAAAGAGTCAAGATCTCATCCTAAATTAGTCCTGAGTTCATTTTTAAAAGTTTTATTGATGTGTTTTATATTTACATTACAAACACTCACAGATTACCCTGTCTCTAAAAGAGGTCTGTTCTAACAAAGTAAAAACAAGTAAGACTACCAATAGAGTGACCTCATCTGAAAATGCATGCAATATTTCACATCTATAGCACCCGTTCTCTATTATTATTTTTTTAAAATAACAAATCCATTTTCTCTCCCTTCCAGTTCCCAATTCATTGAAAGAAAGAGAGAGAAAAGAAAAAAAGCTTTGCAAGAAATATTCATAGGGAAGCAAAATAGATTCCTTTGCTTGCTATATTCAAATATACACACACATATAGAGGTACAATATAAAGATATGTATGCAAATAGATGTATAGGTGGTGATTTTGTTTTTACAACTTTCAGTTCTTTGTCCTTATAGCATTGTACTTATTGAATAAATTGTCCTCCAGGTTCTACCTGTTTCATTCTTCATCAATTTATAAAAATCTTCAAAACTGTTCATTTTTATTAATATTCCAGCATAATTTGTTCTTCTGGTTCTGCTCACTTCATTCTCCCTCAGGATATACAAGTCTTTCTGTCTCTTTGAAATTCAGATCAACTGAGGTAACCAGCCATTGCTTTGTCCATAAGGTGAATTAAAATGCTGAGGATGTGGAGATAAGCGAATTACACTCTACACATAAATTTGTACTCCAATCATGCTTAATATTCTCTGCATGAATTATTTCTTCATTTTCTTACTAATGTATTTGTAGATGATACCCTGAGCATGGATCAGCACCTTCTTAAATTAATTCTTCAAAATCACATTTTGAAAGTGAAAGTTGGCCTCAATGAGCTTTACAATGGACAGCATCTTGAGACCCTGGGAGGCAAGCAGCTTAGAGTTTTTGTCTATCGCACGGTAAGGAACATTGGATGGGGAGGGAGCAAATGAGGTAAAAATGGGAATCAAAGGTGTTTGATTTCTAAGACATACTAACAAAAATAGTGCAGACCTATCAGAGACAATATTTATCAAAAGAACCTAGAAGGGAATGTAGGCAAAGGAAAAAGTGGCAATACCAGATAATGATGACAGCCTCAGTGGAGCATAATATATTGGGTATAATTTAGGGTCCATTTATGTTAGAATATTGTAGGTCAGTCATCTCAGATTTCACAAGTAAAAAATAAATCCAAAAATATATATAGTCTCTGATTCTTTTATTATTATAGAACCCAAAACTTATAAAATGAAAAGCAGCTCTATAATGTATTTATGACTCTAAGAAAAGATTGTGGTTTTAATGATTAGACCACCATGATCTATTTGATGGCCTTTTTTTTCATTATACATACACTAACTTCTGGCAAGTTCTCATTACTAAGGATCCTTAAGTAGAGGCTGGATAACAATTTGTGGGGGATCTAGAGAGAATCATGCTTTAAGTTTAGACTGGACCACACTAACTGTTGGGATTCTAATGCTTAAAATTTTATGAGCCCATAAAGAAAACCTGTGGATCAAGAAAAAGCCAACCATTTGAGAGGAGGATAGCACATTAGAGGTTTCACAAAAGTTTCACTAAGGTCACTCGGATAATAAATATTTGAAAGAGGAACAAGGAAATAGGAATTATGGATATTAGTGTTCTATGAAATTGAGTTTTAAGTATCATATAGTTGAGAGAATTAACAGAGTGATTCATGTTAGATCTTAACTTCTCAGATTGCTTATTCATATTAATTCAGTAGAATTGATTGACCACACTCACCACACCAAAAGTTTACTAAACTAATCTCCACACACTATGTGATGCAACCATGTGTAGGAGAAACTCTCTTAACATAGGTGCTCTTATGCAACCAAAATAGTATTTCATTTTTTCATTTAATCTAAGACAGATCTATCATGTCAAATTCCATATCATACTATATAGATGTTGTGTTGCAGCCTATCTAGGAAGCAAATTATACCATCTACAATGTATGAAAAAATATAATATTAGTAAGATGGCGTAGTTCTGAGCTTTAGCAGAAAGGAGAAGAATTAAATAGAATTGAAATTTCCCACAATCAAGAGCAAATGTCATTAGGAAAAGCTGATAAAGTATTATTTTTAATTAATTCCTATTATAAATGTACATCTGATTCTGTTATTTCCTACTAGCATATAATTTAGTAACAAATCAATCTGCAAATATTTATTGTGTCTCTGACCAGAACTGTGCACAGACCAAAAGTCCTCTCTCTTCTCACCTTCTCTTCCTAGAATCTCTAGCTTCTATCAAGACATATCAAGGGACATGTCCTACATAGGCTTTTCCTTATCCTCATAGTAGTTACCTCCATATTAATTTGCATTTGATAAATACATGTGTATGTTTATGTATATGTATGCATATATACAGATTATACTACATATATATAGTATATCCATATACAATATGGATACATACATACATATTCATATACTTATGTAATTGTTGCTTCCTCTAGTAGAACATATGTTCCTTAAAGGAAATATTGTTATTTTTCTCTTTTTATCCTCAGAGCCTATTATAATGCCTGGAACACAAGAGATACGTGATTAGTGCTTGCTGAAGTATTTTATAAAATGTATTAGATAACAGGAATAAAAGATAAAAAACACAAAGTTCACTAGAAAGGATTCACAAAGAAAAGAGCACTTGAAGGAAGATAAGAGACTCAGAAAAATGGAGTTGAGAAGGAAGTCCATAATGAGCTTGAGATAAATAGTTTTAGCAAATGTATGGAGGTAGGAGAGAGAATGTTGAATTCAAAGGACATTTACTTAATAGCTGAGTTTGGGTAAAAGATGGAGCGCATGAAAGGAAGTAATATGAAAATGGGCTTGAAAGACAAGTTGGAGCCAGAGTGTAGAGGCCCTTAAATGCCAACCTGAGTAGCTTTGTATTTTATTTTTTGAGTCAATATGTAATTACTGAAAAGTTTCAAACATTGAAATGACTTGCTTAGATCTCTGCCTTAGGAATATTATTTTGATTAGCCATATAGAAGGGCTCTTTGGAGAGGGGAGAAATTGGAAGGGAGAAATCTATTTTGATAGTGGCTATTGCAGTAGTCTGGGCAAAAGGCAATGTGGGTCTGATCTAGGCTGACATGTTTGGAAAGGAATGCGGCAATGGGAGATAGGTTATGGAGAAGGAATGAAAAGGAGTTTACAAATTAATAAATATGGGTAGTGAAAGAGAAAGAGTGTAGGATGACTCCAAACTTAGAAATTTTGGTGACTGAAAGGATGTTGATGCCCTCAACAGAATGAGGGAAGTGTGAAGAAGGTGTAGGAGGAAGATGACTAGTAGTCTTTTGGACATGCTGGGTTTGAGATAGTGATATGGAAAATTCGGATGGAAATATCCAATAGGTTCTTGATAATGTGGGGCTAGAATTTTGCATAGTAATTAGGGCAGAATATATGAATATAAATACATTTGTGTAGAGATTATAATTGAGACCTTGCTAATAAATGCTTCTACTTGGATGGAAGGAGAAGAGTAGAGAGATGGGTGAAAGCTTATGTCTTCATGTGAATGCTTCATGTGAGTGAATATGGAATGTGAGATATCACTTGAGGAATGATAACTAATTAAATTAGACAGGCAAATTGGAGCTAGTTTGTGGATAACTTAGACAATAAGGCATGAGTCTCCCCTTTCTTTTTGAAGAGGCAGGAGTTGATGGGAATAGACTATCAAACCCTGGGTACAGAATACATCATGTATCACCTACACAAAATGGATATTTTGAATTTTGTGGGACTACTTTTCCCCCTCCTCTTTCTTTTTAGATTTTTCTTATTAGGAATGGCTTGCTGAGTAGGGGAGGGAAGAGGTATATACTTGGAAATTAAGGTCATGTGAAAACATAGGAAATCAGTAGAAAATAATTTTTAAAGAAAAAAGTAAAGGAAATGAGACAGAACTTTTTGTACCTGGCTTAGTTTTAGGTAACCTTCATGAAAGTTAATCTAGTAATCAAATCACCTGAAAAGTTTTCAAATTGAGATTTCCATGGAAGTTTTGTTAACATTTGTTTTATATTTCATTGTCAGGCCATCTGCATTGAAAATTCATGCATGCTTAGAGGAAGTAAACAGGGAAGGAATGGTGCTATTCATGTATTCCAAGAGATTATCAAACCCGCTGAGAAATCCCTGCATGATACATTGAAACAGGATAAGCGCTTTAGGTAAGAGGTTCCCTCCTCAAAGGCTGAGTATTCAGCCTTGACATTCATATTATCATTAAAAAATACATCAGCCTCCTGCTGAACTGAAAATTAGGAATCTATGAAAATGTTTTCAAAAGTGAAATGAGTCTTCTCATGTTCTTTTATTTCTCAGAACAGAATGATTGAAGGAGATGAAAGAGAAAACTAGCAAATGAACTTTAGGCAATTTCTCCTCTTTTTCATTATGGTTAAGTCAATAATGGCAAGAAATTTTGGCAAATAGTATTCCTTTGAAAAGAGCCAACATGTTTTCATTTTGTAAAGGCATTAACTGATGAAATTTTATAAGAAAAGAAGTCCAAAACCACAAACTATTTGTAGTATACATAGATACTACCCTTCCTCAACAACTTAAGTGTTACTCAGTTCTTATATCATAAACATAAAATTTCATGAAGGGCTCTGGTGTTTCTTTTAATAAAAGAATTTTTACAAATTAATCCATTGTTAATCAGCATTACTAAATCTTAGTAAACCAAAACTTAAAGCTATGTATTTTTCTTTTACTTAGCATTTTCCTCAACCTACTTGAGGCTGCAGATTTGAAAGATCTTCTGACACAACCAGGAGAATGGACCTTGTTTGTGCCAACCAATGATGCCTTTAAGGGACTGACAAATGAAGAAAAAGAAATACTGATCCGTGAGTATAAAAATGAAATTTTCATGATAGTTTCTCAAGTTTAAGAACTCCTTTATTCAAAAATATTTATTAAAAGCCTACTGTACAGGAAATGTGTTTAGATTCACGGTGTGTACAGTCTACTAAGGGACATAATACTTACACAGATAACTAAATGCTTAGCAGAGTGCCCACAACAGTTTTGTGGGTGAACAATCATCAGTTTAAAGTTAGAATGGATGTAGAAGGTAACCTAATCCACCTCCTTATATTTTAGAGATGAGGACATTGAGTATCAGAGAAGTATAAAGATTTGTCCAAAGTCAGATATATTGTCAGTGAGTAGGAGAGCCAAATTTTCAAACCAGTTCATTTGACTCCAAATCCAATACTCTTCCCAAGAAACCATGTTGCCTACTGTGAGTCCTCTGAGTCTTTTGCTTCCTTCCTACATAGTCCTCTATATCATTCTTTAGTATAGTTCACAATTCTGTAAAATGGAATTTTAGAGATGGAAAATAGTCTTGCACTCATTTTGCATGTAAGGAAATAACCCTGCCCAATGTCAGAAAGTTAGGTCTGAGTATGGAAACAAGAAACCAGTTCTGTAGATTACTAATGCAGTGTGCACCTTTAATTATACCATACCTTATCCTCCCCGTTTGTTCACCTGGATTCCAGCCAGAAGTTATCTTTAAGCATCAGATATGACCAGTTTTCAAACTTACACTATTAATAAAGTAACTATTATTCATAGAAAAATGCCAAATATTACATCATTGTTTTCTATTTCTGACTTTTTCAGATTATTCTTGAATTTTAAGTAATTTCTTTGTAGCACTTTCAAAAGTCCAGTGAAATATTCATTTTAACATTCTTCATGTTAATTTCCAGCTTTAATGTCTTCCTCACCTATAGGACCATGACCTCATTTGATCTGACTTAACTTTTCTTTTTCCTTTTCACTTTGAAATAGAAGAGTGGTGAGGAAGAGGACAAAGTTAAGAGTGGGAGAGACCATTTTTTTCAAACTTGCTCATTTTTTTCTAATTTACCACCCTGGTTCATCAGAGTAGATAATACTCTACAGTTAATGCTCAGCAATAAAAATCCAATGAGTATAGGTTGTTTTATATTTATGTGTCAGAATTGTTGATTTAATTAGTGTTGGAAACTGCTAGGTAAAGAAACTCTCTACTAATGTGAGTCAATACTTTCATGGCAACTTAAAATCTTATGGTATTGCCAAGGGAACTGAGAGGTAAATGATGTGCCCTGGATCATATAGTTAGTATACATGATAGGCAAGACTTGAACCCAGTTCTTCCTGGCCTCAAAGCCAATTCTCTATCCACTACACCATGCTGCCTCTAGAAATACACACACATACATACATGCATACAATATACATGTATATCTATATGTAATGTAGTTATATATATGGTATATAATACAGTTATGTATATAATATATATGCACATATTCAGGTGAATCAAATGACCTTAATATCCCTCCAATAAATTTTGTTACTTGGCTATGGTTTGGTATGACATACTGTAATATTGTTCTGGGGAGAATTTACTCATGTTGTGCCCATCCAAGTCCAACACAGTAGGCTGACATTTGACAAAATTGTTATATGGCTGCTGACGGGGTTTGAGCATTGATTATGATACAATGATAGCACACAAAAAAGACATACCTGAGCCCAGTTTAAAGACCATAGGAAAGCTCTGTTGTGACAATGACATTTACAATGTTAGAGTTTGGGAAACACAACTTACAATGATATTATAATGACATTTCCTGAATATCTTTCATATTTTTTTCCTAGGAGACAAAAATGCTCTTCAAAACATTATCCTTTATCACTTGACACCAGGAGTTTTCATTGGAAAAGGATTCGAACCTGGAGTCACAAACATTCTTAAGACAACACAAGGAAGCAAAATCTTCCTGAAAGGTGTAAGTCATTCATTTCATAGTCTCCAATGGTGATTTGAAACAAATTCATATTATAATTAAATGTGGAGATTTTGTATAATGCTTTCATCAGGAAACAAGAATCCATGGTCTTTAATTTTCCCTCTTTTTCATCCTCATAGGTAAATAATACACTTCTGGTGAATGAAGTAAAATCAAAAGAATCTGATGTCATGACAACCAATGGTGTCATTCATGTTGTGGACAAACTACTCTACCCTGCAGGTTAGCTAGTATATCCACAGCTATGATAAATGAGTTGATCTGATCTATTGAATTTATAAGCTTTTCAGGAGGGAAAACATATGCACTGAAATTTCAATTATGAGAACATACTCAATAATGGTTTATAAAGTTATCTTCTTGGAATTAATTTTATGGGTGATTTTTTTCCAATAGACACTCATGCTATTTAATTTAAGAAATTAATTAACTGAATCAGAGTGAAATGCTTAATTCAGAGGAAACTATTATACTTGATACTTGCCTAAGCATTTAAAATACAATTCTTTTCCAGCTAAGGATTGTTTATCTGAGACCCAAGTCTAATTTATAAAGAAATGAAGCAGATACAGTCTTCTATGTATTGATTTATGACTTTTTAAATTAAAAACTAAAAGGATAACGTTCCCTTTAAATATGTACTTGAGGATCTTTAATTCAAAACTGCCTATAAACTCCTAACTACTTTTGATTCTGAACTGTATTTTTCTTCATAGATATACCTGTTGGAAATGATCAGCTGCTGGAGATCCTCAATAAATTGATTAAATACATTCAAATTAAGGTAAAACGCTTAGTTTTAAATGCCATTCTTTTTAATATGCTTAGCAAAAGCTGATGATTTAAAAGACATGCCCCAAAATGTCTGCATGAGCAATCAAATGCCGAAAGAGTTGGATTTAACTCTTTAATGATCTTCTATATGGCTGAACTATAGAGATGTCATAAAGTCAACCAGATTTGTTTTTTCTGTTATTTAACATGTTATTTCTAGAAAGTAGAAAAATACAAAATATTTTATTGTAAAATAGTATATCACTTTGTTTTAGGGAGTGAGTCATTTGACCTTGCTGGGTTCCATTCCCCCTTCCATAAGGTCCTAGATAATGTCTAAGTCCTCTTCCAACCTGAATGTTCTATAAGTATAGAAACTGTTGATGATCCTATTCCATTTAAAACACCTCTTTCTGTACTTTGTGAGGAATACTTTTGGTATAATCTGGTCTGCTTGGCAGGAAGTTAACAATACAAGCTCTTTGGGAACCTCCTTCTAATTCTATGAAATATGAGGAGTGTTCCCTTCTGTTAGGCTAGCAGGTTAGTGAGAATGATGGCAATGTTTGATTTTGTTGGCAAAAGTACCATATTTCCTTCTACTAAATTTAAACATTTATGATTTTCAGTTCGTCCGTGGCAGTACCTTCAAAGAAATCCCAGTAACTGTTTATAGTAAGTACACTGTGAACCTTTTCAAACATAGGGGGAAATATTGATGAAAAAAGAAAATCAGGTCTTTTTTGGTCTAAGCCACAAATCATTGGTAATTTGGTATTCAAACTCTCAAACACTGGAAGGCAAATCATTTCTCAGTCACTCTAAGGTTAGGAAGAGTGTGGAGAAAAGCACTTCTTCCTGATCACACCTTTTAGATCCAGCCATACTCCTCACTCATCTGTCACTTTGGGCTTTGAAGGGGAAAGTGTAAAGGGTAAGAAAAATGACAAAAAAGTGGGACTGGGAGTGTTGAGTGAGCTGGGCAGACTAGAAGGAGCCCAGGGGGACACCCTGGAGCTGTGTGTGCTTTCAGGAGTGACTACTCTTCAACACTCCTTCCTATCTCAACACTGAACTGTCCTAAGAATAGAAATAACAAACAAAAACAAATATGAAAACAAACAAAACCAAGCAATCCAGTGTTTGACTGTTCCTGGTTTATTAGTCATTCTCTATATGTGCAGCTGCAAAGCTTGGCTGCCACTTCTAAGAATGACTGATTCCCAAATCTCAGAATATTTAATTCTAATCTGGCCAAACTGTAAGCATTCTAAGTGCATCCCTTAAAGAAAAATACCTTTAGATTATATCGCTAATGTGTAAGTATAGATTGTAATGAGAAAGGTTACTTTTTCTTCTTTATATCTTATTCTATTTTTTCCTCCTTTCACCAGAGCTTTTAGGAGCAGAAGATTTTCATTTTGTTTGGCTTTACAAATAAACACACAAAATATATCTGTAGCAAAAAAAATATGAAATTCAATTTGCACATTTATTTTTGCTAGAAAAATTACTCCAAGTCCTGATTTTTCAATGATCTGAACAATACAACTCCTTCTAATCTCCTCCAAATATTTAAAGGAATAAGTTCAGCATCAGAAGCAAAACAAAATGTCTGCTGCTCTGATTTAATTTGAATAAGAAATAAAAGTCACTTATGAAGTCATATAAATCAGTCCAGCTCAGCATTATACTTAAAGATTCTAAAGGAAGGGTAAAGATTCTGGAATGTTATAAATTCTGTTCTGGAGGTATTCAGTATTGTTCAATTCTTATGAAAGCAGTCTTTATGGGCTCTATTCATCAGAAATGTTATATGACCTTTATCCATTAAAATGATTTGCATGATATTCACTCATTTTTCTGATTTATTCAATGTTAGGTCATCAAAGATTTCCTGAATGATTGAACATAGGATAAGCTAAAGAATATACAGATTTATAATAGTGTCTTTATTTTCACTAATTTTTTTCTTTTACAAAACTCAATTCCTTAGATCCCAAGCATAAGCTACAGTTTACGATGTCAAATAAACTTTTAAAAACTGGTTAGCCATTCTTAATCTGTACTTCCTGGGATGTAATCATTGTGATGCTTTACACTTGTATGGTACTTTACAATTTCCAAAGTTCTTTGGACTTACCTCATTTGAATTTCATATTATCAAGAGGCATACAGAGTAGTTATTATTATCCTCATAGGAAGAAAATCACATTAAGTGACTTACCTCACCTCCCACAATAGGACTATGAAATCAAGTTCTAAAGTATTCAGCCAAACTTTTTAGGAATTAAAATTGAGATCATGAGAAGAAGTGAGGTTATTTTCATTACCGAATTGTTCATGTTGATACAGTCTATGCAATGTTTACATAGGCAGATGTATTGCAATCTGGATGAATCCAACTTTCAAATACTCTTGTAAGACAATATTATAATGGACCAAAGTCTCCTGGTCCTTAGTCAAATACTCTATTCGCTATACCGAGCTTCTTCCTATATGTTCATATACAATGTTGTAGTTACCACTCACAAAATAGGTATACTGTTATTGAAGACCATCATTTCAAATGGAGAGGAGAACATAACTGAAAAATTCAAATACGAGCCCAATTCAAATCAATAATGTTTTGCCTCTATTATTTTGCATAACCTTGTCTATTGCTTTTATCTAACAAAACCATCTAATTCTCTCAGTTTATCTCATAGGATATTATGCTTCCTCAAATATACCATGAACTATAAATTATGTTGAAAACACCTTTTATAGATTCTATCAGTTAGGAAATACGAAATTTGAAAAGAAATGCCCACTTTATTCACTTTTGCCCTCACCATCCATTCTTTAAAATTTGAAGACTATACATAATATATAAAGAAGAAAAGTTTTAGTTCTTTTTTATGATGTGGGAAGGGATGCAAAATAATTAACTTAAAATGATGAAAATTGACATACAACTTTGAACGTCTGTTCTTTAATTGGAACAAATTGTTCCATGCCAGGACAATGTATATGAGCACAAGCATGATTGATTGTGACGTGATGAATTTCATAGCATGTCTTTCATGACATAAAAAATGGAATGTGGCTGAATCTAGATGTTAACTAAGACTCCTTCATTCTGCCAACACTCCTTCATCACCCCAACACTCCTCTGTACAGCCTCTCAGTTTTCATAGCCAAAATTCTTGGAAATTAGAATTGAGAATCTGAAAATTCACCAGGCTATGTTAGCATCTGGATTTTCTAGTGTTGACATGTCTAAATTATGTATATACAGGCAGATTTATTATAATCATTAGCACATCACTGAATGAAGCCATCTTTCTAATACTCTAATGAGGAAATGGAGGAAACAGCATCTGGACTTATATAGCAGAAAGTGAAAGGGAGAGCTAGTCATTTTCTAGGTTATTAGAGGAACTCAAACCAGGAAACCTAAGTCAAAATCCCATTTGGGGGTTGGAGAAGAGAGTTTTGAACTCTTCATCTTGGTTTTTAATTTGGTAAAATTTATTAGATATTATATAAATCCTCTCCCACTCCTCATCTCCACTTTGGTTTACACAGGCAGAAACTATATTTTGGTATTTTATTAGTTTTCAAATATAATTGTAATTCTAGAGCCAAGAGAGGAAATAATATTAGAACCTAGACTATTTGTTTGTAATAGTGCTGAAAAAATCAAAGACATTGGCTTTGCAGTTTGAAATACTCAACATATAATATTTTGTTGTATAGAGCCCACATCTGGCTGGCTGAAGTTTAATTTGGATTCTTAATTATGCTGCCCTTTTTTCTTGATCTTCCTTCCCTGTCACTATAATCAAATGCATGAAAAATGTTTCATAGCCTTTCTCTTTCATTTTTTTCCATTTACCTGAGAGGGATGAAAACCAAGAATGCAATTTGAAATATGGTAAATTGCATGTCTAATTATGTTTATTTATCTTCTATTACCATGCAGCCCCTATTTTCAAGAAGTACAATCAAAGGTAAAGAGCTTAGTGGTACAACTAAAAATCTTAGTTCTCTAGGTAAAAGTTCTTTGATGAATATGAAATTAAACTGGATCACAATTATATCAAGGAAATTCAAAGTCTTCAACATCTGGATTTCTGAAGATACTCAATCTGACACTATTAACATTGCCTGATTTGAAGTCCCTGGATTTGCACTATACATGATGGTTCAAAACCATTTAAAGGCCATTACTAAAAAGACAATGTTGTTCTGGCTATTTTTTTAATATAAGAATCATTGATGTTCCACTTTCTATACTTTCAGCAACTAAAATTATTACAAAAGTTGTGGAACCCAAAATTAAAGTGATCGAAAGCAGTCTTCAGCCTATTGTCAAAAGTGAAGGTAAAAATCAATCTATTAATAGATGGTTCCTTTCCATTTTGAAAAACATCTATATAATAGATTGATTTCTGTGAATGTTACTACATTATTTGAAACTAACATGCTAAATTCTTTTAAACCAATGGCATGCTGCTCTGATTGCAGAATGCAACATATAAAATCTGTAGCATAGTAAATGAATCATATATGTTCTTAACCCCTTCAGTACATTTACTTGTGCTAAGTTTAAAATAAATTCGAGTGACCATTGCTTCTGCTCTGGCACCCAATCATTCATCAAGCAACCAAATCCCATGCACTTTCATAATTCAAATTTCTTTGATGACCTACAATTATTTTTTTTCAGAATGTAACCTCTTTGTCCATTTCTCGAAATTCATCACTTTTGACCTCAGAGCTATTTCCTAAATCATTGGTCCTTTTAATTGAAGAACGTTGATCACTATGATTTGAGAAAAAAGAGGCTAGAATTTGTTGGATATCAAAGGATCCAATATAAGCAATCACTTTTATTTCTTCAATTCCCTCCATCTCTAGAACTATATTAAATAGGTTCTTGTCATTACCTGTTTGAATCATCTTCAAGTGTAGCCCTTTTCATTATTTTCCTTTTCACTATTTTTCTTGGAAGGGTGATATTCAAAAGAAATTTCTCCTTTAAGTACTTAAATGGGATGAATCATCTTTTGGAAAAGACTGTTTTCTAAAAAGATTTTTTTTCTTAAGGAAGAAAAAATGTAAAACGCATAGGTTAGAAGCAGAGTCTTCCACAAAATATTCATCTAACTTCTTGATGTTATTTTAAATATTCTATTATTCTGTGGTAGCCATTTTCAGATTAGGTGAAGGATTGTCTAGTAGGTTTTGTCTATTCCACTTAACTCATACTGAAATTTAACATTTAGAATAAAGGGGGAATTATAAATGATTAGCTTCTTCATTTAAAAGTTATTTTATAGTTTCTGAATTTTCTGAGATGTCTGGTGCTATCCTCTTAAGTTGGCTGGTTATTATTCTTCATTCTTGAAGAGGGCCCAAATGACATCACTATGTTGGGGTCAAGGTACAGGGTGCCTGACTGTACCTAATCAGACCAATATGAACTCAGAAGGCTCTACCACAGGTCAGGCACAAACAGTCCTTATGAATATTTGGAGTGAAGATGTCTAAGTTTGCACATCTCATGATTCTCTTAAGTATTGTGTTGGTGATGGTTTCATTGTTTTCATCGTTTGTCTAAAAGGAATATGCATCTATGTGGTATGCAATTATCTTTCAGAAACATTTCATTGAGAAAGTATTTACTATTTTCTTTGAAAGGGTCTAAACAAACCTTAATCACAAGTTAATATTATTCCTTTTATTATTAAGAAAAAAAAACCTAATTATTCATGATAGAGTTCAAATGCATTTCATCATCTTATATCTGAAACCACACTTGGGAACTCTTTATTTTCCTTACTAAGGGTCTTCTCCATTTTCCAATGACCATTCTTTCCATTCTGGCTGCCTGTCTTACCCTCCTAGCTCTGCTAGAAATATTCCGCCCTAGAACATTTTTTCTTCATGTAGGTTGTGCTGAAGAGGACAAGATGTTCATTCTATAATTAGGCTGTACTTATGAAATGGGAAATCCATATGGAAACACATAGCCAAGTAATTTCTTTATCTGACTCATCAGTTCAAAACAGCAGTGACTACTATTGTCCCTGGGCTTAGATGGAGAAACAAAAATGATTATTAGAAGGTTATGGATTTTTACACTGATCTGTTTTTGTAGATATTCTTCCAGTCTTATCAAATACCACACTTCACACTTTCATAGATCTGATGACTGTCTCTCATGTAATTCATTTCTTATAGTATCATAGAACCTTCCAACAATAATTTCCTAATTTAATGATATTTTATCAAGCTCTGGAATAAAATAAAACCTTGACATAAGGATTCTTTACATGGGAATTATTCTCATGTAATCTCATTTTCCTTTTTCAAAAACAGCAT